>NC_135892.1:41040365-41644403 GCF_964194155.1 Cetorhinus maximus | reverse complement strand
CTCAAACTCCAGTCCTCCCCCAGCTCCAAGCTCCTTTCCTTCTCATCTCTATGAGCCCCAGTCCTCTCTGCCTCCCCGGGCCCCGCCCTCTCGGTCTTCCCAAGCTCCCATCCTCACTACTGCTCTGTTTTTCCAGAAACCCAGTCCTCTTTCCCTGTCCTCCCCAATCTCCTGTTGTCCCCCTCCATTCTGATTTCCTGTCATGTTTCTGTGCCCCCAACCCTGTCTCCTGCTTTTCTTCAAGCGAGTAACAAACTGATAGTATCTGGCTAGTTGCACCTGGGTGCAACATGAGGTGTGCATGTGCAATTGCATTGTGGGGTGAGGGTGTGGGCACAGGATGGTATTGAGGCTCCTACCCACACATGATGCCAACAATTACAGCAGAGATTTAATGGTGGTATTCAACATCTTGAAGGGCTTGGAAAGAGTAAATAGGAGAACGTGTTTTCAGTGGCAGAGAGTTGATAAGCAGGGTAGAGTACTGTAATTGACAAAAGAGCCAGAGGCAAGTGTGTTTTTTTCCCCCAGTGAATTGTGATCCGGAATGCACTGCCTGAAAGGGTGGTGAAAATTGATTCAATGATAACTTTCAGAGGGGAATTACACAAATACTTGAAGAGGAATAAATTGCATGGCTATTGGGAAAGGGCCAAGTCTTTCAAAGACCTCTCAGAAGCACATTGAGCTGAATTATCTTATCATATTCTATAAGACAGGAACTCTGATGAAGCTTGTACTTATTGGGCCTCACCATAAGAATATGCCAAAAGGGAGGAGTCCAGAGATGTTACTAATTTGTGGCTGGTGTCGAATCTCATCTTTACTGGAGACATGCAAAGATATGTTAATTCCCTGCTTCTCTATTTTTTTCACTTCAGAGGCATCCTATTACTCTCATAATTGATTTAAAACTCTATCCTATTTCTTCAATTTGGTTGCATAATATTTGATTTTGATTTCTTGTGATAGGGAAGGAATGTTTTCTCCCATGACTATGTGTTCTGGTGTGGTGATTCAAACTTCCGCATTGATCTTCCATATGAGGACGTCCTCAATCACATTAAGAGGCAGGACTGGAAAGCTCTTCAGGCCTATGACCAGCTACAACAACAGAAAACTGATAATAAAGTGAGTGCACAGAACAATGAGAAGGAAGAAAAATGGATTTGTTGTCATAGTGCAGGACTTTTATCCTATTGTAACAGTCACAGTTTCATAAAGAATATTGGATAAACCTATAAAAGCACTTCTGAAGTAAAATGAAAGGAATACGATGTTCTGGTGAAGAATATGTCAGGATTTGTATGTGAAATTAAGATTGAAAGGACAGCTAGCAGTTTTATTTAGAAGGACCTTATGCACTGGAGAAATCTGCATAATGACATAATTATGAGAACAAGGCTTAAGTGATTTGTAAACAACTGGATATATTATTCTCCATTGATTTATAATAATTTAGTGAAAGATATTTTCTTTAATTATATACAAAAAAGAGAATCCGCCTCAATATCCAAATCTGGTGTCATGGGTTTGAGCACATAATTACGGGTTCTTTTCAGTGTTTTCATCATCTTGTTCCAGTGAGTATTTGGCTTCTTGAATTCAAGCCTAATATTTCCACTGGTATATATTTGTTGATTAAGGCCTCTATTATGAATGATGGGCCGGGTCTTCTGAGGAGTGGCAGTCACTGCTGAATTGCCAGTCCGCTCCTATTTATCTACCCTACACTGGAGCTCCAGATTTTTCACCCGGACCTACGAACTGGGCCTTCTGAGAAATGTGGAGCATACCTGTTCTGCACGTCCTTTCCTCGTAGTGCAGGAGCATCAAGGGAAGCCAAGTCATGTCCCTTGTTACAGCACTGTCTGCTGTATTTTGGCAAATTTAAATGTCCTAAAGCCACTTTGAGAAGCTACGGAGAGAAGGTAAGTGTATATGGTAAGTGGGTGAGGGCATATAGTGGCAAGTGGGTGGGTAGGGTGGCAGGTAAATGGGTGAGGGGGTTGGGTGGGTGGGGGGTTTAGGAGGGTGGTTGGGATGGGTAGTCAGGGCTTTGGGCATTGTTGGGGGTTTGGAGTTGGGGGGTTGTTGGGTGGGAGGTCAGGGGCAGGGGGGATAGTTGGTTGTAGTCAGGTGGTCAAGGGTAGACGGTGGGGTTGGGAGGTAGTTGGGTGGGGGTAGTTGGGGATGGGGGTGCTAGTCGGGTGTTCGGGAGGGTGGGTAGTAACAGGATCAGTAGTATAGTCACCCAGGAGTTGGAACTGATTTTTTAATCCTTATTACTTTTCCTGTGTAACTGTTCTGGTATGTCAGAACTATTCAAAGTTTCCGGTTTTAACTCAGAGTTTCAGAGGGTTCCAGATGCAGGGTAATTGCCCAATGGAAGTTGAAACTTTCTGGGCAATTCCCAGGGAGCGCTTGCATTAGGATGTCTGAGGAGTCCCCCAGCGCATCCTCCAGGGTATGGCTACCTGGAGACTGGAAGATCTGGGCCAATATTTACATACTAATGCAAAAAGCAGTTCCGGATCAGTAAATGCAATGAAGAAATAAGAAATTTACAAATGGATATGGACAGGTTAGGTGAATGGGCCAAAATTTGGCAGATGGAGTTTAACATGGATAAGTGTGAGGTTATTCATTTTGGTCGGAAGAATAAAAAGGCAACTTATTTAAATGGAAAGAAACTTCAGAATGCTTCAGTGCAGAGGGATCTGGGTGTCCTCATGCATGAATCGCTGAAAGCTAGTATGTAGGTACAGCAGGTAATAAGGAAGGCAAATGGAAATTTGGCATTTATTGCTAAAGGAATAGAGTATAAAAATAGGGAAGTGTTGTTGCAACTATACAAGGCATTGGTGAGATTGCACCTGGAGTACTGTGCACAGTTTTGGTCCTCTTACTTGAGGAAGGATGTAGTTGCACTGGAGGCGGTTCAGAGGTTCACTAGATTGATTCCAGAGATGTGGGGCTTGTCTTTTGAGGAGAGATTGAGCAGTTTAGGCCTTTACTCGCTAGAGTTTAGAAGGATGAGAGGAGATCTAATTGAGCTATATAAGATGCTAAAGGGAAACGACAAAGTAGATGTGGAGCGGATGTTCCCCCTTGAGGAGCATTCTAGAATGAGAGGCCATAGTTTTAGGCTAAGGGGTGGTAGATTTAAATCAGAGATGAGGAGGAATTACTTTTCTCAAAGGGTCGTGAATCTGTGGAATTCACTAGTCAGAGTGCAGTGGATGCTGGGACGCTGAATAAATTTAAGTAGGAGAGAGACAGATTTTTAATTAGTAATGGGTTGAAAGGTTATGGGGAGAGGGCGGGAAATTGGTGTTGAGGCCGAAATGAGATCAACCATGTTCGTGTTGAATGGCGGGGCAGGCTCGAGTGGCTGAATTGCCTACTCCTGCTCCTAGATCTTATGTTCTTATGTTCTAAATGGGGAGGGGCCTTGGCCAAACCCAGAAGAAAACTTAACAGGTTGGATTTGATTTCATCTTGAATGATTGATTAGATATTTCCTTCTGGGTTTTGCATCTGCAAGCTGTGTAGTGATGCATGCCCACAGGACACGATGTCAAGTTGATTATTTACAGGGGCAATACAAAAATGGAGTTTGGAGGAGCCAGGAGGTATTTAACATGAATTCTCAAAGAGGAAGGCCAACAATCCCAATTTAGTGATGTTTCCCTTGAATTACTGCCTGGTGCAGTCATGAGCAATGAGAGGAAGAAATCTATTGCTATAACCGAGAGGCATGATTAAAGGTGGCCAAGCAAAAGCATTGTACCCTGATCATGGATTCAGTGTAGAAGCAGCTTAATGGACCTAACCAACTTCATACCTTTCCCATTATTTCATCCTGAGTGCCAACTTGTCCTTTTGCTTGCTTCATGATGAATGTGAACATATGATGGGACTCATGAGACAGATGTGCAATGGGCGTAGGAATAGCCAAGGGAGTGGTTTGTGCAATGCTTGGAGCTAGCGATGGTGATGGTGGTGGGAGCCAGCCGGAGGATTCCTTTTTGAATCTTTTATTGTACAAGCCATTAGTTGAACCTTCAAGCTATTAGGACACCCTGGGCAGCAATATACATAGCTGGTCTAGTCAGGCATGAGTGCCATGTCTTGATTGTGCTCAATGTCCTCCTCCCCTTCCTCTTCAGTGTTCTTACCATCAGAAGATGGGTGATGAGCATCTTTGTCATCCTGCACCTCTAATCGTGTAATGTCATGCAGGATGCAGCTTTCCACTATGATTACGAGATGCTTGCTGGTGAGAACTCAAAAGCCCCTTGAGACCTAGCTAGGCATCTGAAATGCATTTTCAATATGCTGATGGCTTGCTTGCTCACCCAATGGTGATGTGGCTCTCATTGTAACATTCTTGACCTCATTTGTGTGGCTCTTCACAAATGTTCATAAGTCAGGTTTCAGGGAATATCCCTGTCACCCATGAGCCAGTATTTAATTCTGCTTCCTGTTTTAAGTAGCCTTGTAATGGCTGGCTGCAGCATTGTAACAGCTCCCAGGGAATCTGCCACACTCCTGCATGAACCTCTTCTTGTAGTTGCACAGCAGCTGTTCATTGATGGAATGTTAATAAAACCTCCCATTAACCTGGTAGTCCTCAGATTACTACCTGTACAATTGATGACACCCTGTACCTACGGGAAGTCAGCCAGGATGTGAATCCAGCTACCAGCTCATTCTGGCTATTGTTGTCAGAGAGGAAGTTGGTATGAATTAACGTCCTGCCAAGCAACCCACCTGTGACCTGCCTTATACATTTATGTGCAGCTGACTAAGGGCCACTCAAAAAAGCAACATAGGCCAGGATTTTGCAGGGTCCTGTTGAGCAGGAAGGGGTGGGGGAGGGAAGGGGGTAGTAAGTTGTGGGGCGCCCATAGAATCGGTTGGGTGGGTGGGGGGATATCACATCCATCACTTTCTTGCTGCCGAGACATTTTACCAGCGGTGGGGAAGGTGGCGGGCGGATGGTCCTACTGCACTTAGACCGATTGAGAGCCTTAAGTGGCCAACTAAGGGCTACTTAAGGAGCTCTTCCCACCATTGCTTTGCCAAGTGATGAGACTGCCATGTAACCCTGGCTACCTCCTTGCAGGCTTGAGGATAAGCCCTCCTGATTGGGTACCCTGTGCTCCACAGAGGGTACCCCGGTGGCAAAGGTCCCTCCCACCGGAAAATCACCTCCCCCCACCCTGATGAATGACCCACTCCCCACCCCCCCCACCCTCCCCACCTCCGCCAGGGACTGCCTGATTGGCCTGAGTGAGCCTGATCCAACTTAGCTCCGTTGAGGTACCCTCTATGTGGTTGGTCCTGGCCAGCTGCAGACCCAGCAGTGGCCACTGCTACCAGTGGTGCTACCAGGACTGAAGAGCTGCTGGCCTTTCAATTGGCCAGCAGCTCTTAGGGGTGGGACCTTTTCCCTTAAAGGGACAGAAGCCCCTACTGCAGGCAGTTAACTACCTAATGAATGTAAAATGCAGTTGCAGCTTCCATGACTGGTCGAGGCAGAGTTGCCCCTGATTTTCTGGCTGGTGAGTTTGAGCTTACACTGCCGCCTTGTAAAATCCTGACCATAGGATTAGGAGAAGATCATTCAGCTGCTTGAGTATGTTCCAGTATTCAGTGAGATCATGATTATCTTAACTCTATCCACCCACCTTGGATCTATATCTTTTTATATCTTGCGCTAGTAAAAAACTAACAATCTCAAGTTCAATATTATTAATTGAGTTTGTATCTACTGCCTTTTGGGGAGTGCGATCCATGCTTCCAACACCCTTTTGTGTGAAAAAGTATTTTCCAAGTTCTTCACTGAGTGACCTGGCTCTGATTTTTTGAGGTTACGTCACCTTATCCTAGACTCCCTCGCTAGCAGAAAACATTTCCATCTACCCTTTCAATAGCCTAACAATGCCAAACAAATCACCCTAAACTCTCCATATTCCAGGAAATATAAATCTAATGTAATCTTTCCTCATAATATAACCCATGAAACCCTGATATCATCCTGGTGAATCAGTGCGGTAATCCTCCCAAGGGCAATATAGACTTTAAGGTGCAGTGCTCAGAATTGTACCCATGCTCTGGATCTGATTTAACCAGGGCTTTGTATGACTGAGGGAAGTGCCTTGCCCGTTGTATTGCAGCCCTCTCATTATAAAGGCTAACATTCCATTAGCTTTTTGACTATTTGTTCCTCTAGCTTTGCACCGTTTAGAAATTACTCAATCTATCCTTTTTTGCTGCAACATATGCCTTGAAGTGCATCAGTGGTTTCCAGATTATTACCAGTTTTGTAACTAGCCAGCTGATATGTAAACCTTAATGTTGTGCAATTCTCAGTACGAACTTTACATTCAATGAGAAATGTATGCAATACCGTTAAACTGCTGAGTTTCAAAGATAGCAGCAGTCAGCTTTCCTGACACAGTTTGGCTCAAAGAGCTTTCTTGTACACTTCAAGAAGAATTATTTTTTAAAGTTTGATTTATTAATGCTATTTTAATTTTAAATAAAATTTATTTTTTCATTTAGATTTTTAAAGATTTCTTTGAAGGCACCATCAACTTTGCACCAACATACAAATATGATGTGGGAACAGCTATTTATGACAGCAGTGACAAATGCAGAACTCCTGCTTGGACTGATCGAGTGCTGTTGTGGAGAAAAAAATCACCCTGTGATACATTGGGTATGATCATAACAAAAGTCAAACTTTAATCCAGCAGTAGCTAAAGTTATGTATTGTCTACATTGCAAAGAAATAACACTTATAATAGGCGCAACATTTATCTTGGCAGAGTGTTCAGGCCACAAGACAGTTACTTCCACCAGAGGATAGAGCCAATTTATCCATATATAAACCTTTTTAAAAGGTGTATATATTTGTTCTTATGGCTGACTGTTTAGGTAAATATAGAGCAGATTTAATTGGATTATGTAAATACTAGTGCTTAATTTAACACACACTTACTGGATGAGCAATTACTCGCTTGGTAGTACAGAACTTGAGTATTGCTAAAAAAAGAGACATGCTATTGAAGCATTTCACCCTGCATTCATCAGGACAGATGCAAGAATGCCAAATTTCAAAGGAAACAACAATTTATATCGCATGAGAAAAAAATGTGCTGATTGGTTGGCAACTTGGCTTTGATTGGTAGCAATTATATTTTTCCTTTTAGCCCAAGTTCCCGCCCTCCTCTCCACTCATCTTCCATCTTCTCAAATAGTATGAATGCTGCTTGTGAATCAGGTGTTGCTGCATGTGGAGTTGAATACAGTTTTCTATCCAACTGAGTTAACATGCTTTGTTTTTGCATGCCATTTTATCTAGCAGGTCTTGGAAGAACTGATTCTGTTTCAGATTTCCTCCTTTTAACTCCTTGGGTATTAAACCGTGCTCTTGTTAATTCCTTTGAGGTTTTTAAGCAAACTGATAATACCTCGTATATATAAGACCATAAGACATAGGAGCAGAAGTAGGACATTTGGCCCATCGAGCCTGCTCCGCCATTCAATGAGATCATGGCTGATCTGATAATCCTTAACTCCATTTTCCTGCCTTTTCTCCATAACCCTTGATTCCCTTACTGATTAAAAATCTGTCTATCTCAGACTTGAATATACTTAACGACCCAGCCTCTACAGCCCTCTGTGATAAAGAACTCCACAGATTCACTACCCTCCGAGAGAAGAAATTCCTCCTCATCTTTGTCTTAAATGGGCGACCCCTTACTCTGAGATTATGCCCTCTGGTCCTAGACTCTCCCACATGGGGAAACAACCTCTCAACATCTACCCTGTCAAGCCCCCTAAGAAGCTTTTAAGTTTCAATAAGGTCACTTCTCAATTTTATAAACTCCAATGAGTACAGGCCCAACCTACTCAACCACTCCTCATAAGAAAATCCATCCATCCCTGGGATCAACCTAGTGAACCTTCTCTGGACTGCCTCCAATGCCAATATATCTTTCCTTAGATAAGGGGGCCAAAACAGTTCACAGTATTTTAGGTGTGGCCTTGTATAGTTTTCGCAAGACTTCCCTATTTTTATACTCCATTCCCTTTGAAATAAAGGCCAACATTCCATTTGCCTTCCCTATTACCTGCTGAACTTCTATGCTAGCTTTTTGTGATTCATGCACGTGGACCCCAATCCCCAAATCCCTCTTTGCTGCAGCTTTCTTTAGTCTTTCTCTATTTAAATAATATTCAGCTCCTGCATTCTTCCTGCCAAAGTGCATAACCTCACACCGCATTATATTCCATCTGCCAAGTTTTTGCTCACTCACATATCTATATTGCCTATATCCCTCTGTAGACTCTTTGTGTCATCCTCACTGCTTGCCTTCCCATCTATTTTTGTGTCATCCGCAAACTTCGCGATAGTACATTCATTTCCCTCATCCAAGTCATTAACATATGTTGTAAATAATTGTGGCCCCAACACTGATCCCTATGGCACTCCACTAATTACAGGTTGCCATCCTGAAAATGCCCCCATTATCCCAACTATCTCTTCTATTAGTTAACCAATCCTGTATCCATGCTAATATACTGCCCCCCAACACCATGGGCTATTATCTTATTAAGTAGCCTTATGTGTGGTACCTTATCGAATACCTTTTGGAAATCCAAATATATTACATCTACTGGTTCCCCTTTATCTATCCTGCTTTTTCCCCCTCAAAAAATTCTAATAAATTTGCCAGGCATGATTTCCCGTTCATGAAGCCATGCTGACTCTGCTCTATTTTATTATGCATTTCAAAATGCTCTGCTATTACATTCTTTATAATACTCTAACATTGTCGTAAAGGTGGATGTTAAGCTAATTGGTCTATAGTTACCTGTTTTTTGTCTCCCTCCCTTTTTGAATAAGGGCATTATATTGGCAGTTTTCCAATCCTCTGGGGCTTTCCCAGAATCTAAGGATTCCTGGAAGATAACTACCAGTACATCCACTATCTCTGTAGCTACTTCCTTTAATATCCCAGGATGCAATCCATCAGGCCCAGGGGACTTGTCGGCTTTAGCCCCATTAGTTTCCCTAGTACTTTTTCTCCAATGATAGTTATTGTATTTATTATGTCTATGTGCAATGTTGCCTCCCTCAGATGTAGCCACAAGCGTAAAAAATTCCTAAAACGAAACAGAATAATTATTTCCCATTAAATGAATAATGCTGTTAATTTAATCATGGCAATAAGTTAACTTTGATTTTTAAGTGATGAATGATCTACAATGTTTGTTCAATATTTTCAATTTACTGCATTTCAGGTATAGATTTAAATGGGTCTGAATATGAAGCAGAGACAAAGGTCAAGAACATGTGGACTCCAGGTGATCTGCTGTATTATGGGAGAGCAGAGTTGAATGCCTCTGATCATAGGTGTGTGATTATGACCCTGTTTTACTATGGATGTCAAGATAGTTGAGTTTGCAATTAGCAGATTTGTATCGTGGAAAATATTTTATGCACAAAAATGAACCTATTGCAAGTAGTCCTTGCAGTTAATGTGTTTTCATTATTCAGAGAAGCATGAGAAGTTGGTATAAATTAAGATATTACTGTTCATCTTTGGCTTTCTTCAGTGCCCATGCATGGGGGTAGATCTGGTTGGCTAAGTATCATAGTCAAGTGGGGATTCTACTGAATATTGAAAGAATAAAAGGTGTCCAAACCTATTAGCATGTTAAAGGATGGTGCATTATTGATTGTCTGCTTCAAGATGTTACCAACATATGTAGTAAAATGCTATATCCTATCACAGAATCACACAGTACAGAAGAGGCCCTTCGGCCCATCGAGTCTGCACCGACACGTGAGAAACACCTGACCTACCTACCTAATCCCATTTACCAGCACTTGGCCCATAGCCTTGAATGTTATGATGTGCCAAGTGCTCATCCAGGTACTTTTTAAAGGATGTGAGGCAACCGGCCTACACCACCCTCCCAGGCAATGCATTCCAGACCATCACCACCCTCTGGGTAAAAAAGTTTTTCCTCACATCCCCCCTAAATCTCCTGCCCCTCACCTTGAACTTATGTCCCCTTGTGACTGACCCTTAAACGAAGAGGAACAGTTGCTCCCTGTCCACCCTGTCCATGCCCCTCATAATCTTGTACACCTCAATCAGGTCGCCCCTCAGTCTTCTCTGCTCCAATGAAAACAACCCAAGTCTATCCAACCTCTCTTCAAAACTTAAATGTTTCATCCCAGGCAACATCCTGGTGAATCTCCTCTGCATCCTTTCCAGTGCAATCACATCCTACCTATAATGTGGCAACCAGAACTACACACACTACTCCAGCTGTGGCCTCACCAAGGTTCTATACAACTCCAACATGATCTCTCTACTTTTGTAATATGTATTGTTTTATTTTATTATATTAATATATTAAAAATCTTTGTATGCACTCATTTCCTGTCCACAAACCTCACTTTCTGTTATCACGTTTTTGGTCATGCTCTTTTGTCTAAATCTTAGTGTTTCAAATGCCAGTTATAATGGCAATTCCATTGAAAAACAGAGCCCGGTGGCAGTGTAGTTGCAAGCAGCAGTCTTAAGGTGGTGGTGTAGCTCTACTAGATCCTCTGACACACAATAATACCACAGTTCTACTATTAGATATGCAAATTCTCGCTTATAGTGTAAATGTAACATTTATTTCTTGTCATGCATTTTTATCTTGCTATTTATACTCAAAAAGACAAGTAATGAGCTAATTTAAATATTTTTCTCCATGGAAAATTTCTCCCTTAGCTTTTTTGGAAGAAATTAATTCTTCCCTTTTTTCAATCACAGTATTACAAGTTAAATATGTAATTTTTTTACAATTTCTTTTCAACTGGTGGACTAGTTTGCATATGAGCCATAGATAGAAAGAGCCTGATTGCCAGACTGAGGGAGGGAGAGATACAGATAAAGTGTGAGAAAATTAGTATGTATTAGGGACAGAATGAGACTTTAAGGGAGAACAACAATATAAGAAGGATGTTAGAGATCGGGTGACCTATTATGATTTCAGGAGTTCTACATGGACATACAATTGCTCTGAGTCATCTTTTTCCTATAGGGTGTTCACTTAGCTTAACAAGCCTGATTAAGCATGAAACATCATAAAGGGTCACTGACCTCAAAAGTTAGCCCTACCTTCCTCTTTCCACAGATGCGGCCTGACCTGCTAATTGTTTCTAGCATTTTCTGTTTCTATCACAAGTATGCTCAGATGATCCATGAGCCAACCCATAGGAAACAGAAATATGAAAAACATAAAAACATGGAAAATCTACAGAACAGAAGGAAGCCATTTGGCCTATCGTATCCACGCCGCTGAAAAAAGATCTACCCAGCCTAGTCTCACTTTCCAGCTCTTGGTCAATAGGCTATGACACCTCATGTGCATGTCCAAGTGTTTTTTTTAAATGTGATGAGGATTTCTGCCTCTACCACTCTTTCAGGCTGTGAGCTCCAGACTACACCATCCTCTGTGTGAAAAGATTTCCCTTCAACTCCTGCCAATTACTTTAAATCTATGCCCCCAATTATTGACCTCTCTACTAATTGAAGTCCTTTTGTTTTATTCATACCTTGGATATAAGCATTGCTAGCAAGGCCAATATTTATTGCTCATTCCTAATTGGACTTGAGATGGCGATGGTGAGCTGTCCTCTTGAATCACTAGAGTCCATGTAAGTAATTCCTGTTCAGTAGAAAGCTCCAGGTTTGACCTAGCAATGTTGAAAGAGTGACATATATGTCGATGTTGGGATCATCTCGGACTTAGTGGTGATGGTGTTCCCAGCACCTGCTACTCTTGTCTTTTTAGGTGGTGGAGATAACAGGTTTGACAGGCACCACCTTAGAAACATGGGCAAGTTGCTGTACTGCATTATGTAGGCAGAATAAGCAACCACTGTGTGCTGGCGGTGAAGCAAGTGGGTGTTTAAGGTGGTAAATGGAATGCTGATCAAGCAAGCAAATTGCGTTGTCCTGGATGATGTTGAGCTTTTAAAGTGTTGTAGCTGCACCCATTCAGGCACATGGAGAGTATTCCATCATATTCCTGATTTTTGCCTTGTTTATGGTAGACTGGATGTGGGGAGTCAAGAGGTGAGTTACTCACTGCAGAAATCCTAGCTTCTGACCTACTCTTGTGGCTGGTTCAGTTGAGACTCTGGCGAATGGTGACCCGTGGATGTTGATGGTGGAGGAGTAGGAGAGGGAATTTGATGATGGTAATGCCATTGGATATCAGAAGCAGGTGGTTGGACTCTCTCTTGTTGGAAATGGCTATTGCTTGGGTGGCACAATGTTACTTGCATCTTTTTAGTCCAAGCCTGAATGTTGTCCAGGTCTTTCTGCATGTGGGCATGGATTCTTCATTTTCTGAAGAATCACAGTGCAGAAGAGGCTCTTCAGCCCATCGAGTCTGCACCGACACATGAGAAACACCTGACCTAGCTACCTAATCCCATTTACCAGCACTTGGCCCATAGCCTTGAATGTTATGACATGCCAAGTGCTCATCCAGGTACTTTTTAAAGGATGTGAGGCAACCCACCTCCACCACCCTCCTAGGCAGTGCATTCCAGACCGTCACCACCCTCTGGGTAAAAAAGTTTTTCCTCACACCCCCCCTTAAACCTCCTGCCCCTCACCTTGAACATATGCCCCCTTGTGACTGATCCTTCAACTAAGGGGAACAGCTGCTCCCTTTCCACCCTGTCCATGCCCCTCATAATCTTGTACACCTCGATCAGGTCGCCCCTCAGTGTTCTCTACTCCAACGAAAACAACCCAAGTCTATCCAACCTCTCTTCATAACTTAAATCTTTCATCCCAGGCAACATCCTGGTGAATCTCCTCTGATGCAAGAATTCCAAATGCAACTGACTGCTGTGCAATCATCAACAATCAGTCCCACATCTGACATTATGATGGAGGGAATATCTTTGATGAAATAGCTGCCCATGTAGCAATGTCCATGGCAGTCAAGTACATCTTACTTTTGGACGTCAGCTTTTTTTTGTTATATTGGGATCAAATCTGCAATTACGCCTGGAACTGAGTGGTACTGGCAGAACCCAAACTGTGAATTGGTGAGCAGATTGTTAGTGAGCAAGTGCTGTTTGATAGCATTGTTGATGATTCCTTCCCTCACTTTGCAGTTGATGGAGATTAGGTTGATAGGATGGTAATTGACCAAAGCAGAATTGGTCTTGCTTTTTGTGGCCTGGACATTCCTGGGCAATTTCCCAACTTGTTGGGTAGATTCCAGTGTTGTGGCTGTACTGGAACAGCTTGGCTAGAGATGCAGCTTGTTCTGAAGCATGCGTCTTCAGCACTGCAGCCAGGATGTTGTTGGAATCAGTGTCTCTTGCTGTATCCAGTGTATTCAGTTATTTCTTGATATCACCTGGAGTGAAACGAATCATCTGAAGACTGGAATTTGCAATACTGAGGATCTCAGGAGAAGGATCACCCACTTGGCATTTCTGTCTGAAAACAGTTGTGAGCGCTCCAGCCTTGTCTTTTGCACTGAAACAATGAACTCTAACATCATTGAGAATGGGGATTTTCATGGATCCTGTCAGTTGTTTAATTGTCCACCACCATTCATGACTGGATATGGCAGGACTGCAGACCTTTGAGTTGAAATGTTGACTTGTTAGATTCTTTAGTTTTATCTATAGCATGGTGATTTTGTTGTTCAGCATGCATGCAGCCCTCCATTGTAACTTTATCAGCTTGGTACTTCATTTTCATGCCTAATGCTGCTCTTGCCATGTCATTCACTTCTACAGGGTTTGTCATCTTTTTTTCATGACGGTGGAGGAGTGAATGATATAACAGGTCGTGAGGTTGTAGGTTGTTATGCAATACAATGCTGCTGCTAATGGCCAAGACTGCCTCATGGAAGCCCAGTTTAGAGTTATTAGACCTATTCTTGATCTATCCCAGTTAACACAATGTTAATGCCACATGATTCATTGGAGGAAGTCCTCATGGACAGATACCTCAGTTACAGGTGGATTGGGAAGGATGAAGTCAAGTAGGTTTTTTCCCTAGTGTTTGTTCTTTTGCCACCTGCTGCAAGTCCATTCTGGCAGAGATGTCCTTCAGGACTCTATCATCTCAGTCAGAAGTATTACAACTTTGCTACTGTTGGGGATGGATAATGAAGACCTCCAGCCAAGGTATATCCCGGCCCTTGCTACCCTTAGTGCTTCTTCCAGGTGATGTTTAGGCCAAACGTGGGCAAAAGGACCTCAATGCAGATTACCATCTACTGGGCTGGGTGTGCCTTTGTGGTGTTCAATTTGATGCTGAGATTGGAGCCGAGTGCTCCATCTGAGTTTGTTCCTCGTAGCAATTTGATATTACTGAGCGACTTGCTGGGTCCCTTCAGAGGGCAGTTAAGTGTCAGCCATATCGGTGTGGGACGAGAGTCATGTACACTCCAAAATGGGTAAGAACGACAGATTTCCTTCGTTAAAAGATATTAGTGAACCAGTTGGGTTTTTGCAACAATTCAACAGCTTCATGGGATTTTTACTTTTTCTCCATGTATATCGAATCCAGGTATATAATGTGAATCAAATCTGCAGCTTTGGATTACTAGTCAAGTAACATATACACTATACTACCATACCATACTGTTTATAAAGTATTTTAAAGGCATCTTTGAGAATATCACTGTTTCTACACAGTTGCATGACTACTTTAACACCTTGATCTATTACTGTCGTCTTGTAATTTGGATGTGAAGATATTACTGGGTATCAAACCAGTATACCCTGCAAATTTGTGCAACACAATATCATAATCAAGGCGTAATGCTCATTTCTCAGGGAGATGAAGAGTTCTGAAAATGAAAAATAAAGAAATGAAAAATAAAATGTTAAAAAAACATACCCCCTCATGTGACAGAGTCACATGAGCAGGAACATGTTATTAATGAAATGTTAAAATTTTTATTTTATTTGTAGTTGCTGTTGGAAACCTCATCCCGCCCGTAGATGAGGTTTTGTAAAACGTGCAAAGGCCGCTTGGCTTTTTCGCCTGCCCACCAACTATAAGGTTGGACAGGCAGTGAAAAATTACATTTAATTGGGACTTTAATGGCCTTACTAGGCCTGTTAATTATTAGCGGCCATACTGCCAACTCCGACCGAAATATTGCGTGAGTGTGCGATGACGTTGGGACGCTTGCCCGATGTCATCGTGTGTCATTTTACACTTGTTGGGGTCAGGCGAATGCCGATGAGCTAAAAATTCTGGCCATAAAGTTCTGATAATCTAATAAAGCTCTTACTCATACATACTTCATGGTGAAAAATCTCCCATTCAAAACTTTTAAATCTCCTCAAGCAGTTAATCTCTTACAAAAACAAACGTCTATTCAGTCCCCACATCAAAGACTGCTAATCCTTTAGTTGCCTCTTTAAACTGTCAAACCATGAACTCAACACCTGCAGAGATAATTTTAGGGTTTGCGACTCAGCCAAGCATTCATAATGACATCATAATAGACCTTGGAGGAATGTCAGCAAATAATTCTTTAAATTGCACAACCAGATGGTCATGTTTTTGCTAACCTACACCAGATGGCCTGCCAATTAAAGCAACCCAGCAGAGCGTTTTTAAAAATCTTACTGACAGCTTAAAGCTTTTTCTTTCATGTTTAAAGAACAGAGATTTAAAAAACTTAAGATTGTGACACTTAAATAGACCTTATCTGCCGTTCAAGAACACTTGATTCCATCAATTTATGATTCCATACTGTAGGTTAAGACCCTTGGAACAGCTAATATTGGGTCTGTTTGGACTTGACACTAAGTGCAAATGGCCCTGTTGAGGTCAGGCTTCCCTCCTGTGTGAATCGCACCCTGCCCCGTCCCCTCTGCAGGCAAACATTTGACCTGTCAGAAATGGGAGTGGGACTTCTGCATCCAAATCCTGTCCATCATTTTAAAAGGTTCACGGAGTCAGGAAGACTCCGTGAAAATCCAGTTCTAAGTGATCATATGTTTATATAGGACTCGAGATTATTTGTGATATTTATAATTTATCCAAGTTTTAGGTTTTTGAATGCAGTGAGCACTGGTATACTGATGTATAAAAATGTTTCAATCTTCTGATGTTGCTATGAGAGTGCTATCACTGAGGCAGTGATGTTCCAACTTTTGGAAAACTCTACTGGTCAGTACAACCGAGTCACATTATACTTGTCTATCACCTTTGACCTTAGAAATTTGGCTTGTCGCTGTGCAGGTAAGTATGAATAGTGGCATTGACATCATTGATATCAGCTCTGGATCTGACACATTGCAAATCATCTTTGTTGGGTGTCTCTTTTTAGCAGAATTAACTGCCAGTGAATTATTTTCAGTATTTAAATCTGGCTGTGAAGAGGCTGTGATTTTTAAAGCACTGTAGGGAACGTTTTAAACTATGGTAATATTACAGTTAAAGCTTTGATGATGTTTACTTAAGTGTTAATGCATTCAGACCCGTTTTAATGTTGATTTTTCTTTTCGCATACTTTTACTATTCCCCTCTTCACAATTCAAATGCAGGCCTGTGTTAGCTATCTTCGAAGTGAATATTCAGGAAGTGGATATTTTTGCACGTGAGGAAGTGTTCCAAGAAATTACATCCTCTCAGGGGCCATCGGATGCCACTGTGGCGATATGTCTCAAAGGACCAACCAATGAAGAAAGGGAGGCATTTCCAGATGACCTAAGCAATGAAATAATTAATTGCTTTCAGAGTTATGGCACTATTTTATTGGTGAGGTAAGAAGTTGCTACCAGTCATAAACAACTGTGAAAATGTTGGTTCAATTTTATCTTAATCTTTTATCGAAACCTAGAGAAGAGCTTGGGCAAAAATGATCATTATTGATTGTTGTGCCATTACAAACAGGAATCTTTCTATTTATTGCATACCTCATTCAATTGTGAACAGCATGTTTAATAAAGACAAAAAGTGCTGGAAATATTCAGCAGGTCTGGCAGCATTGATGGAGAGAGAAATAGAGGCTGGAATTTTATTGACACTGCTGGGGTCCTCGATAATGAGCTGGGGGCAACCCCACTTCAGCCATTCGTGGGTGGCCTCCTCCGTGCTCAAAAAAGAGCCCCCGCCCCTTGCTCTGATCCTACAGGGAGGCCTTCAAGGTTCACCAGGCAGTCTCCACATGCAGCAGAGGGCTGTCTTCCGACTTCCCCACTGCTGGTAAAATGCCATGGCGGTGGGAAAGTGACTGCACCTTCCCTCACTACTTTATGGGGCCATCCATCTCCCAGACTGTTCCCAGAGGACTGGTAAAATCCAGCCCAGAGTTAACCTTCCAGTCAATGACCTTTCTTCAGAATGAATGGAATAGAGAATTATCGACCTGAAATGTTGGGCTGAGTTTTCATGGAGTCGTGACGACTCTGTGGAGATGTAAAATTGGTGGCCAGGACCCAATTCCAGGATTCCTGACACATTCCCAGCACCCCCAGTTTTCACCATTGCAGGTTCAGGGAGTGTGTGGGTTGTGAGTCCCAGCCTGCACATTCGACCTGGCTGGCTCCATTACAGGAATAGGCATGTCCTAGCGCTCTGCAATTTTTGTGGAGTTGGGCCATCTTTAAAGGACTAATGGTTTAGAGCACCTTAAGAGCTGTTGTGAACCATAGTCTTGATGAGGGAACCTTTTTGAAAGATAAGTTCAAAAGGTCTTACCCATACCCTCCATGCCAAGCTATGGCACTTCCATGCCCATGCACCCACTAAAACGCTCAGCCAAGAACGTATAATGAGGCTTGGCTGAGAGCTTAGATATCCATTAGACTATTGAAACAGCTATGCCTCACAGAAAACGGCTCTTGACGGCTCTTTTTCTCTGACCTATTCTGTCAATTGCACAATGTTTGTTTACACAAGCTAAAGAGGTTTCAAGTGTTTGCAGTTTCAGTTATTGATACTCTAAGGGGTCTGGATGACTGACACTTTTTGTAGAGCTGTAATGAAAGAAGTTATTTTTTAAGGAGTAGAAAGTTATGAATGAATGACTTTTTTTAAAGCTTTTTCACACATCCCATTGTTACTACAGGGCTCATTGGTTCTGTACAGAGTGTGTGGTGGATGAATGGCATGGAAGCACCATAGGTTGGCATGGAGGATATGAGGGTCCATTAGAGGTGGGTAGAGGGGGATAGCTTGGCACAAAGGGTATGTGGAGTCATGGGGGAGTAGGTGGCGAGCATGAGTTGGCATGGTTAGGGCATGGGGAGTGCCAGAGGTGAGGGCTAAAGGGTTGTTCTTTGTTTTTCTATTATTTATCACAACTGGGACGAAGGTGGGCCTTTTAAACAGCTTGCCTCTGCAATCGGCAGCCCCTTTGACTCCCTCTGAACTCTTTATGGGGGCAGCGGGCTCCATTCCTGTCACACACGCAACGAAAATCCGGTCTTTGCTGGCACTTTCTCCCAAGGCAGGTGGGTCGAGCAGTGGAATTTCCCAACTCTTCCTGCCTGTCCGTAGGATGAAAATTCAGCCTGTTAACTTTCTTTCTGTCCCCATAGCTGCTGCCATTCTTGCTGAATATTTCCAGAATGTTCTATCTTTGTAAAATTTCAAGCATCTATAGTATTTCTCTCTTGTAGCATGTTTAATAATGTTGTGTAACCTATTTCACTTTGACGGTTCTATATTTACCTTCATGTTGATAGATTCATAATGATAGATCAAGTAAATGGGAAAAACTGTGGAAAATTGATCTTAATGTAGTTAGATCTGAAAAGGATAGAACAGAGTACTTTTTAAATGGTGAATAACAGTTGAGGTACAAAGAGACTTAGGGGTCCAGGTACATAGAACATTAAACAGTCACAAACAGGGACAGAAAGTAATCAGAAGGCTGAATGGAATGCTAGCCTTTACGTCTAGAGGACTAGAGTACAAGGGGATAAAAGTCATGCATCAGCTATACAAAGCCCCGGTTAAACCACACGTGGAGTTCTGTGAGCAGTTATCGGCACCACATCTTCAGTAGAATATATGGGCCTTGGAAGGAATGCAGTGTAGATTTACTAGAAAGATCCCTGGACTCTGAGGGTTAAATTAGGAGGAGAGATTCCACAAACTTACTAGGGTTGTACTTTCTTTAATTAAGGTTAAAGAGTGATTTGATCAAAGTGTTCAAGATATAAAGGGAAACAGGGTTAATGAAGAGAAACTATTGCAATTGGTTGGAGAGTATAAGGATAAGGGGCAGGCCATTTAAGACTGAGATGAGGAGAAATTTCTTCACTCGAGGGTGGTGAATTTTTGGAATTCTCTACCCCAAAGGGCTGTGGAAGCTCAATCATTGAGCATGTTCAAAACAGAAACCTTGATTTCTTGACAGATTTCTGGAGACCAATGACATCAAGGAATATGAGGAGAGTGCGCAAAAGTGGCATTGAGGTAGATGATCAACCATGATCACATTGAATGGCGGAGCAGACTCAACAGGCCAAATGGCCTACCCCTGCTCCTATGTTCCTGCAAGATTAGGGGACATGATCTAAAAACTAGAGCCTGACCTTTCAGGAATGAAATTTATAAACACTTCTACACAAAAAGGGTGGTAGAAGTTTGGAACTCTCTTCTGCAAATGGCAACTGATGCTAGATCAATTGTTAATTTTAAATCTGAGATTTTTAGATTTTTGTTAACCAAAAGGTATTAAAGATATGGGGCGAAGGCAAGTATATAGAGTTAGGTCACAAATCAGCCATGATCTCATTGAATGGCTGAAGAGACTGGAGGAGCTAAATGTTCCTTTGTTCCTATGCGTTGCTAATGAATTCCTGTTGCCATGTATTGGAATTTTGAGCCTTTTTAAAAATTCATTCAGGAGATATGGGCGTAGCTGGTGAGGCCAGCATTTATTGCCCATCCTTAATTGCCCTTGAGAAGGTAGTGGTGAGCCACCTTCTTGAACCACTGCAGTCCATGTGGTGTAGGTACACCCACAGTGCTGTTGGAAAGGGAGTTCCAGGATTTTGACCCAGCAACAGCCAAGAAACGGCGATATATTTCCAAGTCAGGATGGTTGTGGCTTGGAGGGGCCTTGTGCTTCTTTCTAGGTGGAAGAGGTTGTGGGTTTGGAAGGTGCTGTCGAAGGAGGCTTGGTAAGTTGCAGCAGTGCATCTTGTAGATGGTACATACTGCTGCTACTGTGCGTCGGTGGTGGAGGGAGCGAATGTTTAAAGGGGTGGATGGGGTGCCAATCATCCAGGCCAATTTATCCTGGATGGGTTCAAGCTCCTTAAGTGTTGTGGAGCTGCACTCATCCAAGCAAGTGGACAGTATTCCATCACATGCCTGACTTGTGCCTTATAAATGGTGGACAGCCTTTGAGGAGCTGAGTTACTCGCTGCAGAATTCCCAGCCTCTGACCTGCTCTTGTAACCACAGTATTTATATGGCTGGCCCAGTTCAGTTTCTGGGCAATGTTAACCCCCGGCATGGTGATAGTGGGGGAATTCAGCGATGGTAATGCCATTGAATGTCCAGGGGAGATGGTTAGATGCTCTTTTGTTGGAAATCGTCATTGCTTGGCACCTGTGTGGTGCAAATGTTACTTGCCACTTATCAGCCCAAGCCTGAATGTTGTCAGGGTCTTGCTGCATATGGACACGGGCTGCTTCAGTATCTGCTTTCATTGTGTTAATAGCAACAGAGTCCAATGACATTGTTGACCTAAACCTTGTACACACAACTTCTAGGAAACTGAAAAGAATTTGCTGCAGTAGATTAATGTTATTGATGTGTTATTGTGTATTGTGACTGACTACCCTGTTCACAAGAATGCAAGAAATAGGACCAGGAGTAGAGCCCATTGAGCCTGCTCCACTATTCAGTATAATCATGGCTGATCTTATGCTTCAACTCCCGCCAACTTCCCACATCCCTTGATTCCCTGAGAGACCAAAAATCTGTCTATCTTAGCCTTAAATGTATTCAACGATGGAGCAACCACAACCCTCTTGGGTAGAGAATTCCAAAGATTCAAAACTCTTTTGAGTGAAATAATTTTTCCTCTTCTCTGTCCTAAATGATAGGCCCCTTGTGCTGGGACTTGCCTTTCAGGGTTTAGATTCCCGATCAGCAGAAACAATCTCTCAGCGTCAACATTATCGAATCGATCCTGATGTGAGCTGCATTTCTCACATTGGTTTTGCTAAAGACTGCTTGACATGGCGGTACAATAATTGTATTGCTATATTCCTGTTAGGTTTGATCATGGACAGATGCTGGTAACTTTTCAGGATAGCCGGATGGCTTTGAAAGTTTTGGATCTAGATGGAAAAAAGGTAAGTCTGGTTTGATGCAGAATGGTCTCCATTTTATGCCTCAGCACGTTGAATTAAAATGTGTCAATCATTTTAATCGTGCAGAAACTGAACTTATGAACGTGCTTTGTATGCGTGTGTATGAAGTACAACTTGTCACAATATGCCGACATTTTATCTTCTAGTCAGACACTTTTTAGCGTAATATGCAACTAATTAGTGATTCATCTGATCATAACATACACAACATAACAATCATTACTGTGCTGAGAATATATAGAATAAGCCACTGGAGCAATTTTAACTCCTTCCGCCCAGTGGAAATGGGACAGTAAAACTATTTAAATAAGATTTAGGACTCACTCTCTTTTTACTGCTTGGCTGCTGCTTTGCCCTACCTTAACAGCAGAGTTTTGTTAAGTGAGTCAGGTGCTGACCTAAGCACGCAGTAATCTCAATGTACTCAAATTGCATTTGATTAGAACCCCAAACCACTTCTAGCATGAAAAATAGGTGTCTGCTCTGCACTGAATCTGTTCAGTAAAACCTAGTGGAATGGTTTTCAAAACAATGAGACTAAGTGGCAACAAATCCCTAAGACCTGACGACCTGAATCTTGGGATTTTAAAAGAGGTGACAGCAGAGGTAGTGAATGCATTGGTTTTTATTTTCCAGAATTCCTTCGGTACTATTGGAAGGATTGCAAGGTAGCAAACATTATCCCACTATTTAGGAAAGGAGGAGGAGAGAAAATGGGGAACTATAGGCCAGTTAGCTGAAAATCAGTCGGAGGCAGAATGCTAGAATCTGTTACAAGAGGTGTGGTAACAGGGAATTTAGAAAATCATAATATAATTAAACAGAGTCAACATGATTTTGTGAAAGGGAAATCATGTTTGACAAATCTATTCGAATTTTTTGAGGATATGACTGGTAGGATGGATAAGGGAAAACAAGTAGATGTAGTACATGTATTTGGATTTTCAAAAAGCATTTGATAAAGCACCACAAAAGAAGTTATTGCACAAAATTGGGATTGGGATTAATATATTAACATGGATTGAGGATTACTTAATGGACATGAAGCAAAGAGCAGGAATAACTGGGACATTTTCAGGTGGATAGGTTGTAACTGCTGAGGTTTCACAAGGATCAGTACTTAGGCCTGAGTTGTTTACAATCTATGTTAATTTCTTAGATGAAGGGGGCTGACTGTAACGTAGCCAAGTTTGATGAGGAAACAAAGTTAGGTGGGAAACCAAACTGTGGGGAAGATACAAAGAGGCTGCAGAGGGATGTAGACAAGTTTGGTGTGTGGGCAACAACATGACAGATGAAGTACAATATGCTGAAGTGTGCAGTTATCTAATTTGGTTGGAAAAATTGAAAAAAAAATTTTTTTGATCAGTGAAAGATTAGGAAATGTATGCATTCAGAGGGACCTGGGTATCCTTGAACATTAATGATGGGAAGTTAACATGTAGGTACAGCAAACAATTGGGAAAGCAAATGGTATGTTAGCTTTTGTTACAAAGTGTTTGGAGTATAAGAGTAAAGAAGTCTCTCTACACTTATACAGGACATTGGTGAGGCTACAACTGGAGTAATGCATGTAATTTTGGCCTCCTTACCTAAGTAAGGACATTGTTGCAATACCTCTAGGGAAACTAAAGTTCATTAGATTAGTGCCTGGGATGAGGGAATTGTCCAAGAGGAAAGATTGAGCAGACTCGGCCTATATTCCCTGGAGTTTAGAAGAATGAGATCTAATTGAATAAAATTTATAAGAAGTTGACAGGGCAGATGTTGAAAGATTAGGCGATCATCGAGCACACAACTGAGCATTCCAAACACTTCTTTTGATGTCTGGATGGGTCTTGGTCTTGTTGCAGTACAAGCCCACGGAGTCTTCTGCATTGTGATGTGCTCTGCATCTTGCACAATCTCGCTATGCAAAGAGGAATGCACACAAATAAAGAACAATAATGGTGACCATAAGACAATTGAATTCACAGAATCACAGTGCAGAAGAGGCCCTTCGGCCCATCGACTCTGCACCGACACGTGAGAAACACCTGACCTACCTACCTAATCCCATTTACCAGCACTTGGCCCATAGCCTTGAATGTTATGACGTGCCAAGTGCTCATCCAGGTACTTTTAAAAGATGTGAGGCAACCCGCCTCCACCACCCTCGTAGGCAGTGCATTCCAGACCGTCACCACCCTCTGGGTAAAAATGTTTTTCCTCACATCCCCCTTAAACCTCCTTCCCCTCACCTTGAACTTGTGTCCCCTCGTGACTGCCCCTTCAACTAAGAGGAACAGCTGTTCTCTATCCACCCTGTCCATGCCCCTCATAATCTTGTATACCTTGATCAGGTCGCCCCTCAGTCTTCTCTGCTCCAACAAAAACGACCCAAGTCTATCCAACCTCTCTTCATAACGTAAATGTTTCATCCAAGGCAACATCCTGGCGAATCTTCTCTGCACCCCCTCCAGTGCAGTCACATCCTTCCTATAATGTGGCGACCAGAATTGCGCACAGTACTCCAGCTGTGGCCTCATTAAGGTTCTATACAACTCCAACTTGACCTTCCTACTTTTGTAATCTATGCCTCGATTGATAAAAGCAAGTGTCCCATATGCCTTTTTCACCACCCCACTAACATGCCCCTCTGCCTTCAGAGATCTATGGACACACAGGCCAAGGTCCCTTTGTTCCTCAGAACTTCCTAGTGTCATGCCATTCACTGAATACTTCCTTGTCAAATTACTCCTTCCAAAGTGTATCACCTCAAACTTTTCAGGGTTAAATTCCATCTGCCACTTATCTGCCCATTTGACCATCCCGTCTATATCTTTCTATAGCCCAAGACACTCAACCTCACTGTTAACCAGCCAGCCAATCTTTGTGTCATCCGCAAATTTACTAATCCTACCCCCCACATAGTCATCTACGTCATTTATATAAATGACAAATAATAGGGGACCGAGCACAGATCCCTGTGGTACGCCACTGGACACTGGCTTCCAGTCACTAAAGCATCCTTCTGTCATCACCCTCTGTCTCCTACAACTAAGCCAATTTTGAATCCACCTTATCAAATTACCCTGTATCCCATGTGCATTCGCCTTTTTTATAAGTCTCCCATGTGGGACCTTGTCAAAGGCTTTGCTGAAATCCATATAAACTACATCAACTGCCCTATCCTCATCTACACACCTGGTCACCTCCTCAAAAAATTCAATCAAATTTGTTAGGCATGACCTCCCTCTGACAAAGCCATGCTGACTGTCCCTGATCAAACCTTGCCTCTCCTTCAGATTGCACGTTAAGTTTGAAAACGACATATTCCAATTACAAACAAGAATTCAAAATGTTCAGCAAAATTATATTCCATTGATAAACAAAAAATCAGCATGAAAGATTCATCCATAGCTTACTAAGGAGGTTATGAATAGTATTAGATTAAAAAAAGAGCTTATAATTTTGCGAAGAATGTAAATGTGAAGATTGGGAGTGTTTTCGAAACTAGCAAAGGGCCACTAAAAAGTTGATGAAAAGGAAAAAAAAATAGAATGTGAATAAACTAGCCAGGAATATGAAAACAGATTCGTATACACAAAGGGAGTAACTAAAGCGACTTTTGGTTTCTTAGAAGCAGAGATATTAGAAATTATCAGGGGGTGTGAGGAGATACAGAGACATTGAACAAATATTTTGTGTCCATCTTCACAATAGAAAACACAAGTTTCATAACAGAAATAGAGGGTAACCTAGGGGCTAAAAAGAGTGAGGAAATTAAGAAAATTAATATCAGCAGAAAAAAATGTACCAGAGTGCAGCAAGGTAGCCTCAACTATTTACAATTTTTACTAATAACTTAGGCGAAGAAACAAAGGCTGGGATTTTGCAGTCCTGCTGCAGCATGTCTCCCCTAGCGGATGTGGTGAGCCATCTAAATCTCCATTGAGATAAAAACAAAAAACTACTGCGGATGCTGGAAATCCAAAACAAAAACCGGATTACCTGGAAAAACTCAGCAGGTCTGGCAGCATCGGCGGAGAAGGAAAGAGTTGATGTTTCGAGTCCTCATGACCCTTCAGCAGAACTGAATTTCTGCTAAAGGGTCATGAAGACTCGAAACGTCAACTCTTTTCTTCTCCGCCGATGCTGCCAGACCTGCTGAGTTTTTCCAGGTAATTCTGTTTTTGTTTTAAATCTCCATTGAGTTCAGCGGGACTGTAATATCCTGCAGGGTGGGAGGGACCATAAAATCCTGGCCAAAGAGTTTGCTGATGATACAAAGTTAGGTGGAAATGCAAGCTGTGAGGCGGACACAGAGAGTTTGCAAAGAGATGTCGACAGGTTAAGTGAGAAGGCAGCAAGGTGGCAGATGGAATATAATGTGGGGAAGTGTGAGGTTATTCACTTTGGTTGTAAGAATAGAAAAGCAGAAAATTTTTAAATCATGCAAAAGTTTGTAAATGTTAATGCTCACAGTGACTTGGGTGTATTCGCACAAGGAACACGAAGTTGGCATGCAAGTACAGCAAACAATTAGGAAAGCAAATGGCATATTGGCCTTTATTTAATGGGGATTGGAGTACAAGTATAAAGAAGTGTTGCTACAATTGAATGGGGCTTTGGTGAGACCACACTTGGAGCACTTGCAACTTGGTCTCCATATTTAAGGAAGAATATACTTGCATTGGAGGCAGTACAGTGAAGTTTACTACATTGGTCCTTGGGATGACTGGGTTGTCCTACAATTAAAGGCTGCATAAATTGGCTCCATAGTCTCTGGAATTTCGAAGAATGAGAGGCAATCTCATTGAAACATTCAAGATTATGAAGGAGCTTGACAGGGTCAATACTGAATGGTTGTTTCCTCTGGCTGGGGAACCTAGAACAAGGGGGCACAGTCTCAGGGTAAGGGGCTATTCATTTAAGACATAAGATGAGGAGAAATTCCCTCATTCAAAGAGTTGACGAGCAATATGCTCTTCTCCTACTCCTGTTTCTTATGGTTTAAGTTCCCTTATCCGATGAAGTGGAGAGAACTCGGACAAAGGCAAGGAGTAAAAGAAGAGCACAAAGACATCAGCATGGAGCCAGGTGTGGTCAGGATCAATTAATCCCCAAGCATTTTTTTTGCTTTACTCATTACCCTCAAATCTTCCCCAAACATTCTCCATATTAACAGTCCTTAGTGCCTCTCTACCTGTTATTAAATAGGAAAAAACCCCTAACCTCGGTGCCATATGCACGGCATCCTGACATTGCAGCTCACCCTCTACTTTAAAAGTACACTGCTTACAAATCTGACAAGCCAAAAGGGTAATTTTAATGGAAAGCACAAAAATAGTTTAAGTTTCACCCTCTTGCAACTATCCAGCACTAATATGAGGTGCACCCCCAGTGTCTTCAGCTTGGTTGGTTGATAAAGTGTGGACCCTTTATATACAAACATACAAACATAAAAATTAGGAGCAGGAATAGGCCATTCGGTCCCTCGAGCCTGCTCCGCCATTAAATAAGATCATGGCTGATCTGACTGTGGCCTCAACTTCACATTTCCACCTATCACCAATAACCTTTGACTCCCTTGTTGGTCAAGAATCTATCTATTCTTAAAAATATTCATTGACCCAGCCTCCACTGCTCTCTGGGGAAGAGAGTTCCAACAATTCATGACCCTCTGAGAGAAAAAAAATTCTCCTCATCTCTGTCTTAAATGAGAACCCCTTATTTTTAAACTGTGTCCCCTAGTTCTAGGCTATCCCACAAGGGGAACCATCCTTTCAGTATCCACCCTGTCAAGTCCCCTTAGGATTTTATATGTTTCAATAAGATCACCTTCAATCTTCTAAACTCCAATGGATACAGGCCCAGCCTGTCAACCTTTCCTCGTAAGATAACCTCTCCCCCCACCACCACCCCAGGTATCAGTTGAGTGAACCTCCTAATAGATTTATATCTTTTCTTAAATAAGGAGACCAAAACTGTACACGCTACTCTAGATATGATCTCACCAACACCCTGTACAACTGTAGCAAAACATCTCTACTTTAATAGGACCATAGAAAAGTTATGGGACAGAAAGAGGCCATTCAGCCCATCGTGTCTGCGCTGGCTGAAAAAACTAGCCACCCATTATAATCCCACCTTCCAGTAGCTGGTCCATAGCCTTGAAGGTCACAACATTTCAGGTGCAGATCCAGGTAACTTTTAAACGAGCTGAGGATTTTTGCCTCAACCACCAACCCGGGCAGTGAATCCCAGACACCTGCCACCCTCTGGATGAAAAGGTTTTTTCCTAATATTTCCTCTAATCCTTCTACCAATCACCTTAAATCTGTGCCCCCTGGTAATTGACCTCTCCACCAGGGGAAACAAGTATTTCCTGTCTACTCCGTCTAGGCCCTTCATAATTTTGTATGCGTCAGCCAAGTCATCCCTCAGCCTCCTCTGTTCTAAGGAAAACAACCCCAGCCGACCCAATCTTTCCTCATAGCCCTGGCAACGTTCTTGTAAATCTCCTATGCACTCTGTCCAGAGCAATTGTGTCCTTCCTGTAATGTGGTTACCAGAACTGCACGCAAAACTCCAGCTGTGGCCTAACCAGCGTTTTATACAGTTACAGCATTACATCCCTGCTTTTGTATTCTATACCTTGTGCAATAAAGGAAAACCTCCCATATACTTTCTTTACCACCTTATCTACCTGTTCTGCCACCTTCAGGGACCTGTGGACATGCACTCCAATGTCTTTCACAACCTCTACCACTCTCAATATCCTCCCATTTATTGAGTATTCCCTTGCTTTTGGTTCCACTCCCAAAATGCATAACCTCACACTTCTCCAGATTGAATTCCATTTGCTACTTTTCTGCTTCCTCAACCAAACCATTGATATCATTCTGAAGTCCACAGCTATCCTCTTCACTATCACTACACTGCCGATTTTATTGTCATCTGCAAATCTCCCGGTTTTGCCTCACACATTTGTGCAAATCATTAATGTATACCACAAACAACAAGGGATCCAACACTGAGTCCCGTGGACCACCGCTGGAAACCTCTTTCCATTTGCAAAAACATCCATCGGTCATTACCCATTGTTTCCTGTCGCTGAGCTAATTTTGGAACCAACTTGCCACATTCCCCTGTATCCCATCAGCTTTTACTTTTCTGACCAGCCTGCCATGTGGGACCTTGTCAAATGCCTTACTAAAATCCATGTAGACAGCATCCACTGCATATCTCCAATCCTCTGGTCCCTCTCCTGTATCTAGTGAGAATTGAAAAATGGTCCTCAGGGCATCCGCTATTTTCTCTCTGGCTTCTTTTAACAGCCTGAGATACAATCCATCCAGACCTGGTGATTTATCCACCTTCAAGGATGTCAGTCTCTCCAGTACTTCCTCTCCCACTGTCCTTGTTGTACCTGACATATCACACTCCTCCTCTTTAACTAGAATGTCGGCATCATCCATCTCCTTTGTGAAGACGGAGATAAAGCACTCATTAAGAACCCTGCCCACATCTCCTGCATCAAAGCATAAGTACATTCTTGACAGGTCCTACCCTCTCCTTAGTTACCCTCTTGCTCTTAATGTACTGGTAAAACATCTTTGAGTTTTCCTTGATTTTACTTGCCAATATTTTTTCATATCCTCTCTTTGCTTTCCTGATTTTGTTTTTCACTTCACCCCTGTATTTTCTATATTCCCCTAGGCTTTCTAATGTATTATTTATTTTGTAACTGTCATAAGTTTTCTTTTTCTGCTTTATCTTATCCTGTATGCTTCCAGATAACCAGGGGCTCCAGATTTGGCAGTACCACCCTTTTCCTTTGTGGGGACTGTCGTAGAATCTCACTTTTGAATGCCCTCCCACTGGTCTGTCGCTGATTTCCTGTCAAGTAGCTGTAACCAGTCCACTTTCACCAGATCACCTCTCAGCTTTGTAAAATCTGTCTTACCCCAATTCAGAACTTTTACTCCTGTTCTATCTTTATCCTATTCCATAATTATGCTAAATCTAACCATATTATGGTTACTATCTCCAAAATGGTCCCCCACTGCTACTTCATCTACTTGCCCAGCTTCATTTTCTAACACTAAATCTAGAATTGCCACTCCATCTCATCGGGCTTATTACGTGCTGGCTAAAAAAGTTCTCTTGAATGCAAGTTTAAGAATTTTGTGCCCTCTGTGCCCTTCACACTGTTTGTATCCCAGTTGATATTAGGGTAGTTGAATTTCACAACTATTAATGCTCTATTGTTTTTCCACTCAGAAATTTGCCTACTTATTTGCTTTTCTATCTCCCCCTCACTATTTGGAGGTCTATAGTACACCCCTAGTAGTGTGGCTGCCCCTTTTTTATTTCTGAGCTCAACCCATATGGTCTCATTTGATGATTCATTTGCTATATGGAAACATAGAAACTAGGAGCAGGAGTAGACCATTCGGCCCTTCGAGCCTGCTCCACCATTCATCATGATCATGGCTGATCATCCAACTCAATAGCCTGCTCCTGCTTTCTCCCCATATCCTTTGAACTCTTTTGCCCAAAGAGCTATATCTAACTCCTTGAAAACATACAATGTTTTGGCCTCAACTACTTTCTGTGGTAACGAATTCCACAAGCTCACCACTCTCTCGGTGAAGAAATTTCTCCTCATCTCAGTCCTAAATGGTCTACCCCGTATCCTCAGACTGTGACCCCTGGTTCTGGACTCCCCCACCTAAACCCCCTCACAGCTGTAATTGATTCTTTAACCAATAATGCTACACCCCGACCTTTTTTTTTTAGCTCCCTCTCTGTCCTGCCTGAAAACCCTATATCCAGGGATGCTGAGCTACTAATTTTGCCCCTCTTTAAGCCAAGTTTCTATTGTAGCAATGATACCGTACTACCATGTGTCTATCTGTACCCTCAGCTCATCAGTTTTGTTTGCTATACTCTTTGCATTTACATAAATTGCTTTTAACGCTGCCAAATTCCTGCACTGCGCAATTTTTAACCTGTGCTTCTTCTGTCTTTCAGAGTCACTCAATAATTCTCCATCTTCACTTCCTGCTCTGCATTTGTCCTATCTGAATTTGCCCTCAGGATCCCATCCCCCTGCCAATCTAGTTTAAACCCTCCCCAACAGCACTAGCAAATCCCCCTGCGAGGATATTTGCCCCCGTCCTGTTCAGGTGTAGACCGTCAGGCTTGTACAGATCCCACCTTCCTCAGAACCGGTCCCAGTGCCCCAGAAATCTGAAGTTCTCCCCCCTGCACCATCTCTCCAGCCACGCATTCATCTGGTGTATTCTCCTATTTCAGTATTCACTAGCATGTGACCTTGGGGGTAATCTGGAGATTACTACCTTTGAGGTCCACTTGCTAATCTCTTTCCTAACTCCTTAAACTCAGCTTGCAGGACCTCATTCCCTTTTCTACCTATATTGTTGTGAACCACGACCTATGATGTGCACCATCACCCTCCAGAATGCTGTGTAGCCACTCGGTGACATCCATGACCCTTGCACTAGGGAGGCAACGTACCATCCTGGAATTTCATCTGTGACCACAGAAGCACCTGTCTGTTCCCATAAATATAGAATCCCCTACCACTATTGCTTTGCTGTCTTTTCTCCTCCCTCCCTGCACAGCTGAGCCACCCATGGTGCTCTGGTCATTACTCTTGCTGCTCTCTCCAGAGGATCTGTTTCTCCTGTTGGTATTCAAAACTGAGTACCTGTTAGAAAGTGGGATGCCCTCAGGGGACTACTGCACTACATTACCAATAATAAAATTGTACAGTTACCAATAAATTACCTAAGTCGTGAAGTTTTAAGTTTTGCTTTTTCTTTCTTATCCAGATGTTTATAGGCCTTGCTTCAAAATAATGAACTAACCCGACTATTTATACACAGTCCCTTGCCCTAAGAACTTACTGATGAATCAACTTATGAGTTTCCTGTTTGTTGTTTTTTCACTGTTTCTTCAATCCCTGCAGTTGAATGGGTTGGAATGCTTCTCCAGTCCCTGACTGCAGGTAATATTCCATTCCCCTGCAATAAACAACAGCATTCCACTTGCCTTCCTAATCACTTGCAGTACCTGCATACTAACTTTTCCTCATTCGTGTACCAGGGCACCCAGATCCCTCTGTACTTCAGAGTTCTGCAATCTCACTTCACTTAAATAATATGCTGCTTTTCTATTCTTTCCTGCCAACTTTGGAAAGTTCACACTTTCCCACATATATTTCCACTCCATCTGCCAAATTTTTGCCCACTCGCTCAACCTTTCTATGTCCCTTTAAAGACTCTTCATGCCCTATTCACAGCTAACTTTCCTATCTATCTTTGTGTCATCAGCAAATTTAGTAACCATACATTTGGTCCCTTCATTTAAGTATTTGATATAAATTGTAAATAGTTGAGGCCCCAGCACTGATCCCTGTGGCACTCCACCCGTCACATCTCACCAACCCGAAAAGGCCCCTTTATTCCCCTCTGCTTCCTGTTAGCCAACCAATCCTCTATCCATGCTAATATGTTACCCCTACACCATGAGCTTTTATTTTGTGTAGTAATCTTTGATGTGGCATCTTGTCAAATGCCTTCTGGAAATCCAAGTACACCACACCTACAAGTTTCCCTTTATCCGTATTGCTTTTTATTCCCTCAAAGGACTCCAATGAATTAATAAAACATGATTTCCCTTTCACAAAACCATGTTGATTCTGCCTGATTACACTGAGATTTTCTAAGTGCCCCACTATGACCTCCTTAATAATAAATTGCAGTAATTTCCCAATGGCAGATGTTAAGCTAACTGGCCTGTAGTTACCTGCTTTCTGTCTTTCTCAGCTCTTGAAAAGAAGACTCACAATGGCTATTTTCCAATCTGATGGGACCCTTCCACAACATAGGGAATTTTGGAAAATTAAAACCAATGCACCTACTACTTCAGCATTTCTTTTAAGACCCTAGGGTGAAGTCCACCAGGACCTGGGGACTTGTCAGCTTTTAGTTCTAATAATTTCCCTGGTGATTGTAATTGTTTCAAGTTCCTCCCTCCCTTTCACCTCCTGATTCACACTTATTCCTGGGATGCTACCTGAATCCTCTACAGTGAAGACAGACACAAAATATCTGTTCAATTCAACTCCCCTTTCCTTTTTTTCCATTATTAATTCCTCATTCTCACTCTCTGGGGCACCAGTACTCACTTTACTTACTCTTTTCCTTTTTAAATACCTGAAGAAACTCTTACTGTGTTTATATTTCTAGCTAGCTTCTCTCGTACTCTAATTTTCCTCTCCCTATTAATCTTTTAGTCATTCTTTGCTGTTCTTTATATTCTGTCCAGTCTCCTGACCTGCCACTCATCTTTGAAAAATTATACACTTTTTCTTTCAATTTGATACCAGCTTTAACTGCTTTAGTTAGCCACGGATGGTGTGCCGTTCCCTTTGAGTCTTTCTTTCTCATTGGAAAGTATCTTTTCTGAGTATTCTGAAATACCTCCTTAAATGTCTGTCACTGCATTTCTACTGACCTATTTCTTAACCGAATTTCCCAGTTCACTTTAGCCAGCTCTGTCTTCGTGCCCTCATAATTGCCCTTATTTAAGTTTGAAACGCAATGATATGCTCATGGCGGGCAAACTCTGGCCTGAGCGTGCCTGCCTGCAGACTACAGCTTCAGGTAGAATGCAGTACCTCCAGAGCTGCATTTGAGTGCCCCAAGATAATTTATAATAATTTGAGGGAGGGGGGAATAAGAGGCACTTTAATTCTTTAATTCATTCTTTAATAAAAACAGAATTGAGGAAAATTATTATACAAAATTTTAACTTGCAACAAAATTAATATTTCAAATAGCATTGCACTTTAGGAGGGATGTCAGAGCCTTGGAGTAGTTGCAGAAGAGATTTACTATAGAATGGGGCTGGGACGAGGGGCTTCAGTCATGTGGAGAGTCTAGAGAATCTGGAATTGTTCTCCTTAGACTGGAGAGGTTTAAAGGGTGATTTTATCGAGTGGTTCAACATTGTGAGAGGCTTTGATAGAGTAGATAAGGTGAAACTGTTTCAGTTTGCTGGAGGGTTGGTAACCAGACGACACAGATTTCAGGTGATTGACAAATAAACCAGAGGAAAGGTGAGATTTTTTTAACTAAGCGATTTGTTATCGTCTGAAATGCATTGGATGGCTGGTGGAAGCAAGTTTTGTGTAATTATTTATTTGTGCTGTTCCATCAATTTAAAATTAACATGATTTAACACCTTTAAGGTTAATGGCAGAGTGGTAAGTATAAGACCCTGGATCAGAAACTGGCTGAATGATCTACATGAAGAAATGAACATTAATAGGAACAGTATTGCACCGATGTCCCCGACTGCAAATTCTTGCCTGCTTGAAGAAACCTTTGATTTCGACAGTCTGGATTATGACACCGAAGGTAATTCATATGCTACATAAGTTTTGTGTTGTTGCTCCAGGATATCAGTTTTTCACTTGCAGTTTTCAACATGAGTTCAGAATTTCAATGATTAGCAAAAGTTGAGTGGAGAGCGATTACCCTGAAATATCCAACGGACTTCCAAACACCTAATCAACACAATCTCCTGAATAAAAGTCCTAACTTGTACAGACCTAGATCAGCCAACAATACAGTCTGCTGAATTTGTTTCAGTTTTTAGGGTGACTGCTCTGCCTGTGTATTCACTATCAATTTACAATACATGATTAGAATTTGCATAATCTGCTTTGGGCACAGTGGCATTTTGACACTTGTGTCCTTACAGAGCTATTCGACAATCTTTTGCTGTCTCCAGGCTAACATCTTTACTGTTCAGTTAAACCTAGATCCAAAACTTGTTCATAGCCAGCGAAGTATAGTGCATGAGCATATTTTGTCAAAGGAGGGCTCATTGGTGGTAGAGTAATTAGTACTGTAGTTCCTGCATCAACAATTTCTCCACTAAACTGTAATTAAAAGCATTTACAGATAAGCTAGCTGTATGGCATCAATGCATTTTTGCCAACTGAGGACTTTTTATACATTTTAATTGTAGATTACAGTGGTCAAAAATGGAGCAAACAAGTTTGAACTGAATTTAGATATTTGAACAAATAATGCAGGCTGGCACTTCTGAGTACTGAGGGAGTGCAGCACTTTTGGAGGTGTTGTCTTTTAGAGGAGATGTGAAACTCCATAAGCCCTTTCACGTCACTCCAGTCCCACATTATATGGTTAAATATTTATGCTCTCAGAGAAGCTAAGGATGTGCAATAAGTGCTGCCTTCCAGGTGCCATCAAAATCTGAAGAACAATTTAAAAAAAATAATGTTATAATTTAACTAAGTAGAAAAAAATCATCAACCCATCACCAGCAATACAAGATCTAAGAAAGCTTTCTCCTATCTCTATTGTTATACAAGACTAACATGCCTATTACAGTCTTGGTTTGAACATGGACAAAAGAGCTGAAGAGGTGAGGTGAGAGTGACTGGCCTCGACATCAAGGCAGCATTTGACTGAGTGTGCCATCAAGGAGCCCTAGCAAAACTGGGGTCAATGGGAATCACTACCCTGAGGAACAACTGCAATGATGCCCTGAAAACTCTCCACTGGTTGGAGTCATACCTAGCACAAAGGAAGGTGGTTGTTGGAGGTCAATCATCTCAGTTCCAGGGCATCATTGCAGTTGTTCCTCAGGGTAGTGTCCTAGCCCCAACCATCTTCAGCTGCTTCACCACCCACTCGTGGATGAGGTTTCCTAAAAACCGTAAAGGCCGTTTGGCCTTTTCGCCTGCCCGCCAACCATTAGGTTGGACGGGCAACGTAAAATTGGAGTTAATTAGGATGTTAATGGCCTTTGTAGGCCTTTCAATTATTGGCAGGGGCGCAGCCGACACTGGCGCACGCTCGCCAAACTAAATATCACGAGACAGCATGATAACATCGAGACACACGCCCAACATCATCGCGCATCATTTTACGTTCTGGCATATTGGGCCCGCTCCCGCACGCCAAATGTAAAATTCTGCCCATTGAGTCTATTTGGATAACTAATGTGCATTAAACTAGGAACTAATCTCATAGCCCTTCTCTACACCCTTTCCAAAGCCTTGATAACCTCCACCATGTGAGGAACCAAAACTAGACCCATTTTTCTAACTGAGGCCCAACCCAGGTCTTAAATGAGGACAAAGTGGTCTGCTTTGTTTCATAGTTAATTGGCCTCTGAATATGTCCTAGACCTTTTTGCTTTAATTATAGATTTATCGCATTTGTTATCTACCTTTAGAAATTGCTGCATTAGAACATCCACGTCTCTTTCTTTCTTCCATTTGCTTTCTTTCTTATCCTCGTTGCTTGCCTTTATGTTTAGCATTTTCCTTTTCTGAGTGTATAACACTGCATGTTTCTAAGTTAAACATAATTTGCCAAACACAGGCCCAATCTAGTTTGTGATTGTTGAACGTTCTCTACAGTCCGAACTCTCGCACATGTCTTGGTATTTTCTGCAAGCTTGTGGATCGTTCTTACAACAGCGACTGTAGTTCATTAATTAAAATATTAAATAACAAAGGCCCTAGCATTCTTGCAGGATACCGCTGATCCGAGAAGACCCAAATTCATTTGCAAACACTTTCTGCCTACAGGAATTTCACAACTTCTCAATTCACCACATTAATAAACCAAATTATTTTCATAATCTTAAATCAGCTTTATCCAGATGAGCAAAACTTTTTTTTCTTGATAAACAAACCGTTGCAGAAAATGTAAATATGCAATTGAATGTACTTAGGATTCTTAACAGGCATGTCAACAATACAGATAGGAAAACTGTTTTGTTGATTTTCCTGTCTGTCAGCTGGCCAACTCGTGTGGGAAATTGAACTAAATGCAAAAGATTTTTAAAAATTGTTCATGTAGGCATCACTGACAAGGCCAGCATTTATTACTCATTCCTAATTGCCCTAGAGAAGGTGGTGGTGAACTGTCACCATGAACTGGTACAATCCTTGTGATGTAGATGCACCCACATTGTAGCCTCCTCTCCACACTCCTCTTAAGTATTGGAAGCATTTTGCCTGCTGGACTTAAAGAAACAGTTGTTTTTACATGATGCTTTATCACATTCTTAATGCACTTTACAATCAATGAGTTATTTTTGAACTGTAGTCACCGATTTTATGTAGGCAAACATAGCAGCCAATTTGCACACAGCAAAGTCCCGCAAACATCAAATGAATCTCTTCTGGGATTCGCAACTCTTTTGCTTCTGAGGCCTTCCCTCAAATGTTACAAAAGCTCCATGGATCCTTTGCAATACAATATAAATATTTTATATAATTATACATTTTATTGTTTTATTTACTTAATGTGAAACTTATTACTGCTGCTGAGTAACGATTCTGTCGCTACAGGACAACCACATAGAAGGGAGCCATTTGGCTCATTAAGTCTGTAGTAGTTCTTTCAAAGAGTAATCTAGTTGGTCCCATCATCTGACTCTTTCCCTACACCCCTACAAATTTTTTTTCCTTCAAGCATTAATCCAATTTCCTGTTGAATTTGTTTCCACTGCCCTATCAACCATTATGAGGGTACTTGGTGTACCAGTTAGAACGTCATTACCTGAAGAACCCTATACCTTACAGGAGCACTATTCAAGTAGCCTGACAGCTCTAGGGCATCACCAACATTCCTAACCTCTCCCTGCGAAACAGCAGGCTTGGAACAACTATTGCGAATTTTCCTTCCCTTCAGTTTCTCCTCCTCCTATGTTTAATTAAATGATCTATGTTTTTCTCTCATCCTATGGGTTGTTCCTACCCCTTTCGCCTACATACTTCTGCTTGTTTATAGCAACTCCAGTTGCAAGCATGCTCTACACACACAATTAACAGGACCTATTACTATTACAGGCCCATAACTTCCAGCTATCCTCACTTTTCTGACCGTTTTTGTGTCCTGTTTCTGCCAGGTTTGTCTCTTGCTTCTGCCAGGTTTGTCTCTCTCGAGGGATTGATTCTGTAGGCTTTTTTCACCACCCGTCTTCCTCTCTCCAGGGCTTCCTGCTGCCTCTGAGTTGGTTCCCAACTAAATGTTCCAGATGTGTCTGGGTAGGTTGCTCCACAGTTTAAGTACCCGGAGACTTCTCTCAAAATAAATTGCTAACCCCGCTCAAGCTGATAATTAAAACAGAATGATTGGCTTGTGCTATTCAGGAGTGGGATGGAGCAGCTTTTGGAGAGAATGGTAATAAATCAAATGTCAGGTAGTCATTAAGTAACATTTTATTATTGGATCTAGAGTGGACAATGCATTAAAAATGTTCTCTGCAGTTTAATTTTAATATTGAATTTTGTAACTGAATTGCTGGCTCATGAGAGAGGTGAGAAGCATGGCGTATAAAATGATGGTATGATGCTGAATGTGATTAGTAGTCATTAAGAGTTAATTGATCCGGGGCTAGATTGATGGCATTAGAAATCCCTGCAGAGTATCAGCAGTGAACCCCTTAAATCTTCCTCACAGGACCCCACTTGAGAGCCCGTGTTGTAATCTATCAAATGCAGTGCGTTGTTGAAGTCAACTAAATGCGCATCCTTTCTGTGTAGGAGATATAGACGAAGATCTAGATGAAATTGTTCCACAGCACTTGGTGACAGGACAAACAGAAAATCACAAAAATGCACCTGAAGAGTCTCCAGAATCTAATGTTAAAGAGGTTCATGAGTTTCAGTTACTTAACAGAGTAACTCAAAAGGAAGAAATAACAGGTATGTAATCACTTTTTGAACATGATCAATAGCAAATATTATTTATTTTGCTAAAAGCTGGGGAGTTTTACTATTAACTATTCTATGGCATCTAAATATGCAACTCCTGTTTTAGGCAATGCAAAATGTCCCGCAATTGATCAGGAGGTGGCTCTTCAAAGTGAATTTCGACCACGTGCAACAAGTAGATCTATGTCAGTACCTGATCGACCTCAACCTCCACAAAGACCTCCTCCTCCAAGTAAGAACTACTAAACAGTTAGCTATCAAATGACGAGTTCAATATCCGAGTAAACCTAGTAGTTGATGGTCAACAGACATTTATTTAATTGCTTTTATTTTAAAACTGCGTATCTGTTTTTTTGTCCCTCAGCTATACAAAACATGAAAAAATCTTCCTCTGATATTTTGTTTTCATCTGAAGAAAGTCCTTTCCAGGCTTTGATTTCAAACTCATCCCAGGTTCTTCCAGGGACAACTCAACAAGCTGTAAATTATGCACAGGTACCGTACCTCAATCCAGCACCCTTGGGACCAAGGCCTTGTTGGATTTTAGATCTTGCCGGATTTGGGGTCAAATGGTTTGGGCTGCGGGCAGTTCGGGTCAAGACCGGTCGGGTGGGGTCAAGTGTTGCTTGGAGTGGGATAGAGCGGCACACGAAGCGATGAGGCTGGTAACTAGTCTGGAGCCGCATAGCACCAATGCAGTACTTAGTTGAATGGTTCAGGTAAGTTTTAAAAATTTTACTCAATTAAAATTGATGCATGGAACATTATAAAATTGTCCAGTTTTTGCAACAGCCGGTTTTTGGGTAGTGGAATTTGAGATACTCTTACCTGTAGTTGAAATTCATAGTGATACAGCACTAAAGGAGGCTATTGGCCCATCAAGCCTGTGCTAGCTCTTGAAAAGAGCCTATGCAATTAGCCTGATTTCCCTGCCCATTCCTCATAACCCTGAAAATTCTTCTTTCCAAAGTGTTTATCAAATTCCCTCTTGAATGCTATTGAGACACCTTTCACCACCCTTCCAGCTAGTGTATGCCAGATTGCAGTGTAAAACAATTTCTCCTCATGCTCCCTCTTTTTTTGCCAATGAGCTAAAATTAGTGTCCTCTGGTTACTGACCCTCCTGCAAATGGAAACCATTTCTCTCTATTTATGATATCAAAACTCTCAAAATTTTGAATGCTTCTATTAGATCTCCCCTTAACCTTCTCTGGACTAAAGAGACCAATCACAGCTTTTCTAGTCTCTCCATATATATTACAGCAGCTGTTACAAATAATAAATGTGTTAAGTTGTGTGGGAAATACTGCATCGAGGCAGAAGGATAGGTTAGGGTCTCTTGTTCAAATAGATTTTACATACCAATGCATGGTGTATGATCATAGAATCAAATTGCCAACGCAGCCTGGAGGATGAGTTCATGAAGTGTATTCTGGAATCAACAAGGGAGGAAGCTATTTTAGACCTGGTATTGTAACAAGACAGGATTAATTAATGGCCTCATAGTAAAGAATCCTCTAGGCAAGAGCGATCATAACATGATAGTATTTCACATTCAGTTTTAGAGTGAGAAATGTGGGTATGAAATTAAAATCTTAAACTTAAATAAAGGCATTTACAAGGGTATGAAGACAGTTGACTAAAGTGGACTGGGAAAATAGGTTAACAGATAAGCCGCTAAAGAGTAGTAGCAGACATTTGTGGAGATACTTCATATATCTTTAAACAAAGATATAGTTCATTGAGAAGAAAAGATTCTATGAGAAGGATGCACCATCTATGGCTAGCCAAGGAAGTTAAGGATAGTATCAAATTAAATGAAAAGATTTACAATGCTGTGAATATTAGTGGTAGGCCAGAAGATTGGGAAAATTTTAAAAAGCAGCAAAGGATGACTTAAAATAATAGAGGGAGAACTTAAGAGTATGAGAGAAAATTAACAAGATATATAAAAACAGACATTAAAAGCTTCTGCAAGTTTATAAAAAGGAGACAATTAGCTAAAGTGGTCCCTTAGAGGGTGAGACTGTGGAATTAATAATGGGAAACAAGGAAATGGCACAGACTTTGAACAAGTATTTTGTATCTGTCTTCACAGTAGAAGACACAAAAACCATCCTAAGAATAGTAGAAAATCAAGAGGCAAGGGGGAGGGAGGAATTTAAAACAATCACTAAAGGAAAAGTACTGGGAAAGCTAATGAGATTAAAGGCTGACAAGTCCTTTGGGTCTGATGGCCTGCATCCTAGGACCTTAAAAGAAATGGCTGCAAAGATAGTGGATGTAACTTCCCAAAATTCCCTAGATTCTGGAAAGTTTCCAGCAGATTGGAAAAGTGCAAATGCAACATCTCTATTCAAGAAAGGAAGGAGACAGAAATCAGTAACTACAGGCCAGTTAGCCTCACATCTGTCATTTGGAACATTCTGGAATCCATTATTAAGCAGGTAGTAACAGGACATTTGGAAAATCATAATACAATCAGACAGAGCTAACATGGTTTTGTGAAAGGGCAACTGTGTTTGACCAGCTTATTACAGTTCTTTAAGGACTTAACAAGCAAGATAAATAAAGAGATACCAGTAAATGTAGTGTGTTTGGATTTTTAAAAGGCATCCAATAAGGTCCCACATAAAAGGTTACTCCAAACGATAAGAGCTCATGGTGTTGGGGATGATATATTAGCATGGATAGAGGATTGACTAACTAACAGGAATCAGAGAGTTGGGGTAAATGGGTCATTTTCAAGTTGGCAATCTGTAACTAGTGGAGTGCCACAGGGATCAGTACTGAGGCCTCAACTATTTACAATTTATATTAATAACCTGGATGACGGGACCAACTGTATTGTGACCAAATTGGTGGTTGATAGGTAGGTAGAAAGCAAGTTGTGAGGAGGATACAAAGAGTTTGCAAAGGGATATAGATAGGCTAAGTGAGTGGGCAAATAATTGGCAGATGGAGCGTGTCTACTTTGGCGGGAAGAATAGAAAAGCAGTATATTATTTAAATAGAGAGATTGCAGAAATTGCGGTAGAGAGGGATCTGGGTGTCCTTGTATATGAATCACAGATAGTTAGCATTCAGGCATGGCAAGTAATTAGGAAGGCAAATGGAATGTTGGCCTTTATTGCAAAGATGGAGTATTAAAGTAGGAAACTCTTGCTACACCGGTACAGGGCATTGGTGAGGCCGCACCCAGAGTATTGTGTACAGTCTCCTTACATAAGGAGGGATATACTTGCTTTGGAAGCAGTTTAGGGAAGGTTCACTCAGCTGATTCATGAGATGAAGGAGTTATTTTACGGAGGAAAGGTTGAGCAGATTGGGCTAATTTCCAAAACTCCCTAGATTTGGGAAAGGCTCCATTAGATTGGAAGATAGCAAATGTAACTCCATTATTCAAAAAGGGAGGGAGATGGAATGTGGGAATCTACAGGCCAGTTAGCTTAACATCTGTCACAGGGAAAATGTTAGAAGCTATTATTGAAGAAACTACAGCAGGGCACTTGGTTCAAGGTAATCAGGCAGAGTCAACATGGTTTTGTGAAAGGGAAATCATATTTAACCAACTTATTGGAGTCCTTTGAGGAAGTAACATGTGCTGTGGATAAAGGGGAACAGGTGGATGTACTGTATTTAGACTTCCAGAAGGCACTTGATAAAATGCCACATCAAAGGTTATTGCGGATAAAAGCTCATGGTATAGGAGGTAATTATATTGGCATGGATAGGAGATTGGCTGGCTAACAGGAAGTAGAGAGTAAGCATAATTGGGTCTTTTTCAGGTTGGCAAGATGTAATGAGTGGTGTACCACAATGATCAGTGCTGGGACCTCAACTTTTTACAATTTATATAAATGACTCAGATGAAGGGATGGATGGGATGGTTGCCAAATTTGCTGATGACACAAAGTTAGGTAGGAAAGCAATGTGTGAAGAGGACATAAGGAGGCTACAAAGAGATATATATAGGTTAAGTGAGTTGGCAAAGATCTGGCAAATGGAGTATAATGTTGGAAAATGTGAAATTGTCCATTTTGGCAGGAAGAATAAAAGAAAAGCATATTATCTAAATGTTGAGAGATTTCAGAGCTCTGAGGTGCAAAGGGATCAGGGTGTCTTGAATCACAAAAGGCTAACATGCAGGTACAGCAAGTAATTAGGAAAGCTAGTAGAATGTTATAATTTATTGCGAGGGAATTGATTGAAAAAGTAGGGAGATTAAGCTTCAGTTATACAGAGCACAAGTGAGATCACATCTGGAGTATTGTGTAGATTATTGGTCAACCATATTTAAGGAAGGATGTAAATGCATTGGAAGCAGTTCAGAGAAGGTGAGAAGGTTTACCAGACTAATACCTGGAATGGGTGGGTTGTTTTATGAGGAAAGGTTGGACAGACCATGCTTGTATCCGCTGAAGTTTAGAAGAGTAAGAGGCGACTTGATTGAAACACATAAGATCCTGATGGGACTTGACAGGGTGGATGTGGAGAGGATATTTCCTCTTGTGGGAGATTCTGGAACCAGGGATCACTGTTTAAAAATAAGGGGTCGCCCATTTAAAACTAAGATGAGGATAAATGTTTTCTCTCAGAGGGTCATGAGTCTTTGGAACTCTCTTCCTGAAAAGGTGAAGGAGCAGCAGGACCTGCTGCACACACAGCTGAAGATCCACAGAGAGTTGTCGCTCGTAGGTGGCTCACTAGACCCAGGGTCTCTGGACGGCTGCAGATGACTGAGAACCAGTGTCACTGAAGACTGTGCATGCCTAGGAAACTGGTCAGTCACAAATGCCACCTGCTGCAGAATTTGGTGCCACAGGGACATGGAGGGCATCTACTGCCAGTGGCCGTGAAAGTGACCACGCCGCTCAACTTTTACACCAGTGGCTCTTCCAGGGCTCCACAGGTGACCTATGTGGGATCTCGCAAGCTCCCACACACAAGTGTATCCAGGAGGTCACGCACGCTATTTTGCAAAGGCACACAACTTTGTGCATTTCTCTTGGGATCAGAGAAACCAGGAAGCAAGAGCACTGGGAGTTGCGCAGATCTCAGGTTTTCCACAGGTGCAGGGTGCCATTGACAGCACTCACCTAGTGCTTGGATCTCCATGGCAACAAGCAGTCAACTACATCAGTCGCAAGGGCTTCCACTCGCTGAATGTTCAGCTAGTGTGCGACCACCTCAAACATATTCAACAGGTCTCCGCACAGTTCCAAGGGAGTGTCCACGACCCCTACATCCTTAGCTGGTCTCAGATCCCTAACATCTTCCAGGGTCCACAGAAGCTGCAGGGATGGCTCCTCGGGGATAAGGGCTACCCACAGAGGATGTGGCTGTTGACGCCTGTGCGGCGGCCTCAGCCTGCAGCAGAGCGACGGCATAACGAGGCTCATGCTGAGACCTGGACTTTGGTGGAGCAAACCATAGGCATTTTGAAAACTAGGTTCCGGTGCCTCAGCAGGTCCAGTAGAGCACTGCAATACAGTCCCCAGAGGGTGTTATGCATCTTTGTCGCTTGCTGTGCACCCCATAACCTGGCACTACAAAGGGGGGAGGACCTGGCTGAGGAGGAGATGGAGGAGCTGCATTTACCCTCCAATGAGGAGGACGCGAAGGGAATGACAGTAACCAGGTCCTGGAAAGCGAAGATGCCAGTGATGAAGCCATTGCACTGCCCAGACAAGGCAGGTGGGCTGGAGAGGCCCTCATAGCCGCAGGATTTGTGGAGGATGATGATGAAATGCAGTGAGGACAGGCCTGATATCCTCGCCTTGCATCCCTGAATGTTTGACTCCTGTGTGGCTATGGCAGCGCACATACCCTCAGTGCTCAGGCTCCTGTCATGGAGATGCAGCAGAGGCTCTAATAGTTGCTAGATTCTAGGAAGACGATGACGACATGCAGTGAGGACACTGATAGATTTTCACTTTTCCTCTGTGAATGTCTGACTCCTGTCTGGCCAAGGGCAACTCGCTTGTGCTCTGTGATCAGGGTCATATCATGGAGATGCAGCTGTGAAACTTTAAATGTACCTGATCCTTTGTCCACCTTCAGCACCTGACCCCTTCAGGAGCACAGCGTCACTGGTCACAGATGCTGAAGAGATTGGGGCGGGGACAGCCCCACCTTAAAGGTGCTGAGAGCACACAGAGAGAATGATGGAACTCTGTTATACCTGCCCACTACATTTGGCATCAGAAATGTGTCCAGTGAGTGTGAAGCTGGACCATCGCTTTGGTCTGAAGGTTACACACTGCACAGGGAAGATGCCCTACACTGAGATACCTGCCTTTATCTTGTACAGGAACCAAGTTTTCACATCTGAGTGACACGAACGCTGCTCATCATAACAAGGAGCCATAGGCAAGGACATATTCTTGGAAGTTTATTTACAATAGTGAACATTATGTACAAGTGATTAACACCCATGCCCAGGCTGTGCAACTACATCTTCTTAACCTTCCTAACCCTGTTGCTACATCTTGGTGCTCCCTGGGCATCCACAGCGGAGGTGGAGGCAGCCTGCGAACTGCAGCCCTGCCTGCGAGACTGGGCGTAGCGGTCAGCGGGCAGCATCTGCTGGATGATCTTCCCTATGGGTGCTGAAGAGCCCTTGGCTGAGTCCTTGAGAAGGGGAAGCTGGAATGAGGTCAAGCTACCCTGCACCCCTCTTGCGCTAACACTGTTGGAGGCTAACTATGGCATCAGTGATGGAGTTCAGCCCACACAGTAGTGAAGGACCGATGCGCTCGACCAAGGTCTGCATAGAAACATAGAAACTAGGAGCAGGGGTAGGCCATTCAGCCCTATGAGCCTCCTGCACCAATCATTATGGTCATGGCTGATCATCCAAGTCAATAGCCTGCTCCCGCTTTCTCCCCATATCCTTTGATCCCTTTTACCCCAAGAACTATATCTAACTCCTTCTTGAAAACATACAATGTTTTGGCCTCAACTACTTTCTGTGGTAGCGAATTTCACAGGCTCACCACACTCTGGGTGAATTAATTTCTCCTCATCTCAGTCCTAAATGGCCTAACCCGTATCCTCAGACTGTGACCCCTGGTTCTGGATTGCCCCACCATCGGGAACATCCTTCCTGCATTTAACCCTGTCTAGTCCTGTTAGAATTTTATATGTTTCTATGAGATCCCCCCTCATTCTTCTGAACCCCAGCAAATATAATCCTAACTGACTCAATCTCTCCTCATATGTCAGTCCCGCCATCCCAGGAATCAGTCTGGTAAAACTTCGCTGCACTTCCTCTATAGCAAGAACATCCTTCCTCAGATAAGGAGACCAAAACTGCACACAATATTCCAGGTGTGGTTTCACCAAGGCCCCGTATAATTGCAGCAAGCCATCCCTGTTCCTGTACTCGAATCCTCTGGCTATGAAGGCCAACATACCATTTGCCTTCTTTACCACCTGCTGCACCTGCATGCTTACCTTCAGTGACTGGTGTTGTGCGACTCGTAGCACATTCCCCTCTCTCAATTTATAGCCATTCAGATAATAATCTGTCTTCCTGTTTTTGCTGCCAAAGTGGATAACCTCACATTATACTGCATCTGCCATGCATTTTCCCACTCACTCAGCTTGTCCAAATCATACTGAAGCATCTCTGCATCTTCCTCACAGCTCACCCTCCCACCCAGCTTTGTGTCATCTACAAATTTGGAGATATTGCATTTAGTTCCCTCATCTAAATCATTAATATATATTGTGAATAGCTTGGGTCCCAGCACCGATTCCTGCGGTACCCCATTAGTCACTACCTGTCAATTGGAAAAAGACCCATTTATTCCTACTCTTTGTTTCCTGTCTGCCAACCAGTTTTCTATCCATTTCAATACACTACCCCCAATCCCATGCGCTTTAATTTTACACGCTAATCTCTTATGTGGGACTTTATTGAAAGCCTTCTGGCATGGCTGCCATCCTGCCAATGTTGACCTCGGTGCGATGGCATGCTGGTGCAATCAGCTCAGACTGAAGACAGACGGACTCCTCCATCATGCCTTGCAATCTGAGGAGTGCGGTAGACATCCCTCCCTGATGTTCCCGAGCTTGCCTTTGCAGCTTCAGCAACTGAGACATGACCGAGTCCAGAGACTCGTCGTCTGACTCACACTCAGCAGATTTCTAGCCTCTGGATTTTCCGAGTGTCTGAAACCTGGGAAGTCCCTGCCGCCGCCTGTAATGGATCAGACAGTGCAATGTGCTCACCAGATTGTGACCCCGAGGCCACTCTAGAACTAAGCCCCACCAAGGTGTGTCTCTCTGCGCTGATGGAGGGTGTGGGTGAGTGCTGTGATGGGTCTTCAATTAGGGTGTCATCAGATTCTTCTTCCAAGGTGTCTTCGGGGCTTGAATCGAGGACCTGGGTTGTGGACCCCCTTGGCTACTTCCCAGATGTGCCTGCGAAAGCAGGGAGGGATAATTAGTGCCTGTCGGGGGGGACTGCAGAACATGGGAACTCACTCACAGCATGGTTGTCTGATGGATGTTGCACTGCTGGATCCTGTCTTGGCTGAGCACTGCTCACTTCACCGTCAGCACAGGACTGGTCCGGATCATCACCAGCCAGCTGGATATCTCTATTTTCAAAGTCTGTGAGGACCTTGATATCAGGCATTCCTCCACCAGTCTGCGACCTCTCCCTTTTATCATGTGCCAGCTTGTCCTGCATGGATACAGATGGAGAGAATGTATGTAGGATGCCTATCAGGCCAGATGAGAAGGATGCCTGGCATGTATGGGTGATGAGTGGTCTCATGGACAGAATGAGGACACAATCCGCAGGACAGATGAAGGTGTGTGTGAGAGAGTAAATGGTGATGTCCCTTGAGTTGGCAGTGAGTGAGATCCCTGTGGATGTGTGATGGGTTTGTGAGTTGAAAGTGAGTGAATTACTCTGGTGGAACAGAGGAGATCATTCATCCTCTTTTGGCAATGGGTGGCTGTCCCCTTTTGCATGGCGTTGGCACCAACCACTGCTGCCACCGCCTCCCATGCTGGATTGGTGACCTTGCTTGCTGGTCTTCACCTAGAGCGGGGGTGGAAGACTTCACGGCAGGGCACCACTGCATCCAATAGGTGCCTGAGGGAGGCGTCACTAACTTTGGGGGCAGCATGTTTCCTCCCTTTGGAAGCCATGACTTTGCAGCAGTTCTGATGCTATAGAGAGAGTGCAGGGGCGCTCTTTAAATATGGTGCCCGGTTTACTGAGGGCCTGAGGTAATGGTGGGAAAGGCGAATCAGAGGTCGCCCTGCTAATGACCCGGCATTATTAACGAGGTCGAGAATGGGATGATACTGCACAAAAAGCTGCTAATTGCGGCCGGCAGGTAAAATGTCTCAGCAGAATTGTGGCCTCCAGCAGTCCTCCGAGTGCTGGTGACCTCTGATGTCCCTGCCTCCACCTGCTGTGGACCAGATGGTGTGTTGTGCTCACCAGATTGTGACCCCAATGCATTTTTCAAGCATGGTGACACCAAGTGTGTGCCTCTGCGCTGGTGGAGGGTGTGGATGAGCGTTGTGACGGGTGTTCAAAGGTGCTGTCCTCGGGTCCTCATCTGATGTGTCGTCAGGGCTGGAGTTGAGGGCCTGGCTTGTGGATGCGTCCGGCAGCTTCCCAGAGGTGCCTACGAGAGAAAAGAGAGGCAAATAGTGCATGTCAGGTGACTCTGAAACAGGAGAGATCATGCACAGTATGGTTGTCTATGGATGCTGCAGTGCAGGATCCTCACTTGGGTGTGCAACACAGACCTCACCTCACCAGCTCTATGGCTCTGTCCTTGAAGTCCGTGAGAACCTTGATCTTAGGAACTCCATCACCAGTCTAGGACCTCTCCTCCTTATTGTGCTTGTCCTGCTTGAAGGCAGATGGAGAGAGTATGAGCAACATGCATGTGAGGGCAGGTGATAAGGATGTCTGGCATGTGTGGTTGGTGAATTGGAGCCCTGGACAGGATTAGGACTCAAACTCCAGAGAAGGTGAGGCCAGATGGAGATATCAGGGTGTGTGAGAGCAAGTGGTGATGTCCCTTGAGGTAGCAGCGAGTGAGATCTTTGGGAATGTGTGATGGGTTTGTGACAGTGTGAGTTGCGAGTGATGAGATGGTTGGCTTATACTGGAGGAACGGAGAAGATTGTTCATCCTCTTCCTGCACTGCGTGGCTGACCTTTTCTACATGCCGTTTGCACTGACTACTGCTATGACTGCTTCCCAAACCGGATTGGTCACCTTGGTGGAAGGTCTACAGCCAGAGAAGGGGTAGAGGACATCGCGACAGGCCTCGACTGCATCCAACAGGCGCACCAGTGAGGCATCACTGAATTTGGGCACAATGTGCTTTTTGCCTTTGGAAGCCATGACTTCACTGGAGGTCCTAGGCTGCAGAGAGTGCGAACACTGTGCAGCGGTGCTGTTTAAATAAGGCTGCCCAGAGTTAGGGAGCGCTGAGGTCATGGCGGGGCGGGCGAATCAGATGCTGCCTGCCAGAGAAATGGCGTGTTCCCTGTGGATGAATAATTAGCGCAGGCTGAAGCACCCGCTAACGTACTTAGTGCATTTCACAGAAAATCCCAGCCATAATGTAAAATTAAAGCCCAGATAAATGTGCAAAGAATAAAGTAGATCCAGGGCAGTGGGAGAGAAAGAAAAAAAAACAGCAAAGGCAAACACTACCTATTGGGGGAGATAAGTGATGCTGAGAAAAATATCTGGAGTAGAATGGAAATTTGTAATGCTGACTTTCACAAAATGTAAACTGCAATATTAATGTCAAGTGGTTATATAGTTTTTTTCATTCCACACACACAAAAGGCCTTTCTTAGCTACCCTTCTATATTGGGTTTTGCCTGATGTGTTGTAATTTTTTGACATTTCAGTTCAACTCAATGTAATCTTGTTTCTCAGTCTTTATCTAGAACTGGAATTAGCAAACCATATAATGTGAAACAAATTAAAACAACATCTGCCAGAGAAGCAGAAGAGGCAATAAGGCATTTAATGGAGCTGAAAACAGGTAAGCTTGTCATGTAAAGTGTGATTCCAATATACTGTTGCCTGGCCAGCAATGCATGAATATAAGATAAGAGAACATATTCTTAGTGCAACATCACTGATGTTTTGGGAAAAGCAAATGAACATAGAAATATCCAAAAATGTTATGACTGCAGTATCTTATCAAGGTAAACCTGTTGAAAGTTGCATTACAGGTGGTTTTTCTTAAACATCTTTCTAGAAAAAACTTCTGGAGCCAATGTAAGCTAGAGTATTTCCAGTTAAATACTATTTACATGCAAATAGTTGACAATGACTATCACAAGAAAACTATCACAATTTTTTTCTAAATGATTGTATCTTTCTTTTGTATATTTCATAATTAAGAAACAAGAAACACAAAACAGGTTTCAACCAATATGTTTTATCTTCACTGATCAGTACAAATATTCGGTAAAAAGAAGCATTGAAACAGTTTTCTATAATTGGTTTTATTGCAAAATTATATTCATTCAAAGGGTATCATCCCATTAAATTAATTATGGCGGACATTTATTTTAGAAATTGGTCCATATGAAAACGCCACAATATGTGTTTGTACTGTGTGAGTTGAGTACATGGGATATCCTGCAGGTGGCTTATGGCTGTGTGAATAGAATAATAAGTAGCATTGCAGTATCTGGAGGCAGTTGCATGGTGCAGTCAGGCATACATTTTCTCTGTACTGTAGTGTTCATGATGCAATATAAGCTCAATGTCTTAAATAATGATGTGAAAATGCAACTTCAGTTAAAGGATTTGAATGCCCGTTTTTATACAATTTCTAAATCCTTTCACATTTTATTGTTATGACACTCATTATTTTCTTTTATACGTTCACTGGATGTGGGCTTCGCTGGCTGGGTCAGCATTTATTGCCCTTCCTTAGTTGCCCTTGAGACGGTGGTGGTGAACTGCCTCCTTGAACCGCTGTAGTCCATGTGGTGTAGGTACACCCACTGCTGTTAGGGAGGGAGCTCCAGGATTTTGACCCAGCGACAATGAAGGAATGGCGATATATTTCCAAGTCGGGATGGTGATTAACTTGGAAGGGAACTTCTAGGTGGTGGTGTTCCAATATATCTGCTGCCCTTGCCCTTCTAGATGGTAGTGGTCATAGGTTTGGAAAGTGCGGTCTAAGGAGCCTTGGTGAATTCCTGCATTGCATCCTGTAGATGGTACACACTGCTGCTACTGTGCGTCGGTGGTGGAGGGAGTGAAGGTTCGTGGATGTGGTGCAAATCTAGCGGCCTGCTTTTTCCTGGATGGTGTCAAGCTTCTTGAGTGTTGTTGGAGCTGCACTCATCCAGGCAAGTGGAAGGTATTCCATCACATTCCTGACTTGTGCCTTGTAAATGGTGGACAGGGTTTGGGGAGTCAGGAGGTGAGTTACTCATTGCATGATTCATAGCCTCTGACCTGCTCTTGTAGCCACAGTGTTTATATGGCTAGTCCAGTTCAGTTTTTGGTCAATGGTAACCCCCAAGATGTTGAAAGTGGGGGATTCAGTGATGGTAATGCCACTGAACATCAAGGGGTGATGGTTAGATTCTCCCTTGTTGGAGATGGTCATTGCCTGACACTTGTGTGGCGTGAATGTAACTTGCCACTTGTCAGCCCAAGCCTGGATATTGTCCAGGTCTTGCTCCATTCACACATGGACTGCTTCAGTCTCTGAGGACACATTCGCGACTCACGTGAGACATATAAACGATATAGATGACTATGTGGGGGGTAGGATTAGTAAGTTTGTGGATGACACAAAGATTGGCCGGCTGGTTAACAGTGAGATTGAGTGTCTTGGGCTACAGGAAGATATAGATGGGATGGTCAAATGGGCAGATAAGTGGCAGATGGAATTTAACGCTGAAAAGTGTGAGGTGATACATTTTGGAAGGAATAATTTGACAAGGAAGTATTCAATGAACGGCATGACACAAGGAAGTTCTGTGGCACAAAGGGACCTTGACGTGTGTGTCCATTGATCTCTGAAGGCGGAGGGGCATGTTAGTGGGGTGGTGAAAAAGGCATATGGGACACTTGCCTTTATCATTCGAGGCATAGATTACAGAAGCAGGGAGATCATGTTGGAGTTGTATAGAACCTTGGTGAGGCCACAGCTGGAGTACTGTGTGCAGTTCTGGTCGCCACATTATAGGAAGGATGTGATTGCACTGGAGGGGGTGCAGAGGAGATTCCCCAGGATGGTGCCTGGGATGAAACATTTACGTTATGAAGAGAGGTTGGATAGACTTGTTTTTGTTGGAGCAGAGAAGACTGAGGGGTGACCTGATCGAGGTGTACAAGATTATGAAGGGCATGGACAGGGTGGATAGGGAGCAGCTGTTCCCCTTAGTTGAAGGGTTAGTCACGAGGGGACACAAGTTCAAGGTGAGGGGCAGGAGGTTTAGGGGGAATGTGAGGAAAAGCTTTTTTACCCAGAGGGTGGTGACGGTCTGGAATGCGCTGCCTGGGAGGGTGGTGGAGGCGGGTTACCTCACATCCTTTAAAAAGTACCTGGATGAGCACTTGGCACATCATAACATTCAAGGCTATGGGTCAAGTGCTGGTAAATGGGATTAGGTAGGTAGGTCAGGTGTTTCTCACGTGTCAGTGCAGACTTGATGGGCCGAAGGGCCTCTTCTGCACCGTGTGATTCTATAAGTCGCGAATGGTGCTGAACATTGTGCAATCATCAGCGAACATCTCCACTCCTGCAGTGATCTCCTGGAGCTGAGACAACTGACCTCCAACATGCACAACCATCTTCCTTTGTGCTAGGTATGACTCCAACCAGTGGAGAGTTTTCCCACTAACTCCCATCGATCCGGTTTTGCTCGGGCTCCTTGATGCCACTCTGTCAAATGTGGCCTTGATGTCGAAGGCAGTCACTCTCACCTCACCTCGGGAGTTCAACTCTTTTGTCCATGTTTGAACCAAGGCTGTAATGAGGTTAGAAGCTGAGTGGCCCTGGCGGAACCCAAACTGGGCGTCAGTGAGCAGGCAATTGCTAATCAAGTGCCACTTGTTAGCACTGTTGATGGGCCGTTCCTTTACTTTACTGATGATGGAGGGTAGAATGATGGGGCGGTAATTGGCCTGGTTGGATTTGTCCTAATTTTATGTACAGGACATACCTGGGCAATTTTTCACATTGCTTTCATCCTCCTCTATCAAGCGTTCAGTACCAATGCCGGAATAATGTCAGGGCCCATAGCCTCTGCAGTATCCAGTGCCTTCAGCCGTTTCTTGAAATCACGTGGAGTGAATTGAATTGGCTGAAGACTGGCATCTGTGATGCTGGGGACCTCGAGAGGAGGCTGAGATGGATCATCACTCGGCACTTCCGGCTGAAGATTGTAGCGAATGCTTCAGCCTTGTCTTTTGCACTGATGTGCTGGTCTTGCCCATCATTGAGGATGGGGATATTTGTGGAGCCTCCTCCTCCACTACTGAGTTGTTTAATTGTCCACCACCATTCATGACAGGATGTGGCAGGACTGCAGAGCTTAGATCTGATCCGTTGGTTGTGGAATCGCTTAGCTCTGTCAATCACTTGTTGCTTATGCTGTTTGGCACGCAAGTAGTCCTGTGTTATAGCTTCACCAGGTTGACGCCTCATTTTTAGATATGCCTGGTGCTGCTCTTGGCATGCCCTCCTGCATTCTTCATTGAACCAGGGTTGATCCCCTGGCTAGATGGTAAGTAGAGTAGAGGATATGCTGGGCTGTGAGGTTACAGATTGTGTTCGAGTACAATTCTGCTGCTGCTGATGGTTGCCCAGTCTTGAGTTGCAAGATCTGTTCACAATCTATCCCATTTAGCATGGTGGTAGTGCCACACAACACAATGGAGGATATTCTCAATGTGAAGGTGGGACTTTGTCTCCACAAAGACTGTGCGGTGGTCACTCCTACCAGTACTGTCATGGACAGATCCATCTGCGGCAGGCATGTTAGTGAGGATGAGGTCATGTATGCTTTTCCCTCTTGTTGGTTCCCTCACCACCTGCCACTGACGCAGCCGAGCAGCTATGTCATTTAGGACTCGGCCAGCTTGGGTGGTAGTGGTGCTACTGAGCCACTTTTGGGGCAGAATGATGCACTTGTCGGATGGGCGTGCACCCGACCTGAACAAGCGTAAAATGATGCGTGATGACGTTGGATGAGCGTCCCGATGCCATCGTGCACTTGCGCAATACTTCGGGCGGCGTGTGCACACGGGAGTCGGCAGCGCACCCACCCACAATTAACAGGCCTATTAAGGCCATTAAAGTAATAATTAAATGACATTTTTTGCTGCCCATCCACATACAAAACTACTGTCTGTTATACCAACACAGCTCATTGAATGTAAATTCTCATTGTATCACTAGCCCCTTTGAACTCCACCTCTTCTAACAGTAAAACCCCTTTCATAGTAGCAATTTTATTAGTAAGATAAACATATTGCTTGGTCTCTGCTAACTAGGTGCCAGGTTTCACCCCACTGCTTGAATGCTCTATTCAAAAAATGCAAATGCACTCTACCTCTGTTATTTCTCAAAACTAGTATACGTCAAGACACCCAGACTAGCTGGCTTTAATTCAACTAAGACACACCCACAGACTAAACCTCTATTTTAAAAAGAAAAATATTTTCCAGTAATATTAAATACATTAATAGCTTCATGACACAACAATCGACAATGATCATCATTAGACTTTTAAGCCCATATTTTTATTGAATTCAAATTTCACCATCTACCATGGCAGGATTCAAACCCTGGTTCCGAGAGCATTACCCTGGGCCTCTGGATTACTAGTCCGGCAGCAATACCACAATGCCATCGCCTCCCCCTTAAATAATGTAATAATAAGAAGGTAAGAAATAGGAGCAGAAGTTGGTTATACCCTTGAGCCTGCTCCACCATTCAATCAAATCACGGCTCATCTTCAACGCCAACCCCACTTTCCTGTTTAATCTCCATATCCTTTAATTCCCCTGGGATCCAAAAATCTTACTGATCTCAGCTGTGAATGTACTCAATCATTGAGCATCCACAGCCCTCTGGAGTAGAGAATTCCAAAGATTCGTAACCCTCTTAGTGCAAGATTTCTCCTCATCTTGGCTTTAAATGAATGACCCCTTATCTTGAGGCTATGCTCTTAGTTCTAGATTCTCAAACCAGGGGACACATCCTCCCAGCATCTATCCTGCTAAGCCCTCTCAAAATTTCATATATTTGAATGAAATCACCTCCTGTTCTTCTAAACTAAATCTTTCCCAGCAATCAATCTAGTGAACCTTTGTTGCGATCCTGTATAGCCTTCCTTGGGTAAGAAAACCAAAACTGCACACAGCATCCCAGGTGTGATCTCACCAAAACACTGTACAATTGCAGCAAGACTTCCTAGCTCCTGCATTCCAACCTCCTTGCAATAAAGGTCAACATACCATTTGCCTTCCTAATTGCTTGCTGCACTTACATGCCAATTTTCTGTGTTTCTTGTACAAGACCACCAAGATTAAGTAGTTTTGCACCATTTAAAAAATATTCTGTTTCTCTACGCTTCCTACCAAAGTGAATAAGCTTACATTTCCCTACACAATACAATGTCTGCCACCATCTTGCACTACACCTGAACACTTCAGATGAACACTTCATCTATCTGTATCCCATTGCAGACTCTTGGGCACCACTGAGGTCAGGAATGGAGCAGGCGAGGCCTGGGAATGCTGGCACTGGCCAGCATGCAGGTTTCCCACATCCGTTTCTGGTGCTGGGCATTCTAGGGGGGAGGCAGGTTCAGGGCCTGGCAGGGCTGTCCACTCCCATGAGGCAGGCACCAAATAAGACTCATTTATTATTATTAAGGGCAGTTAAACAGGGCCAACTGGACTTTTCAGTTGGCCTCCAGTTTCCTAATACGATGAGGGGCAGTTTAACTGCCTGGAGGCAGGCAGTCAGCAGAAAGCCCAGGGCCAGTGCTCCAGGCAGGCCCTCAGTGCTTGCCCAGGTGCACTGCAGCCAAAGCCCACACTGTACAGAGAAAGCACCTCCGACAGTGCAGTACTCCCTCAGTCTTGCTTGAGTGTTAGTCTTGTTTTTTTGCGATCAAGCCCTGTGTGGGACCTGAGCCCGGAACCTTCTAACTCAGAGTCGAGAGTATTACCAAATGAGCCATAGCTAACATGAAAGGCATGAGAGATGAGCACAATCTTGTGTTCCCCATATATGCACACACAAATCCATACCAGTATGTTTTAATGTACTTCCTAGCCAAAATCACTGTACAGCAATTGAGGAGCAGAAACTCTGTCTGACTTTCCTTCTCCTTAGCTCATTGGATAGAAGGCCAACCTGGACCACTTGCATTTCCCAGCTAGACCCAGCAACAGACACAGTGACAAGAGTTCAGGGCATTCCTGTTCTGGACAGCTGAATAGTTTGCCACTTCAGTCCAAGACACTGGTCTGGATCCCTCCCCTCACCTGACCCTGACTCCGACTCTGACTTCAACAGCTGCAGCCATTGCTGAGGTGTCTCGCACCACTGGCAGTAGCTGCCAGCCTGTGCTCTCCCTCTCTCTCTATTTGCCAGGCCTCCAATTTACTCAGAGTTTCAGCTGTCATCAGCCTCACCTCTGCCCTTTTCAGTGAAGGTGATCAGCCAAAACTGAGGGGCAGGCAGTGGCACAGTGATATTGGACCAGTCATCCAGAGATCCAGGGTAATTCTCCCACCATTGTAGATGGAATTTGAAATCAATAAAAATCTGGAATTAAAAGTCTAATGATGACCGTGGAACCACTGTCAATTGTCACAAAATCCCATTTGGTTCACTAATGTCCTTTAGGGAAGGAAATCTGCAGTCCTTACCTGGTCTAGTCTATGTGTAGCTCCAGATCCACAGCAATGTGGTCGACTCATTAATGCCCAAATGGCCTAGCAACCCACTCAGTTGTATCCAACCACTAAAAAGTCTAAACAAAGGAATGAAACTGGACAGACCACCTGGCAAGGAAACCTCCTGCTGTTTGCTACGTACGGCCGCCCTCAGCTGATGAATCAGTACTCCACCATGGTGAATACCACTTAGGGTGGCAAGGGCGCAGAATGTGATCTGGGTGGGGTACTTCAATGTCCATCATCAAGAGTGGATCGGTAGCACCGCCACAGACCAAGCTGGCCAAGTCCTAAAAGACATAGCTGCTAGGCTTGGTCTGCAGCAGGTGGTCAGGGAATCAACAAAAGGGAAAAACACACTTGGCCTCATCCTCACCATGACACTATCGGTAGGAGTGATCACTGCACAGTCCTTGTGGAGACGAGCTCTTGTCTTCACAATGAGGATACCTTCTATAGTGTTATGTGGCACTACCACTGTGCTAAATGGGATAGATTTCGAACAGATATAGCAACTCAAAACTGGGCATCCATGAAACGCTGTGGACCATAGGCAGCAGAATTAGACTCTAACACAATCTGAAACCTCATGGCCCGGCACATCCCCCACTCTACCATTACCACCAAGCCAGGGGATCAATTCTGGTTCAATGAAGAGTGCAGGAGGGTAGCATCAGACATTCCTAAGAATGAGGTGTCAACCTGGTGAAGCTACAACATAGGACTACTTGCGTGCCAAACAGCATAAGCAACAAGCGATAGACAGAGTCAAGCGATTCCAACAGATCAGATCTAAGCTCTGCAGTCCTGCAACACCCAGTTGTGAATGGTGTTGGACAATTAAACAACTCACTGGAGGAGGAGGCTCCACAAATATCCCCATCCTCAATGATGGGTGAGCCCAGCATATCAGTTGAAAAGATAAGGCTGAAGCATTTGCTACAATCTTCAGCTGGACTGCTGAGTGGATGATCCATCTTGGCCTCCTCTGGAGGTTCCCAGCATCACAGATGCCAGTCTTCAGCCAACTTGATTCACTCCATGTGATATCAAGAAATGGTTGAAGACACTGGATACTACAAAGGCTATGGGCTCTGACAATATTCTGGCAATAGCACTGAAGATTTGTGCTGCAGAGCTTGCCGCGCCCCTAGCCAAGCTGTTCCAGTATAGCTACAATACTGGCATCTACCTGGCTATGTGGAAAATTGCCCGGGTATGTCCTATACACGAAAAGCAGGACAAATCCAACCCAGCCAATTACCACCCCATCAGTCTACCCGCGATCATCTGTAAAGTGATGGAAGTGGTCATCAGCAGTGCTATCAAGCGGCATCTGCTTAGCAATAACCTGCTCACTGCTGCTCAGTTTGGGTTCTGCCAGGGCCACTCAGCTTCTGACTTCATTACAGCCTTGGTTCAAACATGGACAAAAGACCTAAACTCCAGAGGTGATGTTAGAGTGACTGCCCTTGACATCAAAGCCACATTTGACCAAGTGTGGCATCAAGGAGCCCGAACAAAACTGGAGTCAATGGGAATCAGGGAGAAAACTCTCTGCTGGTCGAAGTCATACCTAGCACAAAGTGAGATGATTGTGGTTGTTGGAGGTCAATCATCTCAGTTCCATGACATCACTGCAGGAGTTCCTCAGGTTAGTGTCCTAAGCCCAACCGTCTTCAGCTACTTCATCAATTACCTTCCTCCCATCATAAGGGTAGAAGTGGGGATGTTCGCTGATGATTCCACAATGTTTAGTACCATTCGCGACTCCTCAGATACTGAAGCAGTCCATGTCCAAATGCAGCAAGACCTGGTCAATATCCAGGCTTGGGCTGACAAGTGGCAAGTAACATTCACGCCACACAAGTGCCGGGCAATGACCATCTCCAACGAGAGAAATTCTAACCATCGTCCCTTCACATTCCATGGCATTACCATCACTGAATCCCCCCCTAACAACATCCTGGAGGTTACCATTGACCAGAAACAGAACCTGACTAGCCGTATAAGTACTGTGGCTACAAGAGTAGGTCTCAGGCTAGGAATCCTGCGATGAGTGACTCACCACCTAACTCCCCAGAGCCTGTCCACCATCTACAAGACACAAAGTCTGTCCACCATCTACAAGGCACAAGTCCAGAGTGTGATGGAATACTCTCCTCTTGCCTGGATGAGTGCATCTCCAACAACACTCAAGAAGCTTGACACCATCCAGGACAAAGCAGCCCGCTTGATTGGCACCACATCCACAAACATCCACTCCCTCCACCAGTGACAGCAGTGTGTACCATCTACAAGATGCACTGCAGGGTTTCACCAAGGCTCCTTAGACAGCACCTTCCAAACCCATGACCACTACCATCTAGAAGGACAAGGGCAGCAGACACATGGAATGCCAGCACCTGGAAGTTCCCTTCCAAGTCACTCATCGTCCTTCACTGTCGCTGGGCCAAAATCCTGGAACTCCCTCCCTAACAACACTGTGGGTATACCTATACTACAGGGACTGCAGAAGTTCAAGAAGACAGCTCAGCACCACCTTCTCAAGGGTGTTAGGAATGGGCAATAAATGCTGGCCCAGCCAGCGACACCCACATCCCATAAATTAATTTTTAAAAAAATTTGATGTCCTCTCATGAGTGTGAGAGAGGTATAATCGAGAAGTGCATCTCTCGTGATCAATTAATGAGAGTTGGTATGTCATCAGACTTGGGACTAAACCTGAGAAAGGTGGCACAAATAATGAGTGGTACACACATGGCATTATCTCCCCTGGTACCCTCCCACATGTCTGTAGCAATATCACTGTACAGGAGTGTATGCCCAAGTCTAACCTCACTACAGCAGCAAGTGCTGATGGGCGCAGGAAGCTATTTTTGAGCATTTTATTATATGGTCAGCAAAAGCTAGACTATCCAGAAGATGTGGTGAAAATAATGGCATTTACTTCAAAAACAGAGTTGTAGCTGTTGACCTGTCCCACTGTAGGTGTAAACAAGATAGATATGTAAGCAATTGAATGAAGCATGTTCAGCTGTGTGTTAACAGCCCCGGACACCAAAGTAGATTTTTTTACATTCCCTTTCTGTTTCAGGATGTTTGGATTCAGAAGCCAGTGCAAAACCACCTCTAGTACAGTCAATTCTCAAATTCCAGTCTAATATACCTCTTGCTGCTGAGCATGATGCAACTTATCCTGCTTCTTCAATACCTCTGTTACCTGCTCAATCAATTGTTCAAAGTCATTCTCTTGCTAGGCCATTCCCTCCAAAAGGAAAAGGGATAAAAAGTGACTTGGTAAGTCATTTCAATTATCTTAGATTGTGATTTTTTTTAAAATGGAAGATGTCTGTATTGAGAACAGAGCACTCTGCTCACTTTTGACACCTACGGTTGAATTTTACATCCCATGGGCAGGTGTGTGCCCAACCCGATCGAGCGTAAAATTGTGCGAGAAGATGTCAGGCGACTGCCCGACATCATCGCACGATATTTCACTTGGCGGGTGCGCATAAAAGTCGGAAGCGTGTCCGCCAACAGTTCAGAGGGCAATTAAGCCCATTAACGGTGCAATTGTCTCCGATTTTTCGTGGCCCACCCAACTTTATGGTTGGCAGACAGGCAAATCGGCCAGGAGGCCTTTGCATTTTTTATCAAACTTCGTCTAAGGGTGGGATGAAATCTCCGTCATGAAATAAAATAAATATCTGTGGACAGTATTTTTATCAGCTATATTTTCAGGTGATTGATTTTGATGCATGAACACTTATTTTGCAGCTTTTTAAACCTTCATTTTAGCATTTTCAGGTCTGCAGCTCCCTGAGGCTTCACCTGCGCTTGCGGAAACATCATCGCCCGCCCTCTTCCCGCCCCCACCCTGGCAGTGCTGAGCTTTTCAGTGCACATTTCATGCTGACTGGCCGTTACTTGGCCGACCAGGGTAAAATCGCGGTCGGGGGCCCGTTTCCCAGCTGCTCCTGGGCCCCCCAATTGCATGCGCCCACCAAAGTTTCAGGCCCTAGTGTTAGCATCAAGCACCCCCCCAGGCCAGATCTTATTTGCTCAGGTACAGTGACCTCCTCTACCATGAGCCAAAAATGTATCTTGACACTAAGCTCTACCTCTTGCACTTCTGCCAATTTAGTAATGAATTGTGAGAATCTGTTTTGCAGGTGGCTGTGGATTAGTTTAAGACTTCTTTCGTTTCTTGAAGGCTTTTATGGCCTGCCAATGCAGAAGGTTTTTTTTGTATTAATCTAGGCAATTTGAATCAAAGGCCCAGAGGTAAAATGTGCAAACTTCAGAAATCAATTGTCTCTTAGTTGGAAAGTAACAAAATGGAACATTAATCTTGCTGGGCTGAGTCGTAAAATAATCCAATTAAAATCAAACCAATAGAAATAAGCCTTTCAGCTGCTTGAAACTGTTCAGCATTTAATTAGATCATGGCCGATCTACATTTTAACTCCATCCACTCTCCATTTTTTATTTGTTCACGGGATGTGGGTGACCTTGGCAATTTATTTGTTTTATTTATTCCCCTCCCTTAATTGGTCTTGAGAAGGTGGTGGTGAACCACCTTGAAATGCTGCAGTATATGTGGAGCAGGTATACCCACAGTGGTGTTAGGGAAGGAATTCCATGATTTTGACTCAGCAATTGTGAAGATACTGTGACTTTTTCAAGCCAGGGTGGTGTGTCCTTAGACGGGATCTTGCAGGTGGTGGTGTTCCCATGAATCTGCTGCCCTTGCCCTTCTAGGTGGTACAGGTCGTGGGTTTGGAAGCTGCTGTCAAAGGTACCTTGATGAGTTGCTGCAGTTCATCTTGTAGATGGTACACACTGCTGCTACTGTGCATCGGCGATGGAGGGAGTGAATGTTTGAGGTGGTGGATGGGATTCCAATCAAGTGGGCTGCTTTGTCCTGGATCATGTCAAGCTTCTAGAGTGTTGTGGGAGCTGCACTCACCCAGGCAAATGGGGAGTATTCCATCACGCTCCTGACTTGTGCCTTGTAGGTGGTGGACAGGCTCTGGGGAACCAGGGGGTAAGTTATTTGCTACAGAAACTCAGTCACTAGAAGGGTTTAAAATTGATACGGAGGAGGTTTTGGATAAGCTGTCGGTACTTAAAGTTGATAAGGCACCGGGACCGGATGAAATGCATCCAAGAATATGAAGGAAGTGAGAGTGGAAATTGCGGAGGCACTGGCAATAATCTTTCAATGTTCCCTGGATTTGGGGAGGTGCCGGAGGACTGGAAAATTGCAAACATTACACCTTTGTTCAAAAAAGGCTGTAAAGTTCTGCCCTGCAATTACAAACCAGTCAGTTTAACTTTGGTGGTGGGGAAACTTCTGGAAACAATTATTCGGGATAGAATTAATAGTCACATGGAAAAATGTGGATTGATTTGGAAGAGTCAGCATGGATCTGTTAAAGGAAAATTGTATCTAACTAACTTGCTGGAGTTTTTTGAAGAGGTAACAGAGATGGTTGATGAGGGCAAGGCCGTTGATGTGGTGTATATGGACTTCCGAAAGGCGTTCAATACAGTGTCACACAACAGACTTGTGGGTCCATAGGTCATGGAATAAAAGAGACAGTAGCAATGTGGATACAAAATTGGCTGAGGTATAGGAAACAGAGAGTAATGGTTAATGGGTATTTTTTGGGTTGGAAGAAGGTTTGTAGTGGAGTTTCCCAGGGGGTCGGTATTCGGACGCTTGCTCTTCTAATGATCTAGATCTTGGTGTGCAGAGGACAGTTTTAAGGTTTGCGGATGACACAATACTTGGGAGAATTGTAAATTGTGAGGAGGACAGTGTGGTGGAGTGGGCAGATAGGTGGCAGATGAAGTTCAATGTGGGGAAGTGTGAGGTGATATGCTTTGGTCCAAAGAACATGGAGAGACAGTATTTAATAAAGAATACTATTCTAATGGGTGTGTAGGAGCAGAGAGACATTGGTGTATATGTACATAAGTCATTAAAGGTGGCAGGACAGGTAGAGAGAGCTGTTTCTAAATCATACAGTATTCTAGGGGCTTCATTAATAAAGGCATAGAGTACAAGAGCAGGGAAGTTATGATGAGCTTATATGAGACACTGATTAGACCTCAGCTGGAGTATTGTGTACAGTTCTGGGCGCCACATTATAGGAAGGATGTGAATGCATTGGAGAGAGAGTGCAGAAGAGGTTTACGAGAATGGTTCCAGGGATGAGACACTTCAGTAATGAGGAAAGATTGGAGAAGTTGGGACCGTTTTCCTTGGAGAAGCGAAGACTAAGAAGAGACCTGATAGAAGTTTTCAAAATCATGAGGGGTCTGGACAATGTAGATAGGGAGAAACTGTTTCCACTAGTAAACGGATCAAGAAACAGAGGGCAGATTTTTAAAGTATTTTGCAAAAGAAGCAAATGCGAGGTGAGAAAAACTTTTATGGTTTGGAATGCACTGCCTGGAAGTGTGGTGGAGGTAGGTTCAATTGAGGCATTCAAGAAGGCATTGGATGATTATTTAAATAGAAACAATGTGCAGGGTTAGGGAGAAAAGGCAGGAGATTGGCACTAAGTTAAAATGCTCAGAGAGCCGGTGCAGATGCGATGGGCTGAATGGCCTCCTTCTACACCAAGACAATTCTGTGACTCTGTGAGAATGTGCAGCCTATGATCTGTTCTTGTGGCTGCAGTATTTGTGTGTGTGATCCAGTTAGGTTTATGGTTAATGATGACTCCCCAAGGATATTGATTATAGGGAATTAGACAATGCTGATGCTGGTGAATGTCAAGGGGAGATGGTTAATTCTGTCTTGTTGGAAATGATCATTTCCTGGCACACTTATGTGACACAAATGTACTTGGAGGGGAACTTGCAGGCGGTGGTATTCCCATGTGTCTGCTGCCGTTGATCTTCTAGGTGGTAGAGGTTGTGGGTTTGGAAAGTGCTTTCAAGGAAGGCTTAGCAAATTTCTGGTGTATCTTGTAGATAATACACACTGCTGCCACTATGCTGATCAGTCCAAGCCTGAAGGTTGTCCAGGTATTGTTTCAATGTCGGAGGAGTTGCAAATGATACTGGACACTGTGCAATCATCAGTGAACATTCCCGTTTCTGACCTTATGTAGGGAAGGTCATTGATGAGCTAGCGGAAGATGATTGCGCCTTGAACACTGGAGATGAGGTTTTGGCCTCCAGCTACTTTTTGTGTCACCTAGCTTGTTGTCATCAAATTTAGACATACAGCATTCTATTTGTCCATCGAAGTCAATTACAAATATAATGAAAAGCTGTGGGGTAACACCACTATCACATCCTGCCAATTTGAGGACATGTCCGTTATCACTATTCCCATCTCCTAATCAATTCTCTATCAATAAGTCAATAGGTTGCTTCTAATTCCTGGTGCTCACATTTTTGTTAAGCCTCTTCCCTTCCATATAAATAACATCCATAGACTCTCCCTTACTTATCATGTCAGTTATCTCCTCAAACCATGCATTTAGGATTGTTAGACATAACTTAACCTTTTAGAAACCTATGCTGGCTCTTTCTGGTCAGCTCATATACCTCCAAATGCACAATTACTCTGTCCCTAAAAATGGATTCGAGTAACTTCCTCACAGTTGATATTAGACTAATAGGCCTATAATTTCCTAGTATCTCTCTCCTGCCCTTCTTAAATAATAGTGACATTGGCAATTTTCAATCCTTTTTCAATCCAGAAGAACAATCCCTGAATTGAGAGAGCTTTGGAAGATCATGATTAAAGCATGTAAAGTTTCCTCCATTACTACTTTTACTTAGGTTCTGGAGACCTATCTAACTTCAATAGCATTAATATTTCCAATGCTATTCTTTTACTTAAATTGAATCTAGCTGATTCCTCCTCTTGATTTATTTTTAATTTTCATTGTGTGCCCTCCTGATCTACTCTGAGGTGCAGAGGGATCTGGGTGTCCTAATGCATGAATCACAAAAGGCTAGTATGCAAGTACAGCAAGTAATTAGGAAAGCTAATAGAATGTTATCATTTATTCTGAGGGGAATTGAATACAAAAGTAGGGAGGTTATGCTTCAGTTGTACAGGGCACTGGCGAGACCACATTTGGAGTACTGTGTACAGTATTGGTCACCTTGTATTTTCCTTTTGCAGCTCTTACCACTTCTGTTCTCTTGCTATTATTTATCTCTCTGCCAATCCACAGGCTGTCTCCTGTTCTTGGCCTCTTGGATAAGCCCTTTCTTTTAGCTTTACACTAGCTCTCATTTCTCTTGTTGACTAAAGTTGCTTAATTACACATTTGGAGCTGTTATATGTACAGGTCTTGTATTTGACCAAAGACTTTGTTTTTCAAAAACATACTTGAACACATTACATGAATGTTCAAAGTTGACATTACTTAAGGTGCAAACCAAATCAGTTTCTCCCAAACAAAAACAGAATTACCTGGAAAAACTCAGCAGGTCTGGCAGCATCGGTGGAGAAGAAAAGAGTTGATGTTTCGAGTCCAACATGACCCTTCAACAGAACAGTTCTGTTGAAGGGTCATGTTGGACTCGAAACGTCAACTCTTTTCTTCTCCACCGATGCTGCCAGACCTGCTGAGTTTTTCCAGGTAATTCTGTTTTTGTTTTGGATTTCCAGCACCCGCAGTAGCTTTTTGTTTTTATCTCAGTTTCTCCCAATACTGTATGTTGCTCATTACGTTTACAATTACAGTTAATAGTTACCATACCCATTAAATTAGCCCGAGGCGTTTTTCAGTTTCCAGCCCCTGGGTGTAACTAGGGCTGTAGGGCCTTAGACAGTGGCTTTTCCCCATTGCGCCTTTGCAAAGTATATTTGCAAAAATATACTTTATTCATAAAATATCTGAAAGAACATTACAAAACATTTTAAAATGGCCATCACAAAAAGTGCAGTAATATTCAAGTTTTCCACACAGATCATGTTGCACCCTGAGGTACTTCAATACAATAAAAGGAACATTACAGACATTTCAGAATGGTCATAACAGACAGTCAGACAGTGCAATGGTATTTAAGTTGTCCATATGGATCATGTTGCACTCTGAGGTGCTCCAATACAATTGAGATGCATTTAATATTCACTGCATACATTCAATGTGAGTCATACAGCCCAAGGGGTCATGCAATTCCCGGACCCTCGGTGCATTATGGCTGAAAGGTCATAGATGGTGACCTTTCCCCATTGCGCCTCTGAGGCGGCTCCTCCAAACTTTAGTGTGTCCCTCAGCACATGTGCCTTTGTGGCAGCTACCGCACCTCTCACTATCCATCTGTAATTTTAACTGTTCTGTTCACTTTACTGTGGTCAATTCCTGCCTCATCCCTTCAAAGTCAACCTGACTTAAATTTAAAACTCTGGTTTGTGACTTGCCCTTTTCTCTCTCAAACCTATAATATAATTCAGTCATATTATAGTTGCTGTTATCTAGGTGTTCCCTTGCTGTTAGATTATTGGCCAATTCAGGCTCGTTACCAAATCTACTATGGTCTGTTCTCTGGTTGGTTCAAGAACATATTGGTTGAATTTTAACTTCCAAAAATGGATGGGTTGGGATCAAGTCAGAGGTTGAAATGCAAGAAATCTGAAATGGGAACATAAACCTTCCTCAAATTGCACACAGGAAGTGTTTTGGTCATTTAATTATTATAATGAGGCTACTTGCCTTTATTTTAGCAGTCTATTTTGAACTACAGGCAGCCAGAGTTTCAGGGCCTCTGGAAACCCAGTGGCTTAAAGGAGATAAGAAGGGCTGAATCCATGAGGTAAGTGCCTTTACAGCACTGCTTGTGGAGTATTAGTGTTTTCTCCAAGCTACACAGTAAAACTCACTCCGTGAGCAGTCTGTTCCACCCCGACCGCTAATTGGCATCTCCGGCCACCGACTGATCAATTGTTTCCCCTGACCATGAACTGCTGTCCAACTCGACCACCATGAGACCCATGCCAATCCGCAATTAGGACCCCCAGACTATCATCACCCTCCCCCTGAGATCTGGAATGACACCTGCGATCAAGAACCCCCCCTCGCCCAATATACCAATCTACTTTTGTAGACATCAGTGCTGTGAAGCAGGCTTCCTACTTGAAAGGCCGTCAGCCTGTCAGTCAGGCTACCTGAGGGCAGGAATCCCACTTTAAGGTGCCCTCCAGTTAAATTCTGCATGACATTCCGTAGATCCATTCTTCCCACTGCTTTCCACACTGCTTCTCTGCTCCCACCCCTTTCTGCACTGGGCCCAGGCTTTTCTGTGCCCACTGGCGTCGGGCGTGTGCGGTGTGAAACCAGTTTGCGATCATCCACTCAGCCCACCAATGGCTGGCCGCATTTTCTGCCATTGGACGTTGGGAACCGATTGTAATACATCTGCATATCATTATTAGGCCTGCCCGTTGGAACCGCCCTCCCCCCTCCCCCCCTGGTGGATCGTTCACCCACGTCTGCTGGAAAACACACCGATGTGTTTCATAACAGTATATATAAGGCATGCAATTGGCGGGCAGCACTTCGCTTGGGACTTCCAAATTTGCTTGCTTACCTTGCTTCGGTCTGCACTCGCAGTCATCAGCGGCAGGCTTCACAGACAGCACCACATCACTTTTAGGGCAGCTCGCGGGCAGGTCTCTGCTTATCAGATCAGCCATATGTGGGTGGCTCTTCAATGGCTGCAGGGCTAGGGTTTGCTTGGGGAAGGGGGAGAAGTGGCCTCAAGCAAGGGAAGAGGCTGCAGGGCGAGGGCTGTACTGGAGAAGGAGGGTGTCCAAGGGAGCTTGTAGGGGCACATGTTGATCTGTGCAAGTGGCCTCAAGGTGGTGAGGGCTGAGGAGGCAGTCTTCAGAGGAGAAGGGGCCAGATGGACATGAGGGTATGTGTGAGAGAATTGGGTGGTGATGTCCCTTGAGCTGGCAGTGAGTGAGATGCCAGTGAATGTGCGATGGGCTTGAGTGTGTGAGTTTAGAGTGATGAGATGGTTGCTATACCCTGGCTACACGGATGAGATTGTTCATCCTCTATCTGCACTGGATGGCAAACTTCTTCTGTGCAACATTGGCACTGATCACCACCTCCCAAGCCGGAGTGGTAATGTGGCTGCCCCTCCTGTGGCCAGAGCGGAGGTAGAGGACACCACAGTGGGCTTCCATGGCATCCAAAAGGCGCTCGAGGGATGCAATCGTCTTGCCTTTTGGGTCCATGTATTTTTTGTTGCAGTCTTGGGCTGGAAGCACTGAGCACGGCTGTACTTTAAATGTGGCGCCTGGCATGATGAAGCGGCGAGGTGACAGTGTGGCATGTGAATTGGAGCCCACCAACCATTAAAACGGTGTGCATCCTGGGAATGCATGACTAATGTGGCGAGTTTGGGACGATACAGCGTGAAAAGCCGCCATTGTGGCCGGTGGGTAAAACATCTATTTTCCTGCCCGCTACTGCACTTAGTACAAATTTGGGACGATGCTGCCCTGAGTGTCCACTCTCACTGCATTCTACACTGGCTTTATGCCCTTGCACACTGCTTCCTACTGTGGGTCTCTGCTCCCAGTGCTTTCTACACTGGAACACTGCTCAGACCGAGACAGGTAACATGAGTCAGGAAATTTCCAAATTTGCCAGACCTAGTTTGGTAATAAGTACCCCGAAACATGCAAGTTTCACTCCAGTTGAGTGGGTGTGGAATAGAGTTGGGCCTGCCAACACTGGAAGCAGAGCGTAGTTGGCCACTGGGGCGCGCGAATGCTGTGGTGGGCTGGCTAAAGGGCCCACCTCGTTTCTCCAGGACTTTGTTACAGTTGTTTTAGATTTGTTTAGGCCCTCTAGCCGTCACCCTTCTTACCCGCCATGCCAATTCAATACCAACTCATGCCCCCACCCCATGGCTCCTGATATGCTTCATGCCAACTCATGTCCTCCACGCATCTCCCCACACCATGGCCCCCTCATACCCTCCATGCCATGATGGCAGCCCTCACCCGGTATCCACTATGTGCAAACTTCACAAGTCATGTGTAAATGATAAAAAAATAAACTTCTAACAATCCAATACAGCTCTCACCCTGACACACTTAATAGTGAAGAAAACTCCCATTCATAAAATTCATTCAAAACTTTTAAATCTCCTCAAGTGGATAATCTTTTATAAAAAAACAAATTTCTATTCAGTAGCCACATCAATGATAGCTAATCCTTTAATAACCTCCTTAAGCTGTCAATCAAACTGTGAACTCGGTACCCCCTGTTGAGATAATTGTAGCTTTTTAAACTCAGCCAAGCATTCATAATGGAATAATAATTGCCAATGGGGAATTGTCAACAAAGAGTTCTATTGAAACTGCACAACAAAACGCTACCTTTTTTCTCTAACCCACATTTGCTATCAAAGCAGTCCAGCAGAGGGTTTTTTTTAACTCTCACTGACAGCTGCAGCTTTTATTTGAAAGTTTAAAGAGCAAGGCTTTTAAAAAAAACTCCAGATCATGACAGTTATACAGACTTTATCAGCCCTTAAAAATGTGTTGATGTCTACTCCGTCAGTTTGTGACTCCCACACTGCAGGTTAAGGCCCTTGGACCATCCAAAATGGGGTCTGTTTGAATTCAGCACTGAGTTCAAATGGCCTTGCTGAGTTTAGCTTCCTGCCTGTGTGAATCACGGCCGTCCCCCTTTCCCCTATCTGCAAAAATTGGATCTGTCGGAAATGGGGCTGAGACTTCCACATCCACATCTGGGTATTGCCTGCAATATCCTAAAGGTTTGAGGAGTTTTCCCAACCCCACGGAAATCCAAACCTAGCCCTCTGCTCCCATGCACTGCTTTTTACATTAACTCTCTGCTCCCACCATTTCCTACATTAGGTACTGGATTTTTGCCACAGAGGCAGGAACCCGGAGCTAGGTTCATTCCTGTGTCAGAAACCCACCTCCAGTGGAAAACTGACTGAAATTCAGATTTTTGAGGGCGATTTTTAATTGACATAGAGATGGGTTTCCTGTCCAATAAAGGAATGGAGGTGGGTTAGATGGAGTGGGGAACTCATTTAGATACTCAAGCAGCCATCACTGAGGCTGCTGGTAGTCCTAAGGGAGAGAGCTTGTGCCAAAGTCTACCACTGTACCAGAGAGAAGCGAGATGTCCCTGAGCAGCTGGAGGACTGACAACCATGAGGGAGAGGGGGGAGATCCTCTTCTCTGAGGGTGGCAGGAGGACAGCACCTCATCATGCAGTAGGGGCACCTCTTACTTCCTACTACTCATTTGATGAGCTGAAACCTTCCAGGGTCTTACTGTCTTCAAGGTGCACACTTTTCAGGATGGCCATGTAATGGAGAGCACAGCAGGTCACCACAATGATTCTTGCAGGAAGGTATTTCAGTGCACTGCCCGACTGGTCAGTGCACCAGACTCAATGCTCTCTGAGTCTGCAATGCCCCATCAGTTGTGAATCTGATGTGTTGTCCAACCTCGATGAAGACGGCACCTGTTACCTTGGTGATGCACTGGTATGCAGCTGACTGTGAGATGCCTCAAAGTCTGCACTAATGAGGGCTCAGTTGTCTGTGACTACCTGCCTAGAGAGGTGCAGTCTCCTTTAGCACTGTTCTCAGTCATGTCCACATAGCTTCGCCTCTGCCTGTAGATCTTATGCTGAGGATCGTGTCTCCTCTTCCTTTGTGTCCTTCGTCCCTCTCCTCTGATCTCCTGATGCCTGGCACTCTGCCCTTCCTGTGCAAGCTGCTGCTCCTCATCTCCAAAGGCCTTGGTTTTTGAGGGTGAAAACACCCATTTCCAGCTGCAGCCTTCCTGCTGCTCAAGTGGAGTCCAAACAGTCTTGCCCACTGCTCCGATGCCCATGCGGTGCCAAGAGGGTGACGACACCCTGAACTGGAAAAGCTTTCAATGCTGACTTCTCCCCTAACCTGTCATGGGCTGCTGCAACTTTAACTTCAAAGAGGTAAGCCTTTTTAACTTTGATAAGCATGTCACTTTCCTTTTGGAACTTTTCTGGTCTTCATAACTCACCTCTTTGACAACCTTCAGCTGGTCTGAGGAGACAGCCGCTGGACGTCAGCCACTCCTAGGAAAATCCAAACCATTAACTATTTTAATTGGCCTATTTGGGAGAGCGGACAAGTTTAGAGACCTGCTCTCCTCCCGCCCGCCAGCCTGTTTTGGCCCAAACCAGGCTGCGGAAATTTGTCCCTGGGTCACCACTCTCATCACTTTCCACACTGCATCTCGGATCTCACCACTTTCCACACTGGGTCTCAGTTCTGACCGCTTTCTACGCATGGGCCGGATTTTCCCAGAATTGCACAAAGTGCGGTACCGACCAGGTAAAATGGAGTCCTACCCGCCGACGAAAATGGCGGGTTTTCACACTCTATCGTCCCAAGCCGGCCTCATTATTTATTGACTCCCACGAAATACGCTGCTTCCATGGCAGGTGGGCTCTCGTTTGCCCGCCCGCCATCACCCCACTGTTGCATCACGCCGGCCGCCATCTTTTAAGAGACAACTGCCAGCAAAGCGCTGTGCCCGGAAAAGATGGCATCCTTGACCTCATGGATGCATTTGTGGGTAGCAGTTTGTGAAATCCCACAGAGGACACCTGTGGAGCCCTGGAAGGCGCCACTGACCTAGAAATTGATGCAGCAGTCACTTTCACAGCCACTGGCAGTGGATGCCCTCCATATCCCCTTGGTGCCAAGTCCTGCAGTAAATGGCAGATGTGAGCCACCAGGTCCCTAGACATGTGCAGTTATCGGTGACACTGGTTCTCAGTCATCTGCAGAAATGACAGGTGACGCCTATAGACCCTGGGTGTTGCCAGGTGCCAACCAGCCATGACTCACTGTCACTCCTGGGCAGCGTGTGTGGGAGCCCCTGCTGCCCCTTCTTCATGAGGTTGCTGCTTCTGCCTTTGCACAGCCAGGAGCCTCAGTCGCTCTCTCCTCAGTCTTCTATGGTCTCTGTAGGCCATCAGGCATACAGCTAGGTCACCAGGATCCATGATCCTGACATGGTCCTCCTGCAGCATGAAAGACAGAGAGACATGGTTATCATGGCTGTACTTAGCACCTTTCCTGGCCCTGTGTGACTGCCCCTTAATGCTTCCTGGAGAGTGCTGGTCACCCCTTGGATGGCCAGAGATGAGTGCGCTGCATGGCTGCCCTGTCAGCCTGCGACATGGGGGAACACTGGTCCAAATCGGGATGCTGAGATTGCAAGCGGCTCTGAGCGCCTCCAGCAGTGACTGCTACATGGCCAACGTTGGCGAGAATATTGTACGACATGTGCAGTCCAATAAAGTGGTGGCGGACTCGAAGTCTGTGCCGCGGGTTGGGGTGGTGGGGGTAATGTATGGAGCGCTTGGTGGCCCTTTGTTAGTACTGTGTTGCTTGCATGGGCGGGCAGGCTAGGAGCCTGATCCCAATCATATCACTGTGGCTGCGCCTGATCTGTCTCAGTTGCAGAAGGATGGTCAGTTTATACAGACGTCCCTAATGCATGGCCACTCCCCTCTCTTACCCTGTCCCCCACCTTGTTTGACACTGCGTTGGATGCAGCGCCAGGGCAGTACTTGACCAACCCCCGCCCCACCCCCACCCACCGACAACGGTTGCCTCTGAGGCTGGCCAGCACCTGCCCCCAGACACCCCTAACCCCTCCTCAGAAGTCGCCTCCGGGGCTAGGCATCACTTAACCCCCCCCCACCGGTGCCCCTGAGGCACTTTCCACACTGGGTCTCCGCTCTCTCCACTTTCCACACTGGGTCTCCGCTCTCTCCACTTTCTACACTGGGTCTCCGCTCTCTCCACTTTCCACACTGGGTCTCCGCTCTCTCCACTTTCCACACTGGGTCTCCGCTCTGACCACTTTCCACACTGGGTCTCCGCTCTCTCCACTTTCCACACTGGGTCTCCACTCTCTCCACTTTCCACACTGGGTCTCCGCTCTCTCCACTTTCCACACTGGGTCTCCGCTCTCTCCACTTTCCACACTGGGTCTCCGCTCTGACCACTTTCCACACTGGGTCTCCGCTCTCTCCACTTTCCACACTGGGTCTCCGCTCTCTCCACTTTCCACACTGGGTCTCCGCTCTCTCCACTTTCCACACTGGGTCTCCGCTCTCTCCACTTTCCACACTGGGTCTCCGCTCTCTCCACTTTCCACACTGGGTCTCCGCTCTGACCACTTTCCACACTGGGTCTCCGCTCTCTCCACTTTCTACACTGGGTCTCCGCTCTCTCCACTTTCTACACTGGGTCTCCGCTCTGACCACTTTCCACACTGGGTCTCCGCTCTCTCCACTTTCCACACTGGGTCTCCGCTCTCTCCACTTTCCACACTGGGTCTCCGCTCTCTCCACTTTCTACACTGGGTCTCCGCTCTGACCACTTTCCACACTGGGTCTCCGCTCTCTCCACTTTCCACACTGGGTCTCCGCTCTCTCCACTTTCCACACTGGGTCTCCGCTCTCTCCACTTTCTACACTGGGTCTCCGCTCTCTCCACTTTCTACACTGGGTCTCCGCTCTGACCACTTTCCACACTGGGTCTCCGCTCTCTCCACTTTCCACACTGGGTCTCCGCTCTCTCCACTTTCCACACTGGGTCTCCGCTCTGACCACTTTCCACACTGGGTCTCCGCTTCCTCCACTTTCCACACTGGGTCTCCGTTCTCTCCACTTTCCACACTGGGTCTCCGCTCTCTCCACTTTCCACACTGGGTCTCCGCTCTCTCCACTTTCTACACTGGGTCTCCGCTCTGACCACTTTCCACACTGGGTCTCCGCTCTCTCCACTTTCCACACTGGGTCTCCGCTCTCTCCACTTTCCACACTGGGTCTCCGCTCTCTCCACTTTCCACACTGGGTCTCCGCTCTCTCCACTTTCCACACTGGGTCTCCGTTCTCTCCACTTTCCACACTGGGTCTCGGCCCTGACCACTTTCCACACTGGGTCTCGGCTTGCGCTGCTTTTTACACCACTGTCAGAGTGCCACTTGACATAAATGTGTTATAAACATGATAACCAAGCATTTTTTGTGTTAATAGTTGCATCCTTATTAAACGTTCCATAACTCCTATGAAAGAGAATATAACTTTCTGCGTCAGTTAGGCGCTTGATGCTAGGAAACCCATCACTGCAATTCACAGTCTCTAAATGAAGTTGCCTGGAAATCTACATTCACCAGTGATGTTTTTCATTTCTCTCCCTCGGTCACATCCCACTCACCCATATATCGAGAGCTTAATTTCCAACTACCAAAGTATGGGCTTAGGTACTCCATAACATGTGCAGAAGTATTGCTGTAGTTTAATTAGCTAAAGGTACAAACCTTACCAGTTGAGTACCGAGCACAGTTTGCTGATGGCACTGTTAGGTGGCACAGTAAATAATGTAGATTGGTGTAGAAAGTAACAAAGAGGCATTAATAGATTGAGCCATCAAAACTGGCAGATAGGGGAGGACTGGAGAAAGATATATCAGAATAAGTTCTAAATGGCAAGAAACGAAGGACTGTAGATCACAGTGAGATTTAGGGGTCCAAGTTCAGAAATCGTTAAAACCAGTGGTCAAGTACAAAAAAAATTAAAAGGCTAATGGAATGTTGGCCTCTCTTTCAAGAGGACTGGGATGCAAAGGGGTGGAAATTGTACTATAGTTGCATAAAGCTGTGGTTAAGTCCCAGTTAGAGTACTGCATTCCGTTTAGGGCACCACAACTTAAGAAATATATTGGCCTTGGATGGGGTGGGCTTGCAGATTCACCAAACTGATGCTAGAGCTGAAGGGTTAAATTATGTGAAAAAGATGCATTGACTCGGCATGTATTCTCCTGAGTATTGAAGATTAAGGGATGACCTGATTTGAAGTGTTAAAGGTGATCAAAGGATTTGATAGGGTAAATGGCGAGAAACTATTTCTTCTGGTGAGTGTGTGCAGGACAAGGGGGCGTTACCTGAAAATTAGAACTAGGCCATTCAGTGGTGATGCCAAGAAGCGTGTTTTCATACAAAAAATAGTGATATTCTGAACTCTTTCCCCTACATCTCCCAAAAGAGTAGTTAGAATCATTGAATGATATAGTACAGACCGAGACGATTCAGTCCAATGTAGCTTTGCTGACTCTTTGCTAGAGCTATACAATTAGTCTCGCACCCTGATTTTTCCCAACAGTCTGCAAATTTTTCCCTTCAAGTTTTCATCCAGTTAGTTTTTGAAAGTCATCGTGAATCTACTTCCACCATCATTTAAGGCAGTGCACTCCATATGAGCAAGAAGCTGTTACCTCATGGTACAAATAAAAACAGAAAATGCTGGAAATACTTAACAGGTCTGATAGCATCTATGGAGAGAGAAACAGAGTTAATACTTCAAGCTTGTGACCTTTCATCACAGCCGGGAAAGGTTAGAAATGTAGTAGGTTTTGAGCAAGTGAAAGGATGAGGGTGGGAAGAAGAACAAAAGGGAAGGTCTTTAATAGAGTCGAAGGCAGGAGAGATAAAATGACAAAAAGCTTCATGGTGAAAAGCTAAAGGAAGTGGTAATGGGCCAAGTAAAGAAATAAAATATTTGTCTAGAGGAGGTATGAATGGCAGGATAGCTACCTTCTGAACACAGTGTAAGGGAAATAAGAGAGACACAAGAGGAAAAACATGAACGAGTGAAGGCAGAAAAACATAATGAGGGCAGAGGTTATGACCTAAAATTGCTGAACTCAATGTTGAGTCCAGAAGGCTATAAAGTGCCGAGTTGAAAGATGAGGCACTGTTCCTCATGCTTATGTTGAGCTTCATTGAGACACTGTAGCAGGCTGAGGACAGAAAGGTCAGAGTGGGAACAAAGTGGAGAATTAAATGATCGGTGACTGGAAACTCTGGGTCATGCTTGCAGACTGAATGGAGGTGTTCTGCAAAGTGGTTGCCCAGTTTGCATCTGGTCTTTCCAATGTAGCGGAGACCACAAAGTGAGTAGTGAAAATAGTACTAAATTGAAAAAAGTACTAGTAAATTGCTGTTTCACTTGGTAGGAGTATTTTGGGCCACAGATGGTGAGAAGGGAGGAGGTAAAAGGTCAGGTGTTGCATCTCCTGTGCTTGCATGAAAAGGTGCCATAGGAAAGGGAAGGGATGTTGGGGGTGACTGAGGAGTCAATCAGGGTGTCATGGAGGAAACAGCCACTTCAGAATGCTGTAAGGAGCGGGGTGGGGAAGATGTGTTTGGTGACTGCATTATGCTGGAGGTGGTGGAAATGGCAGGGGATGATATATTGAATATGGAGGCTGGAAGGTGCAGGCAAACCGTCGTCCATACCTATCATGATTCTGGGAGGGAGGGGAAGGGGTGAGAGCAACATTGCAGGAAATGGAGCAGACATGACAGAGAGCCCTGTCAACCATGCTGGAGGTGAAATCCTTGGTTGAGGAAAAAGGAAAACATAATGAAAATATTAGTATGGAAAGTTGCATTGTCAGAACAGATGGGACAAAGGCAGAGAAATAGAATGGGAAAATAGAATATAGCTCTTACAGGAAGCAAGGTGTGAACAAGTGTATTCGAGGTAACTGTGGGAGTCAGTAGACATACAGTGTATATTGGTTGACAGCCTATCCCCACAAATGGAGCCAGAGAAGTCAAGGAAGGAAAGGGAAGAGTTGGAGATGGACCAAGTGAAGGTGAGAGCAGGGTGGAAATTGGAAGCAAAGTCAATGAAATTTTCCAGTTCAGGGCGAAGCAGGAAACAGCACTAATACAATCATCGATATACCAGAAGAAGGTGTGAGGGTGGGGGCCTGAGTAGGACTGGAACAAGGAAAGCTTCATATACCCCACAAAAAGGCAGACAGAGCTACAACCTAGCAGGTACCCGTAGCAATGGCCAGGATTTTCCCCTCGGCGATTTGGGGGCGGGGCCTGGTCACCGAGGGGAAAATGACGTGGGATGATGTTAGGAGGAATCTCCGACGTCATCCCGGTCCATTTAAATTTTTAGGATGGCGGCTGGACAGCGAAATCAGCTGTCCGCCCGCCGACCTGTCAATGGCCAATTGAGGCCATTGACAGGCTAATTAAAGTAATTAAAGACCTGCCCGTCCAACCTTAAGGCTGGCGGGCAGGCCAGGAGCCTCAGTGGGCTCCAGATTATTGATGAAACTTCATCCACTGGCGGGATGAAGTTTCATGTCTGTATTGTTAAAAAATTAATAAAGTGTATGTGTTCTTTATTAACATGTCCCATCTCGTGTGACATTATCACATGAGGGGGTCATGTTAATAATTTTTTAATGTTTCTATTTTTAATGTTTTTGACACTATCAGTATTCTCCCTGAAACAGGACTTTGCCTCAGGGAGCGCGCGAAAGAGCGCACTTTGACAGCTGGGGATTCCCTCCTCCCCGCGCACAGGAAGCACATAGTGCTTCCCGTCGAGGATGCAGCTGGGCGGGCCTTAATTGGCCCGCCCCCGTAAAATGGCGGCAGGCCCCGTTTCAGTGGCGGAGGTCAGCTGCCCGCCCGCCGCCAAGCCGGTGGGGCCCGCCCGCCATCCAAGGGCAAGATTCTGCCCAATGCCTTTTATTTGGAGGAAGTGGGTGGAGTTAAAGGAGAAGTTGTTCAATGTGAGAACAAGTTCAGTCTGGGGGTGGAGGGCAGTGGTGGTGGATGGGGACTGGTTGGACCTCCGTTAAGGAAGAAGCGGAGAACTCTCAGACTGTCCTGGTGGGGGATTGAAGTGTAGAAAGATTGGGCGTCTGAGACAAAAAGGAGACAGTTAGGGCCAGGAAGCTGGGAGTGACAGAGGACATCAGAAGAGTATCATGAACAAAATTAAATACATTATCTCCATCTCTTCATCGCTTCATCTAAGTCATTAATATAGATTGTAAGTAGCTGAGACCCCCAGCACTGATCCTAGTGGCACTCCACTAATCACAGCCTGCCAACTTGAAAATGGCTCATTTATGTCCACTCTCTGCTTCCTATCCATTAATCAATCCTCTATCCATGCTAATATATTACTCACAACTCTATGAACCCTTATTTTGCCTATTAACCCTTTGTGCGGCACTTTGTTGAATACCTTTTGGAAATCCAGGTATACTACATCTACTGGTTCTCCTTTATCTACTCTACTAGTTACATTCTCAAACTCTCTAATAAATGTGCTATGGACAGGAGGGGGGTTAACTTAAACAGCACTAATTTCTCCTCTCACTACCCGTCTGTAAACAGAAAGGGGTTTTAATTTGTTTCCCTCTTTATAAGCGATGGCATATTTCCCGACCCCATGGTTTTTGTGTGTTCCATTTTCTTTTAATAGCCCCACAGCAAACTTGAGATAGGATGAACTCAAAGGGTTAGTTTATTTGCACACACCCAAAACGTGCAAGGAGGGTCGCAACACCGCCTTCACATTCAGACAGCAAAGAGACAATAGAGAAAAGAAGGTTTTACAGTGCAGAGAGCACAAAGAAAATAAATGTTGTTTCACGTGGGTTCTAGAGTCCAGAATCAAAGTTCAATGAGGTATTCCTTCACAGAGGTTGGTGTGTTGAAAACCCAATGCTGGATAATTCAATTTTCTGGAGGTGCTGACTTCACATGATGAGATAGACATGCAGAGATGAATCAGTCCTGTAGGTAATGGTATAGAATTTCCAGCAAAGCAGTGTAGATGGGGGCCAGGTATTCTACCTGGGCAGAGCTCCTTGTCTTTGAGGCTGCTGGTTTGATGGTAAACAGCAGACTGAGCTTTTCAGCCCAGCAAGGCAATATTACTTGTTCCACAAACCAGAGACCCAGGTCACATGACTCCCACCTCTCCTCCATCTTTGACAAAGGATGTGTATCTATCGCCTGAACTCCAAAGACTGTTAAATGTCTCTGTCATTAGAAATTGAAAGGAAGGTTGCAGGGTCTTTGTCTTAGCAGATGATCCATCTCCTTCTGGCCAGCCTGTCATTATTAAATGCAGGTGGCTTTTGTATAGCTCCCTTTGAAGTTGGGCTGTACAGTCCACAGGGGATCGTTAGCAGCTCCTCAGAAATAACGAGTTGCGAGTTTTCCCAAAACTGCCAAGTAGCTTCTTTTGTTCAGGGGTCACAGACAGACATAGGTTCAGCAATTTTAAAGGTCTTTGTTCGGTTTTAAAATTTTAGAAATAACAATGCACATATCTATATATTTTATAAAAATAGACACTGTGAGGTCTTAGTCCCTCATATATGTCAAACAGGCTTTCCCTTTTGTAAAAGCATGTTGACTTATTCTCACCATACTATGCTTTTCTCAGTGCATTGTTAAGATTTCCTTAATAATAGGCTCCAGCTGATGTTGGGCAAACTGGCCTGTAGTTTCCTGTTTTCTCTCTTTCTCCTTTCTTGAAAAGCGGCATTAGATTTGCCAACTTGCAATCTGATGGGACCGTTCCCGAATTTTGGAAAAATCATAGTTAGTGTATCCACTATTTCTGCAGCTATCTCTATTAGAACTCTAGGGTGTAGACCATCAATTCCCAAGAATTTGTTGGATTTTAGTCCCTTAAGTTTCTCCAATACTTTTTCTCCACTTATATTAATTACCTTAAATTCTGCACCCTTTTTAGCTCCTTGGCTACTCCTATTTCTGCTATGCAATTTGTGTTTTCTACTGTGAAGACGGACACAAAATGTCACTGCCCCTGCCACTTCCTCATTCCCCATGATGATTTGTCCTGTCTCTGCTTATGAGGGACCAATGTTTACTTTCAGCTACTCTCTTGTACGTACTTATAAAAGTTCTTACAATCTGTTTTTATATTTCTGGCTAGTTTACTCTCATGTTCTGTTTTTCCCTTTTTATCAACTTTTTTGTGGCTCTTTGCTGGGTTCTAAAATGCTCCAAATCCTCAGGCATGTTCTATTGCACCGTACGACAACAGAGCCACCCTTGTCAGCAGGTTACCTCATGTCAGCTTTGTTTCTTCTGCCAATCACCTTAAATCTGTCTATTCTCGTTACTGATCCTTCTGCAGGCAAAACCCTTCTTGGTTTTGAACACCTCTCTCAAATCTCCCTGAACTTTCACTTGGATAGAAGGGTCCATGGACAGGGAAGGGCTGTTGGGGGGTGAATGGGGCATGGACCAGAGTGTCATGGAGGGAATAGTCCCTTCAGAAAGCTGAAAGGGTAAAGGAGATGTGTTTGGTGGTTGAATCTTGCCAGAGGCGATGGAAATGGTGGACGATGATCCACTGAATATAGAGGCTGGTGAGATGGTAGGTGAGGACCAGGGGCACCTCCTTGTGGTTTGAGGAGGGAGGGGAAGAGGTGAGAACAGAAATAAGAGAAATGGACATGGTCGAGGGCCTTATTAACCACAATAACCTGTTAACTAGGAGATTCCTCGGTTGAGGAAGAATGAAGCCATATCAAAAGTACTCATATGTAAGGTGGCATCATCAGAACAAACTATTGCTTTTTTAGTATTTTCAATCCTCCAACCCTTGGGGATCATCCATAAACCAAAGAGAATTGGAAGATTTTGACCAGAGCCACCTCAATATCCATCCCTATTTCCTTCAATAGTATAGGATATATTTCATTCAGACTGGATCTGGGTGATTTATCTACTTTGAGAAATGCCAACCTTTTAAAGACCCACACTCTCTATTTTGATCCTATTCAATATTGCCAGTATTTAGTGCTCTAGTGGAGACAAATTCAAACTTCTCATTTATTACAACTGCCTCTGCAAAAATATCTCCCTTTTGGTCCCTAATTGGCCGCATCCTTCCTTTGACTATCCTTTTGCTATATTTCATTCGTACATGGTATGTGGGCATCACTAACAAGGCCAACATTTATTGACCATTCCTGACTGCCCTTGAGAAGGTGGTGGTGAGCCGCCTTCTTGAATCACTGTAACCCATGTGCTGTTAGAAAAGGAGTTCCAGGATTTTGATCCAGTGACAGTGAAGGGACATCGATATTGTTTCAAGTCAGGATGGTGAGTGACTTGATGGTATTCCCATGCATCTGCTGCCCTTGTCCTTCAAGGTGGGAGAGGTCACTGGTTTGGAATGTGCTGTCAGAGGAGCCTTGGTGAGTTGCTGTAGTGCATCTTGTAGATGGTACACACTGTGTATTGATGGTGGAAGGACTGAATGTTTAAGGTGGTAGATGAATCAAGTAGGCTGCTTTGTCCTAGATGGTGTTGAGCTTCTTGAGTGTTGTTGGAGTAGCAGTCATTGAGGCAAGTGGGGAGTATTCCATCACACTCCCAACTTGTGTCTTGTAGATGGTGGACAGGGGTTGGGGATTCGTCGGATTCCTAGCCTCTGACCTGCTCTTGTAGCCGCAGTATTTATATGTTCAGTTCAGTTTCTGGTCAATGGTAACCCCAGCATGTGGGATTCAGCAATGGTAATGCCATTGAATGTCAAGCGGCAATAGTTTGACTCTCTCTTGTTGGAGCTGGTCATTGCCTGGCATGAATGTTACTTGCCACTTGACAGCCCAAGCCTGGATATTGTCCAGGTCATGCTGCATTTGGACAGGGACTGCTTCAGTACCTGAGGAGTCATGATTGGTGCTGAACATTGTGCATTCATGAGCAAACATCCTCACTGCTGACCTTACGATGGTCATTGATGAATCAACTGAAAATGGTTAGGCCTGGGACACTGCCCTGAGGAACTCCTGCTGTGATGTCCTAGAACTGAGATAATTAACCTCTAACAGCCATAACCATCTCCTTTGTGTTCAGTATGACTCCAACCAGCGGAGAGTTTTGCCTTTGATTTCCATTGCCTCCAGTTTTGCTAGGTTTCCTTTATGCCACACTTGGTCAAATGCTGCCTTGATGTCAAGGGCAATCGCTCTCATCTCATCTCTTGAGTTCAGCTCTTTTGTCCATGTCTGAACCAAGGCTGTAATGAAATCAGGAGCCGAGCGGCCCTGGTGGAACCCAAATTGAGCATCAGTGAGCAGGTTATTGCTTAGCAAGTGCCGCTTGATAGCATTGTCAATGACACTTCCATCACTTTGCTGATAATCGAAAGTAGACTGATGGGACGATAATTGGCCAGGTTGGATTTGTCCTGCTTTTTGTGTACATACATACCTGGGCGATTTTCCACATTGCCAGGTAGATGCCAGTGTTGTAGCTGTTTTAAAACAACTTAGGTAGGGGTGTGGCAAGTTCTGGAGCATAAGTCTTCAGTACTATTGCCAGAATGTTGTCAGGGCCAATAGTCTTTGCAGTAAGCTGTGCCTTCATCTGTTTCTTGATATCACATGGAGTGAATCGAATTGGCTGAAGACTGGCATCTGTGATGCTAGGGACCTCTGGAGAAGGCTGAGATGGATCATCCACTAGGCACTTCTGGCTGGAGGTGGTTGCAGATGTTTCAGCCTTGACTTTTGCACTTTGCCGGGCTCCTCCCATCATTGAGGATGGGGATATTTGTGGAGCCCTCTCCTCCAATTAGTTGTTTAATTGTGCAGCATCATTCACGACTGGATGTGGCAGGACTGCAGAGTTTAGATCTGATCCGTTGGTTGTGGGATTGCTTAACTCTGTCTATCACTTGCTGTTTCCACTGTTTGGCATGCAGGTAGTCCTGTGTTGTAGTTTGACGCCAGGTTGACGCCTCATTTTTAAGTATGCCTGGTGGTGCTCTTGGCATGCCCTCCTGCACTCTAGTAATGGTAGAGTGGGGAATATGCTGGGCCATGATGTTACAGATTGTGGTTGTATACAATTCTGCTCTGCTGATGGCCCACAGCACCTCATGGATGCCCAGTTTTGAGATTTTAGATCTGTTTTGAAATCAATCCCGTTTAGCATGGTGGTAGTGCCACACAACATGATGGAGGTGGAAGATATAAAACCCTTCCAGTTAAAACCTCTAGTTCTGAATTCTTAATTTCTAACACTAAGGCCCTCAGTTCTGCCTGACCTAACAAGGTGTGAGTAACTAGTACTTATGAATCATGTAGAATTTATTGTAGAGGATATAAAAAAACATTCCAGTAACAGCTGTAAATCAGGAGGTGGAAGAAAGAGGGGAACTTGGTGAAATTACAAACACTAGGAAAGCGGTACTGAGCAAACTGATGGAGCTATGGGCTGGCAAGTCTCCGGGTCCTAATGGACTTTTTCAAAATTCGCTACCTTCTGGAAAGGTTCCATCAGACTAGAAAGTAGCAAATATAACCCATCTATTCAAGAGGGGAGGGAGGCAGAAAACAGGGAAATATAGGCCAGTTAGCTTGACGTCTGTCATGGGGAAGGTGTTAGAATCGATTATTAAGGAGGTTATAGCTGGGCACTTAGAAAAACTCAAGGTAATCGGAAAGAGTCAGCATGGTTTTGTGAAAGGGATATCATGCTTAGCCAATTTATTAGAGTTGTTTGAAGGAGCAAAATGTGCTGTGGATAAAGGGGAGCCTGTAGACGTCCCGTCAAAGCCTCAGGCCTTCAATAATCTAGGCGCCATATTTAAAGGGCGACCCGCGCAGAGCTAGCAGTTTCTAAATGACTTAAAGCTGCTAAAGGGAGGAAATGTGCAGCCCCCAAATTTAGCGATGCTTCTCTCAGGCACCTACTGGACGCAGAGAATGCCTGCCATGAAGCCCTCTACCCCTGCTCTGGGAGAAGACCAGCAAGCAAGGTCACCAAGGCAGCATGGGATGCAGTGGCAGCACTGGTCAGCGTCAACACCCTGCAGAAGAGGACAGCCATCCAGTGCCGCAACAGGATGAATGATCTCCTCCATTCTGCCAGGGTAAGTCACTCTTCTCATCACTCTCAACTCACACACTCTCAAACTCAACACATCCAGAGGGATCTCACTCAAGGGACATCAACATTTACTCTCTCATACACACCTTCATCTGCCCTGAGGACTGAGTCCTCATCCTGTCCGTGACACCACTCACCACCCACATATGCCAAGCACCCTTCTCTCCTGGCTTGGTAGGCATTCTGCTTAAACTCTCTCCATCTCTATTCATGCAGGACAAGCTGGCACACAATTAAGGGAATAGATCGCAGACTGGCGGAGGAATGCCTGACATCGAGGTCCTCACAGACTTCCAAAATAGAGTCATCCAGCTGGCTGGTGACGATCTGGATCCTTCCTGTGCTGATGGTGAGGTTGGTTGCTGCTTAGCCATGTGAGGATCCAGCAGTGCAACATCCATCGGACAATCCTGCCGTGAGTGATGTGCCCTGTTCCGCAGTACCCTGACATGCACTATTTATCTCTCCCTGCTTTTGCAGGCACATCCAGGAAGCAGCTGAGGGGGTCCACAGCTCAGGTCCTCAACTCAAGGCCTGAAGACACCTTGGAAGAAGAATCTGATGACACCCTCATTGAAGACCCATCACAGCGCTTACCCACACCCTCCAGCAGCACAGAGACACACACCTTGATGGGACCTAGTTCTAGGGTAGCTTCGGGGTCACAATCTGGTGAGCACATCGCACTTTCTAATCCACAGCAGGTGGCGGCAGGGTCTTCCCAGTTTTCCGGCACTCGGAGGACTGCGGGAGGCCATAAACCTGCTGAATCCGAGTCAGATGACGAGCCTCTGGACTCGGTCATACCTCAGTTGCTGGAGCTGCAAAGGCAAACTCAGGAACATCAGGAAGGGATGTCTGCTGCACTCCTCAGATTGCAAGGCACGATTGAGGAGTCCATCCGCCTTCAGTCTGAGGTGATAGTGCTGGCATGCCAATGCACCGAGGTCAACAATGGGCAGGATGGCAGCTGACATGGTCCACGACATCAGTCTTGCACTGTTGCGTGGGCTGAACTCCATCACTGATGCCATAGTTGGCCTCCAAAAGTGTCAATGTGAGAGAATTGCGGGGCAACTCGATCTCACTCCATCTTCCCCTTCTCCTCAAGAAGGCCCCTGAAGCCAGGGGCCGTCGGGTGGCCATAGGGAGGAGGACCAGCAGCTCGCCAACCATCCACCCAGGTGACTCCTGAAATGTCCGGCCAATCCAAATCCCCTCTTCCTCTGACTCCAACCGCTCCAGCTCAACAGGCCGAGGAGGGTGCAGTTGGCCCACAGCAGGACACCCAAAGCAGGCTGGGGCCCTCCAGGACTCAGCTCTCCGGAGGACGCATGCTGAAATCATCACAGCAGTCAGCAGGCTGCCTCCGCCTCTGCTGTGGATGTCAGGGGAGCACCAAGACGTAGCAGCAGGGTTAGGAAGGTTAAGAAGATGTAGATGCACAGCCTGGGCATGGGTGTTAATCACTTGCACATAATGTTCACTATTGTAAATAAATTCCCAAGAATGTCTCCTTGCCTATGGCTCCTTGTTCTGAGGAGCAGTGTTCGTGTCACTCAGATGTCCGTATGACCCCTCAGAGCTCTGAAGAAGGGTCATACGGACTCGACGTTAACTCTGTTCCTCTCTCCACAGATGCTGCCAGATCTGCTGAGTTTTTCCAGTATTTTCCGTTTTTGTTTCAGATTTCCAGCATCCGCAGTATTTTGCTTTTATCCATGATTCTGATGTTCTCCTGCTGCAGGTTCAAAGAGAGAGACGTGTGGGTTAGCATAGGTATCCTAAGATCCTCTCTTGGTTAATTCTGAAGGTTTCTTCACACATGCAGGAGAACGCCGGCCAGCATTTGATGGCCAGCATATCGTGCGCTCATTGGCTGTCTGAAACCCCACCCAACTCTGCCCCACTCCACTTGACCGATTGGTGGCAGCTTCATCCACTGGACTACATGACTGTGCTCTCAGCTCAGGCGCAGGCATTCTCCTAACCCGCACTGCAAGGCTGCACTGGTAGCTTAGACCATGATGGATACTGGCCCAAACCTTAATAAAGACATGGCAAGGGACTGTGAGCGCCTCCACCAGTGACTGTGCCATGGCCACCTTTCACAAGGGGATTCTACAACTTGGCCAGTTGTCGAATTGTTCTGCTGCCCCCTAAAATGCATATTAGTTTGCAGTTTGTGCCCGAAGGGTGAAAAGCCCTGGAGCATTTGGTGGCACTTCCATGCTTTTTTGTTGCTTGAGTGGGCAGAAAAGCTCCAGAGGCTCGACTCCAAGCGTGTCAATGGAACTGCTACTGAGCAGTCTCAGCTGCGGAAGAATGCTCACTTCTGACAAGCTTTTCCAAGTATGTGACTACTTCCCTCACCCCAATCCCAGCCCCGGCATGTGCTTGTTTACTTCCTTTCGTCTGTGCTGCCTTGTCTCCCCCACCCCCGTTTTGCCCTGGCACCACACTGAAAGCCAGCTGGGAAAAAGCGACTTGCCTGTGCCTCGCCTGCACCCCCCCAGAATGAACAGCTCTTCTTGCTGCCGTAAGGGCGATGCTTGCGAGTGCTGCGCACGTTTGTGTGCACTCACCTCCAAGTTCCCCTCAAAGTTTAGACGCCTTTTAAAGACAGTCATGAAGCATGCCGTTCTGAAGCCACGCCGAGATGGGCAATGAATTTGACGTGAGGGGATGATTTCGGCGAGCAGGTTTTATAATGCGGTGGCAAAGTATTGAAATTAGGTTCCCGATGTTCGGTGGTAGGAAACACAGCCCACCATTGACAGGTGGAGCGGATGATCGCAAACTGGTTTCATGACGGCCTAAAACCAACTTTTGGACTTCTTGCCGTGTTGTGCCCCCCCACCCTCGCCCCCACCACCACCCATGTTGGCCGGCATCAGTGGGACCAGACGACTCCACCCTAACAGTTTGATAGAACTGAGTGGCTTGCTGGGCCATTTCAGAGAGGCAACCACATTACTGTGGGCCTGGACTCACGTGTTGGCCAGGCCAGGTAAGGACGGCATATTTCTTTCCCTAAAGGATATTAGTGAACCAGATAGGCGTTTACGACAATCGATGATGGTTTCATAATCACTATTACCAAAACCAGCATTTTAATTCCAGATTTATTAATTGAATTCAAGTTCCGCCAGCTGCTGTAGTAGGATTTGAACCCATGTCCCCGGAGCCTGGGCCTCTGGATCATTAGTCCAGTGACCTTATCATTACGCCACCACCTTCCTCAAACTATGTTTATAAAAGACTTTTGCATTCTATTTTATTAACCACTAATTCATATCTGTGCTCTCACTTTGTCATCTTATTTCCTTTCTTAAATCGCCTCTGTACTTTCTATATTCTGCTTGATTCTCTACTGTATTATGAACCTTACATTTGTCATAAACCTTTTTCTGTTTCAACACTTGATTGTGCCCCCTCCACACATCCGTTGTCCCACATGCTCATGTTCTGGATTCCTTCATGATGTCATTACTCTACACTGAAAGCTGATTAGTGAGCACAACATTCCCAGATGATTCCTGCAAAGCATCCCTCTTTGCTGGATGGCCCACCCACTTACAGTCCAGAGCTCCCTGTGTCTGTGGCAATACTATGTCCTGGAATCTACGATCCAGGAAACTTTCAGCTTCCTGTATGTCCTTCTTTGATTCCAGCCACTCCACAAGTTCAGAAACTCTGAGCACGAGCAGCCTGAGGCATTTGCTATGCATGGTCACCAGGGTCACCTGAAGTGTTCCGTGTGGTGCAGGAATTGTAAGCAAGGGGACTCAGCTTCTCCTCCATTCTATTTAGATTCTACTTCTGTTATACCTATAATCATATATATGTTTAATCTTAGTACCTCTTAAACTCTTTTTTTATTATATTTAATCTTTATGTAGGCCAGATTCTAATTTAATATAGTTACAGATTCCTTTAACGCTAGTATCCCTTAGCTTATTTTATCCCCTTAGACCCATTTATTTACTGATTATTTAATTCATATTTATTGAGCTATAAATAAATGGATTTAATGTGATTTAATATAAATGTAAATAATCCAATTATTTTTAAATACTTCTTAAACTACTTATTCTTTTATTCTGGGACTTTCACCAAGCTTGTCCTTTCTGTTTACTGTCACCTTACTTCCTCAAATGCTCTCTGTTTGTAGTGATGTGCGCTGCCAATTCTACCTGTGTTCTGTTTAAATTCCCTCAGCCGTCTCCCATGGGGCTCCGTGATGCTAATTCCGCTGCTGCACGGTTTGAATCTCCTCGGGCCACTCCCATGATGCTCTGATCAATTGAAAATGTCAAAATTGAGATGGATATGTTTTTGTTAGGCAAGGATATTGAGGGTTACAGAGCAAAGATGGGTAGGTGGAGTTGAGATGCAGATCAGCCATGATCCAACTGAATGCCAGAACATGCTTGGAGGGCTGAATGACCCACTGCAAGTCCTATGGTCATTTTTGCACTGCTTGTCCAGCTAGGACCACCTTATCAATTGGGTTGCTTTCTTGGAAAGTTATCTGAAGTGATGTGGGAAGCAATGATTATGTAGTTATCAGTCTAGCACTCTGGAAATCATTAGCGGGTTAGGCTGGTGTACTTTGAACCTATGTGGTTTAGTTGTCGGTTTACCAAGTCCATCACAAAGGGTTGATTTAGTTCAGAGTTTCTAACATCACATCACATTGGAACTAACTGGATCCCAAAAGAACCTGTTTACCTCCTCACCACCTCCCCACCTCCAAAGGAGGTAGCCATGTAAAAAATATCAGAAGTAAAAGAGGCGTAACCAAAAGCTGACTTGTTAACCTAAATAGAATTAATGAGTTATTATCCCACTGTTAATGACATTGCTGTACCATTTTTAACTACCTAGACTAAAACTGGGACTAAAGTACTATTTTCACATAGTAATGCCACAGATTTTAATGAGGCCATGTAGTAATCGAAGCCTGGAGTTTCAGCTGGAAAATACAAAATATGTGACCATTGTAATACTTTGGCCAATTATATTTTTCATCAATGTAATGTACTTGTACTCAATTTGTAACAAGCATGTTCTTACCTCAACAGTACCTCAGTACAGAAGCTGGCAATAAAAAGGAACACAAGTCATATAAAACAGCTGCACCAGGCTCTTGCCCACTGGACACCACAGCATTAGTGACTCCTAAAAAAAATACTGAAACATTGAAGCAGATAGTCGCACAGCCACTGCTGAAGTATACTCTGGAACCGGAGGAGCAGTGTGCCAGCAACAAAACGTCACATGAACTTTGTCATAACCCAGACCCAGTCTCAGAAAATGCAGCTACTGCTCCAATTGCACCTCCCCGCCGGAAGAAAACTACAGCACCTTACTCTCAAATTGACTTACAGTTCTGTTGTGAAACCATTCCACGGTAATCCCACACAGAATCTTGCCCCTGCATGTGAGACGCAAGGCAATAACCGTCCCTTTAAACTGTGCAATACTAAATCATCATTTAGCAGCAACTCTCTTCAAGAAACTAATACATCATACTGTAATTGGATGGCGGATGCCTCTAATCTTTTTGACCCTTCCAAACATCAAAGCAACTTTAAGATAAAACTGCCCAAATTCAGACAAGATACAAATGATGCTGAAACAAAAGCATTTGAGCATGCCACTGGTTTCAAAGATGAAGGAATATCTCAAAAAGGCTGATACATGACCTCGAATGATGAATATTCAAAAGGATTATAGCAAACTATGACTGCAAGGAGCAGTAATCAGACTCTAGGTTCATCGCAATACTTTAAATTGGCCATTCAGTGAAGTTAACAGATGCCTATGCTTCCCCTGTTTGACCGATGGAGAACTGAAGGATTTTTGTATTTTTTGAATAATCTTTTCTTATCACCTTGTTTAGTAGATGTTTCTGAACAAGAAATGATGTACAATCCAATGATGTTTACTACTGATATTGCATAGAAATCTTAATTCTTCACAAATAGTTTCACAAGTGAAAGAAGTAAATAATCACTCAATATTAGCCAAATTGATTGTGTGTTTTATATTATTACTTATATAAATTACCAATTATTTTGTTTAGACCAAGTAGAAAGCAGCGGCACAGCCCAACAGAGTGGATGATTAGAGGCTCAATTACTCTCATTCTTCCAATGCCAAGTATCTGCTACATGTGTAAGTGGTCAGGTACACCTTGGCATAGTGGGGAGAAAGTCAGGACTGATTAGAATCATAGGATGATACACAAAGAAGGCCATTTGGTCCATTTTGCCTATGCCAGCTCTTTGAAAGTGCTATCCAATTAGTGCCACTTCCCTGCTCTTTTTACTTATCCCTGCAAATATTTCCATTTCAAATATTTATCAATTCCCCTTCGGAAGTTTCTCTTAAATCTGCACTCCAACCTTTCAGGCAATGCATTCCAGATCATAGCAACTTGTTGTGTTAAAAACATCTTGGACTGAATCCTCTGAATAGGATTGCCACTCCACTCCTATTTATTTACCCTGCACTGGAGCTCCACATTTTTTGCCTGGATGTCCAAACCGGGCCTCCTGAGAATTGTGAAGCGTACCTGCTCTTAGAGTCCTTCCTTTGTAATGAAGGATCATGGGGGGAAGCCAAGCCACATCCCCTTTTTATGGAACTAGCTGCCATATTCCAATCAGTTTAAATGTCCTAAAACCACATTGACAAGCTAGGAGAAAAGGTTAGTGTGGCAGGTAAGTGGGTGAGGAGGTCGGGTGGGATTGGGGGAATAGTCGGGGTTTAGGAGGGTAGTTGGGAGTGGGTCGGAGATAGTCATGTGTGGTGGGAGATAGTTGGGGAGTTAGGGTAGTTGGGGGCTGTGGGGGGCATGGTTGGGGGGCGTAGTTGGGTAATCAGGGTGTCAGCACTATAGTTACCTAAGAGTTAGAACCGGTTTTAATCCTCCTAACTTTTCTTAGGTAACTAATGTGTTTGGGAGATTTCTGTGACTGGGAGATCTGGGAGATTTCTGTGTTTGGGAGATGTGTTTGGGAGATCTCTGTGACTGGGAGATTTGGGAGATGTGTTTGGGAGATCTCTGTGACTGGGAGATCTGGGAGATTTCTGTGTTTGGGAGATCTCTGTGACTGGGAGATCTGGGAGATTTCTGTGTTTGGGAGATCTCTGTGACTGGGAGATTTGGGAGATGTGTTTGGGAGATCTCCGTGACTGGGAGATCTGGGAGATTTCTGTGTTTGGGAGATCTCCGTGACTGGGAGATCTGGGAGATTTCTGTGATTGGGAGATGTGTTTGGGAGATCTCCGTGACTGGGAGATCTGGGAGATTTCTGTGTTTGGGAGATGTGTTTGGGAGATCTCTGTGACTGGGAGATTTGGGAGATGTGTTTGGGAGATCTCCGTGACTGGGAGATCTGGGAGATTTCTGTGATTGTGAGATGTGTTTGGGAGATCTCTGTGACTGGGAGATCTGGGAGATTTCTGTGTTTGGGAGATCTCTGTGACTGGGAGATCAGGGAGATTTCTGTGTTTGGGAGATGTGTTTGGGAGATCTCTGTGACTGGGAGATCTGGGAGATTTCTGTGTTTGGGAGATGCATTTGGGAGATCTCTTTGACTGGGAGATCTGGGAGATTTCTGTGTTTGGGAGATGTGTTTGGGAGATCTCCGTGACTGGGAGATCTGGGAGATTTCTGTGTTTGGGAGATCTCCGTGACTGGGAGATCTGGGAGATTTCTATGATTGGGAGATGTGTTTGGGAGATCTCCGTGACTGGGAGATCTGGGAGATTTCTGTGTTTGGGAGATGTGTTTGGGAGATCTCTGTGACTGGGAGATTTGGGAGATGTGTTTGGGAGATCTCCGTGACTGGGAGATCTGGGAGATTTCTGTGATTGTGAGATGTGTTTGGGAGATCTCTGTGACTGGGAGATCTGGGAGATTTCTGTGTTTGGGAGATCTCTGTGACTGGGAGATCAGGGAGATTTCTGTGTTTGGGAGATGTGTTTGGGAGATCTCTGTGACTGGGAGATCTGGGAGATTTCTGTGTTTGGGAGATGCGTTTGGGAGATCTCTTTGACTGGGAGATCTAGGAGATTTCTGTGTTTGGGAGATGTGTTTGGGAGATCTCTGTGACTGGGAGATTTGGGAGATGTGTTTGGGAGATCTCCGTGACTGGGAGATCTGGGAGATTTCTGTGTTTGGGAGATCTCTGTGACTGGGAGATCTGGGAGATTTCTATGATTGGGAGATGTGTTTGGGAGATCTCTGTGACTGGGAGATCTGGGAGATTTCCGTGATTGGGAGATCTCTGTGACTGGGAGATCAGGGAGATTTCTGTGTTTGGGAGATCTCTGTGACTGGAAGATCAGGGAGATTTCTGTGATTGGGAGATGTGTTTGGGAGATCTCTGTGACTGGGAGATCTGGGAGATTTCTGTGATTGGGAGATGTGTTTGGGAGATCTCTGTGACTGGGAGATCTGGGAGATTTCTGTGTTTGGGATATCTCTGTGACTGGGAGATCTGGGAGATTTCTGTGATTGGGAGATGTGTTTGGGGAGATCAATGTGACCGGGAGATCTGGGAGATTTCTGTGTTTGGGAGATGCAAAGATCACGCCCCCCGTAGGCACTGCTCCCATGTGCAACTTGCAGCGTGCCTTCCTGTGCCAGGCTATCTTCCTGGTGCCGTCTTCACTGCAGGAGTTGCTGTTGCTAGACAGGGGAGAAGCAAGAGCAAGGCGTGGGAGGCTGGGATCTGGGGCCAGGGATTGAGGGGGAAGCGGGGTGTATGTGGAGCAGGGTCAAGGGGGTTGGGAGGAGCAGGAGGGAGGAGTGGGGCCAGAGCGGGGGTGGGGGGGAAGCAGGGTAGTGGCCTGAGAGAGCGGGGATGCAGGTGGGAGTAGGGCTGAGGTGAGGGGAGGGAGGAGTGGGGCTAGGTGGGGCGGAGCAGGATCAAGGGGGTTGGGAGGAGCAGGAGGGATGAGTGAGGGGAGAGAGGAGCAGGGCAGGGCGGGGTGGAGCAGGACAGGGTGAGAGGAGGGAGGAGCGGGGCAGGGTGAGGGGAGGGAGGGAGGTGTGGGATAGAGTGAGGGGAGGGAGGAGCAGGGCAGGGTGAGGGGAGGGAGGAGGGGGGCAGGGTGAGGGAAAGGAAGGACTGGGGCCAAAGGCTGAGGTTTGGACCCTGACAGCCACTTCTCTCCCACCATCAATCAATGTTTTATAAAGATTTAGAAGTTGAGACTAATTTATAAAATGTTTCCCTTTCATCCCTTTTATCCATCATCATTATCACTGTTTTTCATCCCAGCTCTCCCACATTTCCACAAGGTGGAGATATCCAGGTAGAGTGGAGAAGGAGGAGGAGGAGATGAGTGGGGAGGGGGGGCGTGCTTGAGTGAGTGGAGGGCTGAGTGAGGATTGGAAAGAAAGAATGAACGAGTGGGTGTGGGCTGAGTGGGGATGGGAGGGCTTGAGTAGTGAGTGGGCGGAGGTGGGTTAGGAAGGGGGGCGTTTGTGTGGGGGGCAGAGGAGCTGATTACAATGTATGGTGTAGGTACACCCACAGTGCTGTTAGGATGCAATCTCCGGTGTTTCAATCCAGCAACAGTGAAGATTTGAGCGATATAGACCAGAACTTCCAGTCGGCTTGTGGGGGCGGGCCCCGCATGCTGACGCGTAAAATGATGCGCAGTGATGTCGAGCGTACATCCCAACGTCACTGCGCGACATTCCGATCTTCAGTTTGGCGGGCACGCAACAAAGTTGGTTGCGCACCCGCCGAACTGTCAAAGGCCTGTTAAGGCCATTGAGTACTTAATTAAACTGATTGTCTGGGCTGCCCGTCCAACTTTAAGGTTGATGGGCAGGTGAAGAGCCCAGGCGGCCTTTGCATTTTTCATGAAACCTCATCCATGACGAGGTTTCATGAAGAGCTTATAACTTTAATAAAAATTTTAAATAAAATTCATAGACATGTCCCAGCTCATGTGACACTGTCACATAAGGGGATATGTCTGCATAATTTTAAAAAATCTTCTTTTCAGTTTTTTACTATGAAATTAATCTCCCTGAGGCAGCTCCGTGCCGCGGAGATTTCTGTGCTCTTTCATGAAAGAGCACAGGCCCTACTCTCCCTCCTCCCCCTCCTTCCCCCGCCCGCACAGGTAGCACCGAGTGCTTCTGGGTGTGCGTCACACTGGGTGGGCCTTAATTAGCCCACCCACTTAAAAATGGCGGCACACAGCCGATTGCAGGCAGCCCACGCCCGCTCCCGCCAAGCCCACACGACAGAGAGAAAATTCTCCCCATGGTTCCAAGTCAGAATGGTGAATGACTTGGAGGGGATCTTCCAGCTGGTAGTGTTCCCATGCACCTGCTGCCCTTGTCCTTCTAGGTGGTGGCAGTCGTAGGTTTGGAAGGTGCTGTTTAAGGAACCTTGGTGGAGTTGCTGCAGCGTATATTGGAGAGGGTACACACTGCTGCCACTGTGCATCAATTTAGGTTGATGGATGGGGTGCCAGTCAAGTGGGCTGCTTTGCCCTGGATGGTGTCAAGCTTCTTGAGTGTGTTGGAGCTGCACTCATCCAGGCAAGCAGAGAGTATTTCATCACACTCCTGACTTGTCCTCGTAGATGGTGGACAGGTTTTAGGAAGTCAGGAGGTGAGTTACATGCCTCAGAATTCGCAGCCTCTGACCTGCTCTTGTAGCCACAGTGTTTATATGGCTAGTCCAGTTCAGTTTCTGGTCAATGGTAACCCCCAGGGTGTTGACAGTGGGGGATTCAGCAGTGGTAATGCCATTGAACATCAAGGGGTGGTTGTTAGATATTCTCTTCTGAGAAAAGTTACAGCTTATGGAGTAAAAGGGACAGTAGCAACGTAGAAACAAAATTGGCTGAAATAGAAAACAGCGAGTAATGGTAATGGATATTTTTTGGCCTGGAGGAAGGTTTGTAGTGGAGTTCCCCAGGAGTCTTTATTGGAACCCTTGCTTTTCCTGATATATATAAATGATCTAGATCTTGGTGTGCAGGGGACATTTTCAAAGTTTGCAGATGATATGAAACTTGGAAGCATTGTAAACTGTGAGGAGGACAATATACAACTTCAAAAGGACATAGACAAGTTGGTGGAGTGGGCAGATAGGTGGCAGATGAAGTTCAATGCAGAGAACTGTGAGGTGATGCATTTTGGTAGGAAGAACATGGAGAGACAATATAAAATAAGGGGCACAATTCTTAAAGGGGTGCAAGAGCAGATGGACCTGGGTATATATGTGCATAGTTCATTGAAGGTGGCAGGACAGGTGGAGAGAGCACTTAATAAAGTATACAGTATCCTGGGCTTTATTAATAGGGCCATAGAGTACAAGAGCAAGGAGATTGTTCTGAGCTTATATAAGACACTAATTAGACCTCAGCTGGAATATTTTGTACAGTTCTGGGCTGCACGCTATAGGAAGGATGTGAACACATTGGAGAGAGTGCAGAAGAGGTTTACAAGAATGGTTCCAGGGATGAGAAACTTCAGTTATGAGGATAGATTGAAGAGGTTGGGGCTGTTCTCCTTGGCGAGGAGAAGGCTAAAAGGAAATTAGATAGAGGTGCTCAAAATCATTGGGGGCTGGGCAGAGTGCTCATTCTACCTGCTTCTCTCTGACAATAGGAAGTGAGTGTGTTTCTCATGTGTCGGTGCAGACTTGTGCACTGTGTGATTCTGATTCTGAGATGAAGCTGCACCTCTTTGCATAGACAGAGCCAGTGACTCTTTTGCAAACTATGAATTCTTGCGAACATCTCCAGCAATGGCCTGGAAGGAGTCAGATGCATAAAAGATCATGTTCGCCATCACCTCGACTCCCCAGATACTGAAGCAGTCCATGTGCAAATGCAGCAAGACCTGGACAATATCCAGGCTTGGGCTGACAAGTGGCAAGTAACTCTCGTGCCACACAAGTCAAGTGCCAGGCAATGACCATCTCCAGCAAGAGAGAATCTAATCATCACCCCTTGATGTTCAATGGCATTACCATCACTGAATCGCCCACTCTCAACATCCTGGGGTGTTACCATTGACCAGAAACTGAATTGTACTAGCCATATAAATACTGTGGCTATAAAAGCAGGTCAGAGGCTAGGAATCCAGCGACGAGTAACTCACCTCCTGATTCCCTAAAGCCTGTCCACCATCTACAAGACACAAGTCAGGAGTTTGATGGAATACTCTCCACTTGCCTAGATGAGCGCAGCTCCCACAACACTCAAGAAGCTTGACACCGTCCAGGATAAAGCAGCCTGCTTAATTGGCACCCCATCCACAAACATTCACTCCCTCCACCACCGATGCACAGCGGAAGTAGTGTGTACCATCTATAAAATGCGCCGCAGGAATTCACCAAGACTCCTCAGACAGCACTTTCCAAACCCACAACCACTACCATCTAGAAGGGCAAGGGCAGCAGATAGATAGGAACACCACCACCTGCAAGTTCTCCTCCAAGTCACTCACCATCCTGACTTGGAAATATATCACTGTTCCTTCACTGTCGCTGGGTCAAAATACTGGAAGTCCCTCCTTAACACTCTGTGGGTGTACCTACACCACAGGGACTGCAGCGGTTCAAGAAGGCAGCTCACCACCACCTTCGCAAGGGCAACTTGGGATGAGCAATAAATGTTGCCTCAGCCAGCGAAGCCCACATCCCGTGAATGAATTAAAAAAAGCCACCGGCAATGCGTTCCTTGCCTTGCTCTGATGTTGGAGTTGGCCCATTTCAGTGATTGTCCCCTGAGTGAGAAGCCTATGTTTCAAACGTTGGTCACCGCTGAAGTTCAGCTAGAATTGCTCCCTAAAAACCCTGGCCAGATATTGCCTCCCGTTGAGAGCCCTTCACTCTCACTTCCTCCTCCTCTCTTCTAGATACTTGTCCTGCTCTCCTTACATCTGCTCATTTTTCCAGTTATAAGGGAATGGGACTTGGTCTGTGTCATGTTAAGAGGCATCAGAGTTCTGGATGAGCTGAAGTTTATGAGGGTAGAGTATGGAGTATGCCAGCTCTAGAGATATCTAAGGTATGGATGAGGGTTTCAATGACAGGTAGGCATGATATCGGGCGATTTTGCGGAGGTGAAAATTGGTGGTTTCAGTGATGGCACAGAAATGTGTCAGAAGCTCATCTGTGGCTCAAACGTGACACAGAGGTTGCAATAGTCTGATTTGGGAGAGGGATGGAGTCAGTAGTGAGGAAACAAAATTTGTAGTAGGGACTGTAGACCATGGATTTGGTCTTCCTGCTATTTAATTGGAGGAAATTTCTGCCCATTCTGTACTGGAAGTTGGACAAGCAGTCTGACAATTTGGAGATAGTGGAGGGGTTGAGAGAGGTGGTGCTGAAAAAGAGCTGGATATTGTCAGCATACTGTGAAAACTAATACTGTGTTTTCATTTGATGTTTCTGAGGGGCAACATGTAGATGAGAAATAGGAGGAGCCAAGGATAGGTCCTTGGGGAACATAGGTAACTCTTCTGAGTCAAAACAATAAACTAAATTAACAAAAACAAGGGAGAAACAAGCACAGCCCCTAAGTCAGGTCAGCTGTAAAATCAAGGAAAAACTTAAAAGGAACCTTACAAACATCAAACTAAGATGTGATTAAAGGGGTCAACAAAACACCCCAGTCCCCGCGGTGCCCACCGGGCACGGAAGGGAACATAGGTAAGAGTGCAGGATCAGGAAGAGAATCCATTGTAGATGATTCTGGCTGTGATTAAATAAGAATGAAACCAGGTGAGTGCAGTTCCACCCAGCTGGCTCTTGATGGAGAGACATTGGAGGAGGATTATGTGGTAAATTGTACAACTGAGTAAGGTTAAGAGAGGATAGAGGCTGGAGCTTCAACATCCAAGTAGAAACACTGGCATCAAATCAGCATGAAAATATGCGTTCTCTGCTGCCTCCTTATTTTTCTTCCATGCACTGGCAGTACTGATCCCAGTCCAGTCATCTGTTTAAACTATCTATTTAATAAAGTCAGCAATTTATTAACTAACTAAAGTGTGCTAGAACTTACATGAATCACAGGAACTGGTGCTGAGTTCTGTAAGTCTGCAGCTCAACCTATGCACACATCCATACACACACAGGAGGGAGGGGAAAACCCTATTACCCTGATGCCATATATATAGAGCAAACAAGTGCCCTTGTCCCCTGAAGTTACATCTTTTCCCTTACAGGAAAAGATATAGGGAAGTAAATTGGATGATCTCCAAAAGTGGGGTCAGGGATCCTGATTTCAATTTAACTTTTACTCGATTGCAATGCAGGCAGGACGCCAACTTCATGCTCATTTCCATAATCTCTGCGTGCAGCAAACACTCGCCATGCTGTTCACTGGAAGCATACATCAGCAGCAGTCCAATATTGTGAGTACCTAGCAATATTCAGAGCTAGCCTGCATTTCTTAGAATCATTGAATGGTTACATCACATAGGGTGGCTATTCAACCCACCGGCTCTCTGCAAGAGCAGTTTTGCTAGTCTCATTCCACCTTCTGTTCCTGAATTCCTGCAATATTTTTTGTTCTTTCAGGTGATTATCCAATTCCCTTTTGAAAGCCACGATTGAATCTGCCTCCAATACACTTTCAGGTGATGCATTCTAGATCCTAACTACTCGCTGTGTAAAAACATTTTCCTCAAGTAGCCTTCGGTTCTTTTGTCATTCACTTTAAATGAGTGCCCTCTGGTTCTTGACCCTTCTGGCAAAGGGAACAATTTCTCCCTATCCACTCTGTCCACACTCTGCATGATCTTGAACAACACTATCAAAGCTGTCAACCTTCTCTTCTCTAAGGAGAACAGTGCCAGCTTCTCCAATCTGCCTATACAACTGAAGTCCCTCATCCCTGGAACCATTCATATAAATAATTTCTGCACCCACTCATAAGCCTACACATCTTTCCTAAAGTGTGGTTCCAAGATTTGGACACAGTACTCCAGTTGAGTGCTGTAGTACTCTATTTATAAAACCCATGATTCCGTATGCCTTATTTGATAAGGTTGCCTTATCAACCTGCCCTGCCACTTTTAACAATTTATGTACATATACACTGAGGTCCCTCTGCTCCTGCACCACCTTTAGAATTGTACCATTCAGCTTATATTGCTTCTCCTCATTCTTTCTTCCAAAATATATCACTTCACACTTCTCTGCATTAAATATCATCTGCAATGTGTCCACACATTCCACCAGCCTATCTAAGTCCTCTCGAAGTCTATTATTTTTACTCATTCATGGGATGTAGGCTTTGCTGGCTGGGCCGGCATTTATTGCCTAACCCAAGTTGCCCTTGAAAAGATGGTGTTGAGCTGCCTTCTTGAACCGCTGCAGTCCATGTGATGTAGGTACACCCACAGTGCTGTTAGGAAGGGAGTTCCAGGATTTTGACCCAGCGACAGTGAAGGAACGGTGATATATTTCGAAGTCAGGATGGTGAGTGACTGGAGGAGAACTTCCAGGTGGTGATGTTCCCATCTATCTGCTGCCCTTGTCTTTCTAGATGGTAGTGGTCGTAGGTTTGGAAGGTGCTGTCTAAGGAGCCTTGGTGAATTCCTTCACACTGCTGCTACTGTGTGCTGGTGGTGGAGGGAGTGAATGTTTGTGGATAGGATGCCAATCAAGTGGGCTGATTTGTCCTGGACGGTGTCAAACCTCCTGAATGTTGTTGGAGCTGCACTCATCCAGGCAAGTGGGGAGTATTCCACCATACTCCTGACTTGTACCTTGTAGATGGTGGACAGGCTTTGGGGAGTCAGGAAGTGAATTACTCGTCGCAGGATTCCTAGCCTCTGACCTGCGCTTGTAGCCACAGTATTTATATGGCTAGCCCAGTTCAGTTTCTGGTCAATGGTAACCCCTAGTATGTTAATATTGAGGGATTCAGTGATGGTAATGCCATTGAACATCGAAGGGTAATGGTTGGATTCTCTCTTGTTGGAGATGTTCATTGCCTGGCACTTGTGTGGCGCGAATGTTACTTGCCACTTCTCAGCCCAAGCCTGGTTATTGTCCAGGTCTTGCTGAATTTGGACATGGACTGCTTCAGTGTCTGAGGAGTTGCGAATGGTGCTGAACATTGTGCAATCATCAGCAAACATCCCCATTTCTGACCTTATGATGGGAGGAAGGTCATTGTTGAAGCAGCTGAAGATGGCTGGGCCTAGGACACTACCCTGAGGAACTCCTGCAGTGATGTCCTGGAGCTGAGGTGACTGACCTCCAACAACCACAACCATCTTTGTGCTAGGTATGACTCCAACCAGTGGAGAGTTTTCCCCCTGATTCCCACTAACTCCAGTTTTGCTAGGGCTTCTTGATGCCACACTTGGTCAAATGTGGCTTTGATGTCAAGGGCAGTCACTCTCATCTCACCTCTGGAGTTCAGCTCTTCTGCCCATGTTTGAACCAAAGCTGTAATGAGGTCAGGAGCTGAGTGGTCCTGGCGGAACCCAAACAGTGCGTCAGTGAGCAGGTTATTGCTAAGCAAGTGCTGCTTGATAGCAGTGTTGATGACCTCTTCCATTACTTTACTGATAATCAAGAGTAGACTGATGAGCTGGTAATTGGCCGGATTGGATTTGTCGTGCTTTTTATGTACAGGATGTACCTGGGAAATTTCCCAGAAGTCGGGTAGATGCCAGTGTTGTAGCTGTACTAGAACAGCTTGGCAGGGCCGCCCCAAGTTCCGGAGCACAAGTCTTCAGTATTATTGCCGGAATATTGTCAGGGCCCATAGCCTTTGCAGTTTGCAGTGCCTTCAGCCGTTTCTTGATATCACATGGAGTGAATTGAATTGGCTGAAGACTGGCATCTGTGATGCAGGGGACCTCCAAAGGAGGTGTCCTCCTCACAGTTCGCAATAATTTGTGTCATCTGCAAACTTTGAAATCGTGCCCTGCACACCAAACTCTGCCATTCATATATATCAAAAAAGCAGTGGTCCTTGTACCAACCCTTAACGGACCCCACTGTATACTTTCCTACAGTGCAAAAACAACTGTTTCTGTCACTCAGCCAACTTGGTACCCCCACTAGGGCTATCTGTACCTTGCTTGTCCTGCTTTCTACCCTTAATTAGCAAATTCCTTAGATAATATCACCACCTTCAACACCTCTTTGTCCTTTTGTCCATGACATCTTTTGGCTATCTCCACCTATCACTGGCCCTCTATCCAGCTCTACCTGTCTCACCCCCTCTTAAACCAGCTTATATTTTACCTCTTTTCTATTTTTACTTAGTTCTGTTGAAGAGTCATACGGACTCGAAATGTTAACTGTGCTCTTCTCCGCAGATGCTGCCAGACCTGCTGAGTTTTTCCAGGTATTTTTATTTTTGTTTTGGTATCCATGCTGTCACTTTTCTTTTTATTCCATAAGACAAGCCTATTATCTGGCACTTGATCAAATGTCTTCAAAGGTCTGTACTGAGTGCTGTCTTGGGCTGCATTTGAGTACTTAAGATGGAGTTTGGCGAGTGAGGGAGTTTTAAGAGTTAATTTCTATCTACAGTCTAGTCTTTCTTTAATTAAGCAATTAACTAAAAGTTGCTCTTTGGTTTGGGAGAAGGTGAGTTTTAGTCCAGCTTTAAAACAGAACCCATTCAGGCTCTGCTTGCAGCTCCTTAATTGGATAACTGGCTTAAACAGGTTTTCAGAAGCTAGTTTCAAGGAGCATAAAAGAGGGCCATCCACAATGCTCCCTTCTCTGCACTGAGTGCTGTCTTGGGCTCCATTTGAGTGCTTCAGTTGGAGTTTGGTGAGTGAGGGACTTCGCTGAAAAGGGAAAGAGGTGATCCTTTCATTTTCTACATTTCCTCACAAAGAAGGGCAGTGGCCTTGGTAAATAGGACTTGGTGAGTCTTTCTACTGTTCTTAATATTCTCTAAACTAGAGGAAGTAAAAGTAAAGGGATTAATTTAAGGGTAAGTCATGGCAGGGCAGCTCGATCACTTGGAATGCTCCTCCTGTGCGATGTAGGAAGTCAGGGACACTTCCAGTGTCCATGGTGACCATGTGTGCAGGAAGTGTCTCCAGCTGCAGCCACTTGGAGCAGTGGCTGGAGTCACTGTGGAGCATCTGCAGGGCTGATCTTCATGGATAGCATGTACAGTGAGGTGGTCACACTGCAGGTAAACAGTGCACAAGCAGAAAGGGAATGGGTGACTGCTAGACAGAGGAAAGGCACTAAACATGTAAGGCAGGAGTTCCCTGGATCTATCTCCCTCTCTAACAGATTTTCCGTTTTGGATACTGCCAGGGGAGATGGTTTCTCAGGGGAATGCAGCTAGACCCAAGAACATGGCACTATGAGTAGCTCAGCTGCACTGGGTGGGGAGAGAAAAAGAGTGGGAGAGTAATAGCGATAGGGAATTCTATCGTAAGTGGAACAGATAGACATTTTTGTGGCCACAGACGTGACACCAGGATGGTATGTTGCCTCCCTGGTGCCAGGGCCAAGGGTGTCAGAGAGCAGAACATTCTCAAGGGGGAGGGTCAAAAGCCAGAGGTCATGGTCCATAGCTGTACTAACGATATAGGTAAAAAGAGGGATGAGGCCCTGCAAGCACAATATAGGGAGCTAGGAAATAAATTAAAAAGCAGGATCTCAAAGGTAGTAATCTCAGGATTGAAAGGGACATGGAGAGCGGGAGAGACTTCAGTCTGAAAGGAACGCGGAGAGCGGGAGAAACTTCAGTCTGAAAGGGACATGGAGAACGGGAGAGAATTCAGTCTGAAAGGGACGCGGAGAGCGGGAGAAACTTCAGTCTGAAAGGGACATGGAGAGCGGGAGAGACTTCAGTTTGAAAAAGGCACAGTCGGGGGATAAAGAAAAAAAGCAACTGTGACATCACAGGAAGCTAGTAAATTGATTGGCCGTTAAGTGCTCAGTCTAAGGGACAGTGTGAGAAACCAGGTTAGGACAGGTGAGTTAAGGTAGATCTATAAATAAAAAGAACTAAAATTTTAAAATTAAAATCAAACAATAAAGATTAAAAAGCAATAAAAATAAAGTAATTTAAATCATCTAAAATACATGTCACAGAATCACACAGTGCAGAAGTGGCCCTTCGGCCCATCAAGTCTGCACTGACACGTGAGAAACACCTGGCCTACTTACCTAATCCCATTTACCAGCACTTGGCCCATAGCCTTGAATGTTATGACGTGCCAAGTGCTCATTCAGGTACTTTTTAAAGGATGTGAGGCAACCCGCCTCCACCACCCTCCCAGGCAGCGCATTCCAGACTGTCACCACCCTCTGGGTAAAAAAGGTTTTCCCTCACATCCCCCCTAAACCTCCTGCCCCTCAGCTTGAATTTATGTCCCCTCATGACTGACCCTTCAACTAAGGGGAACAGCTGCTCCCTATCCACCTTGTCCATGCCCCTCATAATCTTGTACACCTCGATCAGGTCGCCCCTCAATCTTCTCTGCTCCAACGAAAACAACCCAAGTTTATCCAACCTCTCTTCATTACTTAAATATTTAATCCCAGGAACATTCTGGTGAATCTCCTCTGCACCCCCTCCAGTGCAATCACATCCTTCCTATAATGTGGCGACCAGAACTGCACACAGTACTCCAGCTGTGGCCTCACCAAGGTTCTATACAACTCCAACATGACCTCCCTACTTTTGTAATCTGTGCCTCAGTTGATAAAGGCAGGTGTCCCATATGCCTTTTTCACCACCCCACTAACATGCCCCTCCACCATCAGAGATCTATGGGCACACACGCCAAGGTCCCTTTGTTTCTCAGAACTTCCTAGTGTCATGCCGTTCATTGAATACTTCCTTGTCCTTATCTGCCCATTTGACTATCCCGTCTATATCTTCCTGTATCCAAGACACTCAACCTCACTGTTAACCACCCGGCCAATCTTTGTGTCATCCGCAAACTTACTAATCCTACCCCCCACATAGTCATCTATGTCGTTTATATAAATGACGAATAATAGGGGACCCAGCACAGATCCCTGTGGTACGCCACTGGACACTGGCTTCCAGTCACTAAAGCATCCTTCTGTCATCACCCTCTGTCTCCTACAACCAAGCCAATTTTGAATCCACCTTATCAAATTACCCTGTATCCTATGTGTATTTGCCTTCTTTATAAGTCTCCCATGTGGGGCCTTGTCAAAGGCTTTGCTGAAATCCATATAAACTACATCAACTCATCTACACACCTGGTCACCTCCTCAAAAAATTTAATCAAATTTGTTAAGAATGACCTCCCTCTGACAAAGCCATGCTGACTGTCCCTGATCAAACCTTGCCTCTCCAACTGGAGATAGATTCTCTCCTTCAGAATTTTCTCCAATAGTTTTCGTGAGACTCACTGGCCTGTAGTTCCCTGGCATATCTCTACAACCCTTCTTAAATAGCGGAACCACATTAGCTGTTCTCCAGTCCTCTGGCACCTCCCCCGTGGCCAGAGAGGAATTAAAAATTTGCGTCAGAGCCCCTGTGGTCTCCTCCCTTGCCTCCCTCAGCAGTCTGGGACACAAATCATCTGGACCTGGAGATTTGTCCACTTTTAAGCCTGCCAACACTTCCAATACCTTGTCAATCCCTATATCAATTTGCTCAACAACCTCGCAGTCTCTCCCCCTGAGTTCAATACCTCATCCTTATTCTCTTGGGTGAAGACGGATGTGAAGCATTCATTCAACACTCTACCGATGTCCTCTGGCTCCACCCATAGATTGCCCTAATGGGCCCTACTCTTTCCCTGGTTATCCTCTTCCCATTGATATACTTATAGAATATCTTGGGATTTTCTCTACTTTTACCAGAGCTTTCTCATATCCCCTCTTTTCTCTCCTAATTGCTTTCTTCAGCTCCACCCTGCACTTTCTGTACCCCACTAATGCCTCCGCTGATTTGCTTCCCTTGTACTTGCTAAAAGCCTCTTTTTCTTCTCACTGTATCCTGAATATCTCTGGTCATCCATGGTTCTCTGGGCTTGTTACTCCTTCCTATCACCCTAGAGGGAACATGTTGAACCTGTACCCTCCCCATTTCCTTTTTGAACTCCCCCCACTGCTCCTCTGTAGATTTCCCCACAAGTAGCTGTTCCTTGGCCAGATCCTGCCTTTTTTCACTGAAATCTGCTCTTCCCCAATCCAAAATATTTTTTTTGCAATTTGTCTATTTCTTTGTCCATAACAAGCACAACTTATAGTTAAGAAGCATATAACCTTTAGTTGTCACTGGTACTAGTATTCAATAAACACAGTAAATTGTAACATACATAGGAAGAAAGCAATTAAAGTAAATTAACTAAATAACATAAGTTAGAATGGCAGGACATGTGTTATGTTGCAGCTGTGAGATGTGGGCGCTTTTGGACATCAAGGTGACCCATGACAAACACATTTGCAGGAAGTGTAAGGAGCTTGAGGAATTCCGGATCAGGATTATTGATCTGGAAGCCAAAATGCAGAGATTGCGCAACATAAAGGAGGGGGAGAAATACCTGGATACTTTGTTCGAGAAGACAGTCACACCTCTTAGAAGAGGGTCATCTGTTTTGGTCAGCAGTGAGGGACAGGAGGATGTGACTGTCAGTGAGGCAGTTAATGGGACCGAGCAGACAATAGAGGAGGAGCCTCAGGCTTTGCAATTGTCAAACAGGTTTGAGGTGCTCACAACCTGTGTGGATGAAAGCAAAGTCTGCAAGGTGGATGAGCTGGCTGGCCATGGCACTGTGGCACAGGAAGCTGTTCAAGCGGGGGCAGCAAAAAGGAATGTAATGGCATAGGTGATAGTATAGTGAGGGGGATTGACACTGTTATCTGCAGCAAAGAGTGAGAGTCCAGATGGCTATGTTGCCTGCCCGATACCAGGGTTCGGGACATCTGCTCAGGGCTGGAGAGGAACTTGCAGTGGGAGGGGGAAGATCCAGTTGTTGTGGTCCATGTAGAGGTACCAATGACATAGGTAGGACTAGGAAAGAGGTTCTGCAAAGTCAGTATGAGGAGCTAGGTACCAAATTAAGAAGCAGAACCTCAAAGGTAATAATCTCTGGATTATTACCTGAGCCACATGCAAATTGGCATAGGACAAATAAGATTAGAGGGACGAATGCGTGGCTCAAAGACAGGTGTAGAAGTGGGTTCCAGTTTGTGGGGCATTAATGCTGGGATAAATGGGGACTGTGCCGTTGGGACGATTTACACCTGAACTGTGCTGGGATTAATGTCCTCGCAAATCGCATAACTAGGGAAGTGGAGATGGCTTTAAACTAAACAAGAGGGGTGAGGGATCAAGCTTGGGTAGAGGTAGCAAATCAAGGTGCAGAGTCAAAAGAGGAGAGCAAAATAGTCATATGAGAAATGAGGGCCAAAGAATGACAGGAAGGGACAGAAAGGAAAAACCTAAGAACTAGATGTTACAAAGGTAACAAAAAGACAAAACTGAAGGCTCTCTGCCTGAACGCATGTAGCATTCATAACAAAATAAATGAATTGATGGCCCACATTGAAGTAAATAAATATGATCTGATAGCAATTACGGAGACATGGCTGCAGGACGACAAACATTGGGTCCTTAATATTGAAGGGTACATGACAATCAAGAAGAACAGGAAACTAGGTAAAGGTGGAGGGGTAGCATTGTTAATCAAAGAGGGCATTGGTGCAATAGTTAGAGATGACCTTGGTTCGGGAGATCAGGATGTAGAATCCGTTTGGGTGGAGATCAGGAATAGGGGGAAAAAAGTCACTAGTGGGAGTGGTCTACAGGCCCCCTAAGAGTAGCCACAGTGTAGGACAAAATATTCAAGAGAAAATATTGTGTGCTCGTGATAAAGGGACGGTGTAATCATGGGTGATTTTAATCTACACTTAAAGTCGAAAAATCAGATTGGCAGTAGTCGCCTGGTTGAAGAGTTCTTAGAATGCTTTTGAGAGAGGTTCTTAGACCAGCATGTTCTGAAACCAACCAGAGAGCAGGTTATATTAGACTTGGTATTGTGTAACATGACAGGATTAATTCATGACCTCAGAGTAAAGGCACCCCTAGGTAGCAGCGACCACAGTATGATTGAATTTTACATCCAGTTTGAAAGGGAGAAGTGTGGGTCTAAGACTAGAATCTTAAGCTTAAATAAGGGCAATAATGTAAGGATGAAAGCTGAGCTAGCTGAAGTGAACTGGGAAACTAGGCTAGAGGATAGATCAATAGAAAAGCAGTGGTAGGCATTTAAGGGGATATTTCAGAGTATTCAGAATAAGTACATTCCTACTATAAAAAAAATTCTAAGGGGAGGACCCACCACCTGTGGTTAACTAGAGATTAAGGAAAGCATCAAACTTAAGGAAAAAGCATACAACTCCGCAAAGATGAGTGTCAGGACAGATGATTGGACAGAATATGAAGAACGGTAGAGAATGACTAAAAGGTTAATCAGGAGAAAGAAATTGGAGTATGAGAGAAAGCTAGCTAGAAATGTAAAAATGGATAGCAAGAGTTTCTACAGATGCTTAAAAAGGGAAAAAGTACAGTGAGTGCTGGTCCTCTAGAGAGTTACAGTGGGAAGTTAATAGTAGATAATAAGGAAATGGTGGAAGAAATGAACAAATATTTTGCTCCTGTGTTCTCTATAGAGGATACAAAAAACATTCCAGTAATAGCTGCAAATCAGGAGGTGAAAGGGAGAAAGGAACTTGGTGAAATTGAAATCGCTAGGGAAACGGTAATGAGCAAATTGATGAGAAGGATGAGGAGGGAAAGTTTATCTTTGTGAAAGTCACATAGTCATTTGTGATTTTGATGACAGCTGTTTCAGTAATGTGGCAAAGGCAGTAACCTAATTGTGGGATTAAAACATGGAGTTCCAGGAAAGATGGGAAAGGATTTTGGAGGCAACAACACATTCAAAAACTTTGTAGAGGAAAAGGAGGTTGGAGAAGGGACAGTAGTTTTCAAGGACAGTGAGGTTTTTGAGAAGAGTGATGACAGCAGATTTAAAGGAGAGAGAAACAACACTTGAAGAGAGAGAAGCAGTAGTCATTCAAACTGGACACATCACACCCATACACTACACACCCTCCCCACCATCTCCAGCATAAGCAATCTTGTAGCCATCTATCCACCAACTAGTGTTGGTCAACAGCTTCAGCACTGAAGAAATGAAACGCAAAATGGGCACCTGCCATTCAGTAATGGGGCACATGCGTGTGGATCTATAAATTTAATCTGATCCAACAAAAAATATCAATAACAAATATAAAAAAAACACCATTTGCATACTGTTCATGAGCTATAAAGCCTTTTTTTTGTCTCTAGCTCTTCTATGTGATGCTACCCTCATGGCTTCAGCAGAGGTAGTGGCAGGATGCTCTGTTCCTCACTTTGTCTTTTAAGGTACTCACAGCTAATGACTTCTGGATGCTGAATCCAATGAGGGATGCTCCACCTGCATTTCTGAAGAGGCAGACTGGGCCAGAATGTGAAGTGACCACATGTCAGGCATTAGTTGAGGAGATGGTAATGTGTAAGTTGTGCAAACACTTTGAGAAGCAGTTGCACTTTCATTTCCCCTCTGACCATCCTTCGGGTCACCATTCTCTGTTTATTATTCCCTCCATAATGGGGCTGGAGTGCGGCTTGGAGGAGACACCTCGGAAGCCCATATCTAATCTAGCTGCCAGCATGTGGACACTGGTAAACACGTTAGAATTCAGAGTCTGTAAGGCCACTATCAGGGACTGCAGGGATTCATGGTGAGCCTTGATTCAAATTTCACAGAAAGTTCCAGAATCTCAGTGGAAGGTTTTATGGTTTTAAAATCTTGTTGCATCACTTTGTCAATGTTCAGGGGAGTCCTGCGCCTCAATAGCTAGTGCTGGCCTCTGGGCCAGAAGCCTGGGTTCAAGGCCTGCTCCAGGATTTATTGACCACTGAAAGAGCCTTCTTGATGCAGCTCAAACAGGTTGATAATCAGCCTGCTAATCCTTCCAATACTCCTCCACTATTTCCCAATGGGAAAAACGTATGTGAAGAACAAAACAAATAAACACAAACAATAAATGTTTAACCTAGACTCCTCCAAAATCTGTGCTGTTGTGGAGTCACAATCAGGCAGATGCAGCACAAGCAGCACTGGCATGCATTCGAGAAATGTTTTGATGGTGACATTTGCAGACATAAACTGAGAATTGGAGGGGCTGAATGAGGTGCTATCAGATTATATGAGGATTGGAGTGAATGGCAGTAATGGATAGAGGAAATTGGAGGTGAAGATGTGAGGGGAGTTAATGTCAGAGTATGGGCATGTAAATGGAATGATGGGTGCTGATGAGAGGAGTGAGGCTGGACAGAGTGAAGGGGAGTGCATGAGAGGATGTAGATACATATCTAACTTTGTTTAACTTTCTGACCTGATCATTTAAATGAAAGGCATTGGATCCAGGATCTCATGGTGATGCTCCTGCTACTTACCTTCTATACCACCTTAAACCACATCATCCTACTGGTGAAGGTAGGTTTCATTAAGAACTGTCCTCCCTGGCCCTTACTGAACATCTAGGGATGACTGAATGAGCCTAGGTACTGTCTTTGCTCTCTTTTCAGATGCATCATTGATTTCTCTCCTTCAAACAGCACTGTTACATTCTCCAAACCTCCTCCTCCGTTTCATCCCTGAGCCAGTCCTTTAAGTAGTCAAGGTGAAATTGGGTCATGCAGTTCACCTCATGCCCATTCACATGCAATGAAGAGGTGAAAACTGGGAGTAAAAAGAAAATCAGGCAACTCCATTGAAAGCAGATGTTACTCCCCATTCTACAATGTTGTGCATTTGTCACCCGTTATCATGCCTCTCCTCCCACTGCTCCATTGCCATCACCTCAGTCATATCACGACCTGTGTTTCTGCAGATTAGTGTTGAATTTACCCACGTTCAAATGTAAGCTGTGTCCTCTAGTTTTACAAGCCAAAAATTTGAGCTCAAAATCATACTTTGATAAATCTGGGATCAGACAAGCCGAGTTAGGCGAGGAACTCTTATGTTAGCATTTCATATTTGTCCTTAATTGATAGTATGACTGTAATTCAGTCGACTTGTCAGAAATTTTATGATTCTCCACAGTTTTTGTTGGCCAGTCCTACACAGGAAATATATGCAGCAGAAATTTCTTGTCTATTTGCACATACCACATTTGAAGATGTGCACAATATGGAAAAAAATACTGCCATCAAACACTGGGAGATGTTAGTATAATGTCTAGGATCAGCACATTCCACATGTGTGAGCAACAGAATCTATCAGATAATTTGCCACATAGCCTTTCAGCTCTTCACCTATTTCAACTTCTTCCAGCTTCTTTTAAACAAATTAGAGATGGAAGAACTTGCATTTACACTGGCCTCTCAGGTTCTCAGAATGTCCCAAGGCACTTCACAGCCAATGTACAATCTTTGAAGTATAGCCATTGTTATCATGTTGGAAAATATAGCCAGTTTGCACACAGGAGGGCCCCACAAACAGCAACAAAATTAATGACCTATTAATGGTGTTGGCTGAGGGAGAAATATTGGTCTGGACACCAATGTAACTTCTTGCTCTTTTCACATTGAAATTGGGAAGCTTTTATGTCCAGCTGAGCAAGACTAGAGTTTTAGTGTTTCATGCAAAAGATAGAATTTCCAGCAATGCAGCACTCTCTTGGTACTACACGGAGGAATCAGACTAGATGATATGCTCAGCTGGAATGGGGCTCAAAGGGGGAATTTTAACCCCCTGAAATTGATGGGTTTGATTTGGGTGGGAGGTTAAAAAACTAAAAATCTGAAACAGGAGTTTAACCTGTCTCAAATCCACCTACAACAGTCAAACAGCATTATGTTCTGAGTTTTGCAAGCAGGGGCTGGCTGAGTGCGGTCAGTACTCTGCCTACTGCAGATAGCTGAAAGGACATGCTGTTTGATAAAATCTGCCAGTTGTTGGGGCATATGCTCAACATAATTAGCATCACATCGGCACTGAAATTCATATACCACATTACTCATTTGTCTACCATAAGAAGTGATTGTGCGATTGGACAGCACTTGCTAAACAATCCTAAGTATGATAAGAATCACACAAACAGCCAATTTAAGATTATCAGTTGGGCTCACAATATGGCTCACTTACACTTGCTAGAAGCTACATATATCCTTATGCAGAGCCCTGTTCTCTGCAGGCAAAAAGAACATGTCCAGGCATTGAGCCTTTTTCAATTAAACAAAAGCAAGAGAGACAATAGTTGCTTGGGTGTATTGTCCATGGCAATGCCTCTACCAATCAGAGTCGATTTACCAACCAATCAGCACGTTTTTTATGCAGCATGAATTGTTGCTTCCTTTGAAATTTGGTTTTCTTGTGTCTGTCCTGATGATTGCAAGATGAAAAGCTTTGGCAGTGAGTCTTTTTTTTTTTAGCAAGAATCATGCTATAGCCTTGATGGTGAGAACCTAGAGGCTGTGGAAGAGGCAAGTGACCTGGGTGTCCATGTACATAGACCACTAAAAGCTTGCGTGAGGGTACAAAGGTAATCAAAAAAAGGATAATGGAATGCTGCCTTCATCTCAAGGGGTTGGAATACAAAAGGGAGTAAGTTGTGCTTCAGTTGTACAAGATTTTGGTCAGTCCTCAAAAGGGTTGCAAGGTCTGGGTGGATGCATTCCTGGAAGTTTGATCACATGAGTTTCTGACCACATGGCACTTGAACATATAACCTTTACAAAAGTTATTTCATTTATAGTGAAATGATGGGGTCCGCTGTAGTTGAATAGCTTTGCTTGTGGTTTTGTGTGAGAATTTCCAAGGAGCAGGGCAAGGAGAAACCAAAGATGGTGAAGAGGGACAACTAAGTTTGGAAGGAGGCAATATTAAGGGTACGTATAGGGAAACCAAAGAGGGAACAATTTACAGAGGGTAAATAGCTGAGGGAGGAATTCACAGATGGTAAGTGAGAGGTGAAGGAGCAATTTACAGAGGGAAAACCAGTGGAGAGGGCATGCTTTACAAAGGGGAAAATGAGAGGTGAGGAAGTGATTTACAGAGGGGAAAATGAGAGGTCAGGGAGTGATTTACAGGGGGGGAAATGAGAGGTCAGGGAGTGATTTACAGGGGGGGAAATGAGAGGTCAGGGAGTGATTTACAGGGGGGGAAATGAGAGGTCAGGGAGTGATTTACAAGGGGGGGAAATGAGAGGTCAGGGAGTGATTTACAGGGGTGGGGGGGAAATGAGAGGTTATACAAGTTATACAACGAGTAAATATCTGAATCTGTTGCTTCAGACCCTTCTACATTGTCGATCTCACTTTTTAAAATTTTGTTTAAAAGTCTGCTTGGCTCTTTCCTTACACTGTCTCATTATTAGATTGTTTTATGACAATAAAAACATTCCCTTTTTTTTAAGGTGCCAATTGTTAAAAGATTGTTTGTTTCCACCTCTATTGATATTACTCTTTGTTTTCACTGCTAAGCCATTTTTTCTCATTTTCCTGCTAGATTCCTGCCTCTCGGTGGAGTATTGCATTTTTGCACCCTTTTTGGCTGGTGCTTCCTGCCCGATGTGGAGGACAGAGCCATTTTGTGCGCCCTGTATGGATTTCGAATCTCTTACTGCACTTCCCATTTCTAGCGCCCTCTTAAAATCCAAATTAGTTTTAGATAACAATCGCTTCTGAATTGTGTCCTCAATCGTGCTAAATGATCTCTAAGCATATTGTTTAAGGATGTACAAAACTCACAATGCTCCATTAATTGCTTCAAGCTTTCCACATAGCTTGCAACTGTTTCCCCCCCCGGGCTCTAATTCTTGAATTAAACTTGAACCTTTGCATTGTTACTGAGGGCTTTGGTTGGTATTGGCCCTTCACCAGGTCTGCTAATTCATCCAAATTTATGGAGCCTGGGGCACTGGGTACCATCAAACTTTGAATGAAGCCATGAATCTTATTCCCACATATACTTCAGAGGATCACCCACCTCTTCTCTTCCCCTGTAATCTCATTTGCTTGGAAAAAGAACGAGAGATGCTCATTACTTAAAGGGATGCCAGTGGATAGGCAATGGCAACCATTCAAAGAGCATATGGGTGAACTGCAACAATTGTTTATTCCTGTCTGGCGCAAAAGTAAAAAAGGAAAGTTGGCCAAACCATGGCTTACAAAGGAAATTAGAGATAGTATTAGATCCAAGGAAGAGGCATACAAATTGGCCAGAAAAAAACAACAGACCTGAGGATTGGGAGCAGTTTAGAATTCAGCAAAGGAGGACCAAGGGATTGATTAAGAAGGGGAAAATAGAGTATGAGAGTAAGCTTGTGGGGAACATAAAAACTGACTGTAAAATTTTCTATAGGTATGTGAAGAGAAAAAGATTGGTGAAGACAAATGTAGGTCCCTTACAGTCAGAAACAGCGGAATTTATAATGGGGAACAAAGAAATGGCTGACCAACTAAATACATACTTTGGTCCTGTCTTCACAAAGGAGGACACAAATAAAATACCAGAAATGTTGGGGAACACAGGGTTTAGTGAGAGGGAGGAACTGAAAGAAATCAGTATTAGTAGAGAAATGGTGTTGGGGAAATAGATGGGATTGAAGGTCGATAAATCCCCAGGGCCTGATAATCTACATCCCAGAGTACTTAAGGAAGTGGCCCTAGAAATAGTGGGTGCATTGGTGGTCATCTTCCGAGATTCTATAGACTCTGGAACAATTCCTACAGATTGGAGGGTAGCTAATGTAACCCCACTATTTAAAAAGGGAAGTAGAGAGAAAACAGGGAATTATAGACCAGTCAGCCCGACATCGGCAGTGGAGAAAATTCTAGAGTCCATTATAAAAGATTTAATAGCTGAGCACTTGGAAAACAGTGGCAGAATCGGACAGAGTCAGCATGGATTTACGAAAGGGAAATCATGCTTGACAAATCTACTGGAATTTTTCGAGGATGTAACTAGTAGAGTTGATGAGGGGGAGCCAGTGGATGTGGTTTATTTGGACTTTCAGAAGGCTTTCGACAAAGTCCCACATGAGAGATTAGCGTGTAAAATTAAAGCACATGGGATTGGGGGTAGTGAATTGAGATGGATAGAAAACTGGTTGGCAGACAGGAAACAAAGAGTAGGAATAAACGAGTCTTTTTCCGAATGGTAGGCAGTGACTAGTGGGGTACCACAGGGATTGGTTCTGGGACCCCAGCTATTCACAATATATATTAATGATTTAGATGAGGGAACTGAATGTAATATCTCCAAATTTGCAGATGACACAAAGCTGGGTGGGAGGGTGAGCTGTGAAGAGGATGCAGAGATGCTTCAATGTGATTTGACAAGCTGAGTGAGTGGGCAAATGCATGGCAGATGCAGTATAATGTGGATAAATGTGAGGTTATCCACTTTGGTAGCAAAAACAGGAAGGCAGATTATTATCTGAATGGCTATAAATTGAGTGAGGGGAATGTGCAACGAGACCTGGGTGTCCTCATACACCAGTAAGCATGCACGTGCAGCAGGTGGTAAAGAAGGCAAATGGTATGTTGGCCTTCATAGCGAGAGGATTCAAGTACAGGAGCAGGGATGTCTTGCTGCAATTATACAGGGCCTTGGTGAGACCACACCCGGAATATTGTGTGCAGTTTTGGTCTCCTTATCTGAGGAAGGATGTTCTTGCTATAGAGGGAATGCAGCAAAGGTTTACCAGACTGATTCCTGGGTTGGCGGGACTGGCATATGAAGAGAAGTTGAGTCGGTTAGGATTATATTCGCTGGAGTTCAGAAGAATGAGGGGGGATCTCATAGAAACCTATAAAATTCTAACAGGACTGGGCAGGTTAGATGCAGGAAGGATGTTCCTGATGGTGGGGGAGTCCTGAACCAGGAGTCACAGTCTGAGGATATGGGGTAAACCATTTAGGACTGAGATGAGGAGAAATTTCTTCACCCAGAGAGTGGTGAGCCTGTGGAATTCGCTACCACAGAAAGTAGTTGAGGCCAAATCATTGTATGTTTTCAAGGAGTTAGATATAGCTCTTGGGGTGAAGGGGCTCAAGGGATATAGAGAGAAAACGGGAGCAGGCTATTGAGTTAGATGATCAGCCATGATCATGATGAATGGCGGAGCAGGCTCGAAGGGCTGAATGGCCTACTCCTGCTCCTAGTTTCTACGTTTCTATGTTTCAACGTAGTGGGACCAATCGTCCGTTGCTGGATTGAAAGGATCAATTCTTCCAAATTGCGGCATACTGTTACATTGAAGATGTAATGGCACTTCTACTTACAATTGCTGTGCAAGGTACAGTGCCGATTTTGTTTCTCTTGCTTGCTTCTGTTTAACTTATTTAATCCTCCTTCCCAGTTCATTGGATCCTAGTCACTTGTTTGTTGGATCCTGTTCACACGCTTGTTGTAAGAGGTGGCCGATTTGGTCCTAATGATAGAGTTGAGTAGCAGACACTTCATCGGTAGAAGCTCTGTGTTTATTTACAAAGGTACTCAGCAGCAACTAAATATGCGCTAACACTTCAAACTCTATCTCGACACTACTGCTGCTACTAACTACTGACTACAGACTACTCACTACAGAGGTAGCCCACGCTACTCTGCCATGTGATCTTGCATTAAAACATTCTTCTTAAAGGTATATTACACATCAGATTACCACAGTGACCATTTGGCTCTCAGTGCCTATGCTCTATCTAGTAGCCAATTCACTTGAGATCTTTTTATATTAAAGTATTTTTGAATATTGATCTGATTTCCCTTTGCATTATGGCATCTATGTCAATAGCTGCATGTAATGAAGGATTCCATAGTTTAATAATCCTCAGTTCAACAACCTTTCTCCTCCCTTTCCCCTTAATTCTTCCAGTGAGAATTCTAGGGGCAGAATTTTCCCCCCGCCAGGGGGGAAGTTCAGGAACGGGTGCGTGCAGGTGGCTGCCATTTTATGTGGGCGGGCCAATTAATGCCCGCCCAGCGTGACGTCCGCCAGGAAGCTCTATGCGCTCCCTGTGTGGGCGGGGGTTAGGGGGATTCCCTAAGCCGAGAGTGAGCTCTTTCGCGCATGTGCACAAAAGAGCGCACTCATCTCCCTGAGGCTAAGTGCTGCCTCAGGGAGATCGCTGCCAAATTCAAAACTGTTAAAAATAGAAAAATAAAATTTCCCTGACGTGTTACCTCTTGTGACACTGTCACATGAGTTGGGACATGTCCATCACTTTTAATTAAACTTTTATTAAATTTTAAAAAACCTACATGAAACCTCATCCCGCCTGTGGATGAGGTTTCATGCTTTTTCTGGAGCCTGCCAGGGCTCCTGGCCTGCCCACCACCCTTAAGGTTGGAGGGGCAGGTCCTTTAACTAGTGCAATTACTTTTTAAGTGGCCTCAATTGGCCGTTGACAGGTCGATGGGCACACAGCTGATTCAGCTGCGCCACCGCTGACCTGAAAATTTAAATGACGCGGGGTGACATTGGGAGTTCTGCCCGACGTCATCCAGCATCATTTTACACGTCAGCGTGCGTGTCCCACCCCCCGCTAGCCAACCGGGAAATCCTGTTTCCAGTCACTGGTTCCCCACCCAGCAATAGAAACAAACCATCACTATTTACCCACAGTTTGGTCCGCAGGTTTTACCCACCCCTTACTGATTGCTCCTCCTTCAGGCTGCTTCCACATACCGCATTGCTGCTACTATTCCCAGCTCTGCCAAAAGTGATGATTCCACCCTGCCACTTGAGTACCAATCACCCTATCGCCAATCCCTTTATCACTCATCATATCTTCCTCACTTCCTAAGTCTCCATTCCCCTGCCTACATCTCCCTCCTTGAGCCCCCTTCCCTAATCTTCATCCCTCCCATTAGCACCCATTCCCCGAGTCCATTTCTGTCACTATGCTCCTATTCCCTGAGCTCCATCTCTCCCATCAGCCTCCATTCCCTTATGTCCCTCTATCCCCAAGCTCCTATTCTCCCTGAACCCCCATTCATCATACCCCCTCTCTTTCTCCCTCTCACTACGCCCCTATTCCTTAATTTCCATCTCTCCCAAACCACCATCCCCCAGTCTCCTCTCTCTCCCTTGACCCCATTCCCCGGTCTCCGTTCTGTCCTCAAACTGCTATTCCCTAAACTCCCTCACTCATCTCTGATTTCAGAGCCCACCTGATTTCAGAGCTTCCGATTTCAGAGCCTTTCTGATTTAAGAGTCTCAGTCCTATTCCAGAGCTCCCACCTCAATGTTAGAGCATGCTCCCCTCAACACCAACTGATCTCCTGCTCCATATCCTTCCCCCGACTGCGCTTCAGCTGGGTGCAATTCTATGTCGGTGATGTCACTGAGCTGGAGTATCCACACAGCAGCAGGCAACACCACATAGTGAGCGGGGGGGTGGGGGGGCTGCTGAGATGGGCGCACTGCAGCAGAAAATTTAAATCACTGAATCGCTGATCTCTCAGGCTGCCAGAGATAGTGCTTGGGATAACTGTCACCAGTTTTTGGAAATTTCTGGTCAATCCTCGGGGATAGGGAACGCTAGACCCATCTGGAGCACTGTGTTCAGTTTTGGGTAGCAAACCTCAGGAAGGATATATTGACCGTGGAGGGATTGTAGCACAAATTCACCAAAACGACACGCAGATGTAAAGTATTAAACTATGAGGGCAGGTTGCCTGATCTTGGTTTGTAGTCCATTAAGTTTAGAAGCATAATCTAATCAAAGTGTGTAAAATGATGAAAGAATTCAGTAGAGTAGGTACAGAGAAATAATTTCCTTTGTGGGGAATCCAGAACAAGGCGTATAACCTTCAAATTAGAGATGAGTCATTCAAGACAGAAATCAGGAAATATTTAATCATTCAACGGGTCATTGAAATCAAAAACATTCTTCTCCCAAAAGGTTCTGAGCACTAAATCAATTTAACTTTTCAAAATTGTAATTGATGGGGCTTTGTTAGATAAGAGTGTCAAGGAGTACAGAGCAAAAGCCTATTAGTGGAGTTGAGGGACAATTGAATGGTGACAGATTCGAGGGGTTGAATTACCTATTCCTGTTCCTACGTAATTCTTAACAAATTTGCCCTGGAAATGAAAAAGCAAAACTTATGGATTTGTGCAGGTTTGGTTGGAAAGAAGATAGTAATGCCAAAAATTACATGTGGGATAAGAATTCCTGTTAATGGATAGCAGAGGATTGTGGATTTTAAGGAATGTCGAGTTGATTGTTCTTTTCCCATGTGCTGAGATATGTTAAGAGGTGTTTGAAGGATTAAATTTAAAAAAATCAATGTATCCTTCAAATGTACTAAAGGACTAATAAAAAACCCCAAAATAACATAGTATATCTTGTCACAGAAACTGCTAATTTCTAAGACAGAAAACACAAATAAATATTAATGATATACATCATTAGGAAAGATTTCTATACATACAGGGTTGTTGGAACTGTAACTTCTTTGCCAAAAAAAGTGGTTAAAACAGATATCACTGTATCTTTTAAGGGATAAGTACCTGAAGCAGACAAACCTATAGAGAGAAGAATAGGGACATTCACACTGAGTTACTGGAACAACATGCCAGCAGTGGAGATAATGGGCCAAATGGCTTCTTACTGCAGTGGAACCATCTCTGATTTTATCACAGTTATATTTTATAGATTTAATTGTTTTGAGATAATAATTATGAAGTTGATGAGGGGATATTTTTTTTAAACGAGTGAGTTGATGGAATAGATTCTGAGCACCTAACATCCGCAACTGGAAGCTGGACCAGTCCATGCCTGAAATAAATGCAGTTCTCCCCAAAAAATGGTAAGGATTTTCAAAAATAAAACTTTTGCTCATCTGACAAAGCAATGTAACTGAAACTTTGGCCTGAATTTTAATGGCAAATTAATTTTCTTGCCAACTCACCTCGGAATGAACGGCAATCCAATTTAATGGTGAGGCCTTATTTAAATCCTGCCAACTAATCCCACCCATTATTGGGTGGGTGGGGGAGGTGGAAATGAAGTGAAAGCTGTATAGCTATCCACTGAAAACAGGTGAATGGTGGGATTGACTACTGGGCTACCCCACAGGAGTTCTATGATTGCCCACGGGGCAAGATTGAGACAGGGGTAAGCTTTCCTTGCGGAACCTGGAAGACCCTGATAAGAAACACAGTGCTGCTTCTCACTCAGGATGCCTAGTTGCAGTGTGGTCCCAGTGACACCATCAGGAGTTGACATGCAGATGTTAGAAAGGACCAGGAGAGTCTTTGGCAAGTGCCAATGCCAGGTAATCAGAAGGGGAGCTTAAAATTATACCCTGACAGCTCCTGGTGGCACCAATTCAGGTAATTAACTTGAATGACTTTAAGTGTTCACCCATTCAGTTTTCATTGAGCAGGTGGGGCTAAACTATCTTTTTTAGCTAAATATTTGTCAAGATACATGAAAAAAATAGTCACCAAGAAATGAACCACATCTGAATTTACAGGTGAAGTAATAATGCTTATTTAGCAGTACATAAAAATAAAAAGAAATTTGTAGTAATTATGGTTTTGTTTAGTGTGTAATGTACCTTTAAGAATAATACGTGTTAAGGAAGATCACGTGATCTGTAGTAACCAATAGGAGAGTAGCGCGGGCTACCTCAGCAGTCAGTGTAGACATAGAGTTGAAAGCACACGTGTATTTGCTGCTGAGTATGTTGTAAATAAACTTAATGGCCAGAATTTTCAGCTTGGTGCGTGGGGGCGGGGCCTGCTTGCCAAGGCATAAAATGACGCGGGGTGATGTCGGGAGTGCGTCCCGATGTCACCGCGTGTCATTTAGATTTTCAGTTTGGTGGGCACATAGCCGACTCGGCTGCGCACCTGCCGAACTATCAAAGGCCTATTAAGACCATTTAAAAACTAATTAAATCAACAAACTGAACCTTAAGGTTGACGGGCAGGCGAAGAGCCCAGGCGGCCTTCGCATTTTTCATGGAACCTCATCCACAGGCGGGATGAGGTTTCATGAAGTGTTTATAAATTGAATAAAAATTTTTCTAAAAATTAATTGACATGTCCCAGCTCATGTGACACTGTCACATGAGGGGACATGTCTTAAAATATTTTCTTTTCTTTAGCTTTTTAAAACTTAAACTAATTTCCCTGAGGCATATCTGTGCCTCAGGAGATTTCCGCGCTCTTCACCGCGCATGCGCGAAAGAGCGCAGGCCCCAACTCAGGTAACCCCACCCGCACAGGGAGCACTCAGTGCCTCCGGGTGCACGTCATGCTGGGCGGGCCTTAATTGTCCCGCCCACATGAAATGGCACCGTGGACCTGATAGGGGGCCCAGCCCCTGCACATCCCCCCAGACAGGAGGAAAATTCTCCGCAATGTTTCCACCCAAGAAGTGTCTGCAGATCAACTCTATTAATAGTAACAACTTGGCTACCCTTATAACAAACTGGCGATGAGGATAAAACAGGATTCAACAGAAGAAACCAAGTTAGAAAGAAAATGGCACTGCACCTTGTCCAGTGATTGTAAGTAGCAAGCTCTGTTAGAATCGACAAAATAATCCCCTCTCAAAATGCCACAATTTGGGAGAATTGATCCTTTTGAACCAGCCACAGATGATTGGTCTCATTACATGGAATGCCTCATTCGTATGTTGCCAGAATTAAAGCCCTATTAGTATTTCTGTATCTTCTTTATACTTGCCTTCTTCTTTCTACCACATGCTTTAATCTCGGCCTTCTTTTTGACTTCACTCTTGGCCAGACTTCTCTCAGATGCAAGCTCAACTTGTTTGAGCTCAGTGGTTGAGTCTCCCAAAATTTCATTATCTGTCTGCTTCTTAAAAAATTCTGCGACTTTTGCTTTCAAAGCCGCTTTGGCTTCATTTAGCTGATTCCTCAGCTCTTCCATCTTTTCTTTGTATTTGTTTGCTGCCTCCTGGAAAATTGAACATGGTTGTGTCTTCTCTGCCAACTCATTCTTCAGTTTGTTCAGAGAAGTGCTGAATTCTTTCTGTTCCTCTTCATACTTTTCCAGGGGTAATCTTGTTCTTTTTTCAAGCGAATGAGATTACGGGGGGAGAGAAGAGGCGAGTGATCCTCTTGATTTGAAGTTTGATGGCACCCAATGCCCCAGATTTGAAGAATTTCAACGAATTGGTGGACCTTGTGAAGGGACATTTTTAACCCAAGCCCTCAGTCACAGTGCAGAGGTTCAGTTTTAATTCGCGAAATAGAGTCCTGGGTGTGACAATCGCATGCTACGTGGCAAATTTGAAGCTGTTAATGGAGCATTGTGAGTTTGGTACGACTCTGAATGACATGCTCATAGATTGTTTAATGTGTAGTGTGAAAGGGGACACTGATACCTGGAAGGGTCCACACGTCCTGAATCTTCCGGAAGCCTTGCAGATACCAAGGAGTCCTGAAATGAAGCCTGGAAATGCTGAGAATGAAGCCCCAAACAGAGGTGAAGCTGCCAAGTACCAATAAGTCACCAGCAGTACTAAACTCCTTACTACCCACAGTGGCAGTTCTGCTGACCCTTTTTATCCCACCTTTGGATGAGGTTTTTGAAAATGACGGTTGACCGCCTGCCCATTTTGCCCATGCAACCACCGCAAAATCGCACAGGCAATGAAAAATCACCATCAATTGGACTGTTAATGGCGTTAAGTGGCCTGTTAATTAAGGGTGGGTGCGGCTCCGGCACTGGCATGTGCCCGTCGAATGAAATTTCATTGCGCGCAATTTTATGCCTGACTGGGTCAGGCGTGCGCCCGCTCACGGAATGTAAAATTCTACCCAAGTAGTGTCTGCAGATCAACTCTATCAATAGTAACAACCCTTACAACAAAATTAGAACATAGAAGCAGGCACTTGCAGCACTGGGTTGTCTGCAGCACAGGGGGTCTGTAGCACAGGGTTGTCTGCAGCACAGGGTGTCTGCAGCACAGGGTTGTCTGCAGCACAGGGGGTCTGCAGCACAGGGTTGTCTGCAGCACAGGGGGTCTGCAGTACAGGGTTGTCTGCAGCACAGGGGTGTCTGCAGCACAGGGTTGTCTGCAGCACAGGGCTGTCTGCTGCACAGGGCTGTCTGCAGCACAGGGCTGTCTGCAGCACAGGGGGCCTGCAGCACAGGGTTGTCTGCAGCACAGAGGGTCTGCTGCAGCAAATGCTGCTAACAGAAATGTTCCTAACTAATGTAAAAGTGTGCCCTTAATGGGCTTTGTACCCAATCCACTTGTTTTCCTGAAGAAATCAGCAGTATTAGCTCTCTGGTTCCCCTTGGCCTCAACTTCTACCCCACATCAACAGATAATCCTCCACTATTTTCCCCAGCTATAGTGCAATGCCAATGTCAAAGGCATTCTACTCTCAACTCCCCCCTTTAAGCATTCCAAAGAGACCATTCCACCCCCCCCACCAGCACTTTTGTCCACTCTTCAATTACCTCCAATCTTCTTTCCATGGAACCTTCCTGTGCAAGCGCAGGAAATGTAACATTTGCCCTTTCATCTCCTCTTTTCCCATCATTCAAGGTCCCAAATACACATTTCTGGTGAAACAGCAATTTACTTGTACTTCTTTTAATTTGGTACACTGGATTCACTGCTCACAATGTGAGTTTCTGCGCACTGGGGAGATCAACAACTTTGAACACTTTGCAGTCGTTTGTCACCAATTCTCTGCCGCATTCCCAATCTAACCTCTCTGTCCTTGGCTTCCTACACTGTTCCAACAAAGATCAATGAAAATTTGAGTGACAGTACCTCATCTTCCAACTAAGCACTTTTCAGCCTTCTGGAGTTAACATCGAGTTCCTTCGTTTCAGATCATAACCACTTCCCTCATTTTTATGGGGAACAGTTTCTGGCTATGTCCTTTCCAACTCCTTTGAACCCACCTTTCATTTCTTTTATTTTTCCTTCATCTTTTCGTTTGCACCATTTTCCCTTTTGTCATTTAATCTCTCTTGTTTTTCACCCTATCAGGAACCCTTTTTTGTTTGCCCTCACCGCCCCTTTCCTCATTTCTGCACTTGCTACATTTCTAACAATACTAGTGTTTCTTGGATGACAAAGGAAACAGGAAAAAGGAAATAAAATGGTAAACAGGAGGCTTATGACAAATACCGGGTATAGGTTTCAATGGAAAACTAATCAGAATAATCAAAAGAGAGCAGGAAGAAATTAAAAAAGGATATTAGATAGACAAGTAGGTCAGTAATCAGAGGTCATAAATTTAAAATAATTGACAAAAAACTGGAGGGAAAATGAAGTGTTTTGTTTAAAGAAGGTTGTTAAGCTCTAGAACGCACTGCCTAATAATGAGTGATGGAAAAAAAGTTTTCATAGAAGCTTTCTAAAGGCAAGAATGCTAATTCTCAGTGTTACAGGGAAAAAGCTGTGGTATGGAATTAGATTAAAGAGATTTTTCAGAGGGCTAAATGATCTCCTTCTGTGCTGTACAATTCTATGATTCAAAATTATCCAGAAGTATAAAATGAATGACTGCTCTGAGTATTCATAACTAATGACCAAACATACAGGTTCAATGTTGTTTTTTCCAAACTGGCAGCTGTAGTTATTTCATGTTTGATTAATGACCACCTCTTCCATTCCATAACACTGAATGTTTCCCTGTCTTCAGAGCTGTTCATGGAAATATTCTTCAGATTTGGCAGTAGAAAGAAGTTCAGTTAATAGTTATCCTGGAGGTTGACTGGCTGTGCCCTGCATCAACTCGACATCCTTAACTATAAGGAAAGTACTTATACATAGTACCTTTCCGCATCCCCATGTTGTTCCAAAATGATTCATGGCAAATAAACTTTCAAAATACCCACTATTGTTATGTAGGCAAATGCCCTAGCCAGGATGCAGACAGCAAGACCTAATAAACAACAAAGGAGATGAATGACCAGATAATGAATTAGAAATCATATCTCATCAATTTTTAGTGCATGAATTCAGCACTAGAGTTGTAAGTTTCTGAGACTACCCTTGCTGAAAGTATCCACATAAAGTGACCACTATCATATTTGTAAATGAGCATTAAGCTACAATGTTCCCTGTAAGCTGCATGGCCACATACTTGAACAAATTGTTTGCACGCTCCAATTAGGATTCAATGGTATGTTGCCTCACAGTCAACTAAAGTAAATGCTGGCTTCATTAAAACAAGTTGATAAGGGTCCTGTACTTGAATTCAATGTAAGTCACGGGAAAGTTCATCTCGGCTGCTGAGAATTATTTTTAAAAAAGGGTTTTGGCAATAGTTGGTCTTTAGTGATTACACAGCAGTTGAATCTGCTGATTTTTGGATTGTTGGATTTCCTTGGCTTTGGGAGCATGAAGATGATAGAAATATTTCTGGAATTACAGTTAAGGCTGAGATAATGTCAGTAACAGCAATGACAACAAAAGTGGTAACATGATCAGCAACAGCATCAACTCCACAATTGACAGCAGCAGCAGTGAACTGGAGTGACTGAAAGAAGACAAAGGAGGCATTACACATGTCACCTATTCAGAAACAGGATGTTGCAACTTGTCAGAGGTGAGGAGATTATGTATCAGCAGGTCAGCAATCACCTGTTGCAACTGAAGCCAAAAACCAGAACCTGTTGTTGTGAAGGAAACTGTGATCCCCAACTTCAAGACCATTGAAGACTGCAACAGGTGACATCATCAACATGTCAGTTTACTGTCCATGCGACCATCAAGCGGGTAACAGATGCTCTCTTGGCAAAGAGAAAGTGTGACATAACCTTTCCACAGCAGCATGCCAATCAGAAGGTGAGCTCCTGGATTTGCCAATGTTGCTGAATTTCCTCAGAAGTAAAGGCTCAGATCTTCCAGTCTCCATACCATTGGAGACAGGATGTACGACACAAGATACCCATCAGGACTCCATGAAAATCCTGCCCCGCTGACCTCTGAGAATTGCCAAGAAAGTTTCAACTTATGATGGGAGATTCCCCTGCTACCCGAGAGCAGGAGCACAGAGGGAGAGCAGGAGCACAGAGGGAGAGCAGGAGCACAGAGGGAGAGCAGGAGCACAGAGGGAGAGCAGGAGCCAAGAGAGACAGCAGGAACGAAGAGAGAGTAGGAGCACAGAGAGGGAGAGAGCAGGGACACAAAGAGCTAGAGCTCAGAGGTAGAAGGAGCACAGAAAGAGGGAGCAGGAGCACAGAAGGAGAGAGAGAGAGAGGAGCACAGACAGAGCATATGCACAGAGGGAGAGCAGGGGCACAGAGAGAGAGAGAAAGAGCTGGGGCACAGAGAGAGAGAGAGAGCCGGAGCACAGAGAAAGTGAGAGGGAGCATGGGCACAGAAACAGCAGGGGCACAGAAAGAGCAGGAGCATGGAGTGAGGGAACGAGAGAGTGAGAGAGCAGGAGCACACAGAGACCTAGAGTTCACAGGTAGAGAGCAGGAGCATACAGGGAGCAAGCAGGAGCACAGAGAGAGAGTGCAGGTGCACAGAGAGAAAGCTGGAGCACAGGGAGAGCAGGAGCACAGAGAAAGCAATAGCACAGAGAGACAGCAGGGACAGAGAGAGAGCTGGAGCACAGAGAGAGAGAAGGAGCCAAGCGAGAGAGCAGGAACAAAGAGAGAGTAGGAGCACAGAGAGAGAGAGCAGGAGCATAGAAAGAGAGAGAGCTGGAGAACATGAGAATGCTGGAACACAGAGAGAGAAGGAGCACAGAGAAAGCAGTGGCACAGAGAGAGAGAGAGTAGGGACATGGAGAGAGAGCAGTAGCACAGAGAGAGAGAGAGCAGGAGCACAGAGAGAGAGAGAGCAGGAGCGCAGAGAGAGAGAGAAGGAGCACAGAGAGAGAGAGAGTGCAGGAGCACTCGGAGAGGGCAGGAACACTGGGAGAGAGCAGGAGCACAGAGAGAGAGAGAGCAGAAACAAAGAGAGAGTAAGAGCACAGAGAGTGGGCAGGAGCACAGAGAGAGAGAGAGAGAGAGAGAGGTGGAGCACAGAAAGAAAGAGAGAGCTGGAGTACAGAGAGAGCAGAAGCACAATGGGAGAGCAGGAGCATAGAGAGAGAGAGAAAGCTGGAGCACAGAGAGCAGGAGCACAGAGAAAGTAATAGCACAGAGAGACAGCAGGAACACAGAGAAAGCTGGAGCACAGAGAGAGCTAGAGCTAAGAGAGAGTGCTGGAGCATGAGAGAGTGAGAGCTGGAGTAGAGAGAGAGCAGGAGCTCAGAGAGAGAGGGAGAAAGTAGGGATACAGAGAGAGTGCAGGAGGACAGAGAGAGAGAGCGAGAAGGAGCACAGAGAGAGGAGTGAAGAGGGGCACAGAGAGAGCAGGAGCAGAGAGAGAGCAGGAGCAGAGAGAGAGCAGGAGCAGAGAGACAGAGCAGGAGTACAGAGAGAGAGAAAGAGCAGGAGCACGGAGAGAGCAGGAGGACTGGGAGAGAGCAGGAGCACAGAGAGAGCGGAAACAAAGAGAGAGTAAGAGCACAGAGACTGGGCAGGAGCGCAGAGAGTGAGCAGGAGCACAGAGAGAGAGAGAGAGACAGGGAGAGCAGGAGCACAGGGAGACGGCAGGTGCACACAGAGAGAGGAGCACGGAGAGTGAGAGCTGGAACACAGAGAGAGCAAGCAGGTGCAAAGAGAAAGAGAGAGAACAGGAGCACACAGAGAAAGTGAAAGAGAGCAGGAGCAGAGAGAGAGCATAATGCACAGAAGGAGAGCAGGAGCACAGAGAGTGTGCTGGAGCACAGAGAGCAGGAGCACAGAGAAAGCAATAGCATAGAGAGACAGCAGGAACACAGAGAGAGAGCTGGATCACAGAGAGAGCCAGAGCTTAGAGAGAGTGCTGGAGCATGAGAGAGTGAGAGCTGGAGTAGAGAAAGAGAGAGCAGGAGCTCAGAGAGAGAGGGAGAAAGTAGGGATACAGAGAGAGTGCAGGAGGACAGAGAGAGAGTGAGCAGGAGCACAGAGAAAAAGAGTGAACAGGGTCACAGAGAGAGCAGGAGCAGAGAGAGAGCAGGAGTACAGAGAGAGAGAAAGAGCAGGGGAACAGAGACAGTAAGAGCACAGACAGAGAGAGAGTAGGGTCACAGAGAGTGAGTGGGAGTACAGAGAGAGAGAGAGAGAGAGTAGGAGCACAGAGAGAGAGAGAAAGCAGGATCACAGAGAGAGCACGAACACAGAGTGTAGGGGCACAGAGAGGGCAAGGGGACAGAGAGTGAGAGAGCAGGAACACAAAGAGCTCAGAGGTAGAAGGAGCACAGAAAGAGTGAGCAGGAGCACAGAGAGAGAGAGCATGAGCACAGAGGGAGAGAGAAAGCAGGTAAACAGAGAGAGACAGGGAGAGCAGGAGCACAGGGAGCAGGCAGGTGCACAGAGAGAGAGAGAGAGGAGTACAAAGAGTGAGAGCTGGAACACAGAGAGAGCAAACAGGCGCAAAGAGAAAGAGAGAGAACAGGAGCACACAGAGAGAGCGAGAGAGAGAGAGAGCAGGAGCACAGAGAAAGAGAGCAGGAGCAAAGAGAGAGAACAGGAGCACAGAGAGAGAGAATGAGAGAGAGAGAGATCGCAGGAGCACAGGGGAGAGAGAGAGCAGCAGCACATGGAGAGAGAGAGAGCAGGAGATGGAGCACAGAGAGAGAGAGAGAGAGAGCAGGAGTACAGAGAGAGTGAGCAGGAGCACAAAGGGAGCAGGAGCACAGAGTTGGCAGGAGCACAGAGAGAGTGCAGGAGCACAGAGAGAGCATATGCACAGAGGGAGAGCAGGAGCACAGAGAGAGAGAGAGAGAGAGAATGAGCTGGAGCACAGAGAGAAAGCAGGAGCACAGAGAGAGTGAGAGGGAGCATGGGCACAGAAACAGCAGGGGCACAGAGAGAGCAGGAGCATGGAGTGAAGGAAAGAGTGAGAGACTAGGAGCACAGAAAGAGAGAGAGTAGGGTCACAAAGAGAGATCAGGAGTACACAGAGACCTAGAGTTCACAGGTAAAGAGTAGGAGCACAGAACGATTGAGCGGGAGCACACAGAGTGAGGTGGAGCACAGAGAGAGAGTGAAGGTGCACAGAGAGAAAGCTGGAGCACAGAGAGAGCAGGAGCACAGAAAGCAATAGCACAGAGAGATAGCATGGACACAGACAAAGAGAGCTGGAGCACAGAGAGAGTTAGAGGTTAGAGAGAGTGCTGGAGCACGAGAGAGTGAGAGCTGGAGTGGAGAGAGAGCAGGAGCTCAGAGAGAGGGAGAGAGTAATGATACAGAGAGAGTGCAGGAGAACAGAGAGAGAACACGGGCACAGAGAGTGCAGGAGCAGAGAGAGGGAGAGAGAGAGCATGAGTACAGAGAGAGAAAGAGCAGGGGCACAGAGAGAGCGGGAGCACAAACAGAGAGAGAGAGTAGGGTCACAGAGAGCGAGCAGGAGAAAAGAGAAAGAGAGAGAACTGGAGCACAGAGAGAGAGAGAGAGAGCAGGAGCACAGTGAAAGAGAATAGGAGCAAAGAGAGAGAGAACAGGAGCACCGAGAGAGAGTGAGAGTGAGAGCAGGAGCACAGGGGGTGAGAGCAGGAGCAGAGAGAGAGAGAGAGCAGGGGCATGAGGGGGAGAGAGAGAGAGCAGGAGCACAGAGAGAGAGAGCTGGAGTACAGAGAGAGAGCAAGAGATGGAGCACAGAGAGAGAGAGAGCAGGAGCACAGAGAGAGCTAGAGTTCAGAGATAAAGAGCAGGAGCACAGAGGGAGCAGGAGCAGAGAGAGAGAATATGCACAGAGGGAGAGCAGGAGCACAGAGAGAGAGTGAGCTGGAGCACAGAGAGAGAGAGAGAGAGAGCAGGAGCACAGAGAGTGAGAGAGAGCATGGGCATAGAAACAGCAGGGGCACAGAGAGAGCAGGAGCATGGAGTGAGGGAAAGAGTGAGAGAGCAGGAGCACAGAAAGAGAGAGAGAGTAGGATCACAAAGAGAGATCAGGAGTACACAGCGACCTAGAGTTCACAGGTAAAGAGCAGGAGCACAGAGGGAGTGAGGAGGAGCACAGAGAGAGAGTGAAGGTGCACAGAGAGAAAGCTTGAGCACAGAGAGCGCAGGAGCACAGAGAGAGAGCAGGAGTACAGAGAGAGAGCAAGAGATGAAGCACAGAGAGAGAGAGAGCAGGAACACAGAGAGAGCTAGAGGTTAGAGTGCTGGAGCACGAGAGAGTGAGAGCTGCAGTAGAGAGAGAGCCGGAGCTCAGAGAATGGGAGAGAGTAATGATACAGAGAGAATGCAGGACAACAGAGAGAGAAAACAGGGGCACAGAGAGAGCAGGGGCATCGAGAGTGCAGGAGCAGAGAGAGGGGGAGAGAGAGCATGAGTACAGAGAGAGAGAGAAAGAGCAGGGGCAAGAGAGAGCAGGAGCACAGACAGAGAAAGAGTAGGGTCACAGAGAGCGAGCAGGAGCAAAGAGAAAGAGAGAGAGCAGGAGCACAGAGAGAGAGAGAGAGAGCAGGAGCACAGTGAAAGAGAGCTCGAGCACAGTGAAAGAGAGTAGGAGCAAAGAGAAAGAGAGAACAGGAGCACAGAGAGAGAGTGAGAGAGAGCAGGAGCACAGGGGGTGAGAGAGAGCGGGAGCAAAGAGAGAGAGAGAGAGAGAGGGAGAGCTGGAGCACAGAAAGAGCAGGAGCGAGAGGGAGAGCAGGAGCACAGGTGGAGAGAGAGCAGGAGCACAGAGAGTGAGAGAGAGCAGGGGCACAGAGAGGGCAAGAGGTCAGAGAGTGAGAGAGCAGGAACACAAAGACCTAGAGCTCAGAGGTAGAAGGAGCACAGAAAGAGTGAGCAGGAGCACAGAGAGAGAGAGCAGAAGGAGAGAGAGAGAGAGCAGGGGCACAGAGAGAGAGCAGGTGCAGAGAGAGAGAGAAGGAGAGCACAGGAGCACAGAGAGAGGGCAGGAGCACAGGGAGAAAGAGAGAGAGGAGCACAGAGAGAGCAAGCAGGAGCAAAGAGAAAGAGAGAGCACAGGAGCACAGAGAGAGAGAGCACGAGCACAGAGAGAGCAAGAGACGGAGCAGAGAGAGAGAGCTGGAGCTCAGAGAGAGTGAGAGAGAGAGAGAGCAGGAGCGAGAGAGAGAGCAGGAGTGAGAGGGAGAGCAGGAGCATGGAGAGGGAGAGCAGGAGTACAGAGAGAGAGCAAGTAACGAAGCACAGAGAGAGAGAGAGAGAGAGAGAGAGCAGGAGCCGGGAGTTTGCAGGAGCACAGAGAGAGAGAGAGAGAGAGAGAGCAGGAGCTGAGAGTTTGCAGGAGCACAAAGAGAGAGAGAGAGAGAGAGAGCAGGAGCACAGAGAGAGAGAGAGAGAGGGGTCGCAGGAGCACAGAGAGAGAGAGAGAGAGAGAGCGCAGGGTCACAGAGAGAGCAGGAGCACACAGAGACCTAGAGTTCACAGGTAGAGAGCAGGAGCTTACAGGGAGCGAGCAGGAGCACAGAGAGAGAGTGCAGGTGCACAGAGAGAAAGCTGGAGCACAGGGAGAGCAGGAGCACAGAGAAAGCAATAGCACAGAGAGACAGCAGGGACACAGAGGGAGAGAGCTGGAGCACAGAGAGAGCTAGAACTTATAAAGAGTGCTGGAGCATGAGAGAGTGAGAGCTGGAGTAGAGAGAGAGCAGGCGCAAAGAGAGAGAGGGAGGGAGTAGGGATACAGAGAGAGTGCAGGAGGACAGAGAGAGTGAGAGAGAACAGGAGCACAGAGAGAGAAAGAGAGAACAGAGACACAGAGAGCAGGAGCACCGAGAGGGAGAGAGAGAGAGCAGAAGTACAGAGAGAAAAAAAGAGCAGGGGCACAGACAGAGAGAGAGAGAGAGTAGGGTCACAGAGAGCGAGCAGGAGCACAGAGATGGAGAGAGCAGGAAGACAAAGAGCTAGAGCTCAGAGGTAGAAGGAGCACAAAGAGTGAGCAGGAGCATAGAGAGAGACAGAGAGAGGTGGAGCACAGAGAGAGAGAGCCGGAGCACAGAGAGAGTGAGAGGGAGCATGGGCGCAGAAACAGCAGGGGCACAGAGAGGGCAAGAGCATGGAGTGAGGGAAAGAGAGAGAGTGGGAGCAGGAGCACACAGAGACCTAGAGTTCACAGGTAGAGAGCAGGAGCATACAGGGATCGAGCAGGAGCACAGAGAGAGAGTGCAGATGCACAGAGAGAAAGCTGGAGCACAGGGAGAGCAGGAGCAGAGAGCAAGCAATAGCACAGAGAGACAGCAGGGACACAGAGGGAGAGAGCTGGAGCACAGAGAGAGCTAGAGCTTAGAAAGAGTGCTGGAGCATGAGAGAGTGAGAGCTGGAGTAGAGAGAGAGCAGGCACAAAGAGAGAGAGGGAGGGAGTAGGATACAGAGAGAGTGCAGGAGGACAGAGAGAGAGAGAGAGAGCAGGAGCACAGAGAGAGAAAGAGAGAACAGGGGCACAGAGAGAGCTGGGGCACAGAGAGGTAGGGAGAGAGAACAGGAGTACAGAGAGAGAAAAAGAGCAGGGGCACAGAGCAGGAGCACAGACAGAGAGAGAGAGTAGGGTCACAGAGAGCGAGCAGGAGCACAGAGATGGAGAGAGAAGGAACACAAAGAGCTAGAGCTCAGAGGTAGAAGGAGCACAGAAAGAGTGAGCAGGAGCACAGAGGGAGAGAGAGAGAGGAGCACAGAGAGAGCATATTCACAGAGGAAGAGCAGGAGCACAGAGAGAGAGAGCAAGAGCACAGAGAGAGTGAGAGGGAGCATGGGCACAGAAACAGCAGGGAAACAGAGAGAGCAGGAGCATGGAGTGAGGGAAAGAGTGAGATAGCAGGAGCATAGAAAGAGACAGAGAGAGCTGGAGCACAGACAGAGCATATGCACAGAGGGAGAGCAGGGGCACAGAGAGAGAGAGAAAGAGCTGGAGCACAGAGAGAGAGAGAGAGCCGGAGCACAGAGAAAGTGAGAGGGAGCATGGGCACAGAAACAGCAGGGACACAGAAAGAGCAGGAGCATGGAGTGAGGGAACGAGAGAGAGTGAGAGAGCAGGAGCACACAGAGACCTAGAGTTCACAGGTAGAGAGCAGGAGCATACAGGGAGCAAGCAGGAGCACAGAGAGAGAGTGCAGGTGCACAGAGAGAAAGCTGGAGCACAGGGAGAGCAGGAGCACAGAGAAAGCAATACCACAGAGAGACAGCAGGGACAGAGAGAGAGAGAGAGAGCTGCAGCACAGAGAGAGAGAAGGAGCCAAGCGAGAGAGCAGGAACAAAGAGAGAGTAGGAGCACAGAGAGAGAGAGCAGGAGCACAGCGAGAGAGGTGGAGCACAGAGAGAGGAGGAATACAGAGAGAGAGAGAGCAGGAGCATAGAAAAAGAGAGAGCTGGAGAACATGAGAATGCTGGATCACAGCGAGAGAAGGAGCACAGAGAGAGCAGGGGCACAGAGAGAGCATGAGCACAGAGAGAGAGAGCAGGAGCGCAGAGAGAGAGAGAGAGAGCATAAACAAAGAGAAAGTAAGAGCACAGAGAGTGGGCAGGAGCACAGAGTGGGCAGGAGCACAGAGAGAGAGAGAGGTGGAGCACAGAAAGAGAGAGAGAGAGAGAGCTGGAGTACAGAGACAGCAGGAACACAGAGAAAGAGCTGGAGCACAGTGAGAGCCAGAGCTTAGAGAGAATGCTGGAGCATGAGAGAGTGAGAGCTGGAGTAGAGAGAGAGCAGGAACTCAGAGAGAGAGGGAGAAAGTAGGGATACAGAGAGAGTGCAGGAGGACAGAGAGAGAGTGAGCAAGAGCACAGAGAGAGAAATAGTGAACAGGGGCGCAGAGAGAGAGAGAGCAGGAGTACAGAGAGAGAGAAAGCAGGAGCACAGAGAGAGCAGGAACACAGAGTGCAGGGGCACAGAGGGGGCAAGAGGACAGAGAGTGAGAGAGTTGGAACACAAAGAGATAGAGCTCAGAGGTAGAAGGAACATAGAAAGAGTGAGCAGGAGCACAGAGAGAGAAAGAGAGCAGGAGCAGAGAGAGAGAACAGGAGCACAGAGAGTGAGAGTGAGAGAGAGATAGCAGGAGCACAGAGGGAGAGAGAGAGCAGGAGTACAGAGAGAGAGAGCAGGAGCACGTGGGGGAGACAGAGAGCAGGAGCAGAGAGAGTAGGAGTACAGAGAGAGAGAGCAGGAGCACGAGGGGAGAGAGAGAGCATGAGATGGAGCACAGAGAGAGAGAGAGCAGGAGCACAGAGAGAGCTAGAGTTCAGAGATAAAGGGCAGGAGCACAGAGGGAGTGAGCAGGAGCATAGAGGGAGCAGGAGCAGAGAGAGAGCTGGAGCACAGAGATTTGGCAGGAGCACAGAGAGAGGGAGCAGGAGCACAGAGAGAGCATATGCACAGAGGGAGAGCAGGAGCACAGAGAGCGAGAGAGAGTGAGCTGGAGCACAGAAGGAGAGATAGCAGGAGCACAGAGAGAGCACGAGCATGGAGGGAAGGAAAGAGTAAGAGACCAGGAGCACAGAAAGAGAGAGAGTAGGGTCACAAAGAGAGATCAGGAGTACACAGAGACCTAGAGTTCACAGGTAAAGAGTAGGAGCACAGAGGGAGCGAGCAGGAGCACACAGAGCGAGGAGGAGCACAGAGAGAGAGTGAAGGTGCACAGAGAGAAAGCTGGAGCACAGAGAGAGCTGGAGCACAGAAAGCAATAGCACAGAGAGACAGCATGGACACAGACAAAGAGAGCTGGAGCACAGGGAGCTAGAGGTTAGAGAGAGTGCTGGAGCACGAGAGAGTGAGAGCTGGAGTAGAGAGAGAGCAGGAGCTCAGAGAGAGGGAGAGAGTAATGATGCAGAGAGAGTGCAGGAGAACAGAGAGAGAGAACAGGGGTATATAGAGTGCAGGAGTAGAGAGAGGGAGAGAGAGAGCATGAGTACAGAGAGAGAGAAAGAGCAGGGGCACAGAGCGAGCAGGAGTAAAGAGAGAACAGGAGCACAGAGAGAGAGAGAGAGCAGGAGCACAGTGAAAGAGAGTAGGAGCAAAGAGAGAGAGAGAATAGGAGCACAGAGAGAGCGTGAGAGAGACAGAGCAGGAGCACAGGGGGTGAGAGAGAGCTGGAGTCGAGAGAGCAGGCGATCAGAGAGAGGAAGAGAGAGCAATGATATATAGAGAGAGAACAGGGGCACAGAGAGCAGGAGCACAGACAGACAGCGAGTAGGGTCACAGAGAGCGAACAGGAGCAAAGAGAAAGAGAGAGAACAGGAGCACAGAGAGAGAGAGAGAGCAGGAGCACAGTGAAAGAGAGTAGGAGCAAAGAGAGAGAAGGAGCACAGAGAGAGAGAGAGAGAGAGCAGGAGCACAGGGGGTGAGAGAGAGCAGGAGCCGAGAGAGAGGGAGAGAGCTGGAGCACAGGGAGAGAGCAGGTGTGAGAGGGAGAGAAGGAGTACAGGTGGAGAGAGAGAGCAGGAGCACAGAGAGAGAGAGAGACAGAGAGAGAGAGAGCAGCAGCACACAGAGAGCGAGAGAGTAGGGTCACAGAGAGAGAGCAGGAGCACACAGAGAGCTAGAGTTCAGAGGTTAAGAGCAGGAGTACAGAGGAAGCGAGTAGGAGCACAGAGGGAGCATTAAGCACACAGGAGCACAGAGTTGGCAGGAGCACAGAGAGAGCATATTCACGGAGGGAGAGCAGGAGCACAGAGAGAGAGAAAGAGATGGAGAGAGAGAGCCGGAGCACAGAGAGAGTGAGAGGGAGCATGGGCACAGAAACAGCAGTGGCACAGAAAGAGCAGGAGCATGGAGTGAGGGAAAGAGAGAGAGAGCGCAGCAGCACACAGAGACCTAGAGTTCACAGGTGGAGAGCAGGAGCATACAGGGAGCGAGCAGGAGCACAGAGAGAGAGAGTGCTGGTGCACAGAGAGGAAGCTGGAGCACAGGGAGAGCAGGAGCACAGAGAAAGCAATAACACAGAGAGACAGCAGGGATACAGAGAGAGAGAGCTGGAGCACAGAGATATCTAGAGCTTATAAAGAGTGCTGGAGCATGAGCGAGTGAGAGCTGCAGTAGAGAGAGAGCAGGAGCTCAGAGAGAGAAGGAGGGAGTAGGGATACAGAGAGAGTGCAGGAGGACAGAGAGAGAGAGAGAGAGAGAGAGAGCAGGAACACAGAGAGAGAAAGAGAGAACAGAGGCACAGAGAGAGCAGGGGCACAGAGAGGGAGAGCAGGGGCACAGAGAGCAGGAGAGAGAGTGCAGGAGCACAGAGAGAGAAAAAGAGCAGGGGCACAGAGAACAGGAGCACAGACAAGAGGGAGAGAGAGAGTAGGCTCACAGAGAGCGAGCAGGAGCACAGAGAGGGAGAGAGCAGGAACACAAAGAGCTAGAGCTCAGAGATAGAAGAAGCACAGAAACGGTGAACAGGAGCACAGAGGGAGAGAGAGAGAGCAGGAGCACAGAGAGAGAGAGAGAGCAGGAGCACAGAGAGAGAGAGAGAGAGCAGGAGCACAGAGAAAGAGAGAGTGTAGGGTCACAGAAAGACAGCAGGAGCATACAGAGAGCTAGAGTTCAGAGGTAAAGAGCAGGAGTACAGAGTAAGTGAGCAGGAGCACAGAGGGAGCAGAGAGAGAGCAGGAGCATAGAGTTGGCAGGAGCACAGAGAGCACATATTCACAGAGAGAGCATATTCACAGAGGGAGAGCAGGAGCACAGAGAGAGAGTGCAGGGCCACAGAGAGAGATAGAGCATGAACATAAAGTGCTAGAGCTCAGAGGTAGAAGGAGCACAGAAAGAGTGAGCAGGAGCACAGAGAGAGAGAGAGAGAGAGCAGTTTCAGAGAGAGAGAGAGAGCAGAGCACAGAGAGAGAAGGAGCACAGAGAGTGAGAGCAGTACAGAGAGTGAGAGCAGCAGTACATCGAGTGCAAGAGAAAGAGCAAAGAGAAAGAGAGAGAGCGGGAGCAAAGAGAGAGAGGAGGAGCACAGCGGGGGGGGGGGGGTGGGGGGGGGGCGTTGGGGGGGGTTGAGGGGGGTTGGAGAGCAGGAGCAGAGAGAGCACAATCACAGAGAGAGCAAGAGGCGGAGCACAGAGAGAGAGAGCAGGAGCACAGAGAGATCGCAGGAGCACAGAGAGATCACAGGAGCACAGAGAGATCGCAGGAGCACAGAGAGAGAGCTGGAGCACAGAGAGAGAGAGAGACCCAGAGCACACAGAGAGAAAGAGAACAGGAGCATAGAGGGAGAGCGAGAGAGCGAGCAGTAGCACAGAGAAAGAGAGCAGGAGCACAGAGAGATCAAGAGACGTAGCACAGAGAGAGAGAGAGAGAGAGAGAGCAGGAGCTGAGAGTTGGCAGGAGAACAGAGAGAAAGATCAGGAGCACACAGAGAGCTAGAATTCAGAGGTAGAGAGCGGGAGCACAGAGGGAGTGAGCAGAAGCACAGAGACAGCTGGAGAAGAGAGAGAGCAGGAGCATAGAGAGTTGGCAGGAGCACAGAGAGAGAGAGAGAGCTGGAGCACAGAGAGCATATGCACAGAGGGAGAGCAGGAGCACAGAGAGAGAGAGGGAGCATGGGCACAGAAACAGCAGGGGCACAGAGAGAGCAGGAGCCTGGAGTGAGGGAAAGAGTGAGAGAGCATGAGCAGAGAGAGTAGGGTCACAGAGAGAGTGAGAGAGCAGGAGCACAGAGAGAGCAGGAGAACAGAGGGAGAGAAAGAGCAGGAATGAAGAGAAAGCAGGAGCACAGAAAGTGGGCAGGAGCACAGAGAAAGATGTGGAGAACAGAAAGATAGAGTGCTGGAGCACAGAGAGAGCAGGAGCTCAGAGAGAGGGAGAGAGTAGGGATACAGAGAGAGCGCAGGAGGACCGAGAGCAGAAACACAGAGAGGGAGAGCAGGGGCACAGAGAGAGGGAGAGAGAGAGCTGGAGAACAGACAGAGAGTAGGGTCACAGAGAGCGAGCAGGAGCACAGAGAGCTAGAGCTCAGAGACAGTGCTTGTGCACAGAGAGAGAGTGAGAGCTGGAAGACAGTGAGAAAGCAGGGACACACAGAGAGCAGGAGCACACAGAGAACAGGAGCACAGAGGGAGAGAAAGAGCAGGAACGAAGAGAAAGTAGGAGCACAGAGAGTGGGCAGGAGCACACAGAAAGAGATGGAGAACAGAAAGAGAGAGAGTGCTGGAGCACAGAGAGAGCAGGAGCTCAGAAAGGGAGAGAGTAGGGATACAGAGAGAGTGCAGGAGGACCGAGAGCAGAAACACAGAGAGAGAGAGCAGGGGCACAGAGTGAGGGAGAGAGAGAGCTGGAGAACAGACAGAGAGTAGGGTCACAGAGAGCGAGCAGGAGCACAGAGAGCTAGAGCTCAGAGACAGTGCTTGTGCACAGAGAGAGAGTGAGAGCTGGAAGACAGTGAGAAAGCAGGAACACACAGAGAGCAGGAGCACACAGAGAACAGGAGCACAGAGGGAGAGAAAGAGCAGGAACGAAGAGAAAGTAGGAGCACAGAGAGTGGGCAGGAGCACACAGAAAGAGGTGGAGAACAGAAAGAGAGAGAGTGCTGGAGCACAGAGAGAGCAGGAGCTCAGAGTGCAAGCAGGAGCAAAGAGAAAGAGAGAGAGAACAGGAGCACAGAGAGAGAGAGAGAGAGAGAGCAGGAGCACAGAGAAAGAGAGCAGGAGCAAAGAGAGAGAGAGAACAACAGCACAGAGAGAGAGAGTGAGAGAGAGAGCAGCAACACAAGGGAGAGAGAGAGAGCAGGAGCACAGAGAGAGAACAGGAGCACAGAGAGAGAGCAGGAGCACAGAGTTGACAGGAGAACAGAAAGAGAGAGAGAGAGCAGGAACACACAGAGACCGAGAGAGAGAGCTGGAGCATAGAGAGCATATGCATAGAGGGAGAGCAGGAGCACAGAGAGAGAGGGAGAGAGGGCATGGGCACAGAAAAAGCAGTGCTGCAAAGAGAGCAGGAGCATCGAGTGAGGGAGATAGTGAGAGAGCAGAGGAACAGAGAGAGAGAGAGAGCAGGAGCACACAGAGAGAGAGAGCAGGAGCACAGAGAGTGCAAGCAGGAGCAAAGAGAAAGGGAGAGATCAGGAGCACACAGAGAGCTAGAATTCAGAGAGAGCAGGAGTACAGAGGGAGGGAGCAGGAGCACAGAGGGAGTGAGCAGGAGCACAGAGAGAGCTGGAGCACAGAGAGTTGGCAGGAGCGCAGAGAGAGAGCAGGAGCACCAAGAGAGACAGCTGCAGCACCGAGAGAGAGAGAGGGAGCATGGGCACAGAAACAGCAGGGATACAGAGAGAGCAGGAGCATGGAGTGAGGGAAAGAGTGAGAGAGCAGGAGCAGAGAGAGTAGGGTCACAGAGAGAGAGAGAGCAGGAGCACACAGAGACCTAGAGCTCAGAGGTAGAGAGCAGGAGCACAAAGGGAGCGAGCAGGAGCATAGAGAGGGCAGGAGCATAGAGAGGGCAGGAGCATAGAGAGAGAGAGAGGAGCACAGAGCTTGAGAGCAGGAGCACAGGGAGAGACAGAGCAGCAGCACAGAGAGAGAATGAGAGAGAGAGAGAGAGCAGGAGCAGGAGCACCGAGAGAAAGAGAGATTGAGCAGGAGCACAGAGAGAGCGAGCTGGAGCACAGAGAGCAGGAGCACAGGGGGAGAGCAGGAGCACAGGGGGAGAGCAGGAGCACAGGGGGAGAGCAGAATCACAGAGAAAGCAGGAGCACAGATAGGGAGAGTGGAGTCACAGAGCGAGCAGGAGCACAGGTAGAGAGCAGAGGAGCACAGAGAGAGAGCGGAAGCACAGAGAGAGAGAGCAGGAACACATAGAGAGTGCAGCGACACAGAGATGGCAGGAGTACAGAGAGTGAGAGAGCTGGAATCCAGAAATAGCTAGAGCTCAGAGGTTGAGAGCAGGAGCACAGAGAGCGCAAGCAGTAGCAAAGATTTAGAGAGAGAACAGGAGCACGAGGGAGAGAGAGAGAGCAGGAGGACAGAAGGAGAGAGAGAGAGAGAGCAGGAACACACAGATAGCGAGAGAGTAGGGTCACAGAAAGACAGCAGGAGCATACAGAGAGCTAGAGTTCAGAGGTAAAGAGCAGGAGTACAGAGGGAGCAGAGAGAGAGCAGGAGCACAGAGAGCACATATTCACAGAGAGAGCATATTCACAGAGGGCAGGACCACAGAGAGAGAAAGAGTAAGAGATGGAGCACAGAGAGAGAGCCGGAGCTCAGAGAGAGTGAGAGGGAGCATGGGCACAGAAACAGCAGTGGCACAGAGAGAGCAGGAGCATGGAGTGAGGGAACGAGAGAGAGAGAGAGAGCAGGAGCACACAGAGACCAAGAGTTCACAGGTAGAGAGCAGGAGCATACAGGGAGCGATCAAGAGCACAGAGAGAGAGAGTGCAGGTGCACAGAGAGAAAGCTGGAGCACAGGGAGAGCAGAAGCACAGAGAGAGCTAGAGCTTATAAAGAGTGCTGGAGCATGAGAGAGTGAGAGCTGCAGTAGAGAGAGAGCAGGAGCTCAGAGAGAGAGGGAGAGAACAGAGGCACAGAGAGAGCAGGGGCACAGAGAGGGAGAACAGGGGCACATAGAGCGGGAAAGAGAGAGCAGGAGCACAGAGAGCAGGAGCACAGACAGAGAGAGAGAGTAGGGTCACAGGGAGAGTGCAGGGGCACAGAGAGTGAGAGAGCAGGAACACACAGAGCTAGAGCTCAGAGGTAGAAGAAGCTCAGAAAGAGCAGGAGCACACACAGAGAGAGAGAGAGAGAGAGAGAGCAGGAGCACAGAGAGAGAGAGTGTAGGGTCACAGAGACAGAGCAGGAGCACACAGAGAGCTAGAGTTCAGAGGTAAAAAGCAGGAGTACAGAGTAAGTGAGCAGGAGCACAGAGGCAGCCGAGAGAGAGCAGGAGCATAGAGTTGGCAGGAGCACAGAGAGCACATATTCACAGAGAGAGCATATTCACAGAGGGAGAGCTGGAGCACAGAGAGAGCATATGCACAGAGGGAGAGCAGGAGCACAGAGAGAGACAGAGAAAGAGCTGGAGCACAGAGAGAGAGAGCCAGAGCACAGAGAGAGTGAGAGGGAGCATGGACACAGAAACAGCAGGAGCACAGAGAAAGCAGGAGCACAGACAGAGAGAGTGGAGTCAAAGAGCGAGCAGGAGCACAGGTAGAGAGTGCAGGCGCACAGAGAGAGCAGAAGCACAGAGAGAGAGAGCAGGAACACATAGAGAATGCAGCGACACAGAGAAGGCAGGAGTACAGAGTGAGAGAGCTGGAATCCAGAAATATTTAGAGCTCAGAGGTAGAGAGAAGGAGCACAAAGAGAGTGAGAATGAGCACAGAGACGGGGAGAGAGAGCAGGAGCACAGAGAGAGAGAGGAGCACAGAGAGAGAGAGTGAGAGAGAACAGGAGCACGAGGGAGAGAGAGAGCAGAAGCAAAGAAAGAACTGGAACACAGGGTTGGCAGGAGCACAGAGAGAGAGCTGGAGCACAGAGGGAGAGAGTGAGAGAGGAGGTGCACAGAGAGAGAGCAGGAGCACAGAGAGTGCAAGCAGGAGCAAAGAGAAGGAGAAAGAAGAGGAGCACAGAGAGAGAGAGAGAGAGCAGGAGCACAGAGAAAGAGAGCTGGAGCAGAGAGAGAGAGGGAGAGAGAGATCAGGAGCACACAGAGAGCTAGAATTCAGAGGTAGAGAGCAGGAGCACAGAGGGAGGGAGCAGGAGCACAGAGGGAGTGAGCAGGAGCACAGAGAGAGCTGGAGAAGAGAGAGAGCTGGAGCACAGAGTTGGCAGGGGCACAGAGAGAGAGATCTGGAGCACAGAGCATATGCACAGAGGGAGAGCAGGAGCACAGAGAGAGAGATAGAGCTGGAGCACAGAGAGAGAGAGGGAGCATGGGCACAGAAACAGCAGGGGCACAGAGAGAGCAGGAGCATGGAGTGAGGGAAAGAGTGAGAGAGCAGGAGCAGAGAGAGTAGGGTCACAGAGAGAAAGAGAGAGCAGGAGCATACAGAGACCTAGAGCTCAGACGTAGAGAGCAGGAGCACACAGGGAACGAGCTGGAGCACAAAGAAAGTGTGCAATAGTACAGAGAGTGAGCAGGGACACAGAGAGAGAGTGAGCTAGAGCATAGAGAGAATTACAGCTCAGAGAGAGTGGTTGTACACAGAGAGAGTGAGAGCTGGAGGACAGTGAGAAAGCAGGGGCACACAGAAGCAGGAGCACAGAGGGAAAGAAAGAGCAGGAACAAAGAGAAAGTAGGAGCACAGAGAGTGGGCAGGAGCACACAGAGAGAGGTGGAGAACAGAAAGAGAGAGTGCTGGAGCACAGAGAGAGAGCAGGAGCTCAGAGAGGGAGAGAGTAGGGATACAGAGAGACCGCAGGAGGACAGAGAGCAGAAACACAGAGAGGGAGAGCAGGGGCACAGAGAGAGGGAGAGAGAGCAGCAGTACAGACAGAGAGTAGGGTCACAGAGAGTGAGCAGGAGCACAGGGGGAGAGAGAGCAAGAACACATCGAGTGCAGGGGCACAGAGAGGGCAGGAGTCCAGACAGTGAGAGAGCTGGAACACTGAGCTAGAGGTACAGAGATGGAGTACAGAGGGAGAGAGAGAGAGCAGTTGCACAGAGAGAGAGAGAGAGCAGGAGCACACACAGAGAGGAGCAGAGAGAGTGAGAGCAGGTGGAGAGAGAGAGAGAACAGGAGTACAAATAAAGAGAGTGAGAGAAAGCAGGAGCACAGAGAGAGAGAAAGCAGGAGCACACAGGGAGAGAGCACGAACACTGAGTGTAGGGGCACAGAGAGGGCAGGAGTACAGAGAGTGAGAGCTGGAATACAAAGAGCTGGAGCTCAGAGGTCGAGGGAAGGAGCACAGAGAGAGAGAGCAGGAGCACAGAGAGAGGACAGGAGCATAGAGAGAGAGTGGAGCACAGAGCGTGAGAGCAGGAACACAGAGAGAGCAAGCAGGAGCAAAGAGCGCGAATGAGAGAGAGAGATAGAGAGAGCAGGAGCACAGAGAGAGAGAGAGCAGGAGCACAGAGAGAGTGAGTTGGAGCACAGAAAGCAGGAGCACAGGGGGAGAGCAGGAGCACAGGGGGAGAGAAAGAGCAGGGTCACAGATAGCAGGAGCACAGACAGGGAGAGTGGAGTCACAGAGCGAGCAGGATCATAGGTTGAGAGCACAGGAGCACAGAGAGAGAGCAGAAGCACAGAGAGAGAGAGCAGGAACACATAGAGAGTGCAGCGACACAGAGATGGCAGGAGTACAGAGAGTGAGAGAGCTGGAATCCAGAAATAGTTAGAGCTCAGAGGTAGAGAGAAGGAGCACAAAGAGAGTGAGCAGGAGCACAGAGAGAGCAAGCAGGAGTAAAGAGTGTGAGAGAGAGAACAGGAGCACAGAGAGAGAGTGAGAGAGAGCAGGAGCACGAGGGAGACAGGGAGCGCAGGAGCACAGAGAGAGAGAGCAGGAGCAAAGAGAGAGCTGGAGCACAGAGTTGGCAGGAGCACAGAGTTGGCAGGAGCACAGAGTTGGCAGGAGCACAGAGTTGGCAGTTGCACATAGAGAGAGCAGGAGCACAGAGTGCAAGCAGGAGCAAAGAGAAAGAGAGAGAACAGGAGCACACAGAGAGAGAGAGAGCAGGAGCACAGAGAAAGTGAGCAGGAGCAAAGAGAGAGAGAGAACAGGATCACGGAGAGAGAGTGAGAGAGAGAGCAGGAGCATGAGGGAGAGAGAGCAGGAGCACAGAGTGAGAGAGAGACAGAGGGAGAGAGCTTGGGCACAGAAACAGCAGGGGCACAGAGAGAGCATGAGCATGGAGTGAGGGAGAGAGTGAGAGAGCAGATGCACAGAAGGAAAGAGGGAGCTGGAGCACAGAAAGACAGAGGGAGAGTAGGGTCACAGAGAGAGAGCAGGAGCACAGAGCGAGCAGGAGCAGAGAGAGAGAGAGTGCAGGTGCACAGAGTGGAAGCTGGAACACAGAAACCAATAGCACAGAGATACAGCAGGGACAGAGAGAGAGAGAGATTGCAGGAGCACACAGGGAGAGAGCAGGAACACAGAGTGCAGGGGCTCAGAGAGGGCAGGACTACAGAGAGTGAGAGAGCTGGAACACAAAGTGCTGGAGCTCAGAGGTCGAGAGAAGGAGCACAAAGGGAGAGAGAGCAGGAGCACAGAGAGTGCAAGCAGAAGCAAAGAGAAAGAGAGAGAACAGGAGCACAGAGAGAGAGAGAGAGAGCAGGAGCACAGAGAAAGAGAGCAGGAGCAAAGAGAGAGAGAGAACAAGAGGACAGAGAGAGAGAGAGAGTGAGAGAGAGAGAGCAGGAGCATGAAAGAGAGAGAAAGAGCAGGAGCACAGAGAGAGAACAGGAGCACAGAGAGAGAACAGGAGCACAGAGAGAGAACAGGAGCACAGAGAGAGAGCAGGAGCACAGAGTTGACAGGAGACCAGAAAGAGAGAGAGAGAGAGAGAGCAAGAGCACACAGAGACAGAGAGAGAGAGAGAGCAGGAGAACAGCAAGAGCTGGAGCACGGAGAGCAGGAGCACACAGAGAGAGAGAGAGAGAGCATGGGCACAGAAATAGCAGAGGCGCAGAGAGAGCAGGAGCATCGAGTGAGGGAGAGAGTGAGAGAGCAGAGGAACAGAGAGAGAGGGAGAACAGGAGCAGAGAGAGAGTGAGAGAGCAGGAGCACAGAGCGAGAGAGAGCTAGAGTTCAGAGGTAGAGAGCAGGAGCACAGACAGAGAGTGCAGGAGCACAGAGAAAGCAATAGCACAGAGATACAGCAGGGAAACAGAGAGAGAGAGAGCTGGAGCAGAAAGAGAGCTGGAGCTCAGAGCGAGTGCTTGTGCACTGAGAGAGTGAGAGCTGGAGGACAGAGAGAAAGCAGGAGCATAGAGAGAGAGTAGGGATATGGAGAGAGCAGGATCACAGAGAGGGAGAGCAGGAGCACATAGAGAGAGTGGGAGAGGGTGAGAGCAGGAGGGAGAGAGAGAGCAGGAGCACCGAGAGAAAGAGAGATAAAGCAGGAGCACAGAGAGAGAGAGAGAGCAGATGCAAGGAAGAGAGAGCAGGAGCACAGAGAGCAGGAGCACAGTAGAAGAGCAGGAGTACAGGGGGAGAGCGGGAGCGCAGGGGGAGAGCGGGAGTGCAGGGGGAGAGCAGGAGCGCAGGGGGAGAGTGGGAGCGCAGGGGGAGAACGGGAGCACCGAGAGAGAGAGAGATAAAGCAGGAGCACAGAGAGAGAGAGAGCAGATGCAAGGAAGAGAGAGCAGGAGCACAGAGAGCAGGAGCACAGTAGAAGAGCAGGAGTACAGGGGGAGAGCGGGAGCGCAGGGGGAGAGCGGGAGCGCAGGGGGAGAGCGGGAGCGCAGGGGGAGAGCGGGAGCGCAGGGGGAGAGCGGGAGCGCAGGGGGAGAGTGGGAGCGCAGGGGGAGAACGGGAGCACCGAGAGAGAGAGAGCTGGAGTACAGAAAGAGCAGAAGCATAAAGGGAGTGCAAGAGCATAGAGAGAGAGAAAGCTGGAGCACAGAGAGAGCAGGAACACAGAGTGCTAGAGCTCAGAGAGAGTGCTGAAGCACACAGAGTGGGAGCTGGAGTAAAGAAAGTGAGCAGGAACTCAGAGAGAGTAGGAATACAGAGGGAGTGCAGGAGAACAGAGAGAGCAGGAGCACAGAGAGTGAGAACAGGGGCACAGAGAGAGCACGAGCACAGAGAGCGAGAGCAGGAGCACAGAGACAGCAGGGGCACAGGGAGAGAGAGAGAGAGAGAGCAGGAGCATGGCATGACGGAGAGAGTGAGAGAGCAGGGGCACAGATAGAGACAGAGCAGAAGCACAGAGAGAGAGTCGGGTCACAGAGAGAGAGCAGGAGCACAAAGAGAGAGAGACGAGCACAGAGAGGGAGAAAGCAGGAACACAGAGTGAGAGCAGGAGAACAGAGAGCAACAGGAGCACAGAGAGAGATGGAGCTCAGAGAGAAAGAGAGTGATCAATAGCATAGAGTGAGAGAAAGCACAGAGGGAAAGAGGGCAGGGGCACAGAGAGACAGAGGGAGAGAGAAGGAGCACAGGGAGAGAGCAGGTGCACAGGGAGACAGCAGGAGCACAGAGAGAGTGAAAGCAGAAGCACAGAAAAAGGGAGATGTAGTGTGGAAAGAAGGATCAAGAGCACAGAGAGAGTGAGAGAGCAGTATCACAGAGAGTGCTAGAGCGCAGAGAGAGAGAGAGCAGATGCAAGGAAGAGCGAGCAAGAGCCAGAGAGGGAGAGCAGGACCACAGGAGAACAGAGACAGCAGGAGCACAGAGAGAGCTAGAACTCAGAGGTAGAGAGCAGGAGCACAGAAAGAGAGAGCAGGAGCACAGAGAGAGAGAGCAGGAGCACAGAGAGAGAGAGCAGAAACACAGAGAGAGCTGGACCACAGAGAGTGGACAGGAGCACAGAAAGAGAGAGAGCTGAAGCACAAAGAGAGAAGGAGCACAAAGAAAGCAATAGCGCAGAGAGACAGCAAGATCAGAGAGAGAGAGAGCTGGAGCGCAGAGAGTTACAGCTGGAGGACAGAGATAGAGCAGGAGCTCAGAGGGAAAGAGTCGGGATACAGAGAGAGAGAGCAGGAGCACAGAGAGAGAGAGAGCAGGAGCACAGAGTGAGAAAGAGAGAGCAGGAGCACAGAGAGAGATTAAGAGCTAGGGCACAGAGAGAGAAGGGGCACGGAGATAGAGAAAGCAGGAACACAAAGAGAAAGACAGAGAGATAGAGCAAGAGCATAGAGAGAGAGAGAGAGGAAGAGAAATCAGCACAGGGAGAGAGAGAAGGGGCATGGGCACAGAGCGAGCAGGAGCACAGAGAGCAGGAGCACAGAGAGTGCAGGAGTACAAAGAGAGTTGGGACTCAGATAGAGAGCAGGAGCAAGAGAAAGAACAGGGGTACAGAGAGAGAGAAGGAGAGAGCTGGAGAAAAGGAAGAGAGCAGGAGCACACAGAGACAGAGAGAGAGCAGGACCACCGAGACTGGAAGAGTACAGAGAGAGTGTAGGGGTACATATAGAGAGCGGAGCCCAGAGAAAATGCAGGATCACGGAGAAAGAGCAGGAGCACAGAGAGAGAGAGAGATAGAGCAGGAGCAGGAGCATAGAGAGAGAGAGAGAGAGAGAGAGAAAGAGAAAGCAGCAGCACAGAGAGAGAGGGCAGGGACAGAGAGAGAGAGAGCAGGAGCACAGAGTGCAGGAGTACAGAGAGAGAGATTAGGGGCTCAGATAGAGAGCAGGGGCACAGAGAAAGAGCAGGGGCACAGAGAGAGAGAGAAAGCAGAATCACAGAAAGAGGGAGCTAGAGCACGGAAAGAATGAGCAAGAACACACACACACAGAGAGAGCAATATCACAGAGAGATATGGATCACAGAGAGAACTAGAGGTCAGAAGTATAGAGCAGGAACACATTGAGCTGGAGCACAGAGAAAACAATAGCACAGAGAGACAGCAGGAACACATAAAGGGAGCTGGAGCACAGTGAGAGAGCAGGAGCACAGAGAGAGCAGGAGTACACACAGCGAGAGACAGAGCAGGAGCACAGGGAGAGAGAGAGCAGGATCACAAAGAGAGAGAGAGATTAGCACCGAGAAGGAGAGAGCCGGAGCACAGAGAGAGCAACAGGAGCACAGAGAGAGATGGAGCTCAGAGAGAAAGTGAGAGAGCAGGAACACAGAGTGAGAGAAGGAGCACAGAGGGAGAGAGGGCAGGAGCACAGAGAGAGAAAGGGAGAGAGCAGGAACACAGGGAGACAGCAGGAGCACAGAGAGAGAGAGAGTGAAAGCAGAGGCACAGAAAGAGGAAGATGTAGTGTGGAAATAAGGAGCAGGAACACAGAGAGTGCTAGAATGCAGAGAGAGAGCAGATGCAAGGAAGATAGAGCAGGAACCAGAGAGGGAGAGCAGGACCAGAGACAGCAGGAGAGCAGAGAGAGCTTGAGGTCACAGGTAGAGAGCAGGAGCACAGAGAAAGTGCAGGAGTACAGAGAGAAAGAGCAGGAGCACATAGAGAGATAGAGCAGAAACACAGAGAGAGCTGGACCACAGAGAGTGGACAGGAGTGCAGAGAGAGCACTGGAGAACAGAAGGAGAGAGAGCTGGAGCACAGAGAGAAGGAGCACAAAGAAAGCAATAGCGCAGAGAGACAGCAAGATCAGAGAGTGAGAGCTGGAGGACAGAGAGAGAGCAGGAGCTCAGAGAGAGAGTAGCGATACAGAGAGAGTGCAGAGGCACAGAGAGAAAGAGTGCAGGGGCACAGAGAGAGAGAGAGAGAGAGAGCAGGAGCACAGAAAGAAAGAGAGAGAGATAAAGCAGGAGCATAGAAAGAGAGAGAAATCAGCAGAGAGAGAGAGCAGGAGCACAGAGTGTAGGAGTACAGAGAGAGAGTAGGGACTCCGATAGAGAGCAGGAGCAAGAGAAGGAGCAGGGGCACAGTGAGTGAGAGCAGGAGCACAGAGTGAGAGAGAACGGGAATACAGAGAGAGATGGACCACAGAGAGTGGACAGGAGTGCAGAGAGAGCACTGGAGAACAGAAGGAGAGAGAGCTGGAGCATAGAGAGAAGGAGCACAGAGAAAGCAATAGCGCAGAGAGACAGCAGGATCAGAGAGTGAGAGCTGGGGGACAGAGATAGAGCAGGAGCTCAGAGAGAGAGAGTAGTGATACAGAGAGAGTGCAGGGGCACAGAGAGAGAGAGAGCAGGAGCACAGAGAGAAAGAGAGAGAGAGATAGAGCAGGAGCATAGAGAGAGAGAGAAATCAGCAGAGAGAGAGAGCAGGAGCACAGAGTGCAGGAGTACAGAGAGAGAGAGTAGGGACTTAGATAGAAAGCAGGAGCAAGAGTGAGAGCAGGAGCACAGAGTGAGAGCAGGAGCACAGTGTGAGAGCAGGAGCACAGAGTGAGAGAGAGCAGGAATACAGAGAGAGCTGGACCACAGAGAGTGGACAGGAGTTCAGAGAGAGCACTGGAGAACAGAAGGAGAGAGAGCTGGAGCACAGAGAGAAGGAGCAGAGAGAAAGCAATAGCGCAGAGAGACAGCAAGATCAGAGAGTGGGAGCTGGAGGACAGAGATAGAGCAGGAGCTCAGAGAGAGAGAGTAGCGATACAGAGAGAGTGCAGGGGCACAGAGAGAAAGAGAGCAGGAGCACAGAGAGATAGAGAAGGAGCACAGAGAAAAAGAGAGAGAGATAGAGCAGGAGCATAGAGAGAGAGAGAAATCAGCAGAGAGAGAGAGCAGGAGCACAGAGTGCAGGAGTACAGAGAGAGAGAGTAGAGACTCAGATAGAGAGCAGGAGCAAGAGAAGGAGCAGGGGCACAGAGAGTGAGAGCAGGAGCACAGAGTGAGAGCAGGAGCACAGAGTGAGAGCAGGAGCACAGAGTGAGAGAGCAGGAATACAGAGAGAGCTGGACCACAGAGAGTGGACAGGAATGCAGAGAGAGAGAGCTGGAGCACAGAGAGAGCAGATGCACAGAGGGAGGGCAGGAGCACAAAGAGAGAGAGAGAGCTTGAGCATAGAGAGAAACCTGGAGCACAGAGAGAGAAGGAGCACAGAGAAAGTAATAGCACAGGGAGACAGCAGGAACACAGAAAGAGAGAGAGCTGGAGCACAGAGAGAGCTAGAACTTAGAGTGAAAGCTGGAGGACAGAGATAGAGCAGGTGCTCAGAGAGAGGGAGGGAGTGGGGATACAGAGAGAGTGCAGGAGCAGAGACAGAGAGAGAGAGAGAGGGCAGGGGCACAGAGAGGGAGGGAGAGAGAGAGATCAGGAGCACAGTGAGAGAGCTACAGATGGAGCACTGAGAGAGAGAGCAGGAGTACAGAGAGCAGGAGCACAGGGAGAGAGAGAGCTGTGGCACGTAGAGAGAGAGAGAGCAGAAGCACAGAGAGAGAGCTGGAGCATAGAGAGAGAGAGAGAGAGAGCAGGAGTACAGCGAGAGAGGGAGAACTGGGGCACAGAGGGGGAGAGCTGGAGCACAGAGAAGGCTAGAGCTCAGAGAGATTGCTTGTGCACAGAGAGAGTGAGAACTGGAGGACAGGGAGCGAGCAGGAGCTCAGACAGAGAGAGAGAGAGAGCAGGAACACAGAGAGATCTGGACCACAGAGAGTGGACAGGGGTTCAGAGAGAGAGCTGGAGAGCAGGAGCACAGAGAGAGAGAGAGCAGAAGCACAGAGTGAGAGAGAGAGAGCAGGAGCACACAGAGAGAGATAGAGCAGCAGCATAGAGGGAGGTAGAGAAAGCAGCACAGAGAGAGAGAGAGAGAGAGTGGGGGCATGGGCACAGAGAGAGAGTGAGCAGGAGCACAGAGTCCAGGAGTACAGGGAGAGAGAATAGGGACTCAGGTAGAGAACAGGAGAAAGAGCAGGGGGACAGAGAGAGCAGGAGCACAGAGGGAGAGAGGGCACGAGCACAGAGAGAGAGGGAGAGTGCTGGAGCAAAGGAAGAGAGCAGGAGCACAGAGAAAGAGTGCAGAGGCACAGAGAGAGCAGGAGTACAGAGAGTCTAGGGGCACATATAGAGAGCGGAGCACAGAGAAAGTGCAGGATAACAGAGAAAAAGCAGGAACAGAGAGAGAGAGAGCAGGAGCACAGAGAGAGAGAGTAGAAGCACAGAGATACAGCAGAAACACAGAAAGCAGGAACACAAAGAGAGAGAGCAGGAACACAGAGTGGACAGGAGCTCAGAGAGAGAAATGGAGCACAGAAAGAGAGCGAGCTGGGGCACAGAGAGAACAGATGTGAAGAGGGAGAGTGGGAGCACAGAGAGAGAGAGGGAGCAGGAGCACAGAGGAAAAGCTGGAGCACAGAGGGAGCAGGAGCACAGATAAAGCAATAGCACAGAGAGAGGGAGAGAGCTGGAGCAGAGAGAGAGATAGAGTTCAGAAAGTGAGAGCTGGAGGACAGATAGAGCAGGAGCTCAGAGAGAGAGAAAGTAGGGCACAGAGAGAGTGCAGGAGCACAGAGAGAGAGCAGGAGCACATAGGGAGAGCAGGAGCACAGAGAGAGAGAGAGAGAGAGGTCTGGGGCACAGAGAGAGAGAGAGAAAACAGGAGCACAGAGTGCAGGAGTACAGAGAGAGAGAGCAGGTGCATGGAGAGAGAAAGTGCAAGAAATACAGATAGAGGGAGCAGGAGCACAGAGTGGGTGAGCAGGAACAAAGAGAGAGTGAGCAGGAGCACAGAGTGAGAGCTGGAGGACAGTGAGAGAGCAGGTGCTCAGAGAGATGGAGAAAGAGAGTGCAGGAGCACAGAGTGAGTGAGCAGGAGCACAGAGAGAGAGAGAAAGAGCAGGAACACAGAGAGAGAAATGGAGCAGGAGCAGAGAGAGGGAGTGCAGGAGTATAGGGAGAGAGAGAAAGAGAGAGCAGGTGCACAGAGGTTTTGCATAGAGAGTATGAGGAGCTAGGATCTAAATTAAAAGGTAGAACCTTTGGCATAGGGCACATAAAATTAGAGAAATTAATACGTGGACCAAGGACTGGGAGAAGTGGGATCTGGTTCATGGGGCACTGGCACCAGTACTGGGGAAAGTGGAGGGCTGTGCCATTGGGTGGTCTACATGTGAACCATGATGGGCCCAGTGTTCTCGTGAGCCACATAACAAGGGAAGTAAAGGGTTTTAAACTAAAGAGTTGGGGCAAAGGATCAAATTTGTGAAGATGGGCAAACCAAGGAGTAGAGGAAAGACAAGAGAGAAAGGTATTAATGTGGGAAATGATGAACAGACAGTGACAGGGAGGGACAGAGAGTAGAGGGAGTACAAATCTAAGATTAAATCAGCTGATGAGGCTAGAGGTTACAAAAATAATAAAAGGACAAAACTAAATGCTCTGTAACTGTACGTACGTAGCATTCGAAACAAAACGGATAAAGTGAAAGCACAAATAGAAAAATAACTATGATCTGGCGGCCATTACAGAGACATGGTTTCAGGATGACATAGATTGGGACCTGAATATTGAAGGGTATGTGGCATTTAGAAAGGACAGGAAGCTAGGAAAATGTGGAGGGCGGCTCTGTTCATCAATTATGATATTAGCACATTAGAGATGGATAAGAGATAAGTTCAGGAACCTAGGATGTAGTTTGTGTAGAGATGTGAAATGATAAAGGCAAGGAATCACCTTGTGGGAGCGGTGTCCAGGCCACCTAATAGTAACCATGCAGTAGGACAGGGTATAGAGGAAGAAATAATGGGAGCTTGTCAGAAAGGTATGGCAATAGTTAATGGGCAAAGGTAGCTGAGATGAGGAATTCATAGAATGTTTTTGGGACAGTTTCTTAGAACAGCATGGGCTGCATTTTGAGGTCATTGGGCAGGCGCGGTAGGCGGGCCCAGGAGCAGCCGGGAAACAGCCTGCCACCCACGATCGGCCCCTGACCGCGATTTCATGCTGGCTGGCCAATTAATGTCCGGCCAGCATGAAACGTGTGCTGAAAGGCTCAGCAATGCTGGGGTGTGGGTGGAGGAAGACGAGCACAGAAGGCGGCATGGGGTAGCGAGCAATGAAAGTTCTCTGAAGGCAGAGAGCTGCTTCAGGGAGCGGAAGAATTTGAAACCGTGAAACAAAGATTTTAAATTGTCCGCACATCCGATTCACTCGGCTAAACATATAGATTATAAAAATTGTGCCCAAACATTTTTACATTTTAAAAAATTAATATCAGAAACCTCATCCTGCCCTTGGATGAGGTTTCCTCAAAAATCCAAAGGCCATCCGGCCGATTCGCCCACCCACCAACCGTAACATTGGATGGAGAGTGAAAAATCTCTATTAGTTAACACATTAATGACCTTAACAGGCCTCTCAATTGTTGGCGGCCACTGCCGACTCTCACGCGTGCCCACCAACCGAAATACCGCGCGAGTGCGCGATGATGTCGGGACGCTCGCCCGATGTCATCATGCCCCATTTTATGCTCGGGCGTGCGTCTGCACGCCGATCCAAATATCCTGCCGCATTTTCTGGCACCAATCAGAGAGAGTGCTATACCAGGCCTGTTATTTTATAATGAGTTAGGATTAATTAATGACCTCACAGTGAAAGTGCCCCTAGGTAGCAGCAATTATAATATGATTGAATTTTAAATTCAGTTTGAGAGAGAGAAGAGGGTTCAAGACTAGTATTTTCAACTTTAAAAAGGGAAATTATGAGGGCATGAAAGCTATCTAAAGTAAACTGGTAAATTACGTTAAGGGACAGGTCAGTAGAGATGCAGTGGCAGACCTGTATGGGCATGTTTCGGAATACACAGAATAGGTACATTCCAACAAGAAAGAAAAATCCCGAGAGCAGTACACACCATCTGTGGTTAATTGAAAAAAATTAAAGGTAGTATCAGATTAAAGAAAATGCATATAATTGCGCAAAGATGGGTGGCAGGTCAGAAGATTGGACAGAATATAAAAAACAGTAAAGAATGACCAAAAGATTGATAAAGAAGGAAAAATTAGAGTACGAGAGAAAGCAAGCTAGAAATATAAAGGCTGATAGTAAGATTTTCTATAGATAATTAAAAAATAAAAGAATTAACAAAGTGAACATTGGTCCTAAAGAAAATGAGTCTGGGGAATTAATAATGGAAAATAAGAAGATGGCAGATGAATTGAACCAGTATTTTGCATTGGTCTTCACTATAGAGATACAAGTAACACCCCAGAAATAGCTGTAAATCAGGAAATGGAAGGAAGGGAGGAACTCAGGAAAGTTACAATCACCAAGGAAGTGGTACTGAGAAAATTGTTGGAGCTATGGGCTGACAAGTGTCCGGGTCCTGATGGACTCCATCCTAGGGCCTTAAAAGAAATGGCTCATGAGATAGTTGATGCGTTGATTTTAATTTTCCAAAATTCCCTAGATTTGAGCAAGGCCTCATTAGATTGGAAAATAGCAAATGTAACTCCATTATTCAAAAAGGAAGGGACACTGTGGACAAGAATATATAGGCCAGCTAGCTTAACATCTGTCATAGGGAAAATGTTAGAAGCTATTATTAAAGATGTTATAGTAGGGCACTTGGAAAAGTTTTAGGTAATCAGGCAGAGTCAACATGGCTTTGAAAAAGGAAAATCATGTTTAACCAATTTATTGGAGTTCTTTGAAGAAGTAACATGTTGTGGGTAAAGGGGAACCAGTGGATGTATTGTACTTTGATTTCCAGAAAGCATTTGATAAGGTGCTAGGTCAAAGGTTATTGCGGAAAATAAAAGCTCATGATGTAGGGGGTAACATATTGACATTGATACAGGAAACAGAAAGTAAGCATAAATGGGTCTTTTCTGTTGGCAAGATGAAACGTGTGGTGTGCCAGTGGGATCAGTGCAGGGGCCTCAACATTTTACAACTTATATCAATGACTTGGATGAAGGGACCCAAGCTTTGATTGCTAAATTTGCGGATGACACAAAGATAGGTTGGATAATAAGATGTGAAGAGGACAACAGGAGGCTATAAAGGATTATATATAGGTTAAGTGAGTGGGAGAAGTCCTGGCAAATGAAGTATAATGTGGAAAAGTGTGGATTTGTCCATTTTGGGAGGAAAAATAAAAAAGAAGCACGTTATCTAAATGGTGAAAGATTATAGAGCTCTGAGATTCAGAGGGATTTGGGTGTCCAAGTGCATGAATTGCAAAAGGCTAATATGTAGGTACGCAAGTAATTAGTAAAGCTAACAGAATGTTATCATTCATTGCAAGGGGTATTGAATACAAAAGTAGGGAGGTTATGCTTCAATTATACAGGGCATTGGTGAGACCACATTGGGAGTACTGTGTACAATATTGGTCTCGTTATTTAAGGAAGGCTATAAATGGTTGCAAGCAGTCCAGAGAAGGTTTACTAAACTAATACCTGGATTGGATGGGTTGTCTTATGAGAAAAGGTTGGACAGGCTAGGCTTGTGTCCACTGGAGTTTAGAAGAGTAAGAGGCGACTTGATTGAAACATATAAGATCCTGAGGGGTCTTGACAGGGTCGATGTGGAGAGGATGTTTCCTCTTGTTGGAGAATCTAGAACTAGGGGGCACTGTTTAAAAATAAGGGGTCACTCAGTTAAGACAGGGATGAGGAGAATTTTTTTCTCTCAGAGCATTGTGAGTCTTTGGAGCTCTCTTCCTCAAAAGGCGGTGGAAGCAGAGTCTTGAATATTTTTAAGACAGAGCTAGATAGATTCTTGATAACCAAGGGGGTGAAAGGTTATCAGGGGTAGGTGGGAATGTGGAGTTGAAGTTACAATCAGATTAGCCATGGTCTCATTGAATGGCGCAGGAAGCTCGATGGGTCAAATGGCCAACTCATGCTCTTTATTTGTATGTTCTAATGTGACCAAGGTTGAGAAATAAATACTGTAGTATACAAAACATTTTGAAAAGATGGGTCGATTGGAAAAGGAGGGTAGCCCTGATAATAAAGGATGCTATAAGACATTAGTGAGAAAGGAGTTTGGCTGCGAAAATCAAGATGTACAATCAATATGGGTGGAGGTTGGGAATTGCAAGGCTCAGAAAACATTGATGGGAGTAATTTATTGATTGGGTAAATAGACTAAAAGGTATGATGATAAATATACAATGGGAAACATTTGATGAAACAACTCAAAGTGTTCAACAAAATTACATTCTATTGAAAATCAAAATCTCAATGAAAAAGATCCATCCATCATTTACTAAGAGGTTAAGGATAGTACTAGATTAAAAGAAGAGGCTTAAAATATTGCAAAGAATACTAGCAAATCTGAGGACCAGGATTGTTTTATAAACCAACAAAGAAGCACCAAAAGTTAGCAAAGGAGGGAAAAAAATTGAATATGAGAGCAAACTAACCAAGAATATCAAAGCAGCTTGTAAGAGCTTTTACAAGTGTATAAAAAGGAAGATAGTAGCTAAAATACATGTTAGTCCCTTGCAAGAAGATAAAGGAGAAATTATCATGGGGAATGAGGAAATGACAAGAGACATTGAACAAATGTTTGTGTCTGTCTTCACAATAGAAGGCACAAGTTGCACACCAGAAATAGAGGGTAACAAAGGAGCTAATAAAAGTGAGGCAGAGAAAAAAATTACTGGAGAATTTCAAGGGACCAAAATCTGACAAATCCCCATGACCTGATGGTCTACACCCTAGAGTTCTAAAGGAGATAGCTGCAGAAATAGTGGATGCGCTGGCTTTGATTTTACAAAATTTCCTAGATTCTGAAATGGGCCTTGCAGATTGGAAGTTAGCAATTGTAACACTGCTATTCAAGAAAGGAGGAAGAGAGAAAACAGAGAACTACAGGCTAATTAGCCTGACATCAGTCATCGCAAAAGTGCTGGAATCTATTATTAAGGAAGTCTTAAAAATGCATAGTATGATTAGAACAAGTCAACATGTTTTTACAAAAGGGAAATCTTGTTTGACAAATGTATTAGTTTTTTGAGGATGTAACTAGTAGGGTAGGTAAAGGGGAACCAGTAGATGTAGTATGGATTTCCAAAAGGCATTCGATATGGTACCACACAAAAGGCTGATATGCAGGATAGGAGTTCATGGAGTTGGGGGTGATATATTAGCATGGATAGAGGATTGGTTAACAGAAATGAAGCAGAGAGTAGCATAAATGGGGTATTTTCAAGTTGGCAGGCTGTGATGAGTAGAATGCCACAAGCTGTGGTCTCAGCTATTTACAATCTATATGACTTAGGTGAAGAGACAAATATCTAAGTTTGCTGATGATACAAAGCTAGGTGGGAATATAAGCAGTGAGGCAGGCACAAAGAGGATGCAAAGAGAAATAAACTGGTTAAGTGAGTGGGCAACAAGATGGCAGCTGGAGTATAATGTGAGGAAGTGAGAGGTTATTCACTTTGGTCATAAGAATAGAAAAGCAGAATATATTTTAAAGGGTGTGAAACTTGTAAATGTTGATGTTCGGAGAGACTTGGGTGTAGTTGTACAAGGAACACAAAAACTTAGACAGGTACAGCAAGCTATCAGGAAAGCAAATTGCATGTTGGCCTTTATTGCAAAGGGATTGAGTACTATTGTATGGGCTTTGTTTTTTTCCCCTTATTCTATCATTGGATGTGGATGTCACTGGCAAGGCCAGCACTTATTGCCCATCCCTAATTGCCCTTGAACTGAGTTGCTTGCGATACCATTTCAGAGGGCAATTAAGAGTCGACCACATTGCTGTGGGTCTGGACTCACGTGTAGGCCAGACTGGGTAAAGAGGCAGATTTCCTTTCCTAAAGGACATTAGTGGATCAGATGGGTTTTTATGACAATTGATGATATTTGTCATGGTCACCATCATTGAGACTAGTTTTTCAATTCCAGATTATTAATTGAATTTAAGTTCTATCAGCTGCCATGGTGAGATTTGAACCCTTGTCCCAGAAGATTAACCTGGGCCTCTGGATTACTAACCTCTAGATGACATTACCACTGCACCACCATCTCTTTGGTGAGACCACACCTGGAATACTCTGCACAATTTTGAACTCCACATTTAAGGAAGGGTATACTTGCATTGGAGGCAGCACCAGAAAGGTTTACTAGATTGGTCCCTGGAATGAGGGGGTTTTCCTCTGATGAGAGGCTGAGCAAATTATGTCTATAGTCTCTGGAGTTTAGAAAAATAAGAGGTGACCTCATTGAAACATTCAGGATTATGAAGGGACTTGACAGGATAGATATTGAGATGTTGTTTCTACTGGCTGGGGAATCTAATACATGGGACACAGTTTCAGGATAATGGGCTGATCAATTATAAATTCCTTCACTCAAAGAGTTGTGAATCTATGGAATTCTCTACCCAAGAGAATTGTGGATGTAACATCATTGTCTATAATTAAGGCCGTGATAGAAATATTTTTGGTCTCTCAGGGAATCAAGAGATATGGGGAGTGGGGGAGAAAGTGGAGTTGAAGCCAAAGATCAGCCATGATAATATTGCAATATTGCAAGCTCGACGAACCATATGGTATCCTCCTGCTCCCATTTCTTATGTTCTTAATTAATCCATATTTGTCCAACTGACTGCTAAGTCTTTTAATAAGCCTTTCCCCGGGGTAATATGCTGTAATATAACATTTCTTTGGGTAATTCATTACTATAAGCTCATCATCCAGCATTATTCTCTCCAAAACCCCCATAATTCAATCATCTCTGATACAGTATCAGACTGGAGAATGGGGTTTGTGGACAGTATTACTCCGGAGAATCATGCTCTTGTAGAGGATTATGTTGAAGGTTGGGGTTACTAGAGAAGATTACGCAGGAGGATGGATTATTAGAGAGGATTACAAACAGGATAAGGTTAAAGCAGAAGATTACCCTGGAGGGTGGTGTTATTAGAGAAGATTATGTTGGATTAGTTTTTTTTGAGTGGAATAGCCTGGAGGAGGACGTTATTGGGAGAATTATGCTGGAGAATAGTATTATTGCAGAGGGTTAAAATGGAGGGTAGGGTTGTTGGGAGTATCAACCTGAAGTTTGGAGTTATTGGATTGGATTACATTGGATATCAATGGTAATGGAAAGGATTACAGTGCATTTCCAAGTTCTTGTGAAAGGGTAGTCTGGAGGATAGGGATTTTGGTTTTGGGGGAGTATTACTGTAGATTAATGAGGAGGATTATGCTGGATAATGGGGTTAAGGGAAAAAACTGGAGGATATGTTATGCTCTCTTGATCCTATTTCCAGACAACTTCCCTTCCTTGCTGATATTGTTAATGATTTCCTCTCCTCAGGTACTAGCTCTCTCCCCTATGATTTTGCCACCATCACCCTGTCCTCAAAAATTCCACCAATTACCTCCTGTTCTTACAAACCAACATCGTTTTCCTCTCCAATGTCTTTGAACATGTTGTCGTCTCCCAAATCCATGCCCATCTACTCACAATTCAATAATTCCAATTCGAGTACTGTCCATTAGGATAGGGTTATTGGAGAGGATTACACTGGATGCTATGGACTTTGGGAAACATTATCATAGAGGATGGAGCTTTGGAGAGAATCAACCTGCTAGACATGGATTTGTTGTTGGTATTGATGGGACATGGGGCATCAGCGGTTGAATGGGGTGAGAGATGAGGACTTGAGGGCTTTTTTTCATTTTAATCATTTATCCATTTAATTCAACCCAGCGCCAGAGCAGGAAGGCAGACCTTCCGCCCAGCTCACCTCTGTGCCTGGTAGTCTCTGCCCTCGTTCCGAGGTTGGCAAGCCCAGCTTCTAATCCAGCCCACATCCACACCCCCCCACCCCTTTTGAACAAAAATTAGAACTGTGAGCCGTCACTTTTAAAGGTCAGGTTTGCAGAGCTGGGAATTCTCCTGTTTCTGTGCCCCCAACCCACGAGGGAAAGTCTGGGTCTATGTCCTACACTTAGGCATGGATGAGCAGAAATAAACACTGGAAAGACTAAAACAATCGCCCTTGTCCCAAGCCAGAAACTTCAATCCCCGAAGTTATAATCCCCTTAAAAACTGATGGGACATGGAGCAGGGAAGACTGAGGAGCGACATAATTGAGGTGTACAATATCATGAGGGGCATGGACAGGGTGGATAGGGAGCAGCTGTTCCCCCTAGTTGAAGGATCAGTCACAAGGGGACATATGTTCAAGGCGAGGGCCAGGAGGTTTAGGGGGGATGTGAGGAAAAACATTTTTACCCAGAGGGTGGTGACGGTCTGGAATGCACTGGCTGGGAGGGTGGTGGAGGTGGGTTGCCTCACATCCTTTAAAAAGTACCTGGATAAGCACTTGGCACATCATAACATTCAAGGCTATGGGCCAAGTGCTGGTAAATGGGATTAGGTAGGTAGGTCAGTTGTTTTTCACGTGTCGGTGCAGACTCGATGGTCTGAAGGGTCTCTTCTGCACTGTGAGATTTCTGTGATTTCTGTGATAACTTTTTAACATAGACTTTTCCCAAATGCCCAATGGAAATAAATTGGTGGACAAGACTTCACATTTTAAGACTATTACTGCAACAAACTAAACTCAATGTGGATCAAACAGTAATTAAAAGGCAATTAATACATCAAAAAAGATATTCACATTCATTAGCTACCACAACTGAAATATGGCTTATGAATGCTTTTATGCAACACCTCGCTTCTGGCAGATGTGTCACATTACTCCCAGCTGTCCAGTGAAGGTTCACTTCTCCCTGCCCTGCCAGGTCAAAACTTCCAGTGTCCTTCAACAATTGTTTCACTCCCTGTTCAAGTTCTCTGGATATGATTGTCATCAGCAAGTCACACCTTGACAACTCCCCATTCCTTAAGTCTTTAAGAGTTCTGTCTGTTCTGTTTCCTTTCTTCTGAATAGAAAAATGTACACTCAAAAGCATCCTGCTTGGCTATTAACAGTTCACTCTGTTTTCCCATAGCAGTAGATCTTTTGTTTCTGCATCTCAAACAATAATTGTCCTTTTTCAGTGAGATAATGTGAAAAGGTATTAAAACTGTCACCTCTACTCCAGTCAGTTTCTATTTGAGTTTCTCTCCCATGGCAACTAGATCACATGGGCATGCCTCTGAACTGAGGTGTTTACCAGGAATTCACCCTTCCCCACTTTTCAGAAAGATGTGACATACTCATCTTTGTAAAGTTCAGCATTCATAACACCAGCCATTAATTTCAATCCTCTCTGGCCACTGTCCAAGGTTGAACCAAACAGTTCACAACCTTGATGTCTTATTTGACCCTGAAATGAACAGAGCTTCCAAAACCATATCCTTTCCATTCCCAACTCTGTACTACTGCCCATCTCCACATCTACCTCAACCCATTTGCTGCTTCAATCTTCATCCATTTTTTGGTTACCTCCAGACTCAATTATGTCACTAGTCTCCTGACATCCATAAACTTGACTCTATCCAAAAGTTTCCTGCTCTTATCCTAAGTTGTGCCAAGTCTGATCCATCCATTATCCTTGCGCCTGCTCCTGGTCCAACATAGAAGCATAAAACCATAGAGGCTAGACAAGTAAGTTAGCAATAAGGGATGTCTTAAAACTTTAATGGTATTCTAATTGAATTAGCAGCTGAAGAGAAGAAAAATGTGCAAGTTCTTATTGCGTTTTTAGAAGGTTTTCAATGATACCTGACAATCCATATAGAGAGGCTGAAGCCTTACTTAGCCGCAACGCAGGGTGGGGTGGTTGTGGTTTGATAGCATGTGGGAAACTGGGAAGTTTGTTCAGTGGCTTTCAATTCAGCCACCTCATTATAACTTTACTTCGGTGTTTCCCATTGAATCAATAGCAGCGGGCAAGACGGTGAACTACAGGAAGCAATTCCAACTTCAGTTTTCAAAAGGGACTCTCCAAACATGAAAGTTGCAGGAGTTTGGAGCTGGGAAAAAAAGAGAAGCAACTGTTGGAACATAGTTCATACAGGAATAGGCTTTACCTTGTTTCACTGACACCTTGCTGAATGTGCTGCTGGGCCAGTGAGCAGCTGGATAGAGATACTTTTCTCTACCAATGGGAGGAAGAAGCTGGCAGTGGAGACCAAGCAATAGCAGGAGGGTTACCCCAAACTCATGGATGCAATGCAGAAATTATTTTAATGACCTAAGCAGGTTAAGAAAGGTGAGTACAGTTGCACATTCACCTACATCCTGATGCGCATATCACTCCACCCCCTCACACAGCCTTCTCAAGCCTACTCCATCACTCCTCATGCCCACTTGTTGCACAGGTGCAGTGAGCCATCTCTACTTATGCATTCCTTCATATTCCATCTATTCATCCACCACTCCCATACACCTTCATGATGTCATATCTCTCCCACATAATCACCCTATCCCAGGCCGTCCCTTTGTTATTTTTCCACCCTCTTTTCTTTCACTTGCTTAGAACCTATTATATTTCTAACTTTTTCCAGTTCCGATGTGAGATCATCAACCTGAAATGTCAACTTTGTTTCTCTTTTCATCATTTATATTTCTCTTGCTGAGTATTTCCAAAATTTCCTGTTTTTATTATTAGAGGAACGAAGGGATTTGGGAGTACAAATATATAAATCACTCTATGCAGCGATGCATTAGAGGCACATGGAAAGTAGCAAACCAAGCACTATGGTTTATTTATTCAGGGTTAGAATTGAAAAGCAGAGAAGTTATCCTGAACTTTATCAAACCTTGATTAGACCAGATTTGGAGTACGGTGTACAGTTTTGGTCACCATATTACGAAATGGTTTTAGAAACACTGGAGAGGTTGCAAATAAGATTTACAAGGGTGATACCAGAAATGCAGGGTTGTACCAGGCAAGGATGAAAAGGTTAGCTTTCTTTTTCCTTGAAAAGGCAAGGCTGAGGGGTGGCCTGATAGAGGTCTTGAAAATTATTAACGCTTTTGATAGCATGGACACAGAGAGTGTTTCCACTTGTGAGAAAGATTAAAACTAAAGGCCATCCATATAAGATAGTCATAAAGAAATCAAATCATGAATTCCAAAGAAACATCTTTAAACAGAAATTGATGAGAACATGGAACTCAGTGTCATAGGGACTTGGTGAAGTGAGTAGTATCAAAGCACTTAAGGGGTGGCTAGATAACTAAATTAAGGAGACAGGAATAGAAGGTTATGATGATTGAGTTAGATGAAGAAGGATGGGAGAAGGCTTCAGTGAAGCATAACTGGTTGAGCTGAATGGCCTGTGTGTGTACTGTATATTCTATGTAATTATGTCTACTCTCTACCTCCTATCTCTCAGCAAATTTCTTAACAAGGTCTGTAATATGTCGGTAATTCCATGAGCTTCAACTTCATCTGCCTCATCACCCAATCACAGAGTTTGATCCTGCATAGATGTAGGAGGAGCCATCTTTAGTGGGTCCTCATGGCTTCCAAACGCAGAGGATATTGGCCAAGAGAATCTCAGCATGCGGAGAGGGATAACCAACCTGCTTTTATCTCTGCTCAAGAGAGAGGGTTGCATCACAAAGGAGTAGCAGAAAAAGGTAGAATCAAGTGTTATAATTGCACAAATGTATGTACGAGTGTCTGAAAAAATATTGCTTAAATAGGGTTTTGTTCTTTATTTAGCTCATAGACTTTTCTTTCCCACCACTTTCCTATCTCGTACATTCTTGGGTGTTGGATGGTAAGTGGCCTTCTAACTTTTTTAATGATGAATTTGAAGATACGAGTTGATTAGGACAAATGGAAGAATGTCAAAAGGGTGGTTGGTTGGATGCAGAACTTTGTGTCAGCAGCGCCATTGGGGGCATGTGGGGAATGGGAGGAGGGGAAGAGTGACTGTTGCATTTTATGGTGGCAGGGGTGCACTGCTACAACCCAAGGGAACCTTACATTAATAAGAAACACCATGCCTCACATCCCAGGCAACAAAGTGAGCAGGTGTATGCCCTCCTCATCCTCCTGCTCTTCTTCTTCACCCAATTATGAATCGTCTCACAAGCATGTGAGTAGCGGTAAACCTTTGTCTGCAAACATACACAGAAACTGGAGAGATAAGAGGTCAGAACAGAATTCTGATTAAAGTGATGAAGATAGCAAAAATGAAAAGACAGATATTCCTCTCAGTGGTTAAAAAAAAAAGTGTGGAGGATACATATGATTCAAGAGGACCAACGTGTTATTTTTGTCATGAGAGGGCAGACTGTTGGAAATGAAAGGGTAAAGCTGTAACATTTGTAGGACTGCATAGCATCTCTTCAGAAAATGTTGTACCAGTAGTTGGAGCTTGTGACAAACTGACAGCGTTGAATGTATTTACTGTTGGAGTAGAGCAGAGCACAGTAAATTAAAGAAGTATTATATTTAATTAAGGGTGAAGTGACCCCAAGTCTCATGAACCAGGCAAACAAATTAATATTCTTAGAGAAATGGGGTCAGCTCAATCTCTGATGTTGGCAGCTGATGGGAATTTCTCTCCAGAAAATTCACTATATAAAATGTGTTGATACAGGATATTAATGGAGGCTGTTTACCGGCTCCATTGTATAGAGCTAATTTAAAATATAATTTAATTTCTGGTTTTGTTATTGTTGTGATTGTGCCTAAGTTACGTATTAAAGGTGCCAGTCTTCTACTAGAACATGATCTAGCTGGGGATAAGGTCCATCTCCAGATTCAAAAGGCCCAGTGCAGCTGTTAAAGCTGAAAATATACAAAAGAAATTAAGCGACATACAAAAATCCATGAGTTTTTTTTATACCTGCTACGAAAACTACTGTTTCAAATAAAAAATGTGTCCAAAGGATCAGAAGCTCAAATTGCTAATGTTAAAAGGACGTTGGAGGATTAAACTGACAACAAAAAGGTTAATGGCAGTTTGAAATGAATTGAAGCTGCCTGAATGAAACATGCAGGTAGAGCCTGAGCAAGAGGTGATGAGGCAAACAGAAACAGCATTTAAAGCTACTAAAAAAAAAGCTACAAAGGAAAATGTGATTTGAAAGCGTAAAGCACCATTGCAATCAATTTGGCCCACCATAGAGCTGTGGGGAAGAATGTGCTCTTCAATGTAAATTGAAACTTCAGAGTGACAAAACTATTGTTCTTGCTAGAAAAGAAGTAGGCAAAGCTCATGCTGAATGGGAAGATAAAAAGCAAAATAAAATTAGAAGAATCAATGAACTGACTAGAAAGGACTATCGGGATTTTTTTGTCTGGAGTTTAATGAAGTTCTTAAAGCAACAAGAAGGATTTTACTCAACAGAAGAGTGAACTGCTCGCACAAAAGGAAGCAGTGTTAAACCTTCATCTCCTGGAAAAGAACACTGAGGGATCAAATCATGAAAACAAACCTATAGATGAAAGTGATCCTGAATTTAAACTGGATGAGGTCTGATGACCATTGGACATCATAAGATGGTTATGTTTTAAACTGTCTTCTTTAATTCAGGGTAAAATGGAGTAGTGGAGAGGGGCATATGATCTCATACATAGTCTGCATGGAGACAAACCAGGTTGCCATGAGGACAGCGGCCCAGGTCAAAACCTATTGAAAGCATGGTGCAAGCTTTAACATCTGAACATAAAGAAGAAGCCAGCAGACTCACAGACTCTCGGAGGCAGTCATACAGGAGAAATTTGGAAAAGAAGATCCACAACAGGTGCTGCTATGCCAGCCAGAAGAAAAGGGCTGCTTTTGGGTTAACCACCAAGTGGAAGTCTGGTGAGAATGAAACCCCTGTTCAAGCAAAGAAATATTGTGAACAATTAAAGACAATGGAATCATGAGACAGTATGTTGTAACAGGAATTCCATTCAATTATGTTCAAAGGGTTGAGTGAACATATGGACATATAAAATAGGAGCAGAAGTAGGCCACCTGGCCCCTTGAGCCTGCTATGCCATTCAACAAGATCATGGCTGATCTGTTTGTGTTTTAAATTCCACCTTCCCATCTACCTCCAATAACATTTGATTCTCTTGCCTAACAAGGTTATCAGGGTTAGATGGGAGTGTGGAAGTTGAAACACAAGAAGATCAGATGTGATCTTATTGAATAGTGGAGCAGGCTCAAGGGGCTGAATGGTCTACTTCTGTTTTATTTATTATGTTCTAATGTTCTAAAAATCTATCTACTGCTGCCTTAAAAATATTCAATGACCCCGCCTCCCCCACCTTCTAAGGCAGATAATTCCAAAGTCACACAACACTCTGAGGGAAAAAAATTCTCTTCATCTCTGTCCTAAAAAGGCGACCCGTAATTTTAAAACAGTGCCCTTAATTCTGGACTCACCCATAAGAGGAAACAACCTTCCCACGTCCACCTTGTCAAGGCCGTTCAGGATCTTATATCCTTCAGTCAAGCCATCCCTCACTCTTCTAAACTCCAGTGGAAACAAACCCCGTCTGCCCAACCTTTCCTCATAAGGCAACCCACTCATTCCAGGTATCAATCTAGTAAACCTCCTCTGAGCTGCCTCCAACACATTTGCACCCTTCCTTAAATAAGCAGACCAAAACTGCACATGGTATTTGAGGTGTGGTCTCACCAATGCCCTGTATAACTGAGGCATAACATCTTTACATTTATGTTCAATTCCTCTTGTAGTAAAGGATAGCATTCCATTAGCCTTCTTAATGACTTTCTGTACCTGCTTACTAACTTTTTGTGACTCGCATACTAGAACACCTAGATCCCTCCGCACCTCAGAATTCTGCAGTCGTTCTCCGTTTAAGTAATACTCTGCGTTTTTTTCTTCCTGCCAAAGTGAACAACTTCACATTTTCGCACATTACACTCCATCTGCCAGATTTTTGCCTATTCACTCAGCCTGTCTGCAACCTCGTTGTCCTCTTCACAACCTACTTTTCTACCTATCTTTGTGTCATCTGCAAGTTTAGCTACCATGACTTTGCTCCAGTATCTAAGTCATTGATGTAAATTGTAAAAAGGTGAGGGCCCAGCACAGACCCCTGCAGGATCCATTCATCACATTCTGCCAATCAGACAAAGGTCCATTTATGCATACTCTGTTTTCAACTAGCCAGCCAATCTTCTATTCATGCTAATATGTTACCAACTATGCCATGAGCTTTTATTTTCCACAATAACTTTCAACGTGGCTCGTTACCAAATACCTTCTGGAGATCCAAGTGCAGTACGTCTACCAACACTCCTTTATCAACAGCACATATCACTCCTTCAAAGAACTCTAATTGGTTAACCACAGTTTCCATTTCACAACACCATGCTGATTCCTCCTGATTACCTCAAAGTTTTCTAAGTGCCCAGCTAAAGCCTCTTTAATGATCAATTCTAGCATTTTCCCCACAACAGACGTCAAGCTAACAGGCCTATGGTTCCCTGTCTGCTGCCTTCCTCCCTTCTTGAATAGAAGGGTTATATTTGCTACTTTCCAGTCTGATGGAATCTAGCAAATTTTGGAAAATTGACATCACCACATCTACTACCTCATTAGCCACCTCTTTTAAGACTCTAAGATGAAGTCCATCTGGACCCAAAAACTTGTCAGTCTGCAGCTCCATCAGTTTGCTCAGTACTGCTTCCCTAGTGATTGTATTTTCACCTCTCCCTTCCACCTCCTTATTTACAGCTCAATTGGAATGTTTTTTGTATCCTCTATAGTGAAGACAGAAGCAAAATATTTGTTCATTCATCTACCATTTCCTTATCTACTATTAACTCCCCATTCTCAGTCTCTAGGGGACCAACACTCACTTTATTTACTCTTTTCCTTTTTAAATACCTGTAGAGACTCTTGCTATACATTTTTAGATTTCTAGCTAGCTTCCTCTCATACTCTAATTTCTTTCTCCTGGTTAACCTTTCAGTCATTCTCTGCTGTTCTTTATATTCTGACCAATCATCTGACCTGCCTCTCATCTTTGTGCAGTTATATGCTTTTTCCTTAAGTTTGATGCTTTCCTTAACTTCATTGTGGAGGGTCCTCCCTTTAGAATTTTTCTTTATAGTAGGAATATCCTTATTCTGCATATTCTGAAATATCCCCTTAAATGTCTTCCACTGCTTCTCTATTGATCTATTCCCTAGCTTGGTATCCCAATTCACTTCAGATAGCTCAGCTTTCATGCCCACATAGTCACCCTTATTTAAGTTTAAAATACTAATCTTAGACCCACTCTTCTCCCTTTCAAACTGGACATAAAATTCAATCATAATGTGGTCCCTGCTACCTAGGGGTGCCTTCACTCTGAGGTCATTAATTAATCCTGTCACATTACACAATACCAAGTCTAATATAACCTGCTCTATGGTCATTTCCAGAAGTGCTGCTCTAAGAATCTATCTCAAAAGCATTCTATGCACTCCTCATCCAGGCCTTGACTACCAATCTGATTTTTGTAGTTTATATGTAGATTAAAGTCTCCGAAGATTATTCCTGTCCCTTTATCACAAGCACTCAATATTGCTTCTTGTATACTTTGTCCTATATTGTGGTTACTGTTAGAGTACCTGTAGAACACTCCCAACTAGTGACTTCTTTCCCCTACTATTCCTCATCTCCACCCATACATTCTACAAATGACCTTTGAACCCAGAAGATTCTACATCCTAATCCCCTTAACCAGGGCCATCTCTAACTATTGCACCAATGGTCATCCCTGATTAACAGTTCTATCCCTCCAAAATTACCTAGCTTCCTATTCTTCTTGAATGTCATATACCCCTCAATAATCAGGTCCCAATTCTTGTCATCCTGCAACCATGTCTCCATAATTGCTATCAGATCATATTTATTTACTTCAATGTGCGCTATCATTTCATTTACTTTGTTATGAATGCCACGTGCATTCAGATACAGAGCCTTTAGTTTTGTCTTTTTGTTCTGTTTGTAACATCTAGTCTTGACTTTTGGTGCATTCTTAAGTTTCTCTGTCTCTTCCTTTGATTCTCTGACCCTCATTTCCCAAATTACTATTTTGCTCTCCTGCCTTGACTCTACTCCTGAGTTTGCTTCGTCTACCTGAGCTTGAGCGCTCACCACACCCTTCCCTCCTGGTTAGTTTAAAGCTCTCTACTTGCCTAGTTATGCAATTTACAAGAACAATCGTCCCAGTGGTACAGCCCCCAATTTCCCCAGCACTGGTGCCAATGCCCCATGAACTGGAGCCTATTTCACCCACAACAGTCTTTGAGCCATGCTTTAATCTCCCTAATCTTATTTGCCCTATGCCAATTTGCATGTGGCTCAGGCAATAGTCCAGAGATTATTACCTTTGAGGTTCTGCTTCTTAATTTGGTACCTAATTCCTCATACCGACTATGCAGAACCCCTTTCCTTGTCCTGCATATGTGATTGGTACCTACATAGGCCATAATGACTGGATCCTTCCTCTCCCACTGCAAGTTCCTCTCCAGCCCTGAGCAGATGTCCTGAACCCTGGCACTAAGCAGGCAACAGAGCCTCCTGGACTCTCACTCATTGCCGAAGAGAACAGTGTCAATCCCTCTCATTATACTGTCCCCAACTACCACTACATTCCTGTTTGTTCCCCCCGTTTGAACGACTTCCTGTGCCAACGGTGCCATGGCCAGCCTGCTTATCCACCCTGCAGATCTCGCTTTCATCAACACAGGTTGAGAACACTTCAAACCTGTTTGACAATTGCAAAGTCTGAGGTTCTTCCACTAATGTCTGCTCAGCCCCTCGACCTGCCTCACTCATGATCACCGTGGACCAAAACAGACGACCCTATTCTAAGAGGTGTGACCGCCTTCAGAAAAAAGTGTCCAGGAATTTCTCCCCTTCCCTTATGTTGTGCAGTGTCTGCAGTTCACCGTCCAGATCAATAATCCTGATCTGGAATTCCTCTGGCTGCTTATACTTTCTGTAGACTTGTTTGTCCTTGATCGCCTTGGTGTCCAAAAGCTCCCACATTCCACAGCTGCAACATAGCACCTGTCTTGCCATTGTTACTTCTGTTATTTTTTGAACTTAATTTAATTACTTTTTAAAACTAACTTAGAATATTTCCTATGTATTCACCTCTTTCCCCCATGCACTGAATTCCCATGTGAACCTAATTCGCTACTCACTCTCCTATCTCCTCATGTGCCTCTTATGGGTTGAGAGAAGGGGACTTTGTTTCAGAGGACTCTATAAGATTTACCCTAGTGAAACAGGGAAAAGGGATTCTGAGCTGGGAAGAGATTTTTTTTTTAATCAGAAGATTACAGTTGTGCAGAGAGTGCAGTGTAATGCATAAAGGTGGTGTGGGGCTTTCATTGTGTTAGAAGTTACTAGGGAATACTTCCTCTGTAGTTCAGTGTATTAGTTGCCTACTAAGTAATGTTTAGTCAATGTTGATTTTAGTTTGTTTGTTTACAGTTGTTATGATATGACAGGTGGTATTTGCTGTGTTAACCAAATCCCAAAAGGAAACTTGGTCAAGCTATCACAACGTTTTTGCAATTTGTATTTATTACAAGAAGGTATGTGTACTGAAGTCAGTAGTTAAGATTTCAATACCAGTTATGGAGATTTTAAATATTATATTAAAACATTTATTGACAAAAGGAAAGAAAGCTTAAACACACAAGATTACAGTTACACAGTTAAATTTAGTCTTATAACATTTCCCAAAAGATTCCTACTTAGCTAATAAACACCCCTTTGAAGGCAGTCCCTATAGATTCTTAATCCATAAAACATCCAGTAATATCACTGCAAGGCACCCAATGTTGCTATAACAGAGGAATTTCACAAGCTTCTTTCTCCCTCTCACTCGAGAATGGAAATCCAAGGCTTGTAACAAAACCTCGCTTTCTGGAACAACCAGACACTGCTCTGAGGTGGCTAGGTGCTGCTTCCTTCATAGGACTGTGCTCACATGGCCACACACCTCAAACAGCTTTCAATCTTTCCTTAAATACATTTCCCCCTTTTGTCTTTAAATCCATTGTTCTTAACAGGCATTTAAAAGTTATATTTCCCAGAATCTAAAAATCTTTCATGTTGTCTTTATGGCCACCACTTTTGGGAAAAATAAACTAAATAACTTTGCTTTATTCCTTTATGATCTTTGCTAGTTGTAAAACTTACTCTTCTCTCTTTGAAATCCAACAGCTAAAAATTCAAATCCTCATTTATCTCCTAATGCAAATCTCTATTCATGTTGTATCTACTTGTGTCCCATCATTGTTTATCAATTACAACTTCAAAAATGTTTTCTTTACACCTAACCCTTTGATGAGTTAAACCGTGCAGTCTGACTATCTTCAGTATAATTAAATTTATCACACACACACACCCCACAAGCCTGCTTCACAGTATCCCACAGTAATATATTGAAATAAATGATATTTTCTTTACACGGTAAAAATTTTAAAACGTGAAATCATAGCCAGAATTTTCACCTTGGTGGGCTGGCGTGCTCTCCCAACCCACTCGAGCATGAAATGACATGTATTGACATCGGGCAAGCGTCCCGACGTCAGTGCGCAGTCAAGCAATATTTTGGTTGGTGGATGCGTGCATGAATCGGCAGCGCATCCGCCGACAATCAAAAGGCTTGTTAAGGCCATTAAAGTTGTAATTAGCTTACATTTTTCACTGCCTGTTCAAACTTATGGTTGGTGGGCAGACGAAAAGGCCAAGCAGCCTTTGCACTTTTTAGGAAACCTCATCCACAGGCGGGGTGAGGTTTCCAAAAGAAAATAAAATTAAAATTTTAAAATTTAATTAATAACATGTTGCTGCTCATGTGACAGAGTCACATGAGGGGACATGTGTTATAACATTTTATGTGTCTTTATTTATTTTTCTGAAAACACTTCATCTCCCTGGGGCAGCTCTATGCCTCAGGGAGATTTGCAAGCATGCACTTGTGCGCATGTGCGAAATGCCCTGCTCACCCTCCTCCCTCACCCGCACAGTCAGCGAGGAGTGCTGTTGCTCACGTTTCATGCTTGGCGGGCCTTAATTAGCCCGCCAGCGTGAAGTCCTGGCCTAGCCCTGAATGCGGGAGGCAGTTGGCTTCCTGATGAGCCCGCCTGACAGGAGCTAAATTCTGCCCCATGTTGTGTGATCATTTGCATAGGTCACTGGGAAATGGTCTATGTGGATTGGAACAAAACAATATTCAGGGAGAAAATCAGTAGCTTCTTGGACAAATATAGAGAGCCGGCATATTAAGGACAAATCATGCTTGACGAACTTGATTAAGCTTTTTGATCAGATAACGAGGTGAGTAGATGAGGGCAGTGCCGCATGTTGTGTACACGATCTTTCAAATTGCTTCTAATAATTTACCACACAATGAGCTTGTTAGCAAAATTGAAGTCTATTGAATAAAAGGGGCAGGAGGAGCATGGATCAAAGTTGGCTAAGGGATAAAGAGCAGAGAGTTGTGGTAGATGAAGGTTTTTCAGACTGGAAATGATATATAGTGGTGTTTCCCAGGCTTCTGTACTAGGACCACAGTTAGTTTGGTATATATTAATAACTTGGACGTAAGGGTATGGGTGCAATTTTGAAATTTGTAGATGACATGAAATTTGGAAGTGTAGTAAATAGTGAGGAAGATAGTAATAGACTTCAAGGGAACATCGACAGGATGGTGGAATGGCTGACACAGTAGATGAAATTCATTGTGGAAAAGTATAATGTGATACATTTTGTTGGAAAGAATTGGAAGAGATAATACAAGATAAATGGTAAAATTTTAAAAGTGGTACAAGAATGGGGTGACCTGGTGGTGTTTGTCCCCAAATCTTTAAAGGTGGTAGGACCATCAGAAATTACAAAGCAGTTAATGAAGCAGATAGGATATAAAATACCCCTTCAGCCCAAGTTAAAAAATTGTGTCCAATTCTAGACACAACATCTTATGAAGGATGTGAAGGCTTTAGAGAGGATACAGAATGAGATTTGTACTTTTTATTTATTCATTCACAGGATGTGGGTATCGCTGGCAAGACAAGCATTTATTGCCCATTCCTAATTGTCCTTGGGAAGGAGATGGTGAGCTGCCTTCTTGAACCGCTGCAGCCCATGTGGAATTGGTGCACCCACAGTGCTGTTAGGAAGGGAATTCCAGGATTTTGACCCAATGACAGTGAAGGAACAGTGATATAGCTCCAAGTCAGGGTGGTGGGTGGCTTGGAGAGGAACTTATAGGCGGTGGTGTTTCCACGCATCTGCTGCCCTTGCCCTTATCCTTGGTGAGTTGTTGCTGTGACCTTGTAGATAGTACACATTGCTGCCACTGTGTGTCAGTGATGGAGGGAGCAAATGTTTAAGGTGGTGGATGGGGTGCCAAACAAGTGGACTGCTTTGTCCTGGATTGTGTGAAGCTTCTTGAGTGTTTTTGGAGCTGTACTCATTTAGGCAAGTGAAGAGTATTCCATCACACTCCTGACTTGTGCCTTGGACAGGCTTTGGGGAGTCAGGAGGTGAGTGACTCTCCACAGAATTCCCAACCCCTGACCTGCTTTTATAGCCTCAGTATTTATATGGCTTATCCAGTTCAATTTCTAGTTTATGAAGATTTATTAGAATGGTTCCAGGGTTGAGGGATTATAGTTAGTATAGAAAGACTGGAGAAACTAAGGTAGAATTCCTTACAGCAGGAAAAGCTAAGAGAAGATGTATTACATACATACGAACACACAAACATATGAATTAGAACAGGAGTAGACCACTCGGCCCTTTGAGCCTGCTCTGCCATTCAATAAGATCATGTCTGATCTGATTTTAACCTCAACCCCACATTCCTGCCTACTTCCAATAACATTTAACCTCCTTGCTTATCAAGAATCTATCTACCTCTGCCTTAAAAATATTCAAAGATTCTGCCTTCACCGCCTTTTGAGGAAGAGACTTCCAAAGACTGTCAACCCCCAGAGAGAAAAAAAATCTCCTCATCTCTGTCTTAAATGGGAGACTCCTTATTTTTAAACAGTAACCCCCTAGTTCTAGATTCTCCCACAAGGGGAGACATCCTTTCCACATCCACCCTCAGGATCTTATATGTTTCAATCAAGTCACCTCTTACTCTTATTAACTCCAGCGGATACAAACCTAACCTGTCCAGCCTTTCCTCATAAGACAAGTCACCCATTCCAGGTATTAGTCTAGTAAACCTTCTCCGAACTGCTTTCTTAAATAAGGAGGCCAATACTGTACACAGTACTCCAGCTGTGGTCTCACCAATGCCCTGTATAACTGAAGCATAACCGCCCTACTTTGCACTCAATTCCCCTCACAATAAACAATAACATTCTATTAGCTTTCCTCAATACTTGCTGTACCTGTGTATTAACCTTTTGTGTCGGTGCAGACTCGATGGGCCGAAGGGCCTCTTCTGGACTATGTGATGCTATGATTCTGTGATTCTGTGATTAATGCACTAGGACACCCAGACTCTTCTGTACAAGTGTTAGAAGCGTTTAAACTGTTGGATGATGGATTTAGATGAGGAAAGTAAAGAGAAACTGTTTGCAATAGTTAAAGGGTTGACAAGTGAGCACAGATTTAAGGTAATTGGCAAAAGAGCCAGAGGCAATGTGAGGAAAATGTTTTGAAACTTTCACCATACTTTCAATAGGTTTTTAACTGGCCCCCTTGTCCCCATGGCAACCAGGTCACATGGGCTTGTCTCCAGACAGACTTTGTATGAGGTCACTTGCCCCTTTCCACTATTCCATTTTACCTTGAATTAAAGGAGACAGTTTAAAACATAACTATTGTCTAACATCCAGTACTCATAAGTTTGGAAACATTTCTTTCTCACTGACATCAAACTGCTTGACCTGCAATTGCCAGCATTATCCCGTTCCCCCTTTTTGAACAGGGGTGCGATATTTGCAACATTCTAGTTCTCTGGTACCATTTCTGTAGCTAAGGAGCATCAAAAGAATGTGACCAGCACTTCCATGATTGCTACCCTCACTTTCCTCAATAACTTAGTATACATCTTATCTAGCCTGTTGACTTATTCACTTTAAGTACAGCCAGCCTTTCTGGTATCTCTATCTATTTTTATCTCATACAGTATCCTGGAAACCTCTTTGTTTACCATAGCTTTGGTGAGGTTATCTTACTTGGTTAACACTGATGCAAAGTGTTTCCATGAACTAGCAAAATCAGCCAGACTAATATAATAAATAGTTTATTTTTTCTTTCTATTAGCAAGTATTCCTTGATGTACTTAGGAGTGTAAAGTTGTACAATTTTAGTAATACAGTTGAAAGCTGGTTTATCAGGAAAAATAACCATTTTAATGAGGGTGACCATATAATTTGTGCCACATGATATAACATGGTATTGCTCAAGAAAATTGTATCCTTCAACTCATCACAAGAACACAACTGGTAGTGTACACATCTCAATCATTACATTCAGTGAAACTTCACTCCCAACCCCATCAGAAACACAATTGTACACTTTGTTTTGATTTAAACTAATAGTCAGATCTCAATATTTTCATTATTAAATAATAATGTAGAGTTGGAGAAATAATCCAGTTGAATAACTATTCTATTGTGTGTGAAATTGGATTTGGAACATTAAGTTAAATTAAAGGAAACTTTATAATTTCTGTTATGAAATGCTAATTAAAGATGACACTTGATTCTTGCTCAAAAAGCTGTGGAGTATTTCTTGGACATCTCTTTAAAGAATTTTGCCATGAATTATACATTATAACTTGAAGCTGCAATTACAGAGAATTTAGAAACAGTGCATTCCAGAAAACTGATTATTTTTCTGTCAGGCTTTCCATTCATTTCTAACAGTATGAACTATAGCTGACTTTACACTGAACAGCTCCATTTCTCTGTCTTGCACCTGGCAATACATTTTCCCAATTCCTTCTCCTGCACTTTGAACACATTCCTCACTTATCCATCACCGCCAATCACAGGGGAAACATGCACTACATTTCCTCATTTACAGCAGGCGCTAACAACATTCTCCACAATCACCACACCCTCAATGTGTCTCTCTCCCTCCACCACGCCCCCCCTCCCCCCCCCCCGCCACCTTAAACCAATTTATATTTCTCCCTTCTTCTAACTATGCTTCAGTTCTGCCGAAGGGCCATGAAGGCTCGAAACGTTAACTGATTTCTTCTCCGCCGATGCTGCCAGACCTGCTGAGTTTTTCCAGGTAATTCTGTTTTTGTTTTGGATCTCCAGCATCCGCAGTAGCTTTTAGCTTTTTGTTTTTAGCTAACAACATTCTGTTCTCTCTTGGGAGCAATTGCAAAACAAAAAGCTTTTCTGGGTAGCTTCATATCTAGTCACTTTTTTTCAACTGAACACTTCCCCACCCTATTTACCATTTGCTTTTTCCCCATCTCAATGTGCACACAATTAAAAGCTCACACATACATACACCTCTCCAACAGTCTCTCAATAAATCCATCTCGGTCTGTAGAAATTTAATGGTTCACAACATAAGGGAGAGAAGGGAGACCAGCTAACATTGAGCTCATGGTAAGATGGAAGAGGCAGCCATTGAAAAATATGCTCATCAAGAATGAGAAGCACCACAGATGGTGGTACTATGCAGAGTGGCTGCCTCTTGTACCCGCCAATTAATCTTAAAAAAAGGACATATATGCAACCGGCTTGACACCTTCATAGGGCTGCACACTGAAGCCTCATATCTGCATTGCCTTGCTAACTCTTGTTTTTCCTTAAGGTTCTTCTCAGCATTAGGGCCCTGTGGAAGAGGATTTGGCAAAGGGCAGTTTACCCAAAGGAGAACTGTCATCCACTCCATCCTTTCTTAGTACCAACACAGAGATTGACATCATGGGTGGGATAGGCAATGAGCCAGAGAAATCTAGCCTTGGTTAAGTATGGAATATAAGTTAGCAGGATCAGGGACCAGTGGAACTGATGGCCTCAGAGACAGTTCACCAGAGGGAAAGCTTAAGGGACCAGACTTGAGTGACAGCAGCTTTCCATCAGCTTTGCTGAAGACACTGGGGAGATCCTTGTAGGATGATTAAAACGCAACTTTGGTTGATATGGACAATTTCAAGACTATTTTTGCTGTAGGTATTAAAGCTTTCACCTTTTCACATTTAGCTGTGAGGGGGACATAGAGGCTGCAAAAAGGTATAGACAGTGAGTGTGCAACAAGGTGACAGATGTGTGTGAGTTTATGTGTGTGTATATTTTGCTTTCCATATTTAAGGAAGGATGCAGTGGCATTGGAGGCAGTAGAGAGAAGGTTCACTAGATTGGTTCCTGGGATGAGAGGCTTGTCCTATGATGAGAGACTGAGTACATTGGGCCTACACGGTCTGGAGTTTAAAATACTAAGAAGTGATTGCATCAGATCATATAAGGTTCTGAAAGGTCTTGACAGGATAGCCATCAAGTGGTTGCCTCCCATGGCTGGGGAATCCAGAACACAGAGTCACAATCTCAGGGTAAGAGGGTGATCATTTAGGACTGAGATGAGGAGAGATTTCTTCATTCAGAGGGTTGTGGATCTTTGGAATTCTCTATCCCAGAAGTTTCTGGATGGTCCATAATTGAATAAAATTACGGCTGAGATAGGCAGATATTTGGTCCCTCAGGGTGTCAAGAGATATAGGGAACTGGCGGGTAAGTGGAATTAAGACCGATGAACAGCCATTATCACATTGAATGATGGAGTAGGCATGAGGGGCCATATGGTCTTCTCTTATTTCTTATATTATAATGGAGCTTCTGTCTACAGTGTAGTTTCATAAAATAAAGAAAAGATTTGCAATTACTGAGCACCTTTCCCAACCTCTGGACGTCCCAGAGTGCTTTATAACAATTTAATACTTTAAAGTGTAATCACTGTTGTAGTGTGGGAAGCATGGCAACCAATCTGGACACGGCAAGGCCCTACAAACAAGAATAGGATAATGAGCAGTGGGAAGTCATGTTTCGTAGCGATTGGTGCTGTAACCATGGTTGTTCACCATTTGTTTTAATGATTTACAGTCAGGACTTGGAAGTACATCAAAATGTACAGAAGACTCCAAATTAGGGAGCATAGTTAATATAGAGGGGACTGTGATAAAATATAAGATGACAATGATAAACCTGCAAAATGAGCATGCAAATAACAAATTAATTTAAATATAGATAATTGTGAGGTGATGCTTTTTGGTAGGAGGCATAAGGAGGCCATCAACTACTTGAAAAATATGGGCTGAATTTTAACCACCAAAACAAATAAAATGTTAAAAATCTCTAATCTGAACCCAAACCACCAGCTTCAGTTTTAGTAAAGGTGGGATGGGGGACAGGCAGACAACCAACCTGCTCCATGCAGGAGGGAGAACACATTTAAATATTTTAATATGGCTGCATTTCTCACTTATTTTTCCTCCATTTTAGATTTAACCTGGCCTTTAAGACAAGCATCAGGAAAGCTGATAGTTAAAGGGAGGAGGGGGCTGCTGGAATTATCAATTAAGTACCTTTCCTGTGGCCCAGGAGCAGGAGTGCTTTCCCCAGCCATCCAATATTATCTGCAGACACCTAGCATCTGGCTAACTCTTTTCCCTCTCCCAGAACAGAACTTCACTCTCCAAACCACCAACTCTCATTGACCCATCCAAACTTCCCATCCCTATCTTACAAACTCAGCAGCACCCTCCACCCATACAGCCTCTGAACTAGGATCTCTCCCCGCTGGCCTCCAAAATCACCTCAACCTCCAATTCCCAATCTCTCCTTACTTTCTCTCTGCCCCCTGGCTGTGGCCTGGTGCCAAAGGCCTACTGGCACAGCCAGCCAACCATCTGGCTGATGACAGCTGCTGATGGAAACAAAAATGTTAATAAGATTCTGCCAATAAATTCAGCAGGACCTGAGGGAGATCCATTCTTCTGGGATTCCTGGAATGCAAAACAGCACTCCCACTCTCTCCCCAGGAATAACAGGGCCTAAGAGTTTAAATAATTTAGCGATATATGGAACATTGGTTAGAATACAGTAAGAACCACAATCCTGATCTCCAATCAGTTCAGAGAAGGTCTACTAGACTAATACCTGAAATGGGAGGGTTTTCTTATGGGGAAAGGTTGGACAGGCTAGACTTGTATCCACTGGAGTTTAGAAGAGTAAGAGGCTCCTTGATTGGAACGTATAAGATCCTGAGGGGACTTGACAGGGTGGATTTGGAAAGGATATTTCCTCTTGTGGGAGAATCTAGAACTAGGGGTCACTGTTTAAAACTAAGGAGTCACCCATTTATGACAAAGATGAGGAGAATTTTTTCTCTCAGAGATTAGTGAGTCTTTGAGTATTTTAAGTCAAAGCTAGGTAGATTCTTGATAAGCAAGGGGTGAAAGGTCATCAGGGGTAGGTGGAAAAGTGGGGTTGAGGTTAGCCATTATCTTATTGAATGGCAGAGCAGGCTTGAGGGGTCGAGTGGCCTATTCCTGCTCCTAATTCATATGTTCACATGTATGTTCATATAGTACAAAATAAAAGAAGCACTGGCAATGTATAAAAAAGATTTACAAGAATGATATCAGATCTGAGAAGGTTTAATATCTCATTCAAAAGATAGCACCTCTGACAGTGCTGCACTCTCTTAGTGCTACACTAGCATTAGGCTAAATTATGCATTCAAGTCTCTGGAGCAGGATTTGAACAAACTTAACTCAGTGGCCAGAGGTGTACCATTGCCAACACACGTATCAATAAAAGTTATGAATTTGGATTGTCAGGATGCCGCTGCTGTAATGTTCTGTGGCAGTTAAAGAAGTGTCAAAGGAGGAATTGAGGATTGTTAATGCGAAGGGGTTTGTGGAACATTGGAGGGGAATGAATGGGTCAGCCATAGTTCGGTGCATTCAACTCGTCCCTGCCTATAAAATGTGGTAGTTGCTTCAACTCTTCTGTTCCTTCCTTCATTTCTCACCTGATGTGGGGAATTCCTCCTGCTGTTCCTCCATGGCCAATCCACCTTGGATAGCAAGGATGTGCAGCATGCAGCATAGTCCATGAAACTCTCTGGGCTGTACTGATGCAAACCACCAGACCTTTCCAGGCATTTAAGCAATTGATTCAATAGTCTAATCCCATGGCTCTGGTTGTACCTCTTGTATGAGTGTGCTGGAGTTACAAAAAGGTGTTGTAATCTCTCTGTTACAGGGTAGTCCCTGTTGCCTACCAATCATCCTCTGATTTTTCCTTAGCCATTGAAATAATTGGAAAATAATTGACTAGTGCAGCGTGAAGGGATCAGGACAGCTGCTTGGAAACTTGGCACAGATTTTCAATATCCTGTGGCAATACTCACTGACCAGCTGCATATTTATGGAATGAAATCCTTTCCTATTTTGACTTGGCTGGTGTTCTACTACCCTGATGGCTACATCTGTCCAACCTCCTGTACACAAGGCAACAACCACTGCAACAAATCCCAACAGCTTTCATTTTGACTTGTGTAGTCTATTGAGAAGGCATTGTACTCAATAGACCTGGCCAAGAAGACAGTGATGACCTACATGGATGCATATGTAAAGAGCAGACAGAGATACAGGAAATGCCCTTTGAAGCATCCCGGGAAAAGCTTTAAGAATTTTTCCTGTCGGTGCCAATGGGTGACCACCTGGCCCAGCAGGCAGTTGGCTATGTTGTAGGACTTCACCGAAGTCTATAACAGACAGGGAATGAGATAATACCCTAAACCAGGTGCAGGGATCATAATGTGTGATTAAACTACACTCATTGTTAGTGATGCAGGCAATACTCAAACTTTATGTTGCCTGCTCACATACGTGATTGCAAGCATGCAACCTACATGAAACTTTTGAGTGGCTACATGCCTGAACAGGGGTCCAAAATTGTGAGAGGCTAGTCCAAGTTCCAGCTAACCTGCACTACTTAAAACCAAGCTGCATCTCTTAACATTTTGAATGGAGCAGGTGCTGGAAATGAGTTTGATTAGGAGAACATAGTAAACAGTGGGTTAACAATGTTGTTCCAATGCAGCACTGGAGGCCTTGGTGAGGGAAGTGAACTGGAGGTGAGATTCTCTATCCACAGAAAATCCTTCAGAATTACACAGCGAAGGCAGAGGGAACAAGTAGCCATTGCAGCCAATTCCAGCAACCTAGATTAGTGGACCTAAATGCAAGGGCCACAAGAAGTTCAATGGTTTCACATGTGGTTCAGGTCAGTCAATGTATCTTCAAACGACATGTTCCACCAACTGCACCATTAGCGTCACAGTCTAATGAACCACACCTCCATCATCGAACAATAATCTCCATCAACCAAAACATTCATGGTTTCACCTCAACCTCATCACACTTAGCACTGTGATAAGCCTCACACCCACCTCACAGTTCACACACACTGCCTGCTATTCAACTATTGATAATTGTATCTTGTCATGTCATGCGTGCTTTATCTGAAGGCAGGTCCTTGGCTCATTGTCTGTTGATGCTTCAACCTGAGCCATTTTCTTGGTAGTTTTAGTCAGTGGTGGTATGCCTTCCACTCTCAGGGACAGAGCGAGGAGGCAGATTCCAAGTCTACCTCAGCTGGAATGGGAATCGAAACTATGCTGAACCATATGCTAACCATCTAGCCAGCTGAGCTAACCGGCCCTCTGTTAATTGCATATTGAGTGCTTGACACTTACTGTCATATTTCCCTCCATCTTGCATAAAAAGGTAACATGCAGGCAAGCCTGCACCTTCTCACCCTAATGGAGGCGATTGTTCTGGCCATCATTGGAGCAGCCATGACAGAAGTCATGGACTTGGTGGGGTAGAAAATACTGAAAATGATGGAACACTGATATGAAATTCTCCTCACTGTTATGATCCTTGTAGAGACCAATAACCTTTAAAAAGAGATTTGAATTCCCAGTGACTGACTTAAAGGATTATACAAGAATTCACATTTTGAAACTTTTATTGTAACAAATAGACTAAAAAAAATAAAGAATGGAACTGGAGCCAACCTTTATATGATGTTATAAGCATTTATTAGAGATACATGTTAGAAGCATGTCCCTCCTAACCTAAACACAGGTTCAGTCAATTTCTATTGTTAAACCCATTACCAATTAAATGCCCCGTTTGCCCCACTGTAAAAACACAAACAAAAAGAAAGCGAACCAAAACATTAAAGGAAACTTATTAACTTAAATTAAAAAGTCATTCCCCGGGTTGATAATGCACTCCAGTCCCACCTCCCACACCACCCCCCGGTTGCGGAAGGCATCGAGCCTATCGATTGACACTGTATGGAAGAGAAGCAGCTAGTGAGGCCGAAGGACCCCCTCAACCGCCTGCTGCCTGGACCTGTTAATGACCATCTTTGCCAAGCCCAGGAACAGTCCAACTGATCTTCTCAACCCTCCTCTGCACCTGGTGGACAAAGATCAAGAGCATGGGTCTGAGGTGCAGCCAGAAATTGAGGAATAGCCCCTTCAGATAATAGAAGAGGGGCTGCTACCTCTGACACGATGGGCTGAATTTTCTGTTTGGCAGGGGGGGGCAGAGCGGGAGTGGGCGGACCCAATCGCTGCCCACGATCGGGTCCACACCACCATTTTACGCGGGCGGGCCAATTAAGGATAGCAGGAGTGGGCGAGTGGCGGCGGGAGTGCATTGTCCGCCGGGTCCAATGGCGACCCAGCGGCCTGGTTATCAGAAGTGTTGGCAGCTTTTGCAAGGCTGGTCACAATGTCAAGTGGAAGGGCTCACCAGAGGGCTTCTGGTGAGCAGGCCAGTCCGGAGGGTAAGCTAGAGGAAAGGGCGAGGCTGGAGGGTAGAGTGTGGGTGGGGGGCAGTGTGCCCCTCGTCTCTCAGATGACTGCCTTGCTGCCCTCCTAGAGGAGGTGGCAGCATGGTGGGAGGTGCTGGTTCCCCAGGATGGGAGGAGGAGGCCCCCCCCAACATGACCAAACATGCCTAGGAGGAGGTGGCGGAGGTAGTGAGCTCCTGTGACGTGGTGTGGCGCACCTGGGTCCAGTGTCACAAGCGCTTCAATGACATGTTGAGCTCAGGAAGGGTGCATACCATGTTGGCATTGGTCACTTAACCCAGCAGATAGGCTTCCCCCCCCCCCCTGGTGCCGCCCCCCCCCCCCGACCAAGACTGAGTGTAGTGACTGCATTGAATCATTGACGGCATGTGTCCTTTGCTGGGTGGGCCAGCAGATATTGCCCATGCTTGAGGTCAGCCTGAGAGGTGATGGAGAGATGTGTATTGCCCCCACAGCATGTGGTACACTGAGTCCCACCTGGAGATATGAGCACCTCGATGGGAATTCGAACGGGGCACAGTGGTGAGGGCACTTCACAGTCGCTGGAGTTGCTGACAGAGACAGAGAGTGCCCATGGCTTCAGCAGTCAGAGGACTGCAGGGAACCAGGCACATGCTCAGTCGGTGCCTGATGATGTGCCTCTGGAGTCGTCCGTGAGGCAGCAGGTGTAGAAAATGCGGCCAGGTGTGTGGGAGCATCTGGGGGAGATACATGAGGTTATGCTTAGCTTGGTGTCTGTGGTGGAGGAGCCTGCGCGGACAATCACCGAAGCAATGAGCCTCATGTCCGGGCGCCATGCGTCCTCCATGTGGAGAGTGGTGACTCTCGTGTAGAGGCTCCTCCAGGAGACCCGTCAGGGCTTCCTGGGGATGCGCTCTGACCAGCAAGCCCTCACATCAGCATTGACCTCAGCTGGTCAATGCCAGCGCAGGAGATGGTTTGGGCATCAATGCTCACAGCTCAGTGCCCATCTATCCATGGTGAGCAGGGAGGCCCAAAGCAACCTCACGTTGGTGCAGCAGCTGCCTGGCATCTCTGCGGGCACCTCCGGGCGCTCCGGATGAGGGCAGCAGCTCCTCCGCCCCTCTCCCAGTGACCGTAGCATCCGGTGAGGCTGCGATGACCGGGGAGATGCCAGCTGTGGAACTGGCAGCTGCATCTCAGGCGGGGCCAGCACAGGCTCCACGGGCCAGAGGATGACTGCTAAGGTCATCGAGGCCAGCAGGACAGCAGAGTGAGCAGGCTGTCTCAGATGCCACTCCGAGCGATAGGGCAGCACCAAGACGTAGCACCCAGAAATGTAAACATAAGGCACCTTAGACACATCACAGGTTTTTCACTGGTACTTTTGTGTTGGCCCGAGATGAGGTCCTTATGATTTGCTTTGTTTAGTAACACTATTCTTTTTTTTGGAATAGACTGTATTGCTTGACAGAATAAATTCAGACATGTCACCATTGCATTCCTTCTGCATGTGTATGGCTTCCAAAAAGCTAATGGGTGCTTGGTTGGACATTCAGCTTTATTAACAAGGCCCTTAGTGACTGTTCCTAACTTGGCAGATTTTGCAATTAGGTGTCGAGTATCAAGCCTACAGCCCAGGCTTGTCCTGGTGGTCCAGCTGTGCTAGCTGAAGGTTTGTTGGATTAAAGCCTCCCGGGTGTCCCTGCCTCCCTGGAGTATGCCTGGGTTAGCGTCTAGCCCTCAGTGTTTCCCAGTGCATGCTCATCCTCGGATTCACTGTTGGACTCATCGTGTGCAGCCGCAGCCACTGCATCGATGTCTTCCTCGTCCACAGCATCCCCCCTTTCCAGCGCAAGATTGTGGAGAGCGCAGCATGCAACCACTATCATCAACACACGATCTGGGGGGTACTGGAGTGCGTGTCCTGAGCGGTCCAGGCATCAGAAGCGCATCTTGAGAAGACCGATGGCTCTCACCACCACAGCCTTTGTGGAGGCGTGTCTCCTATTGTACCGCTGCTCAGCTTCTGTTCTAGGATGGCGGAGAGGCTTCATGAGCCACCTTCTGAGGGGATAGCCCTTGTCACCCAGCAGCCATCCATCCAGCCAAACCAGAGCACTGAAGAGCCCTGGCACCTGGGAGTGTCTGAGGATGTAGGCGTCATGGGAGCGGCCTGGGTACCTTGCACAGACTTGTAGAATCAGCATCCTGTGATCACACACTATCTACACGTTCATGGAGTGGAAGCCCTTCCTGTTGATGAAGGCACCAGGTTCACTTGCTGGTGCCTTGATGGCCACATGTGTACAGTCTATTGAACTCTGGACACGGGGGAAGCCAGCAATGGCCGCGAAGTCTCTGGTTTGCTGTGTCTGGCTTGCCTGGTCACAGCGGAAGTGGATGAAGGTCAATGCTCACCTGAACAGAGCGTCTATAACCTGCTTGACACAAGTGTGCACAGCTGATTGGGAGACACCGCAAAGATCACCCACTGAACCCTGGAAGCAGCCAGAGGCATAGAAGTTGAGGGCAGCTGTGACCTTCAGAGCCACTGGAATGGGGTGTCCACCCACACAGTTAGTGAAGATCTCAGGCCCAATCATCTGACAGATATAGTTGACTGTCTCCCTTGAGAGATGGAGCCTCCTTCGGCACTGCACCTCAGACATATTGAGGTAGCTGCTTCGCCGCCTGTATACCCTGACAGCAGGATAGTGGCATCTTCTGCGGCCCCTTCTGCCTTGGACTACCTCTTGGCCCTGCGCCCCTTGTGCCTGCGCCTGTCTTTCCAAAGGTGGCTCCTCTGGAGGCTGAATGTGCACTCCTGGCCTCCCCCACTTTCCCTTCTAGCCACCACCCCCCTTTCTCCTCAGAGGAGCTGCCTCCGGTGGGCAGTTCAACTCCCATTCCCAGGCTAAGGCTTCCTGAAACCTGCAGGCTCAGAAAAGATTATTCACTGCAGAGTGCTGACCTGAAGGTTAAGAGTCCAGAAATAGCAGCTGGTATGCGTTTTGAAGTACTGCTGATCACACAGCAAGTTTCAAAAACTTTCAGAAATAAATGCTTGACCATGCACACTCATGACCCCAGTAAGCCCTCTTATCCTGCCCGTGGATGAGGTTAATACAAATGCATCCTACCTGCCTGCCCATTGTGCCCGTGCGCTGAGCCGAGGATCGCAAGCGCGCCGATGGCCTTAAGTGGCCTGTTAATTAATGGCGGGCGCGCGTCGGACATCATTGCGTGCCCGCCCAGCGAAATATCACGATGGCACGTGGTGACGTCGGAACGCTCGCCCGATGTCACTGTGCGTCATTTTATGGGTGGATGTGCAGGGCCTGCACCCTCACGCCAAAGAGAAAATTCAGCTCTATGTATAAATATTAAACATGGTCTCCTCCAGGTCACGAGTCCATGAATCACTTTAACACTTTATTGCATTGGACTGCCGCATGCAACACCTGCCATGGACAAAAGGAGGGCTCCCTCATAGAGAGGGAGATGGTAGGATGGAATACTACGATATGTCTGGATCGCTAAGAAGGGAAATGAAGTGGAGGGTGTGTAAAGGTAGGGAAATGCATAGGAAAAGGCAGGGCAATGACACTAGGCCATGATGCTCATTTGCAGAGCCGGTGCAGTCACGATGGGCCAAATGGCCTCCTTCTGTGCCATTAGAATTCTGTGATTCTGTGTGCATGAGCAGGACAGGAAGAGTGGAATGGCCTCAAGAGGATCCACCAGCAGGAAGGTCCCAGCAACCATGAGCGCCCTCTCAAGTGCTAGGTGAACTGCTTGCTCAGTCTTCAGGAAGAACACCGCCTTTCTGTATATTTTTGGAGTGGCAACAATGGCTGAGGGGCCAACAACCCCAACATGGCTTTAACCCACACATGCTTTTCTGGTAATTAGCGTGAATGGTGACAGGGCTGGAGGAGCAGTGCTTATTCCTACATAAGTATTCGCTGACCCTGCCACCAGCGAAGATGGAGTTCCCATTGGAGTTGTTTTTATTTGTTCATGGGATACGGCTAGGCCAGCATTTATTGCCCATCCCTAATTGCCCTTGAGAAGGTGGTGATGAGCTCCTTCTTGAACCGCTGCAGTCCCTGTGGTGTAGATACACCCACAGTGCTGTTAGGGAGGGAGTCCCAGGATTTTGACCCAGCGACAGTGAAGGAACGGTGATATGGGGCAGAAATTTCAGGCCAACGTGCGGGGGTGGGCCCAACATGCCGCTGAGTAAAATGATGCGCGATAACCCCGATTTTATCGCGCGCCATTGCGATATTTCGTTCGGCGGGCATGTGCCGGAGTCGGCGGCGCGCCCGCCAAAATGTAAATGGACGATTAAGGCCATTAAGAAATTAATTGAAGCCCTTGTGAACGCTGCCTGCACGACCTTAAGACTGGCGGGCAGGAGAAAGGCCCAAGCGGCCTTCGCGTTTTCCAGGAAACCTCATCCATGAGTGGGATGAGGTTTCATGAAGCTTTTATTAAATAAATAAATAAATTTTGATAAATAAACAACATGTACCCACTCATGTGACAGTGGGTGGATGTGTTTAAATAATTTTTTTAATCATTTCTTTAATTATTTTAATATCCATTCAGTCTCCCTGAGTCAGCTCCATGCTTCAGGGAGATTGCTGTGCTCTTCTGTGCACATGCGTGAAAGAGCGCTGGCCCCAACTATCCCTCCTACCCCCGCCTGCACAGGTAGCGCTGAGCGCTACTGGCCACATGTTACGCTGAGCAGGCCTTAATTGGCCTGCTTGCATAAAATGGTGGCGCGGAGCCAATCGCCACTCGCAATGCCCCCACCTTGCCCCCGCTCTCTCCCATCCAGCCCACCCGCCATAGGAGAAATCCTGCCCATAATTCGACGTCATGATGGTGTGTGGCTTGGAGGTGGCGGTGTTCCCTTACATCTGCTGCCCTTGTCCTTCTAAGTGGTAGAGGTCACAGGTTTGGAAGGTGCTGCCTAAGGAGTGTTGGTGAGTTCCTGCAGTGCATTTTGTAGATGGTACACACTGCTGCCACTGTGTGTCAGTGGTGGATGGAGTGAATATTGAAGGTGGTGGGTGGGGTGCCAACAAAGCAGGCTGCTTTGCCCTGGATGGTGTTGAGCTTCTTGTGTTGTTGGAGCTGCACTCATCCAGGTATGTGGAGAGCATTCCATCACTTTTCTGATTTGTGCCTTGTAGATGGTGGACAGGCTTTGGGGAGTCAGGAGATGAGTTACTCGCCACACAATTCCCAGCCTCTGACCTGCCCTTGTAGCCACAGTATTTATGTGGCTAGTCTATTTCAGTTTCTGGTCAATGGTAACCCCCAGGATGTTGATAGTGGAGGATTCAGCAATGGTAATGCCATTGAATGACAAGGGGAGATAGTTAGATTCTGTCTTGCTGGAGATGGTCATTGCCTGGCACTTCTGTTGTGCGAATGTTACTTGCTACTTGTCAGCCCAAGCCTGAATGCTGTCAAATTCTTGATGCATTTGGACATGGACTATTTCAGAACTTGAGAAGCCGTGAATGGTGCTGAACATTGTGCAATCATTAACGAACAACCCCAATTCTGACCTTATGATGAAGCAGCTGAAGATGTTTGGGCCTAGGGCACTGCCCTGAGGAGCCCCTGCGGTGATGCCCTGGGACTGAGATGATTGACCTCCAACAACTACAACCATCTTCAATAGTGCCAGATATGACTCCAACTAATGGAGAGTTTTTCCCCGATTCCCATTGACTCCAGTTTTGCTAGGGCTCCTTGATGCCAAACTCAGTCAAATGCTGCCTTGATGTCAAGGGCAGTCACTCTCATTTCACCTCTTGAGTTCAGCTCTTTTGTCCATGAGGACAGGAGCTGAGTGGACCTGGCAGAACCAAAACTGAGCATCAGTGAGCACGTTATTGCTGTGTAAGTGCCATTTGATAGCATTGCCAACACCCAACAACATCTTCCATCACTTTGCTGATGATTGAGAGTAGACTGATGGGGCAGTGATTGACCAGGTTGGATTTGTTCTTGCTTTTTATGGACAGGACATAGCTGGACAATTTTCCACATTGCCACATGGATGCTAGTGTTGTATCTGTGCTGGAATACGTATGAATGTTCTTTATACTGTTTCTAAAATGTTGTTTCACTATTACATAATCTATTTGATTGCTATGTGCATTGCCTGGACTTCTCCAAGCGTATAATCTTCTTTTTGGTAACTTGATGAAGGTGTTTGCCACCAACAGATCATTTTCTTGATAAAACTGTATCAGTCTCTCTCCTCTTTCATTTCTTGATCCAAGGCCATATTGACTGATATGCGTCCATGATGTTCCTTCACCGAATTTAGCGTTTAAGTCGCCCATTAAAATTACCCACATCAGTTGATTTCATTTGATTTGATCATAATACTTCAGGATGTCACCATAAAATGTCTCTATTTCCTGCTCACTGTGATCTTGTGTTGGGGCATAAACTTGTATGACAACCAGGTCTATAGGCTTTCCTTTAATCTTAATCTCTTTCTGAGAGTGGCCAGTAACCTTGAACAGACCTCTTGTATCTTATGTTTACAGGATTCCTGCTCTATTCCTATGTTTCTCACCTCTTGAGAAGTAAGACAGATGATTCTTCTGTTCCATCTGACCAGAATCTTAATCATCTTACTTCTGTAAGTCCTAATAAGTCAACACAGCGTCTATCCATTACTTGTAGCAATTGTCAAGCTTTCCCACCTGATATAAAGCCCTTGTATTCCATGTTCCTATTCTCAAAAAACTACCTCCTCCATTGAATCTAACATGCTCAGAAGCTGACATCTCGTGAGTTTAGATCAACTTTTTCATAAATTTGTTGGTTACTTTGTTGGGCAAGGGCTTCTCTTTCCCTGTCACTATTTACAGCGGAATCAGCTGCAGGAGACCCAACCTCTTCTGTATCTCCTGCTATAAGATGTTGTACGCATTTGGGTAGGTCTCATGAAGAGCTCTTGAGTCTTGCATAGTTTAACAGTGTTTAATACCTAATTGTAACTATATATAGATAAACAATATAAGGTCCAAGTTAGGAGCTGCCTCCATGCTTGCGTCTACACACGCCTCTGTCCAGTATAAGACTACCCTCTAGAGTCGGGTCATGTGTTCCTTTACATCGCACTGTGGGCTGTACTGTACCCCGTCCCATGTTAACCTTTTCTATGCCAGATCCTTATGCTACACCTCCCCCAAGTCTTTATCTAATGTATTTAGTACCCCTTCTACCTCCCTCAAGTCTTTGTGTTTACAGGTTCAAGTGCTCTGGAAGCTTTATAATCCTTCCAGAGTTGGTGGAGTCATAGTCTCTCTTTTACTGGGTAAACCTTGTTGAATGGGAGGTTGTTTTCGATGTGGTCACTCTGGCGTTTGGTTGGTTAATCTTAATTCTCTTTCTTCGTTCCACTCCACATCTGGTTATTGATGGTCATTGGTTTATCCCATTCCTTATGGGGAAAATGATCTCTCAGCTCGTCTATAATGTTCAATCTGTTTTTCTTCCTACGTGCGGTTTGCTGTGATGCATGTGGGAGTTTATGGCCAGGATGTTTAGGTTGACGAGCGGGGGGTGGGGTCTGCTCACTCACGCGTAAAATGACGCAGGATGCCGTCGGGTGGAACACCCAACCTCACCTGCGTCATTTCCATTTTCAGGTTGGCGGGGGCGCAGCCGAATCAGCTGTGTTCCCACCGACCTGTCAAAGGCCTATTGAGGCCACTTAAAAACTAATTGAAATAATTATTGGACCTTAAGGTTGGTGGGCAGGCCGGGAGCCCTGGTGGGCTTCAGAAAAAGCATGAAACCTCATCCACGGGAGGGATGAGGTTTCATGAGGGATTTTAAAATGAACGTTTGATGAAAAGTGATGGACATGTCCCAACTCATGTGACAGTGTCACAGTGGGGGACACGTCAGGGAAATTTTATTTTTCCACCTGCACCATTTTTAAATTTGGCATCACTTAGCCTCAGGGAGATGAATGCGCTCTTCTGCGCACATGCGCGAAATAGCGCACTCTCGGCTGAGGGAATCCGCCCCCCCGCCCGCACAGGGAGCGCATAGCACTTCCTGGTGGACATCACATAAAATGGGGGCGCCGATCGGGGGCACGCCCGCTCCTGAACATCCCCCCCCTTCACAACGGGGGAAAATTCTTCCCTATGTTTCAAGAATGGAACCTTTATTCCCACTTGTTTCTCAACTTTAGCCAAAAATTTGATTACTTTCTTATTTTCCTGTTGTTTTTTGAGCTTATGAATCTTTTTGTTCAGCTCAGCAACTAGTCTGGTAAGGTCAGTTGTCTTTGTATCTGAGTTATCTGTGTAACTCTTATATACATTTAACAGCTTCACCTGGGCATTCAGTTCTTTTCAGAAAATTTCTTCCATGGCTACTGACTGCTCCTTAGACTCTTTCAATTCATTCATTAGATCTTTAATCTGTTTCACAGAATTTTCCTTATCTGCTTTCAAGGTCTGATTTGCTGTTCCATACCATCCATCATGACGTTCAGAGATTGGATTGAAGTTCAAGAATTTCATCAATTTTGGTTGTTATTTCTGCTTTCAAGCCACTGTTCTGATGCATCAGCCATTCTTTCTCCTGTTCCTGGTATTTTTCGCAATGCTTATTAGAGGCTTCTGATGCTTGAAGTTCATCAAGTTTTAACCGAAGACCTAAAGTAAAAGCAAAATACTGTGGATGCTGGAAATCTGAAATAAAAACAGAAGTAGTTAGCTCTGAAGAAGGGTCATACAGACTCGAAGCATTAACTCTGTTTCTCTCTCCACAGACACTACCAGGCCTGCTGAGTTTTTCCAGTATTTTCTGTTTTAATTGAAGGTCTACCTTTGTTGAATTTGGCTCTACAAGGTTACCATTTAGGTGTTTCAAGTCCTTTTTCAAGTGTTCTACTTCCTGCGAGCAACATTCCAGTACTCTCACCAGTTCTCACATTCCCTTATCAAACTCATCTTTTGCATGTGATAGTTGGTATCCGCATTGATCAGCTTTTTCTTAGCAGATAATAATTCCTCTGAGCTATCCTTCAAGCTCACATGCTGGAATTGCACTTCTGCCAATTGTTTTTGAGGTTCTTCATGCTCTTTGCGAGAACTCCTGCTTTCTTTTGCCATTCTAGGTTCTTGTTTCCCATTTCACTCATTTAATTTCTCAACAACTCAATGGTTCTCAGTAAGTTTGAGGTATCTGGTGTTTTTCCTTCTAGTTCCTTAGTCTTTAGCTCCAAATCTACATTTCCTGATCTTGCTTCTGTCTTTTCTTTATCCACCTGCAGTTTGGAACACCCTATTACTTTGTCTACAATCATAGCCAGGTGGCTCAGCACTGCCACCTGCGTTTGCAGTTAAGGAAATGTGTCATGATTTTCAAAATAATTTATTTTTAAGACTTCCGGAATGTTCTCTGTCTCCCTGGTGCCATTGTGTGGTTGGTTTGGGAATTGTGTTTTCTCTTTTGCAGCTTTACCAGGGGTTTTCTATCTTTTTAAGATCTGTTCACTCCACAACTTGAAGGTTAAAGTATTTGTCAAAGGCTTTTAATATTTCATCAAAGCTGGTTGAGGGTTCATCAATGCACTGCATGAGGGCTAGTTCACCAGCAAGCAAAGCAATAGAGTTTAAAAATGTATTAATCTGGACTTCTTCTGATTTCCTACTTAGAGCTGATGTACTCTGGTAATTTAAAAGTTTTCTTCTCCAGGATTCCCAATTCTGCATTAGGTTTGGCCCTTGCATGAGTCCAAGCTAGTCTGAGTTGGTAGATTTTTGATCCATGGTCACTTAAAATTAAAAGTGTGTATAGCTTTAAATGCTGTTAAGAAATCCAAGATGGCACTGCCGTATGCTTCTTCCCAACAAGGTTTCCATGCTTGTTGGGCATGGTGAGCTCCCGTTGCACTGACAGGGCCATTCTTTAAAAATGTATTAACTCAACAGAAAATCATTAAAACAAGAGGTTTAGGCCATCTAGTAGGCTTTTAAATCGGAGACATGTACTGGAAGGCGATTTCTTAGCTCTGCCATTTGTTTTAAAACTTTCTATTTTCATTCAGTGTTTTGGCGCCAGCTGTGGACCTGTGCTGTTTGTGATGCTTTTTAAAATGTTAATTCTGACTGCTGCTGACTTCTCCTGCTCTCAATGCTGGTTTGGAGCATTGCTCTGGCTATCTCCTTCTGTGCCTTCGCTTCTGGTGCTTTTTGTCAGGTCAGAATGCTGTTTTTTTTCAATCTTCCAGATTTTAAATTCCTTCTCCAGCTTCTGAGAGTCTCTGGGTTGTTCTGTTAGCTGCCGCCATGTTGTAAGATGTTGTGTGTAGTTCAGTAGGTCTCATGAAGAGCTTCTGAGTCATATACAGTTTAACAGCAAGTGTTTATTATTTACTCATAACTATATACATACATACAGTATAAGGTCTAAGCTAGGAGCTGTCTCCATGCTTGCCTCTACACATGTGTTCCTTTGCATCACACTGTGGGCTGCACTGTACCCAAGTTCCACATTAACCCTTTCTATGCCAGACCCTTATATTACAACTCCTACTCTTCAACTTTGACTTTTCATGACTAACTATGGGGCTTCTACTGTGTAAGGTACCAAGCTTTTCACAGGTCTCTGGCCACATTGTCATACTAAACATCATGATTGTGCCCTTGGATGTGCCACAAAGCTTGCTGGACTCTGCCTTCTGAGCCATTGTCCTACTAACTTGTAGGAATCTTCTGTCTCTTCTGCAGAGAGTGCAGTTTATTAATGTGCACAGCTAGGCATTTTGTAACAAGACACACACACCCCTCACAATCTTCTAGCCTCTTTCCTCCCAACTCCTGCCGCAATGGTCTTTAGTGGAAAAGTGCACTGTTCTCACCTCTTGATATAAATGTTCTTGTTTTTTTTCTCTCTCTCCCTTCCTCCCAGATGTTAATTCTACTAGTTGTTGCTTCCTCTTCCTCTCTCCACTCATTCACTCACCCACTCACTTTCTCTTCTCTCTCTGCCTCTCCTTCAGGCCTCAAGCAGCAACATGAACAACAGCAGCAGTGACTGCCCCACCTTTCAGCAATTTGCGGTCAGCTGTACTTCAGTCAGGAGAGCCTGGTGGTGAATAAATATGCTCCCGGGACCCAAAAACTTATTTATACAGTTAGCTTTGAAATCAACATGCACTTCTCACTTGATGCAGAGATGCACATCATAGGCATGCACCTAGAGCACAGAAGAATCCCCAGTTAATGCCCACCCCTTGTATAGAATTAACTCTTCCCTCCCTTTAAATAAAAATTAGACAGTTTAGGTATGACCAAAAACCTTCATATTCTGTACAAAGCATTACATTGCAAGACACCCCTGCTTTCAGATTCCTAACAATTTCTACATGCATTTCTTTTTGTAAAACAATCTGACAGATGATGACTTACACCCACCTATTTAATTTTAGAGATTTCCTTCCTCTCCAGCATTTGGTTCAAGTCAGCAAAGTCATTACTTGACATTTTCTCACTTCACTTTTCATAGTGTGTATATTATCCCGCAATGAAGGAGTATCTACATAACATGCAATGGGTATACTAATTTCAATATAGCCATTATACAGAATCTCACTTGAAAATATTTGACAAATAGTATCCCATATCCACTGCCTCCCAAAGAGCCAGAGTTTTGACAGCCAAATTACTTTTAAGTGCTGTTTTTATTTTCTTATTTTCTCAAACCAAAGGACAACATTAAAGGACAACATTTCCCATTCTCACCCATAAGGAATATTGTGAAATCGGCTGTACTAGAATTTCCACCAGGGCGATTAGCATACAGAGCATCACTAAAAATGACTAACTTCATGTCATTTGGGCCACTTTCTTGATAGCCAGAATTTTACATTGATCGGGCGAGCTTACACCCCAACATCATCGTGCACGTGAGCAATACTGAGGTCAGTGGGCATGCATGGGAGTTGGAGCCACGCCCGCTGACAATTAAAGGGCCAATTAAGGCCATTAAAAACCCTATTGCCTTTCTCAGCGCACATTTCACGCAGTGTATTTATAGTATATTTACACTGTTTCCTGCGTGAATTTGCGTTCAGAGGTTCAGGAAACGCATTTCATGTCTGTTTTCGGGCCCGCTGACATGGCACGCATCCTAGTGTGCAATCCAGGCCAATTTCTTATTTACTCTTAAAACATTCTCGATTTTAAGGTGTTTCAACAAGGCACTTAACTCTGACACATAAAAACTAGTTTCTAGTCTAGTCTGAGTGCATAGCCAGTTCAACTGACCAATCAAGCTTGCAATTGCTCTCTATCTTCTTTAAATATAACATTAGCTTAATGTGATGACCTCGTATCAGGATGAGAGTAACACTTTCTAAATAGGAGTCGAACATAAGCACATAAGGTGCAGGAGAAAACCATAAGACCTGTCAAGCCTACCCTGCATTCACTATATTCATGGCTTCAGCTTGACTATCCTGTCTGCTCCCCATATCCCTTGATTCTCAGAGAGGCCAAAGCTCTGTCTATCTCTGCCTTAACTGTATCTAATGATGGCACATTTGCAACCCTCTGCGTCGAGAACTCTAAAGTTTCATAACCCTCTGAGCAAAAAAAGATGCTCCTCATCTCAGTCCAACATCATTGGCCATTTATCCTGAGGCCGTGCACTCGCTTTCCTGGCAGCTGCCATGACTCCTTCTCCTCCAGCGCTCCAGCATGCTGCAGCTCTTCATTCCACTCCCCAACTCCATGGGTGGATTCTAGAGGACAAGGATCATTTCCTTGAAGAAATGGTTACTCATCTCTTTACAAGACCCTGAGACAGAGGCGCAGAGGTGTTCCAACTGAAGCCTTCTGTTCATAAGGAGTACAACCAAGCAGCCCATTGAGCTTCTGAAGATGTGGCTCCTTTGCCCGGACTACTTGGGTAGCCACCTGCAGTAAACTCCTGTAAGGGTCTCACACATTGTGGTGGCCTGCTGCACTCTCAAAAGCAAGGCCCTCCAGTGAGGTGAGGCCTTGAAATAATCTAGTTCATTGGAGGAAGCGGAAGAGGAAGATGCAGAACACAGAGTGAGACACTTAGAGGTGACCGGGTCCAATACAGATAACCAGGGTCGTGTCAGTATGCTGTCAATGCCTGGAATCATTTGATCCAGGCACATTTCAACTAAGTCCTTCTAACCCTGGAAGACGGTTTGGTCTGGAACTCACTTTGAGCTGTCCCTGAGAGCAGTTCTATTGAAGGCGTAGTCTGAAATAGATCCACTCTTACTTTATAAAATTCATTTTTATGAGATGTGGGCATTGCTGATGAGGCCAGATTTTATTGCCCTTCCCTAATTGCCCGTGAGAATGTGGTGGTGAGCTGTCTTCTTGAACCGCTGCAGTCCATGTAATAGAGGTACACCCACAGTGCTGTTAGGAAAGGAGTTCCAGGACTTTGACCCAGTGACAGTGAAGAACAGTGATATATTTCTAAGTCAGGGTGGTGAGTGGCTTGGAAGGGAACTTCCAGATGGTAGTGTTCCCATGTATTTGCTGCCCTTGTCCTAGATGGTAGCGGTCATGGGTTTGGAAGATGCTTGGTGAGCCTCAGGAGGCTTGGTGAGTTTCTGCAGTGCATTTTGTAGATGATACACACTGTTGCCAATGTGCGTCCATGGTGGAGAGAGTGAATGGTAGTGGATGGGATGTCAATCAAGAGGGCTGCTTTGTCCTAGATGGTGTCAAGGTTCTTGAATGTTGTTGGAGCTGCACTCATCTAGGCAAGTGGAGAATATTCCATCACACTCCTGACCTGTGCCTTGAAGATGGTGGACAGGCTTTGGGGAGTCAGGAGGTGAATTACTGCCAATGAATGATTCAGATCTGTCCAGAGGCCTTTGCTTCCTTTCACTGCCTCTTTCCACTTTTCCAGTGTCACCATTAAAGAATGGAAGCACACAAATCTGCCGTCATGACTCAATATTTACACTGTTGAATTAGATAAAAAGTGCACATTTGTAGTGAGGAAAACTACAGTGACCCATTTGATGTTTGTCCCATGGGCCCAGGCTTTTATGGAGTCATAGAAGCTCCGTGCCAATCCATGGTGTGGACTCCGGATCCAAAGTCCCACTCCCATTTCCGACAGATCCTACTTTTGTCAGTAGGAGAAAGGGGGTGGGATGTGATTCATACAAATGGGAAACCCAAACAGGCCCCATTTTTGCTGGAGCGAAGTCCATTTTCCGCAGTGTATGAGTTATGATTTTTAAAAGAGATTTTTAAAAGAGATGTGAATGCTTGGAAAAGGCAGATAAGGTCTGTGGAACTGTCAAATTGTTGTTATTTAAATTCCCTGTCCTTTAAATTTTGAAAAAATATAGCCTTCTGTGCCTGAGTTCAAAAAAAATGATGCTTGCAATTTCATTAGATGTCTGATAATATAACCCTAAGGGTTATCATTATAGTATTGTTGCTGTTTGACTAATTCCACAACCTATCATTACCACGATATGTTCACAGTTTAATTGAGAGCTCAAAAGAGTTTATTAAAGCATTAGCTGTCTTTGCGGGGTTATGAGTACAAATATTTGCTTTGATAAGGGATTAAGTACTTGATGGGATTTACTGTTTTGAATGGGCTTTTATTAACATGAGTGTTTCTTTTATATAGTGAAGTCTGAATTGATACTTAGAACTTTATTTTATTTCATCTCAGCATGGCCCCTGAGGCTTACCCATGGTGGATCCTGAGTGAGTTGATGACGGTGTAAGGGCCTGCCTCAGCAGTGCCTGTGGCTGCTTCCAAACATTTTCAGAGGTGATGGGCTCAACTCCAGCACCCTCCCCCAACCCCCAAAACAAAGATCCCGTTATTCAGGGCAGTTTCTCCTGAGGCGGGTTTGGCAAATCAGCAAATTTCCCAACTCCGTGCATGTGCCTCAGGAGCAAAATTCCAGGCCCCAGTGTTCTCCTTGTGACCATGGGTGAAGTAGAGGCAGCCTGCTCGCTTATCTCTGCTTGTGGCTGAGATGCACATGGCAGTTGTCCTCGTCATGGAGGTACCAGCGTGTGCACCTCCACATGGTGCTGCACCAAAGTCAATGCAGGGATAACCTCTGTCACTGGGCCCTACTGCATAGATGGCCCCCCCAGTCTGAAGGGTGAAGGAGGCCGATGATGGTGGCACCTTGTGAGGAATGGCAGCCTCATCCTCTTCGGTAACAGCCCTTGAATGGTGCTCTGGATAACTGGAGGGCAGCACTAACTGAGGTGCAATTGACATTCACTCCAAACATCTTTGCACCTTCAGGACCACTGAGCAGTCAATGTTACAGAATGTGTTGTGCATTCTGTGCATGTCAGTGCACCATCCCTGCATCCATGCAGAGTGCTGCCACATTGGCTCTTCACGTTCTCAGTGGAGGAGTTGATACATTCAAAGCCCTGAGCCAAGGTGGTGCACTTGAGCTGAAAGACTCCTCTAATCTCAGCCTATGACTATGCACTGCCTTGGGAACTCTGACATACGGGCACATATCTCACGCTGCTGGTCAATGTAGAGCCACCTTGCTTGTGTTTCCTGAGGCCTTGCATCTGCACCCAGCCGAACATGTCTGCATCTATCCTCCATCTTCCGAGGGGAAGTGCTCACAGTTGCCTCTGCCTTTCTCACCTCCTCCTGTACACTATTGCTGTGTTCTTCACCCAGTGCTACCCTTTCTAACCCTGTACAAGGATCCAGCGATGTGTGTATCTGCACTGCTGGGCCTGAGGCTTTGGGTGCTTGATAGGTACCCAGTGATGTCATACTTTCACACTCTGCCTCCACTACTGATCCCATGGGAGACAGAAGAAAGAGATCATGAGACCTGGGCTGTGACAGCAGAAATCTCTGTAGAGCTCAGGCTTCCCAGCAGGTCTCTGGTATGCAGTTGGATGGGGAGAAGTTCACTCCATTCTCTTCATCCACAGAATGCAATAACTTTTCACTTTTCACCCTTCCATCTCTCTATCGCCACTTGGTTACTTGGTCACCCTGGCGATTTCCATTGCATGACTGTGAGGGTGGTGAGCTTGGCACTCCTCCTCCTGAGCATGCCCTCTCTCTGGCATTGTGTGCCCTCTTCTCCTGAATGGAAGAGAGAAAGATAAGGCAATGCTGGCCTCTCTGACCAGTGCCATTGGATCATTTAAGTAACAAGATGCATGTATCAGTGCTACCAGGTTCTCAACAGTACTAGGGCTCTGGGTAGGCTGATGGTTCAGTATTGATCCTGGGAGTACATTTCTCTCATGTTCAGGAGCACCATGCTCTGTCAGGCTGCTCAGCTGGTGTCTGTTGGTGGCTGAAGATCTGGAGGTCTATCACCTAGGTGTTGTGTAGCACTCACCTTGATAGAACACAGGAGGTCATTAAACCTCTTGCGGCACTGCACACAGGTCCTCCTGACAATACTGTGGCTGCTCGAATATTTTTTCACCTCCAGCCAGACCTGCTTGGTTTGGCTGGGTGGCCTTCTCCTGCCACCCTTCAGAAACATGATCTTTTGCCTCTCTCTCTCATTGCATCCAACAGCATTTCAAGGGCTGTCTCTGTGAACCATGAGGCACCCCTGTCCTGGTTGCCAGGTCTCTGTCTCTCCTCCTGCAGAGCTTGAGTTTTCATGGGAAATCAAAACAGCCGCCACAGTGATGGCTGTCATCCTGCCTTTAAACCAGGCCTGTGCTTTACAAGTTCCACCTCCTTCCCACCTGTGCCATTGCAGCTGCTAAACCCACCCTCCAGCCAATTAACAGCTGATAGTGAGGAAAATTGTGAGCTTTGACTACTTAACATTACCCCTCCCCCCCACCCCAGTGCGGCCTTCTCCTGCCACCCTTTAAAAACATCTTGCATCCTGCAGGATAATGGCTACCTTGATCAGATCATTTTGCACTGCATATCACGCAAACTCATGAAGGCCATCACTTTCAGCCCTGAAAAGTGCCCAGTCTACCTCAGATTATCCTGGAAGGGCAAAGTATTGCAAAATTTTGAGCAACAGGTGAAGCTAACTATTTCACACTGCTACTATGCAGTAGCAACACAAGTGTATTTGCCACTAACAAGAAACTGCTGTCAAGTCAAAAAGACATTCTGCCTATCACATAAATGAGTAATGTGGTTTATGAATTTTAGTGCCAGTGTGATGCTAGATACATAGGCCGTACGTCCTAAAGATGGGCAGATTATATCAAACAGCATGTCCCAGCCGCTGTTCGCAATGGGCAAGGTACAGACCACACCCACCCAGCCCGTGCTTCAAAATTCAAAACACAGTGTCCAACATTAGACATGATTCTGTGATTGGACAACATTTGCTAAATAATCCTCAATGTGCTAAGACTATGGGCAGAATCTTCCGCTTGGTGGGCGGGCAGGCCTGACTGACTCAGCGCCAGGCGGGCAGCCGATTGCCGCCGCTGAAACGGGCTGCGCCGCTATTTTCTGTGGGCGGGCCAATCACCAGCCAGGCGTGGGAGGAGGTGGGTGATGCTGTAAGCGCCCATGATGATGTGCGGCGCACTGGCTCCCAGTGCCGCAAAAGATTCAATGATTTGCTGCGCTCTGGACGGGTGAGTACCATGTCGGCCTTGGCCATTTGAACCAGAAGGTAGCCTTAGCCTTTGAGCCCCACCCCCATGTCTTGCTGTCATTACTGCATAGGGCATCTGTTGCACACTGGTTGGGCAAATGGGTACTGACCATGCTTACATCAGCTTTAGTGGTTGAGGAGAAGATGGGTTCTCCCCGCAGCATATGTTGGTCTTTGTGGCATTTGAGTAGTCTGGGGGCAACTTGCAGGGGAGGCCACTGGACACATACTCAGAACTCCAACAAATGTCATATTGATGGTGATGAGATGGTGCAAGGGTTGCCTCAATGTGTTGTGGCCAAGTGCCATCTGCTGGCATCGGTGCCGCACCTAGTTGCGCCTCCTTGCCATGGGCGCTAAGACCCATGTGCTATTCAAAGTGATGGACGCTGAATGTATCCAAGGTGTCCGTTGGGGGAGGGGGTTGGGAGCAGCCGTGCTATCTCCTGGGGAATGATCACCAGTAGTGTGGACAGGAGCCGCTGGAGGCCTCAGATGGGCCAATGTGGTTGGGGTGCGGCCTGCGCGAGCAGAGTACATGAGCAATCAGCCCCAATAAATCCTCTTCTCTGTTCTACAGGCAAAAGGTCAACACAATCTTCGGGAGCGCCAGAGGACTGGTGGTGGGCGCGCCCTTCTCCAGCACCTCACTCCATTCGAGGAGCAGGCCATGGAGCTGGGGAGGAGGGAGGAGGCAGGAGGCCAGGGCGGCCGGGGGCGGCGAGGCTGGGGTCCAGCGGGCAGGTATTTGAGGTCTACAGTCCCATCCACTCTGTCTGCCCACCATCCAAACCACTGATGGTTGCTGCAATCGTTAATGCTGAAACAATGCTCATTCACAGACTGAGACATTCTGATGTGTGGGTCATACAGAAGGGACCCTCGTCCCCTTGAGGATTCGCCTCTCCACCACCTTCCAAAGTCACCTTATCCCATTTGTGACCACTATCCCCATGGTCTAACATGCCATTGGATCACTGCTGCACACCAAAGACTTATTGCATCTTAGGGGTTTTGGGACCTCCAGCACCCTTTCAGCCAGTGCGCCCCACATTACTTTGTCCAAAAGGTCCTCAGCACCTCAGCTGTGAACCTCATGGCACTCAACTTATATAAATGCCACCACGTTACTCATCCCTGCGCCAAGGGGAAATGTTGCCTTCTGCCCACCCGGTCTATGCCCCTCCTAACGGTATGAAGGTCAATAATGTGACCTGTCAATCTCCTGTGATCCACGGCAAATGTCGCAAGTGTTTGCGATGTTTCCTCAGCCCCGCAACAATCCAGGCCAGAATGCATCCAGGTCAGGTACCTCTGCACTCTCCCCACTCCTATGGTACATAATATGTCATGTGGCATTCCTGAGGCCATCTGACCAGCCTGTCTGCATGTACGTTTAATGGTTGGGGCTCCTCTTGACTCTTTTCCGCCTCACCAATGTTCGTCTCCTTAGGGTCTTGAAGGGTGAGCGACTTATGAGGCTGGGGGGGAAAGGGATGAAAAGTTGAACTGAATGTACGCTAACTGATGCACTGTCCTTGTTGTTAATTTCAGCATCACCACCAGAGCGAGCTGCACCTCGACACCTCAGCCCCCCCTCCACACCTGAGGGCCAACATGTGCAACTTGCGGCACATCATTTCAGCCAGCCAGGCACCAGTGCAGACACACACACCTCGATGGGGCCTTTACCATCGGCTAGTGTCCCGGGTCACAGTGGAGAGGGCACATCACGATCGCTGGAGGAGATGGTAGGGGCAGAGAGTGCCGACGTCGCCAGCAGCCGGAGGGCTGCAGGGGACGAGGCAAATGCTGAATCCAGCACTGATGATGTGCCTCTGGAGTTGTCCCTAATGCAGCAGCTGCAGGACAAGCATCAGGAAGCACGTTTGCATCTGGCAGGGTTGCATGAGGGAATGCTTCAGTTGCTCTCTGCGATGGAGGAGTCCAGGCAGAGTGCACGTGAAGGCATGAACCTCAGGGCAGAGCATCAGGCTTCCTCCACTGAGAGATTGGCGACTCTCATGGAGAGGGGGTTCGATTGGATGGGAAATCTTCTGATTGGGTTACACTCTGACCTGCAAGCCCTCACAGCGTTAATGGCCACGGGTGGTCGTTCCCAATGTGGGAGATGTTGTGGGCACCTAGCGTCGGCACTTGGTGCCCATGCATCTGCGGTGAGCAGGGAAGTCGAAAGGGACCTCACATCGGCGCAGCAGCTGCTTGTCGTCGCTTCGAGCTTCTCTCAGGGTGCTCCAGATGAGGGCAGCAGCTCCTCTGCCCCTCTGCCAGTCAACGTTGCTTCCGTTGAGGCTGCGACAACTGTGGAGGTGCCAGTTCTGGAACTGGTCACTCCCTCCCAGGTGGGGCCAACACAGGCTCCACGGGCCAGAGGATGTCCACCAAGGTCATCGAGGCCAACAGGACAGCAGAGTCAGCAGGCTGTCTCACAAGACCGATGGGGTGGCATCTAGATGTAGCATCCGCAAGCATAAGCATAAGGCACGTTAGGCACTCCCCGGGTATGTCACTGGTGATTTTGTGTTGGCCTTAGAATAGGGAACAAAGTTCTTCTTATTGGAATGGAGAAGTCTGTGTAATTTTTTTGGATATATTAAAGTCCACTTTTCTGACCATGGCTGACGGTGTTTCCTTTGTGGTGCATTTTTCTTTTTCACAGACAAATCATGAGTGTTTGAGTGGACATTGATGTTTCAGTACTAAGCCCTTAGTTGCAGCTGATAAAGTGGAAGAGGTAGCACCTAAGTACCATGTGTGGAAGCGCCAGGCAATGCTGGTCCTGCTGATCCATGTGTGTGGAGCTAGCTGAAGGTTCTTTGAATTAAATTGTCCCGGGTTTCCCTGCCTCCTTGGTGTAAATGCGGGTTGGCGTGCTGCCCCTCATCATCGCCCTGTGCTTCCTCATCCTCTGAGCCACTGCTGGATTCATCATGTGCAGCCTCATTCAGAGCGTCAAGGTTTTCATCTTCAATTGCATTCCCCCTTTCCAGCGCAAGATTGTGCAGGGCGCAGCAGTCTACCACTATCAGAGAGACACTATCTGGGGGGTACTGGAGTTCATCCCGAGCGGTCCAGGCAACAGAAGCACATCTTGAGAAGACCGATGGCTCTCTCCACCACAGCTCTTGTGGTGCCCTGGCTCCTATTGTAGTGCTGGGTTCTTGGATGGCGGAGAGGCTTCATGAGCCACCTTCGCAGGAGATAGCCCTTGTCACCCAGCAGCCAGCCATCCAGCCGGGCTGGAGCACTGAAAAGCCTCGGCACCTGGGAGTGTCTGAGGATGTAGGCATCGTGGGAGCTGCCTGGGTACCTTGCACAGACTTGTAGAATCAGCATCCTGTGGTCACACACTATCTGCACGTTCATGGAGTGGAAGCCCTTCCTGTTGACGAAGGCACCAGGCTCACCTGCTGGCGCCTTGATGGCCACATGTGTACAGTCTATAGCACCCTGGACACGGGGGAAGCCAGCAATGGCCGCGAAGCCTCTGGTTCGCTGTGCCTGACTTGCCTGGTCGCAGCGGAAGTGGACGAAGGTCAAAACCCATCTGAACAGAGTGTCTGTGACCTGCTTGACACAAGTGTGGGCAGCTGATTGGGAGACACCGCAAAGATCACCCAGCGAGCCCTGGAAGGAGTCAGAGGCATAGAAGTGGAGGGCAACTGTGAGTTTCAGAGCTGCTGGCATGGGCTGTCCTCCCACACAGTTAGGAGAGATCTCAGGGCCAATCATCTGACAGATAGTGTTGACTGTCTCCCTTGAGAGTCAGAGCCTCCTTCGGCACTGCACCTCAGACATATTGAGGTAGCTGCTTCGCCGCCTGTAAACCCTGGCAGCAGGATAGTGGCGTCTTCTGCAGCCCCTTGCACCTTGGACAACCTCTTGGCCCTGCACCCCTTGTGCCTGCGCCTGGCCTCCCAAAGGTGGCTCCCCTGGAGGCTGATTGTCCAGTCCTGGCCTCCTCCTTATTCGATCCCTCCCTTCCTCCTCAGAGGAGCTGCCTCCAGTGGAGATGTCAGAACCCATACCCCCAGGCTAAATGGAGGCCTCCGGAAAGCTGCAGGCCCGAGAAGGATTACTGTCTGCAGACTGGTTTCAAAGTACACAAAAAGCTCTTGGAAATCGATGTGAACTGCTAATAATCAAACAGGCAACTTAAACACTTTATGCAATTAAAACTTCATGGAAAACATGAACAACCCCTCTGAGTCCCCATATCCCGCCAGTGCATGAGTTTTATTAAAAAATCTCCTACCCGCCTGCCCGTTGGGCCCATGCGCCGACCCGAAGGTCACACAGGCCCCTCAAAATCCTGGACAATTGGCAAGTTAAAGGCCTTAATGAGGCCTTTCATTAATGGCGGGCGCACGTCCCGCTGCTGTGCGCACCCGCCGACCGAAATATCGCGATGCCACGCGCTGACGTCGGGACGCTTGCGCGACATTTTAAGCGCTTCACCCGCACGTCAACTGGAAAATTCTGCCCTATGTGGGGATTAGGATTAGTAAATTTGTGGATGACACAAAGATTGGCCGGGTGGTTAATAGTGAGGTTGAGCGTCTTGGGCTACAGGAAGATATAGACGGGATGGTCAAATGGGCAGATAAGTGGCGGATGGAATTTAACCCTGAAAAGTGTGAGGTGATACACTTTGGAAGGAGTAATTTGACAAGGAAGTATTCAATGAACGGCATGGCACTAGGAAGTTCTGAGGAACAAAGGGACCTTAGTGTGTGCGTCCATAGATCTCTGAAGGTGGAGGGGCATGTTAGTGGGGTGGTGAAAAAGGCATATGGGACACTTGCCTTTATCAATCGAGGCATAGATTACAAAGGTAGGGAGGTCATGTTGGAGTTGTATAGAACTTTGGTGAGGCCACAGCTGGAGTAGTATGTGCAGTTCTGGTCACCACATTATAGGAAGGATGTGATTGCACTGGAGGGGGTACAGAGGAGATTCACCAGGATGTTGCCTGGGATGAAACACTTAAGTTTTGAAGAGAGGTTGGATAGACTTGGGTTGTTTTCATTGGAGCAGAGAAGACTGAGGGGCGACCTGATCGAGGTGTACAAGATTATGAGGGGCATGGACAGGGCGGATAGGGAGCAGCTGTTCCCCTTAGTTGAAGGGTCAGTCATGAGGGGACACAAATTCAAGGTGAGGGGCAGGAGGTTTAGGGGGGATGCGAGGAAAAACTTTTTTACCCAGAGGGTGGTGACAGTTTGGAATGCACTGCCTGGGAGGGTGGTGGAGGTGGATTTCCTCAAATCCTTTAAAAAGTACCTGGATGACCACTTGGCACGTCATAACATTCAAGGCTATGGGCCAAGTGCTGGTAAATGGGATTAGGTAGGTAGGTCAGGTGTTTCTCACCTGTCGGTGCAGACTCAATGGGCCAAAGGGCCTCTTCTGCACTGTGATTCTGTGAATTCCGCTGACAACCAATTTTAGATTGTCAGTCGGGCTCACAGTGTGGCGCATTTGCATGCACTGGAAGCTATATATATTAATGCACAGGGCCCTGTTCTTTGCAGACAGAAAGAAAACCTACACACATTGCGCCTGTTTCAGCTGAACAAAATAAGTGACAGCCATTCACTGCTTCATTCCTCAGGGCAATGCCTTGACTAATCAGAGTCAAGCTGCCTGGTTTAAATTTCAAACAATGTTTGGCAATTAACTGTCAGTCACCATCAACTGCTGCATTCTCCATGGTAACACCTCTAGCAATCAGAGTCCACCTGCCAACCAATCAACACTTTCTTTTCATACAGTATAAATTTGTTGTTTCCCTTACATTGCTATTCTTGCAAAATTGTCCTGATGAGTGCAAGATGAAAAACTTCAACAAAAAGTCTTTTTTTTCAGTGATATTCAATAAATATTGATACTCATTCAGAAACAAAGGAACTTAATCAATGACTTGTTGAACAAAGCAGTTACCAAATTCAATTGGCACAAAATCTGCAGGAGCCAGGTCCATTGTATGACTTGGAAACCAAAACATCAGCTTCTAAATTCTATGCTACCTCAGCATAAAATCTGAGTCATTGCCAATTCTGGAGCTGTACAACTGGTCAGAATCAATTTAAAGCTCATTAACTGTAGGCATCAATATACTTCAAATGAAATAAAACTATTTGCATGAAATTGAGCTGTGATCCCGTCATGGTAAATAGCCTGCTGACACACAAGGAGAGAAATTTGATTCTCTAGTGCCCATTTTTCAAGGCTTCCACAGTCTCCTCAGGCTTGAAAATGGTGTCTGAGATGTGCTTCTGAGAGGAAGTGTGCGGTAAAGGGGTTTGTGCCTGCACACAGATCTCACAACCACCAGCAACGGTGTTCGCTCTAAATTTTCTGTTTCATGCAACATGTTTATTTCAAGGTGTGATACTTTTTCATATTTTTGTGAATGTGCGCAAACATATCTTATAGGGAATAACTTGTGAGCAGCTTGTGCTGTACCATTCAGATTGCTGTATGGCCCGTGTATATGTGCGGCATAGCAAAAACATTCAACGGCACCATGCAGACAGGTCTATTATGATGACAATTAGTGTGCAATGCTGATTTTATGCCTCACTGCTATTTTTGAACTGGTGGCAGCAGTCTGAGCTTGCAAGGCAGCACTCAGTCTTTGATGCAAGTTATTTTTGTTGTAATAGAAATTGTGACATTGCTCACCTTGGTGGGTTTCGCAGGCTTGCTGATGGAGATGGCCACCTGTTGCTCTGCATAAAAACCCCATGCAAAGTTGGTACCACACTTCTACACAATCCTTGACATTGCAGGCAGGCTTTCTGGCAGGCCTGTCAATACACCAAATAGTTCATTGTGAATGCCTTCTGTAGCCTATGAATATACAAACATACAAATTAGGAGCAGGAGTAGGCTATTTGGCCCCTTGAGCCTGCTCCGCCATTGAATTAGATCATGGCTGATCTGGTTGTATTGTCAACTCCACAGTCTGTCTACCTGTGATAACCTTTGACTCCCTTGTTAGTCAAGAATCTGTCTATCTCTGCCTTAAAAATATTCATTGACCCTGCCTTCATAACTCTCTGGGGAAGAGAGTTCCAACGATTCATGGCCCTTTGAGAGAAAGAAATTCTTTTAATTTCTGTCTTAAATGGGACACTCCTTTATTTTAAAGGTTTGTAATGGAGTTCCCCAGAGGTCAGTGTTAGGATCCGTGCTCTTCCTGATATAGATTAATGACCTAGACTGTGGTGTGCAGGGCTTAATTTCAAAATTTGCAGATGATACGAAGATTGGAAATGTTGTCAACTGTGATGGGGATAGTCTTGAACTTCAAAAGGACATAGACATATTGGTGGATTGGGCAGACAAGTGGCAAATGAAGCTCAATGCAGAGAAGTTTTTATTTTATTTTGCATAAAGCATATAGTGTCTTAGGCTTTATTAATAGTGGCATTGAGTACAAAAGTAAAGAATTTTTAGAAGACACTAGTTATGCCTCATCTGGAGAACTGTGTCTAGTTCTGGGCACCATACTTGAAGGACGTGAAGGTATTGGAGAGAGTACAGAGGAGATTCACAAGAACAATTCCAGGGATAAACAACTGTAGCTATGAGGATAGATTGGAGAGGTTGGGACTGTTTTCCTTGGAGAAAAGAAGGCTGAGGGGAGACTTGATAGAGGTATTCAAGATCCTAAAGGGTATGGACAAGGTATTGAGAAACTGTTCCAACTCAAGAGAACAACAAGAACTAGAGGGCACAGATTCAAAATAATTGGCAAAAGGAGTAAATGTGATGTGAGGAAAAATATTTTCACCAAAAGGGTGGTTGAAGCTTGGAACAAACTTCCTGTAAGGGTTGTGGAGGCAGGTTTGATCGAGGTATTCAAAAGGGAATTGGATTGCTACCTGAAAAGAGAGAATGTGCAAGTTTTTGGGGATAAGGCAGGGGAGTGGGACTAATTGGAATGTTCTTTCAGAGAGCCAGTGCAGACTCGATGGGCAGAATGGCCTCCTTCTGCACTGTAAAGATACTGTGTCCCCTAGTTCTAGCCTCTTCTAAAAGGGGAAACATCCTTTCAGTATCCACCTTGTCAAGTTCCCCAGGATCTTATCTGTTTCAATAAGGTCACCTCTCATTCTTCTAAACTCCAATGGCACAGCCTGTCTAATTTTTTCTCATAAGATTCCAGGTATCAGTCGAGTGAACCTTCTCTGAACTGCTTCTAATGCATTTATATTCTTTCTTAAACAAGGAGACCAAAACTGGATACAGTACTCCAAGTATGGTCTCATAAGCCCTCTGTGCAACTGTAGCAAAACATTCTGACTTTTGAATTCCATTTTCCTTGCAATAACTGATAACATTCCATTTGCTCTCTGAACCACTTGCTTTACCTGCATACTAACTTTTCCTGATTCATGTACCAGGACACCCAGATCCTTCTGCGCCTCAGAGTTCTGCAATCTCTCTCCATTTCAGTAATATGCTGCTTTTCTATTCTTCACAGAATCACACAGTGCAGAAGAGGCCCTTCAGCCCATCGAGTCTGCACCAACATGTGAGAAACACCTGACCTACCTACCTAATCCCACTTACCAGCACTTGGCCCATAGCCTTGAATATTATGACGTGCCAAGTGCTCATCCAGGTACTTTTTAAAGGATGTGAGGCAACTCGCCTCCACCACCCTCCCAGGCAGTGCATTCCAGACCGTCACCACCCTCTGGGTAAAAAAGTTTTTCCTCACATCCCCCCTAAACCTCCTGCCCCTCACCTTGTACTTGTGTCCCCTTCTTCCTGCCAAAATGGACAAGTTCACATTTTCCCACATTATACGCCATCTGCCAAATTTTTGCCCATTCACTTGACCTATCTATGTCCCTTTGTGGACCCCTTGAGTAAAATTTTTAGTTTGGTGGGTGGCCCTGTTCCCGACCCGATCGAGCGTAAAATGACGCGCAAGGACATCAGGCGAGTGTCCTGACATCATCGCACAATTGCGTGATATTTTAGTTGGCGGGCGCAAGCCGTAGTCAACAGCGCACCTGCCGACAATTGAAAGGCCTATTAAGGCCATTAAATTAATTAAAAGAAATGTTTCGCTGCCTTACGTTTAGCGGGTAGGCGAAAAGGCCAAGCAGCTTTTGCACTTTTTTGGAAACCCCATCCACGAGTTTCCGAAAGCAAATAAAAATAAAATAAAAACTTTAATTTTTCAGTAATAATATGTCCCTACTCATGTGACAGAGTCACATGAAAGGACATGTTTTATAACATTTATAAAATCTTTATATTTTTTTGAAATCTGTTCATCTCCTTGAGGTGGCTCTGTGCCTCAGGGAGATTTGCAAATGGCACTTATGCACGTGCACGAAGTTCACACTTGCCCCGCTCGCCCTCTTCACCCCACCCGCATAGGCAGTGCTGAGCGCTGCCACTCGCATTTCATGCTGGGCAGGCCTTAATTGGCCTGCCAGCGTAAAACTGCCTTCCGGCCCCGATAGCGGGTGGTGGTCAGCTTCCCGCCCCCACCGAGCCTGCCCAACATGGGTGAAATTCTGCCCTTTATGTCCGCTTCACAACTTACTTTCCTACCTATCGTTCTGCCATCAGCAAATTTAGAAACATACATTCAGTCCCATCATCCAAGATGTGATAAAGTGGAGCGCTATGCACCTTTAGGAGAACGTAGTTAATTGACCATGTGGCTGTATTGACCAAATCGCTACACAGCGCGGACTACTTGGGTAACAGGAAGTCTAGAGCTGGAGGTGATTGAAGAAACACATATGGTGTTAGTGCTCTGTTCTTTTTTCCAACAAACCACCAGTGTTTATCCAGTTAATCGATCTCTCTGCCTATATTGTTTCAAGCACAAACTAATGTGTTAATATCAAGGGCGCAGCTAGCGTTCACTGGACTAAGTGAACCTGATAACCAAAAACTTAAAACAAGATACTGATATAAATTGTAAATAGTTGAGGCCCTAACACAGATCCCTATGACATTCCACTCATCACATCTTGCCAACTCAAAAAAGACCCATTTATCCCTTCTTTTCTGCTTCCTGTTAGCTAACCAATCTTCTATCCATGTTAATATGTTACCCACTTCACCATGAGCTCTTATTTTGGATAGTAAACTTTGATGTGGCATCTTGTTAAATGCCTTTTGGAAACCTAAGTACATTACATCCACAGGTTCCCCTTTATCCATGTTGCTTTTTACTTCTTCAAAGAACTTCAATAAGTTAGTCAAACATGACTTCTCTTTCACAAAACCATGCTGATTCTGCCTGATTGCATTGAGATTTTCTAAATGCCCCATTATAACCTCCTTAATCATAGATTCCAACAATTTTCCTATGACAGATATTAAGCTAACTGGCCTGTAGTTTCCTGCTTTCTGTCTCCCTCCTTTCTTGAATAGAGAAGGCACATTTGCTATTTCCAATCTGAAGGGACTGTTCCAGAGTTGAGGGAATTTTGGAAAATTAAAACCAATGCATCTACTATTTCAACAGCCATTTCTTTTAAGGTCCTAGGATGAAGTCCATCAAGACCTGGGGACTTGTCAGCTTTTAGTTCTATAAATTTTCTTAGTATCCTTTCCCTGGTGATTGTAATTGTTTTAAGTTCCTCTCTCCCTTTCGCCTCCTACTTCACAATTATTTCTGGGATGTTATTTGTATCCTCTACAGTGAAAGCAGACACAAAATATCTGTTCAATTCATCTGCCATTTCCTTATTTTCTATTATTAATTCCCCATTCTCACTCTCTAGAGGGCCAACACTCACTTTACTTACTCTTTTCTTTTTTAAATACCTATAGAAACTCTTACTATCTGTTTTTACATTTCTAGCTAGCTTTCTCTTGTACTCTAATTTCACCCTCCATATTAATCTTATAGTCATTCTTTGCTGTTCTTTATATTGTGTCCAATCTTCTGACCTGCCACTCATCTTTGCAGAATTGTATGTTTTTCTTTCAATTTGATATTTTAACTTCCTTCATTAGCCACGGATGCTATGCTCTTTCCTTAGAGTCTTTCTTTGTCACTGGAATGTATCTTTTCTGAGTATTCTGAAATATCTGCTTAAATGTCTGTAACTGCATCTCTACTGACCTATCCCTTAACCAAATTTCCCAGTTCACTTTAGCCACCTCCGTCTTCATGCTCCCATAATTGCCCTTATTTAAGTTTAAAAAACTAGTCTTAGATCTACTCCCCTCTTCCTCAAACTAAAGGTGAAATCCAATCATATCATGCTCACTGCTACCTAGGGACACCTTCACTATGAGGTCATTAATTAAGCCTGCCTCATTACACATTGCTACATCTAGTATAGTCTGCTCTCTGGTTGTTGCTAAAACGTGCAGTTCGAAGAAACTGTCCTGAAAACACTCTATGAAATCATCATCCAGGCTACCTTTGCCAATCTGATTTGTCCAATCTATAGGTAGATTAAAATCACCCATGATTATCACCGTACCTTTCTCACAAGCCCCCATTATTTCATCCTTTATACCCTGTCCCACAGCGTAGATACTGTTAGGGAGCCTATAAACCACTACAAGTGATGTCTTATCTTTACTATTTCTTATTTCTACTCAAACTGATTCTACACCTGATCTCCAGAACTAAAGAACTAACTCTCTCTATTGCACCAATGTCATCCTTAATTAACAGAGCTATATATCCACCTTTTCCGAGCTTCCTGTCCTTCCTAAATGTCACATACCCTTGAATATTCAGGTCTTTGTCATCCTGCTGCCCTGTCTCTGTAATGGCTATCAGAAAATACATATTTATTTCTATTTGTGCTGTCAAGTCATCTGTTTTGTTATGAAACCTGTGTGCATTCAGATACAGATCCTTTAGTTCTGTTTTTTTTACTTTTTTTGTAAACTCTAGCCTTATCTGTTGGTGCACTCTTAAGTTCATACACTCTGTCCCTTCCTGCCATGCTCTGATCATCATTTTCCTTACTCCTATCTTGCCCTTTTGCCTTGATTCTCTATTTAATTTATCATATCTTCCCAAGCTTAATCTCTTGGCCCCACTATTTAATTTAAAGTCTTCTATACTGCCCTAGTTATATGACTTGCCAGAATACTTGTCCCAGCATCGTTCAGGTGAAGACAATCATAGCAAACAGCTCCCGCTTTCCCCAAGAATCAATGGCCCATGAATCAAAACACGTTTCTCCCACACCAATTTTTGAGCCATGAATTTAACACTCTAAACTGATTTGCCCTATGCCAATTTGCTCGTGGCTCAGGTAGTAATCCAGGGATTATTATCTTTGACATTCTGCCTTTTAATTTAGCCCCTAGCTGTTCATACTCCTTCAGCAGAACCTCTTTTCTAGTTCTACCTATGCCATTGGTACCAATGTGGACCATGAGAGAGAGGTTAAAACAGCGAGTCTTAGGGACAGACAGGTTAAAACAGCGAGACTTTGAGACAGAGCGGTTGAAATAGAGAGACTCAAGTACGAGTAAGGGTAACATAAAAGCAAGGGCCCACATTCTATTTAGTTACGATATGCCTGGGGAGCTCAGTCCTGTGATTTGCACATCCTGCGCTATACGGGAAATTCTTAATGCTCTTGGTGGTCTGGATGACCATGCGTGCAGGAGGTGCCTCTGACTGGAGCAACTTGAGCTCCGGGTTTTGAGCTTGAGTGGCAGCATTCACGAGTCTGAGGGGTTCATGGATAGTGCGTTTCAGGTTGTGGTCACCCCGCAGCTTAAGGAAGTGCAAGCAGAGAGGGAATAGGGTGACCGCCAGATAGAAGGGGACCAGGCAGGTAGTGAGGGAATCCCCCCGAGTGCATCTCGCTTGGAAATTGTTTTTTGGCCTTGGAAAATGGTGCGGGTGCCAGTTCCTCTATGGAGGCCAACCAGAGCCAAGGCCATGGAACTGTGGGTGGTTCAACTGCTCAAGAGGCGAAGAGGAAGTATGGAAGGACAATAGTGGTAGGGGTTTCATTAGTGAGGGGAGTATAAACGCGCTTCTGCGGCCATAGACGTGACTCCAGGATGGTATGTTGCCTCCCGGATGCCAGGGTCAAGGATGTCACCGAATGGCTGCAGGGCATTCTGAAGGGGGAGGGTGAACAGCCAGGGGTCGTGGTTCATGTTGGGACCAGTGACATAGGAAGAAAGAGAAATGAGGTCCTGCAAGCAGACTTTAGGGAGTTAGGTAGAAAATAGAAAAGCAGGACTTCAAATGTAGTAATCTCCGGGTTACTCCCAGTGCCTCGCAGTAGTGAGTATAGGAACAGAAGGATAGAGCAAATGAATGTGTGGCTGGAGAGATGGTGCAGGAGGGAGGGCTTTAGATTCCTGGGGCATTGGGACCATTTCTGGGGGAGGTGGGAACTGTACAAGTTGGATGGGTTACATCTGAACAGGAATGGGACCAACATCCTTGCGGGGAGGTTTGCTAATGCTGTTGGGGCAGATTTAAACTAAATTGGCAGGGGGATGGGATCCTGAAAAGCCATTCAGAGGGGAGAGAAGCTGAGATGGAATTAGTAAGTGAGTCTGGAAGACAGAGGAAGCATAGGCTAGAGAAGGAAGAAGTGAGTAGAGCAAGGCTAAATGGAATTTATTTTAATGCAAGGAGCCTGAGGAATAAGACAGGTGAGCTGAGGGCACAGATAGGCATGTGGAAGTATGATATCATAGCTATGACCGCGACTTGGCTAAAAGAAGGATTGGAAGTTCAACATTCCTGGTTATAGGGTATTCAGAGGAGATAGAGAGGGGGATAGAAGAGGAGGGAAGATGCAAAATTGATCAAGGAATCAATTATAGCAGTGAGGAGGAATGATATCTTGGAAGGATCATCAAATGAAGCCATATAGGAAGAAGTAAAAAGCACAAAAGGAGCAAACACGCTGTTGGGCGTGTGCTATAGGCAGTTAGGCAGTGATAGAGGGTCAAATATGTAATCAAACTTCAGAGGAGTGTAAGAATAATAAGGCAGTAATAGGAGGGGATTTTAACTACCCAAATACTAACTGGGATAGTTTTAGTATGCAAGGTAGGGAATGAGCAAAATTCATAAGTTGCATCCAGGGGAACCTTATTAGCCAGTATGTAGAAAGCCCAACAAGGGAGGGGGCAGTTCTGGGCCTAATATTCGGAAATGAGCCCGGCCAGGTGGAAGGTGTATCAGTAGGGGAACAATTTGAAGATAGTGACCATAACTCAGTTAGATAGTTATGGAAAAGGATAAAGTTGGGCCAGGAATAAAAGTTCCAAACTGGGGAAAGGCTAATTTTACTAAGATGATATACGATTTGGCCTAAGTGGACTGGGAGCAGCTACTTGCAGATAAAACTGTGTCAGAGCAGTGGGAGGCATTCAAGGAGGAAATAGCGAGAGTACAGGGCAAATATATTCCCGTAAAGACAAAGGGGGAGACCAAGTCCAGAGAGCCCTGGATGTCAAGGGACATAAAGACTAGGGTTAAGAAAAAAAGAGAAGCTTATGGCAGATACCGAGGGCTCAATACAGCAGGGTCCCTAGAGGAGTATAAGAAGTGCTGGGGGGATCTTAAAAAGGAAATTAGGAAAGCTAAGAGAGTGCATGAGAAAGCATTGGTGGGTAGAATAAAGGAAAACTCAAAGGGTGTTTTTTAAATATATAAAGAGCAAGAGAATAACTAGGGAAAGAGTAGGGCCAATGAGGGACCATAAAGGTAATCTATGTGTGGACCCGGAAGACGTGGGTACAGTCCTCAATGAATACTTTGCATTGGTCTTCTCAATGGAAAAAGACAATGGAAAAGATAGACATCAGGGTGGAGGGCTGCGACATACTCGAGGAATTTAAACTAGAGAGAGAGGAGGTACTAGCAGGTTTAGCAGCTTTAAAAATGGATAAATCTGCAGGCCCGAATGAAATGTATCCCACGCTGTTGAGGGAGGCAAGGGAAGAGATATCAGGGGCCCGGGGGGCAGTAATTTTCAAATCCTCTCTGGCCACAGATGAGGTGCCAGAGGACTGGAGGACTGCTAACGTTGTCCCATTATTAAAAAAGGGAGGAAGGGATCGATAAGGAAATTACAGGCCAGTCATTCTAACCTCAGTGGTGGGAAAGTTACGAGAAAGAATTCTGAGGGACAGAATATATCTGCACCTGGAGAGACATGGATTAATCATGGATAGTCAGCATGGGTATGTTAAGAGAATGTCATGTTTGACAAATTTGATCGAATTATTTGAGGAGGTAATCAGGGATGTTGATGAGGGTAATGCACTTGATATGGTCTACATGGACTTAGGCAAGGTTTTTGATAAGTTTCCCCATGGCAGACTGGTCAAGAAAGTAAGATCCCATGGGATCCAAGGCAAAGTGGCACATTGGGTCCAAAATTGGCTGAGAGACAGGAAGCAGAGGGTGATGGTAGAGGGATGTTTCTGTGACTGGAAGTCTGTTTCCAGTGGGCTTCCACAGGGCTTGGTGCTGGGGCCCTTGCTGTTTGTGGTGTACATAAATGATTTGGACTTAAATGTAGGGGGTATGATCAAGAAGTTCGTGGATGACACGAAAATGGGCAGGGTGGTAAATAGGGAGGAGGATAGCTGTAAACTGCAGGAGGATATCAATGGACTGGTCAGGTGGGCAGAGCAGTGGCAAATGGAATTCAACCCGGAAAAGTGTGAGGTAATGCACTTGGGAAGGGCCAACAAGGCAAGGGATTACACTATGAATGATAGGACCCTGGAAAGTACTAGAGATCAGGGGGACCTTGGTGTGCATATCCACAGATCCCTGAAGGTAGCAGGGCAGGTAGATAAAGGTGGTTAAGAAGGCATATGGGATACTTGCCTTTATTAGCTAAGGCATAGAAAGCTAAGAAGAGGAGGGAGGTTATGCTGGAACTGTATAAAACGCTGGTTAGGCCACAACTGGAGTACTGCGTGCAGTTCTGGCCACTACATTATAGGAAGGATGTGATTGCACTGGAGAGGGTGCAGAGGAGATTTACCACGATGCTGCCTGGGCTGGAGGGTCTGAGCTATGAGGAAAGATTAGATGGGCTGGGTTTGTTTTCCTTGGAGCAATGAAGGTTGAGAAGGGACCTGATAGAGATGTATAAGATTATGAGGGGCAAAGATAGGGCAGATAGGAAGGCACTTTCTCCATTAGTAGAGGGGTCAATAATCGGGGGCATCGATTTAATGTAAGAGGTAGAAGGCTAAGAGGGGAGTTGAGGAGAAATGTTTTCACCCAGAGGGTGGTTGGAGTCTGGAACTCACTGCCTTAAAGGTGGTTGAGTCAGAAACTTTCGTAACATTTAAGAAGTATTTAGATATTCACTTGCATTGCTATAGCCTCCAGGGCTATGAGCCAAGTGCTGGAAAATGGGATTAGTGTAGTCAGAGGTTTGTTGACAGCTCCGGACATGATGGGCCGAATGGTCTCCTCCTGTGCTGTAAACGTTTATGAGCCTATGACCACGGGTCTTCCCCCTCACACTGCAAGTTACCCTTGAACCCAGATCAGATGACCTGAACTCTGGCATGGGGCAGGGAATACAGCTGTCTGGATCCCTACTCTCGGCTACAAAGAACAGTGCCTATCTTTCTGACTATACTGTCCCCAACTACCACTGCATTTCTATTAATTCCCCCGGCTTGAATGGCTTCCTATACCATGGTGCCATGGTCAGTTTGGTCTTCCACCACTTTCATCCATACAGGCTGCAAGAACTTCAAAGCTTTTGGATAACTGCAAAGGCTGAGGCTCCGCCACTTCTTCTGGGCCCTCATACCTGCCTCACTCACAGTCACGCCCTCCTGTCCCTGTCCACTGCCCAAATCAGAATACCCTATCCTAAGAGATGTGACTGCCTCCTGGTACAAAGTGTCCAGTTAATTTTCCATCTCCCTGATGCATTGCAGTGTCTGCAGCTCAGCCTCCAGCTCATGACTCTGAGCTGAAGGTCCTCAAGATGCAAACACTTACTGAAGATGTATTTGTCCTGGATCACAATGGCGTACAGGACCTCCCACATTCTGCTGTCGTAGCACAACTCCTGCCCTGCCATCTTTATTATGTGTTAATTCATTTATTTGTAATTATTTTTTAATTAATAAGCACTGCTACTCCCAATAACCTTTACTACAGCTAGTAAACTTTACAACTAATAAAACCTTACAATTACTAATAAATTACATGAATTTTGAAGATAAATGAGCAAAATATTCACAAACCAATCACTTATCTGTTTTCCTTTGATGTCACACTTTGACTTCTCTCAGAATGTGGCCAATCCGCTCTACAACCACAGACTGGACTGGATTGAATGTCTCTTCTAGGTAGTGATTACTGCCTTCAGGTCCTCTTTTTGCCCCCCTGTCCACTCACCTGTCCCATCAAAGCTGAGACACTGGCTTTTGCATCCTGGCTGCATCATTGTTGAGTTCACAAGTGTGCTAGTGGAGTTGACAACTATTTCCACACTGGGAAGGATAGGCTCCAAGTTCTGTGTAAAGCCTTGTGCCAAGTTGGTGCTGGACTCCTCCATGCACTTTGGCATTGAGACATGGTTTTCTTGCAGGCTTTCCAGTGCCCCAAGTGCTTGGTTATGTACATCCATTAGTCTTCTTTCACATGCTGGTCCAACAAAGTTCTCATCTGAGTTCTCTGCAGCAGAACTTATAGTGTGTGACTTCACCCTCTAGAGAATTGGCATCTGTGCTATCCTTTCCACATCCTCCAGTTCTTTCCTGCTGCTTGCTGTTATGCACTACGTTCTCCTGCAAGAAAGAGGGGTGCATGTCAGTGAGCGTTTGCAATACTTTTGGGTAATGTGACTGCTATTGTTGAATAACTGCAGTGTATGCAAGCCGTGAGTTGTGGATGTGAAGTTTGCAAAAGTGATAAGTGTGTAAGCATGAGGTAAAGCATATAAATGTAAAAGTTGAGTCCTTATTGATAGAGATTATTTGTAGTTGAGTGATGGGGCATAGCGAATTGCACAGTCAATTAGGATATTTGTGCGGTTGGTAAGATGGCATTTGAAGATGAAGCCACTCACCTTGATAACTTGTGTGTGCTCATTAAACTTCTTGCACTGCATCTATGTTCAATGAGAAAAACTTCTGGCATTGACAACTACCAATATTTCTTTCCACTGCCTTCTGATCACACATCTGGATGGTCTCTTGCCCTTCTGCGGATACAGGACATCTCTCCTCCTTTCCATCTCTTTCACCAAGGCGTCTAGTGGATTGTCCGAATATCTTGGTGTCCACTGTCTCAGATGTCCAGTCATTGCTCAAAATATTACATCACTTTTTCAGTTTTCAAGAACCTTCCACCACTTGTTGCAGCTGTAAAGCACCTCCTCTTTAAGAAGTGTAGGCTGCCTTTAAAGAGCAGTAACTACTGAAGATATAGGGCCTGCTTTGGATTCCTACAGTGAATGAACAGAACAGGGAGTGCCGGATACATGCAGAAATCAATTAAAAGAGCAGATAACATGAATTTAACATACAACACAATCAACAGGAATGGGTTAATCACAAACCACGGTTTCCCTGGGCCCATTTTCAGGAGTTAGCCAATTTCTCCCCACACTGTCTGTGATCTTAATTAAAGATTAGCCACATGGTGAGAGACTAAAGGGCTGCTGGCATCTGTGGAATTTTACTTCACTGCCGTTGAGCTGTGGGAAATGAAAGGAAGCTGAAAAACAAACACAATCATTTATTTTTCTTCCAGCCAACCATTACATTCCCTAACCTGGATTTATTTAAGTGAACATAAAGTTTGCAGTAAATGACTGCAGTTTTGACAATAATCACTGCAACCTTTATGTTAACTCAATAGGGCTTTTTTTTTACCTTTTATTCATTGCTGTTTTTGGTAATGCGTAAGGATGCAGTTATTTTAAAAAATACACTTGCATTTATGTAATGTTTTTCATATGCTCAGGGGATCCCAAAGTGTTTCATAGCCAATGAGTTACTTTAGAGATGCAGTCATTATTGATATACCAGCAAATGTTGCAGCCAATTTGTGCAAAGCAAAGGCTGAGGAACAGCCAGTTGATCTTTCTTTGAAGGTGTTGATTGAGGAATAAACCTTGGCTGGGAGAACTCCCCTGTTCTTCTTCAATTAGTGCTATGTATGCTTTACAGCTACCTAAACCAGGAGATAGGGGTTGGTTTGATACATCATCTGAAAAACGGAATCTCTGACAGTACAACATTCCCTCATTACTGTGCTGAAGTGCCATCCTAGATTGTGCACTTGAGACCTTGGTACAAAAAGTCAACTTCTGATTGAGAGCTGAGAGCAGTACCACTAAATCAAGGCTGATACCTGAAATATTTAATGGTACTTAATATATAAACAAACTGCAAAATTCAAGGACATGGTCTGCACAAAGATTATAAAACAGGGGTTCTTTATTCCATTGGCATTAAATCTTTTTAAGCATTAATGGAAAAACTTAACTTAGATGAATGGACAGTTTACAATGGATATTCATGGCCGATGCTCCGAATCCACCAGGATGCCATCGAAAGCTTAACTTCTATTTGCTAATCTACTGGATAGCAGAGTTCAATTGATGGAACTCCTATTGCTAATTTCCCAGGTCCACATGAACCAGGTTACCTCATCTCCCAGACATGAAGGGGATCTCCCTCTCTTGTGGCCTCTTGAATGCAGAGGTGCTGTCCAGGAGGTCTGCCTGAGTTTTCTGCAGCTGTTCACCAACTGTACTGCCACTTCCAGTGCTCCAGCCACTAACAGAGGCTTTATTCTGCCATAATTGTGGCCTGGGCTCCTCGATGCTGTGGCTCACTAGCCTCGGACTCTTCTGCTCCTGCTCTTTGCTATTGCCTTGCTCTCCTCTCTCTCACTCCCAGGCTTCTGGCCTCCCAGATTCTCCAGCTCACGCTGGAGCCTTCTGGCTCTGCCCCCTCTGCTTCAGCCCATGCTCTGGGCTTCAGACTCTGCCCCAAGTCTGCCTAGGGTGTCTCTTCTCCTCCTGAGTGGGGCACACAGGGCTAACCAAGCCAACGATCTCTGCTGGCAGGGACTCAGTGCCCAGCAGGAAAAGCCTCTCAGTGGGCAGGGACCAGCGAGGTCCTGCCTGTCTCCCCCACCACAGACTCCCCTGCTTTAGAGTTGCTACCCCAGCAATGACAAATATCATACTGTGACTGTTTACTAAAAAATCGTGTGATCAGCAAGTTCGATTGAGCTATGATAGCTAGCATATTTGTGTCCACATTTATGGCAGCATTTTCTTTGTGCATCACTGATTTGGCAAATTATAAGTGTTGGAATGATTTCCAGCATTTGCTCAAGATGACTTTCTCAGCCCCTCCTCTGAACTGATACTTTCAATAGGACCCAGGCTTCGTGAGGGTCTAGATCGGTCATATCTCCAGATACTGTATGATCATCAGACCTGGTTGCTCCAGTTGAAGACTCCCTGCCTGATGTCTCTGCATTTTCTACCAACCCCAGAGTCGGCCTCCTCACACTGGATGCATCTCCTGGATCGCTGACATTCCACGATTCCCCATTGCTATCCAAGTTCTCTTCACTCAAGCCACCACCTGCTGACACTTCAGGTTCAGTGTTGCAGTTGATCGACAATTATGTGTATAGAGGATGAAAAATAAAGGTGACAGTACACAGCCCTGAGGAGATCCAGTATACGTTAAAATGGGCTTCAAGTAAATCATGGAGACTGACGCCCATTGGGTCCTATTGTGAAGGAAATCACTAAACCAAAGTAGGAGAGTAAGATTAACCTCAATGGTTTTTAATTTCTCAATAAGCTTGAATGGTTGCATGTTATTAAAGGCTGAAGAGAAAATCAACAAAAGTATCATGAGCATTGTTACCTAATCTCCTGCTACGTGAAATGTACTGTTGGATCGAATGGACCAAGGTCAGAACAGTGTCCTCCATTAACTTATGAAGTTGATAGGCAAACTAGTTGATCAATATGTGGAAAAAAAAGATCTAAAAGACATTTTGACACAATGAGCTTAAAACACCTTCTGACTATCAATATAAGAGCAACTGATCAGTAGTCATTCAGCTTGGCAGGCCGTGACTTCTTAGCAACCGGACGATGATCTCTGATTTCCAACAGCAAGGAATCAGTATGTCACAAAATCACACAGAATCACGTCACCTTTACAGTGCAGAAGGAGGCCATTCAGCCCATCAAGTCTGCACTGGCACTCTGAAAAAGCATTCTACCTACTCTCACTCCTCTGCTTTATCCCTGTAACTTTGCATTCTTTCTTTTCAAATAGCAATCCAATTCCCTTTTGAAAACCTTGATCGAACCTGCGTCCACCATCCTCTTAGGAAGTTCATTCCAGACCCTGGGTGAAAAATTTTTTCCTCACATCACTATTACTCCTTTTGCCAATTATTTTGAATCTGTGCCTCTAGCTCTTGTTCTCTCTTGAGTGGGAACAGTTTCCCACTATCTACCCCGTCTATACCCCTCAGGATACGTACATACATACATACAAACATATGAACATATCAAATAGGAGCAGAAGTAGACAATTAGGCCCATCAAGCCTGCTCCGACATTCAATAGGATCATGGCTGATCTGTTTGTTTTACTAATTCCACATTCCCATCTACCCCCGATAAGCTTTGATTCCCTTGCCTAACAAGAATCTATCGACCTCCGTCTTAAAGATATTCAATGACCCCACCTTCTGAGGCAGAGAGTTCCATAGTTGCACAAGTCTCAGAGAAAAAAAAATTCTCCTCATCTCTGTCCTAAAAGGGCACCACCAAATTTTAAAACAGAGTCCCTTAGTTCTCCTCCTGTGCGATGTGGGAAGTCAGGGACACTCCCAGTGCCCATGGTGACCACGTGTACAGGAGGTGTCTCCACCTCAGCTACTTGAAATCCACATTTCTGGAGCAGTGGCTGGATTCACTGTAGAGCATCCACAGGGCTGAGATCTTCATGGATAGCACGTACAGTGAGGTGGTCACACTGCAGGTAAAGAGTGCACAGGCAGAAAGGGAATGGGTGTCCGCCAGACAGATTAAAGGCACTAAGCAGGTAGTGCAGGAGTCCCCTGGTCCGTTTCCCTCTCCAACAGGTTTTACGTTTTAGATATTGCCGGGGGAGATGGGTTCTCAGGGGGGTTAAGGGGAGGCAATGACATAGTGGTATTGTCGCTCGACTAGTAATCTAGAGACCCAGGATAATGCTCTGGGAACCAGGGTTCAAATCCTGCCGTGGCAGATGATGGAATTTGAATTCAATAAAAAATCTGGAATTAGAAGTCTAATGATGACCATGAAATCATTGTCGATTGTTATAGAAACTCATATGGTTCACTAATGCCCTTTAGGGAAGGTAATCTGCTGTCCTTACCTGGTCTGGCCTATGTGAGACAGGATTGTCATATGTGGAGAGATTGGGCTGACTAGGCCTGTATTCACTGGAGTTTAGAAGAATCAGAGGGGATTTTATTGAAATGTGTAAAATTCTGACAGGGGGCAGACTGGATGCAGGGATGATGTTTCCTCTGGCTGGGAGGTCTAGGACAAGGTGTCACAATCTCAGGATACAGGGTAGGCCATTTAGGACTGATTGAGGAGAAACTTCTTTACTCAGAGGGTGGTGAACCTGTGGAATTCTCTACCTCAGAGGACTGTGGAGGCTAAGTCAATGAATATATTTAAGAAGGAAATAGATAGATTTCTAGATACTAAAGGCATCAAGGGATACAGGGAGAGAGCCGAAGTAGAGCGTTGAGATAGAGGATCAGCCATGATCATACTGTATAGCAGAGCAGGCTTGAAGGGTCAAATGACCTGCTCCTGCTTCTATTTTTTTAGCTTTCTATGTTTCTGAACTCACCCACAAGAGGAAACATCAATTCCATGTCCAACTTATCAATACCGTTGAGGATCTTACATACTTCAAACAAGTCACCCCTCACTCTTCTAATCTCCAGTGGAAACAAGCCTAGTCTGTCCAATCTTTCCTCATAAGACAACCAGGTATCAATCTGGTAAACCTCCTCTGAACTGCCTGTAATTAATTAACATCCTTTGTTAAATAAGGAGGCCAAAACTGCACACAATATTCGGGATGAGGTCTCACCAATGCCCTGTATAACTGAAGTATAACTTCCTTACTTTTATGTTCAATTCCTGTTGTAAAGAAGGATAGCCTTACATTAGCCTTCTTAATTACTTCTTGTAACTGTATACTAACTTTAAGGCTCATAGACATTTACAGCACAGAAGGAGGCCATTCGGCCCATCATGTCTGCGCTGGTCAACAAAGATCTGACTACAATAATCCCATTTTCCATCGCTTGGCCCATAACCCTGGTGGCTATGGCAATGCAAGTGAATATCTAAATACTTCTTAAATGTTACGAGAGTTTCTGACTCAACCACCCTTTCAGGCAGTGAGTTCCAGAATCCCACCACTCTCTGGGTGAAGAAATTTCTGCTCAACTCCCCTCTTAGCCTTCTACCTCTTACCTTAAATCTATGCCCCCTGGTTATTGACCCCTCTACTAATGGAAAAAGTGCCTTCCTATCCACCCTATCTATGCCCTTCATAATCATATAGACCTCTATCAGGTCCCCTCTCAACCTTCGTTGCTCCAAGGAAAACAACCCTAGCCTATCCAATCTTTCCTCATAGCTCAGACCCTCCAGACCAGGCAGCATCCTGGTAAACCTCCTCTGCATCCTCTCCAGTGCTATCACATCCTTCCTCTAATGTGGTGACCAGAACTGCACGCAGTACTCCAGTTGTGGCCTAACCAGCGTTTTATATAGTTCCAGCATAACCTCCATGCTCTTGTATTCTATGCCTCGGCTAATAAAGCCAAGTATCCCATATGCCTTCTTAACCACCTTATCTATTTGCCCGGCCACCTTCAGGGATCTGTGGATATGCACACCAAGGTCCCCCTGATCTCTAGTACTTTCCAGGGTCCTACCATTCATAGTGTAATCCCTTGCCTTGTTAGCCCTCCCCAAGTGCATTACCTCACACTTTTCCGGGTTGAATTCCATTTGCCACTGCACTGCCCACCTGGCCAGTCCATTGATATCCTGCGGTTTACGGCTATCCTCCACACTATTTACCACTCTACCAATTCTCGTGTCATCCGCAAGCTTCTTGATCATTCCCCCGACATTTAAGTCTAAATCATTTATGTACACCACAAACAGCAAGGGCCCCAGCACCGAGCCCTGGGGAGCCCCACTGGAAACAGACTTCCAGTCACAGAAACATCCCTCTACCATCACCCTCTGCTTCCTGCCCCTCAGCCATTTTTGGATCCAATGTGCCACTTTGTCTTGGAGCCCATGGGATCTTACTTTCTTGACCAGTCTGCCATGAGGGACCTTATCAAAAGCCTTGCCTAAATCCATGTAGACCACATCAAATGCATTACCCTCATCAACACTCCTGGTTACCTCCTCTAATAATTCAATCAAATTTGTCAAACACGACATTCCCTTAACAAATCCATGCTGACTATCCCTCTCTCCAAGTGCAGCTATATTCTGGCCCTCAGAATTCTTTCTAGGAACTAGCCCACCACCAAGGTTATACTGACTGGCCTGTAATTTCCTGGACTATCCCTTTCACCCTTTTTTAATAATGGGGCAACATTAGCAGTCGTCTGCCACCTCATCTGTGGCCAGAGAAGATTGGAGTCCCTGATATCTCTTCACTTGCCTCCCTTAACAGATTGGCATACAACTCATCCAGGCCTGTGGATTTATCCACTTTTACGACCACTAAACCCGCTCGTACCTCCTCTTTATGTTAGTTTCCTGTAATATTTCACAGTCCTCCACCCTGATGTCTATATCCGCATCATCCTTTCCCATTGTGAAGACCAATGCAAAGTATTCATTGAGGACTGTACCCATGCCTTCTGGGTTCACACACAGATTACCTTTATGCTCCCTCATTGGCCCTACTCTTTCCCTAGTTATTCTCTTGCTCTTTATATATTTAAAAAACCCCTTTGGGTTTTCCTTTATTCTACCCACCAATGCTTTCTCATGCACTCTCTTAGCTTTCCTAATTTCCTTTTTAAGTTCCCCCCTGCACTTCTTATACTCCTCAAGGCACTCTGTCATATTTCACCCTCGGTATCTGCCATAAGTTTCTCTTTTTTTCTTAACCCTAACCTTTATGTCCCTTGATATCCAGGGTTCTCCGGACTTGGTCTCCCCCTTTGTATTTACGGGAATATATTTGCCCTGTACTCTCGCTATTACCTCCTTGAATGCCTCCCACTGCTCTGACAGTTTTATCTGCAAGTAGCTGTTCCCAATCCACTTGGGCTAAATCATATCTCATCTTAGTAAAATTAGCATTTCCCCAATTTAGAGCTTTTATTCCCAGCCAACCTTATCCTTTTCCATAACTATACTAAATTTAACTGAGTTATGGTCACTATCTCCAAAATGCTCCCCTACTGATACGCCTTCCACCTGCCCAGGCTCATCTCCGAATATTCGGACCAGAACTGCCCCGTCCTTGTTGGGCTTTCGATGTATTGGCTAAAAAAGTTCTCCTCCAAAGCAACTTACAAATTTTGCTCCCTCCCTGCCTTGTACACTAAAACTATCCCAGTTAATATTTGGTTAGTTAAATTCCCCTCCTATTACTGCTTTATTAGTCTTACACTTCTGTGAAATGTGATTACATATTTGATCCTCTATCTCTCCCTGGCTGTTTGGGGGCCTATTGTACACACCCAACAGTGTGTTTACCCCTTTTGTGTTTTTTACTTCTACCCATATGGCCTCATTTGATAATCCTTCTGGGATATCATCCCTCCTCACTGCTATAATTAATTCCTTGATCAACATTGCGACCGCCCCCCCACCTCTTCTTCTATCCCCCTCTCTATCTCATCTGAATACCCTATAACCAGGAATGTTGAGCCTCCAATCCCGCCCTTTTAGCCAAGTCTTGGTCATAGCTATGATATCATACTCCCACATGTCTATCTGTGCCCTCAGCTCATCTGTCTTATTCCTCAGACTCCTTGAATTAAAATATATTCCATTTAGCCTTGCTAAATTCATTTCTTTCTTATCTTAGCCTATGCTTCCTCTGCTGTCCAGACTCACTTTCTAGCATTTTAACTTCTAATTCCATCTCAGCTTCTCTCCCCTCTGAGCTACTTTTCAGCAACCCATCCCCCTGCCAATTCAGTTTAAATCTGCCCCAACATTATTGGCAAACCTCCCCGCAATTAATCCGTCCAACTTGTACAGGTCCCACTCCCCCAGAAATGGTCCCAATGCCCCAGGAATCTAAAGCCCTCCCTCCTGCACCATCTCTGCAGCCATGCACTATCCTTCTGTTCCTATACTCACTACAGTGTGGCACTGGGTATAATCTGGAGATTACTACCTTTGAAATCCTGCTTTTCAATTTCCTACCTAACTCCCTAAAGTCTGCTTGCAGGACCTCGTTTCTCTTTCTTCCTATGCCATTGGTCCCAACATGGACCACAGCCTCTGGCTGTTCACCTTCACCTTTCAGAATGCCCTGCAGCTGTTCAGTGACATCCTTGATCCTGGCACCCAGGAGACAACACACCAAACATACCATCCTGGAGTCATGCCTATGGCTGCAGAAGTGCCTGTCTACTCCCCTCACTACATAATCCCCTACCACTATTGCCCTTCCATGCTTCTTCCACCCCCCTGAGCAGCTGGACCACCTAGAGTACCATGGCCTTTGCTCTGGTTGGCCTCCACAGAGGAACTGTCACTCTTACCGTTTTCCAAGGCTGAAAAACAATTTGCGAGTGAGATGCACTTGGGGGATTCCCTCACTACCTGCTTGGCCCCCTTCTTCTATCTGGTGGTCACCCATTCCCTCTCTGCTTGCAATCCCTTAAGCTGCAGGATGATCATGTCCTGAAACGTGTTATTCACGAATTTCTCAGCCTCATGAATGGAACGTAGTGCCCTACAGCTGCTGCTCAAGCTCCAAAACCTGGAGCTTGAGTTGCTCCAGTTGGAGGCATCTCCCGTACACATGGTCATCCAGACTGCCAGGAGCATCTAGGGTTTCCCACATAGTGCAGGATGTGCAAATCATGGGACTGAGTTCCCCGGACAGATCTTAACTAAGTAAGAATATAAGAACATAAGAACACATAAGAAATAGGAACAGGATTAGACCAATCGACCCCTTGAGCCTGCTCCACCATTCAATAAGATCATGGCTGATCTTCTTGTGTTTCGATTTCCACATTCCCACCTAACCCCGATAATCTTTGATTCCCTTGTCTAGCAAGAATCTATCTACCTCTGCCTTAAAAATATTCAATGACCCTGCCTCCACCACCTTCTGAGGCAGAGGATTCCAAAGTCGTACAACTCTCTGAGAGAAAAAATTCTTCTCATCTCTGTCCTAAAAGGGCGACCCCTAATTTTGAAACAATGCCTCCTAGTTCTGGACTCACCCACAAGAGGAAACATCCTTTTGACGTCCACCTTGTCAATGCCATTCAGGATCTTGTATACTTCAATCAAATCACCCCTCACTCTTCTAAACTCCAGTGGAAACAAGCCCAGTCTGTCCAACCTTTCCTCATAAGACAACCCACTCATACCAGGTATCAATCTAGTAAACCTCCTTTAAACCTCCTCCAATGCACTTACGTCCTTCCTTAAATAAGGAGACCAAAACTGCACACGGTATTCGAGGTGCAATCTCACCAATGCCCTGTATAACTGAAGCATAACATTCTTACTTTTTTGTTCAATCCCTCTCGTGATAAAGGATAGCATTCCATTAGCCTTCTTAATTACTTGCTGTACCTATATACTAACTTTTTGTGACTCATATACTAGAGCACCTAGATCCCTCTGCACCTCAGAATTATGCAGCTGTTCTCCATTTAAGTAATGCTCTGCTTTTTTGTTCTTCCTGCCAAAGTGGACAACTTCATATTTTCCCACATTAAACTCCATTTGCCAGATCTTTGCCCATTCACTCAACCTATCCATATCCATCTGCAACCTTATGTCCTCTTCACACCATACTTTCCAATCTATCTATGTGTCCTCTGCAAATTTAGCTACCATGTCTTCACTGCCCTCATCTAAGTCATTGATGTAAATCATAAAAAGTTGAGGCCCCAGCACAGTCCCCTGTGGGACTCCACTCGTCACATCCTGCCAAACAGAAAAAGACACATTTATGCATGCTCTCTGCTTTCTGCCAGCCAGCCAATCTTCTATCCATGCTAATATGTTACCCACTACATCATGCGCTATTATTTTCCATAATAATCTTTAATGTGGCACCTTAGCAAATGCCTTCTGGAAATTCAAGTACAGTACATCTACAGGCTCCCCTTTATCCACTGCACATGTTACTCCTTCAAAAAACTCCAATAAATTGGTTAAACACGATTTTCCTTTCACAAAACCATGCAGACTCTTCCCTATTGCCTCGAGCTCTTCTAAGTGCCCAGCTATAACCTCCTTAATGATCAACTGTAATAACTTCCCCATGACAGACATCATGCTAACTGGCCTATAGTTTCCTGTTGTCTGCCTCCCTCCCTTCTTGAATAGAGGGGCTATATTTGCTACTTTCCAATCTGAAGGAGACTTTCTAGAATCTAGCGAATTTTGGAAAATTAACACCAGCACATCATTAGCCACCTCTTTTAAGATCCTAGGTTATAGTCCATCGGGGCCCAGAGACTTGCCAGCCCACAATTCCATCAATTTGCTCAGTACCGTTTCCCTAGCGATTTCAATTTCACCACGTTCCTTTCTTCCGTTCACCTCCTGATTTGCAGCTATTACTAGAATGTTTTTTGTATCCTCTATAGTGAACAGAGAAGCAAAATATTTGTACATTTCTTCTGGCATTTCCTTATTATCTACTATTACCTCCCCACTGTCACACTCTAGAGGAGGAACACTTACTTTACTTACTATTTTCCTTTTTAAGTACCTGTAGAAACTCTTGCTATCCGTTTTTACATTTCTAGTCAGCTTCCTCTCATACTCTAATTTATTTCTCCTGATTAACCTTTTAATCATTCTCTGCTGTTCTTTATATTCTACCCAGTTATCTGTCCTGACACTCAGCTTTGCGGAGTTTATGCTTTTTTCTTAAGTTTGATGCTTTCCTTCACATCTCAAGTTAACCACAGATGGTGGGTCCTCCCATTAGAATTTTTCTTTGTAGTAGGAATGTACTTATTCTGAATACTCTGAAATATCCCCTTAAATGCCTGCCACTGCTTGTCTATTGCTTTATCCTCTAGCCTAGTTTCCCAGTTCACTTCAGCTAGCTCAGCTTTCATCCCCACATAGTTGCCCTTATTTAAGTTTAAGATACTAGTCTCAGACCTGCTCTTCTCCCTTTCAAACCGGAGGTAAAATTCAATCATATTGTGGTTGCTGCTACCGAGGGATGCCTTTACTCTGTCACATTACACAATACCAAGTCTAATATAACCAGAACATGCTGCTCCATGAAACTATCTCAAAAGCATTCTAAGAGCTCCTCATCCAGGCTACTACTGCCAATCTGATTTTCCCAGTTTATGTTTAGATTAAAATCACCCATGATTGTTACCGGCTCTTTATCACAAGCACACAACATTTTCCCTTGAATATTTTGTCCTACGCTGTGGCTAGTGTTAGGGGGTCTGTAGACCACTCCCACTAATGACTGATTCCTCATCTCCACCCAAACTGATTCTACATTCTGACCTCCTGATCCAAGGTCATCTCTAACTATTGCATCAATTCTTTGATTAACAGTGCTACCCCTCCACCTTTACCTAGCTTCCTATTCTTCTTGATTGTCATGCACCCTTCAATATTAAGGGCCCAATCTTTGTTGTCCTGCAGCTACGTCTCCATAATTGCTATCGGATCATGTTTATTTACTTCAATGTGGGCCATTAATACATTTATTTTGTTATGAATGCTATGTGCATTCAGATAGAGAGCCTTCAGTTTTGTCTTTTTGTTATCTTTGTAACACCTAGCCTTGACTGTTGATGTATTCTTACGTTTTTTCTTTCTCTCCCTTCCTGCCATTCTCTGACCCTCATTTCTCATCTTACTATTTTGCTCTCCAGTCTTGACTCTACATCTTGAATTGCTATATCTACGTGAGCTTGATATCTTACCCCTCTTATTTAGTTTGAAGCCCTCTCTGCTTCCTTAGTTATGCGATTTGCGAGGACACTCGTCCCAGCATGGTTCAGGTGTAAACCGTCCAAATGGTACAGCCCCCACTTTCCTCAGTACAGATGCCAGTGCCCCACAAACCGGAACCAACTTCTCCCACACCAGTCTTTGAGCCACGCATTCATCTCTCTAATCTTATTTGTCCTATGCCAATTTGCACGTGGCTCAGGTAATAATCCAGAGATTATTAACTTTGAGGTTCTGCTTCTTAATTTGGTTCCTAGCTCCTCATACTGACTTTGCAGAACCTCTTACCTCGTTCAACCTAGGTAATTGGCACCTACATGGACACGACAACTGGATCCTCCCCTTCCCACTACAAATTCCTCTCCAGCCCTGAGCAGATGTCCTGAACCCTGGCACCGGGCAGGCAAGACAACCGTCTGGACTCTCACTCTTTGCTACAGAGAACAGTGTCAATCCCCCTCGCTATACTAACCCTTACAACATTCCTTTTTCTTCCCCCGCTTGAACAGCTTCCTGTGCCACAGTACCATGGCCAGCCAGCTCATCCACCTTGCAGACCTCACTTTCATCCACACAGGTTGTGAGCACCTCAAACCTGTTTGACAATTGCAAAGCCTGAGGCTCCTCCTCTACTGTCTGCTCAGTCCCATTAACTGCCTCACTGACATTCACATCCTCCTGTTCCCCATTGCTGAGCAAAATAGGTGACCCTCTTCTAAGTGGTGTGACTGTCTCCTGGAATAAAGTATCCAGGTATTTCTCCCCCTCCCTTATGTTGTGCAGTGTCTGCATTCCAGTTCCAGATCAACAATCCTGATCCAGAATTCCTCAAGCTGCTTACACTTCCTGCAGACGTGTTTGTCATGGATCACCTTGATGTCCAAAAGCTCCCACATCTCACAGCTACAACATAACACCTGTCCTGCCATTCTAACTTATGTTATTTAGTTAATTTACTTTAATTGCTTTCTTCCTATGTATGTTACAATTTACTGTGTTTATTGAATACTAGTACCAGTGACAACTAAAGGTTCTTAACTACAAGATATGTGTTTTAGATGTTTGTTTAAATTATTTTATTTTTATTGCTTTTTTATTTTTATTGTTTGATTTTAATTTTAGTTTTCAAATTTTGGTTTATTATTTTAAAGGTTTAGTTCTTATTATTTATAGATCTGCCATAACTCACCTGTCCTAAGCTGGTTTCTCACACACTGTCCCTTAGACTGAGCACTTACCGGCTAATCAACTTTCTAGCTTCCTGTGATGTAACAGTTGCTTTTTTTCTCCTTTTTCCCAGACTGCAGCTTCCCAGCAGCTGGAACAGTGAAACAGTGGAACAGTGCACTCCTCAGCCACACTCCGACTCCCAGCAAGGTAGGCCGCTCTGCAATCCCCGGTCTATATTTATAGGCACTCCTCAGCTCCTGACTGTCTCGCGCAGGTTCACTCTGACTCCCAGCAAGGTGGAATATGGACCCTTGCTTTTATTTTACCATTACTCCTATTTGAGTATAGACTAGGTGCTAGATCCTCTAGATAGACTAGATCCTCTAGGTGCTGCTGACTGCCTGTTCCAGGGTCCTCCTCTCGCACTCTCCTTTTTGTGACTCATGCACTAGAACACCTCAATCCCTCTGCACCTTGGAATTCTGCAGTCATTCTCCATTTAAGTAATACTCTGCTTTTTTATTCTTCCTGCCAAAGTGAATAACTTCATATTTTCCTACATTGTACTCCATGTGCCATCTTGAATACCTCTATCAAGTCTTCTCTCAGCCTTCTTTTCTCCAAGGAAAACAGTCCCAACTCCTCCAATCTATCCTCATAGCTACAGTTCTTTATCCCTGGAATCATCTTGTGAATCTCCTCTGTACTCTCTTCAATGCTTTCACACCCTTCCTCAAGTATAGAGTCCAGAACTGGATGCAGGACTCCAGATGATTCCTAACTAGTGTCTTATAAAAATTAAACATGATGTTGTTACTTTTGTACTCAATGCCTCTATTAATAAAGCCTAAGATACTATATGCTTTATTTACTGCTATCTAAACATGCCCTGCCATCTCCTATGACCTATGTGCATATACACTGAGGTTCCTGGGTTCCTGCACCTTCTTTAGAGTTTCTCCCTCTATTTTATGCTCTCTCTCCATATTCTTCCTGCCTAAATGAATCACCTCACACTTCTTTGAATTGAACTATGTCTGTCATTTGTCTGCCCAATCCACCAATATGTCTATGCCTTTTGAAGTTCAAGACTATCCCCATCACAGTTCACAATGTTTCCAATCTTTGTATCACCTACAAATTTTGAAATCATGTCATGAACACCACAATCCAGGTCATTAATATATGTCAGGAAGAGCAAGGGTCCCAACACTGACCCTGGGGATCTCCATTACAAACCTTTCTCTAGTCTTAAAACAACCATTTATCACTTCTGTTTCCTGTCACTCAGCCATTTTTTATCCAAGTGCCTACTTTCCCTTTTATTTCACAAGCTAGAATTTTGCTCACAAGTTTGTTGTGTGGCACAGTATCAAATGCCTTTTGAAAATCCATATACATCACATCAACAGCAGTTCCTTTATCAACCTTCTCCCTACCACCTCAAAAAAACTCCAGCAAATTAGTTGAACATGATTTTCCCTTAATGAATCAATACTGGCTTTCCTTAATTATCCTGCACATATCTAAGTGATTATTGATTTTGTCCCAAACTATAGTTTCCAGAAGTTTCCCTACTACTGAAGTCAAACTGACTGGTCTGTAGTTGCCAGCTTTATTCTTGCATCCCTTTTTGAACAAGGGCGTAACATTCACAATTCTTCAGTCCGCTGGCACCGCTCCTTTGCACTATTCCTATCCCAGCCTATATTTGGATAATTGAAATCCCCCATTGTAACTAGTCTATAATTAATGCACCTCTCCATAATTTCAAGGATTCTATTTATCTTGATATTATTCTCTGATATACCCTCCTTATCAGTTAACACTTCTCCACTTCCTGCTGCCAGTTTCTCTCCTCTCCACTCTGAATTTCCCGTCAGGTTCCCACCCCCTTGCCAATCTATTTAAACACTCCCCAACAGCACTAGCAAACCCCTCTGCAAGGACATTAGACCCAGTCACGTTAAGGTGTAACCAGTCCTTCTTGTACAAGTCCCACCTGCCCCAGAATCAATGGATGTACCTACACCACATGGACTGCAGCGGTTCAAGAAGGCAGCTCACCACCATCTTGTCAAGGACAACTAGAGATGGGCAATAAATGCTGGTCCAGCCAGTGAAGCCCAAATCCCATGAATGAATAAAAAAAACCTCTCCTCCTCTCCTCCTGTGCAGCTGAGCCACCCGTGGTGCCATGAACTTGGCTCTTGCTACAGTCATCTGAGGAACCATCTTGCTCAACAGTATCCAAAATGGGAAAGGGTTAGAGAGTTGAGATAGTCGCAGGGGATTCCTGCATTACCTGCCTGTTTCTCTCAGATACTCTGGTGGTCACCCATTCCTTCTCTACCTGCGTACTTCTTAGATGTGGTGTGACCACCTCTCTAAACGTGCTATCCATGTAATCCTCAGCCTTGCAGATGCACCACAGTGACTCCAGCTGTTGCTCAAGTTCCGCAACCCAGAGCTCAAGCTTCTGCAGTTGGTGACACTTCTTGCAGATATAGTCATTGAGCGCACTTTGTGCCTGCACAACTGCCCACATCCTGTAGGTTGCATATTCCACATGGCTGAGCTGCACTGACATATCTTAGACTTTATATAAAGTGCTTACTCCAATATGATGCAATATAATAACTTAACTTTCACTCAGCCATTGTCTCCTCTGTGCCAAATCCACAAAGGCCTATACTTATCAACAAGTCAACAATTGTGACCAGTGTTTTCTGAAAGACCAGAGAGAAAGGAACTGCTAACTTCTTAAGAAGTTTTCCACTGCTCTGATCTGGATCACATGCTTTCCATGGGATTCACTCAGTTGAATTGCTTCTCTACCTCCAATATGTTGACAGTACCATGAGATCCTTCTAGGTCATGGAGTGAAGCCTGCTGCAGAATCACATGTTCCTTCAAATCGTCATTTTCAAACCTGCTAAAAAATTTATTTAATTCATTCTCAATATCACAGGGATTTTCTGCAGACAAAAAAGGGGTAATTTCTCTTTTGCGATGTGAAGCCTGACATTTTATGCATACACTTCCATGCATCTCTGGTATTACTTGTCCATAAACAGTTATGCAGCTTATCTCTATGTGCATTTTTCATATTCTGAATTTCCTTCCTCACCTTGATTTTTAGTTTGTCAAGTTTGTCTTGATCCCCTACACTAAATGCAGTTTGTCTTTCCTTCATTATTACTTTCAAGTCCTTTGTAATTCAGGGTTTCTCGTTTGGATAGCTCTTAAACATTCTAATTTGAACATGAATCTGTTCATGGAAGATGATGTAATCATTTTTGATATCTGTGCTGTTATTTATGTCTTCATGCTCCATAAAAATATCCCAATTCGTGCTAACAAAGCAAATTTGCAGATCTTGTATAGCCACATTATCCCAAACTTTAACCATTTTCCTGCCAGATTTTAAGGTTTTCAGTTTTTGGCAATACTTAGGGAGGAGATGCACAATGGTATGATCTGAATGTGCAATCCCCAGTCAAATCAAAGGCTTGTAAGATTCAAGAATGGACCAAAATCATTGATTTAGTGTCTTCTCTCCATGAGTTGTTTTGTCAACGTACCTAATGTAGTTACAGAGAGTGTCCCTTAAAGTCAAGTCACAGTGATCGATATCACCAAGGATGACTTTTGGTGAGTTTGGAGTTTGGACTGTTTCATAAACAATTCCTGCTACCTCTTCCACATTTGCATCTGGTGAAATATATATTGAAATAATGTATAATTAATTAAATTCATGGGGAATATAAAAGGGTCTAAAAGCCACATATAATAATTCAAAATCAGCAAAGCAAATACATTTCTTAACCTGAAAACTTTGGCACCAACGCTTATTCACATATGTACATATACCCCCTCCTCGGGATTTATTTGTAGCAGTAGCAGATATATCCTGGTGTAGTAGATCAAATCTATCAATATCAATTGCATTGTCTGACATGTCCTAAATTAACCAGATTTTGGTGAAACAGAGCGCACTCGACTCCCTGAATTCTAACAAAAGTCTTGTGCAGGTCTGAATCTCATCAATCTTATTTCTTACAGCCCCAGTTTCTCTAATCGATCCTTGTAACTGAAGACTCTCATCTCTGGAACCATTCTTATGAATCTTTTCTGCACTTTCTCCAAAGTCTTCACATGCTTCCTAAAGTGTGGTACCTAAAATTAGACATAATACTCCACTTAAGGCCGATCCAGTGTTTTATAAAGGTTCACCATAGTTTCCTACTTTTGTAATCTATGCCTTTAACTATAAAGCCCAGGATCCTGTATGGTTATTAACCGCTTTCTCAACCTGCCCTCTCACCTTCAGTGAATTGTGTACAATAACATCAGGTCCCTCTGTTCCTGCACCCCCTGTAGAATTGCATCCTTTATTTTATATTGTCTTTCTGTGTTCTTCTTACCAAAATGCATCACTTCACATTTCCCTGCATTGATTTTTGTTTGCCATGTGTCCACCAGCCTGTTTAATTACTCTTGAAGTCTATTACTATCCTTCTGACAGTTCACAATACATCCAAGTTTTATGTCATCTGCAGATTTTGAAATTGTGCCCTTTGCACCCAAATCCAAGTCATTAATATAGATCAAGAAAAGCAGTTTTCCTAACACCAACCCCTCAGGAACCCACTATATACTTGCCTCCAGTCTGAAAAACAACCCTTCACCATGACTCTCTGTTTCCTGTCATTCAGCCAACTTTGTATCAATGCTAAACTTCTATTCCATTGTCTTCAACTTTGCTGACAAGCTGCAATGTGGCACTTTATCAAATTAATTTTGGAAGTCCATGTACACTACATCAACTGCATGACACTCATCAACCCTCTCTGTTACCTCACCAAAAAACTCAAGTCAGTTAAACACAATTTGCCCTGAACAAATCCATGCTGGCTTTCCTTAATTAATCCACATTTGTCCAAACGACTGTTAATTTTGTCCCAAATTATTGTTTCTAAAAGCTTTCCCACTACTGAGGTTTAACTGACTGCCGTGTAGTGCAGTTCATCTGGTCCAGGTTGCTTGTCAACATTCTGTACTGTTAACCCTTCTCATACCTCCTCTTCATCAATTTTTAGCCCATCCAGTGTCTCAACTACCTCCTCTTTCACTATGGCTTTGGCAGCACCTTTTTCCTTGGTTAAGATAGGTGGAAAGCAACATTTAGTATCTCAGCCATACCCTCTGCCTCCAAGGATAAATCCCCTTTTTGGTCCCGAATTGCCCCTGCTCCTCTTTTTACTACCCTTTTACCATGTATATCCATATGGAAGACTTTTGGATTCCCTTTTATGTGTATTTTCAATATCTGAAAATTTGCAGATAATATCAAAACCAGTACAGAGAAAATATTGAAGAACAAAGCAATGGGATTGGATTGGAATGAGTTTGGGTAACTAGGACAAGAGTAGCAGATGCAGCTGAATATGAATGAGTGTGAATTAATTAATATGCAGTCAAGGAAGAAAAAGGAGTAATTCTTTCACAGTGTCTTTTGTGGTGTATAAACTTAGGAAATTATACTTCACTGTAATTGTGTATTATTTTTGAGCTACATTAACAGACAGATTCAGTTCAAATCATAAGTTATTGAATTGAAAAGTTGCCCTGATACGGTGCCGAAGTGTAACAGAGTGAGACACGTCCACCGAGGTTGGAAGAGGCTGACCCTGTCAGAAATTCCAGGGTCAGCTAATTTCCATGATAATAATAGGTCAGACAGTCTCAGGGTGGAGTGGGATCTTAGGAAGGAATTTGAGCAAGGGGACAACTTCACCATATCATCGAGTCATAGGGCCGAATTTTCCAGGTCCTCTGGCATTAGGTGTCATGGTGGGCATGAGCGGAAGGCCAAATATTAGTTTCACAACATCGTGAAACATGCTTGCAATCATCCACTCTGCCCGTCAATGGCGCAATGTGTTTTCCGCGGCTGCACATTGGGAACTTTATTTTATTGCATCTGCATATCATTATAAGCCCTGCTTTCTGGAATTATCCCCCATGCTGGATCATCCAAGCACATCAGCGTGATTGCACGCCGACATGTTTCACAACAGCATTTACAAGGTGTGCACCTGGCGAGCTGCACTTCAAGAGGAACTCGGAAGTGAGAGCACAGTAACTTTGCGCAGAACTTGCGAGGGTCGCTTGTTGGACTGAAGGTTGAGGCGCTACACATTCAGGCGAGGGCACAAGCAAATCATATTTTCCCAGCTGACTGACAGTGCCGGGGCAAGGGCTGCACTGCAGTTGAGGTGAGTTGCAGGGGAGAGGGAGTGGTGGGCAAGGGCTGCCCTGCAGTTGATGGCAGTGCACAAGCACCTGCTTGGGAGAGGGAAGCGGTCATTCATTAAGGAAACCTATATAAAGTGACCATTCCTCTGCAGCTGGGTCAGTTCAGGCACAAACACATTGACAAGCACCGAGTCGGGCCTCTAGCTTATCTGCCCACTAGAGCAACGCAGAGGCATGAAAGTGCCACCAAATGTTCAAGAGCTTTTCACCCCTCAGGCACAGACTGCAAACTAATGAGCATTTCAGTGGACTGCAGAACAATCAGCTGACTGGGCAAGTTGTACAATCTCCTTGCGAAAGCTGGCCATGGAGCACTCACTGGTGGAGGATCAACTCTTCCAAACTGCAGCATGCTTCAAGTGGACTGCTTCGATGATTAGGACAGAAATTCTACTTACAATTACCGTGCAAGCTACAGCCTGATTTCGGTTCACTTGATTTCCTTCATCGCTTTTTCTTGCTTTTTTTTGCCCTTCCTTGCTTTTTAGTGCTTTTCCCTCATCACCAGTTTGTTGGATCCTGGTCACTAGTTTAGTTGGATTAGTGGATCCAGGTTGCACGCTTGTTTCGGGATCGCCGGGTTGGTACCATAGACAGAGCAGATCAGCAGATAGTTCTTATGTAGAACACATTCTATTTATTTACAAAGGAACGCAGCAGCTACACTTGTGTGCTTATAACTTAAACCCTGTCTCTACATTACAGACTCTAACTCTAGACTATTGACTACTAACTATAAAGGGAGCCGACACTACTCTGCTATTGGATACTAAGGTCATGTGATCTTCCATGCATAGAAGCATGGATAGAAACTAGAAGCAAGCTCGAAGGGCCAAATGGCCTTTCGGCCCTTCGAGCCTGCTCCACCATTCATTATGATCAAGGCTGATCATCCAACTCAATAGCCTGCTCCCGCTTTCTCCCCATACCCTTTGATCCCTTTCACCCCAAGAGCTATATCTAACTCCTTCTTGAAAACATACAATGTTTTGGCCTCAACTACTTTCTGTGGTAGCGAATTCCACAGGCTCACCACTCTCTGGGTGAAGAAATTTCTCCTCATCTCAGTCCTAAATGATCTACCCCGTATCCTCAGACTGTGACTCCTGGTTCTGGACTCCCCCACCATCGGGAACATCCTTCCTGCATTTACCCAGTCCAGTCCTGTTAGAATTTTATAGGTTTCTATGAGATCCCCCCTCATTCTTCTGAACTCCAGCAAATATAATCCTAATCGACTCAATCTCTCCTTGTATGTCAGTCCCGCCACCCCAGGAATCAGTCGGGTAAACCTTCGCTGCACTGCCTCTATAACAAGAACATCCTTCCTCAGATAAGGAGACCAAAACTGCACACAATATTCCAGGTGTGGTCTCACCAAGGCCCTTTATAACATTGCTCCATAATGTTCCATTATAACATTCTTCTTAAAGATATATTACACAACAGATTACCACACCACAGCGCTCAATTTTTACCCCAGTGGCTCCTTTCAGGGCTCCACAAGTGACCTCTGTGGGATATCGCAAGCCTCCAAACACAAGTGCATCCATGAGGTCATGGACACCATCTTCACGAAGGCACACAACTCTGTACATTTCGTCCAGGGTCAGGAGAGCCAGGAAGCAAGAGCACTGGGATTTGCCCTGAGCTCAGGTTTCTCACAGGTGCAGGGTGCCATCAACTGCGCTCACGTGGCACTCAGATCTCCGTGGCAACAAGCGGTCAAATATATCAATTGCATGGGCTTCCACTCGCTGAATGTTCAGTTGGTGTGTAACCACCACAAACGCATCTTACAGGTCAGCTCATGGTTCCTGGGGAGTGTCCATGATTCCTACATTTTCAGTAGGTCTCAGATCCTTGACATCTTCCAGGGTCTACAGAGGCTGCAGGGTTGGCTCCTCGGGCACAAGGGCTACCCACAGAGGACGTGGCTGATGACACCCGTGTGGCAGCCTCATATTGCAGCAGAGAGAAGGTACAACGAGGTCATGCTGCAACTCGCACCTTGGTGGAGCAAATCATCAGAATGTTGAAAATGAGGTTCTGGTGTCTGGACCGGTCTGGTGGAGCCCTACAATATAGTCCACAGAGGGTGTCTTGCATCGTTGTCGTCTGCTGCACCTTTTACAATCTGGCACTGCAACAGGGATTGGAGCTGGCTGAGGAGGAGCTGCACATCTCCTCCAATGAGGAGAATATTGACGGGGATGTGGGTGAGGAGGTACTTGAGGGTGAGGATGACAGTGATGAGGCCATTGCACTGGTCAGATGAGGCAGACACATCTGGGAAGCCCTCATAGCTGCTAGATTCATGGAGGATGATGATGACATGCAGTGAGGAGACACCATAGATCCTCACATTGCATCTGTAAACATTTGACTCCTGTCTGGCTGATGGCAGCACACATATCCTCTGTGATAAGCCCCTGTCATGGAGATGCAATGGATGCCCACAGTCCCTACATTCCAGGAGGATGGTGACAACGTGCAGTGGGGACACTCCACATGTCTGACTCCTGTCTGCTGATGGCACCTCATTTGCGCTCTGTGAACAGGGTCATATCATGGAGATGCAGTAGGGAAATTTTAACTTCTCCTGATCCTATGGCATCCTTTGTGAACTGAACCCTTCAGGACCACACTGTCACCGGACACAGATGCTGATGAGATGGGGGTGCGAGCCACACCTCAAAAGTGCTGGGAGCACACAGAGAGAATGATGGAACTCTGTGCACCAGCCCAGGACATTCAGGCAGCAATGATAAGCCCCATCAAGATGCAGGCATGACTGGTGTGTCCAGTGAAGGATGAGAAGGTTGCACAAAGCACAGGGAAGAGGCGCTGGACTGAAACACCTGCCTTTATCTTATGCAGGCTTGAAGGTTTTACATCTGAGCAACATGAACACTGCTCATCAGAACAAGGAGCCATAGGCAAGGAGACATTCTTGGGAGTTTATTAACAAAGTGAACATTATGTACAAGTGATCGACTCCCATGCCCAGGCTGTGTAAATACATCTTCTTAATCTTCCTAACCCTGCTGCTAAGTCTTGGTGCTCCCCCAACATCCAGAACGGAGATGGAGGCAGGCTGCTAACTACTACGCACTGTGATTACCTTGATGGGCGTCCTTTGGAGGGCCGAGACCTGGAGGCCCCGGCCTGCTTTTGGGTTCCTGTTGTGTAGCATTGGCACCCTCCTCAGCTTGTGGAGCTGGATTTGTTGGAGTCACAGGAAGAGGGGATTTGGATGGGCTGACACTCCCGGAGTCACCTGAGTGGGTGGCCCCAGGGTGTGCATCTGCTGATCCTCCTTCCTATGGGTGGCTAGCAGCCCTTGGCTGACTCCTTATGGAGAAGGGGAAGCTGGAGTGAGATTGAGCTGTCCTGCACTGCTCTCGCATTAACATTGTTGGCGGCCAACTATGGCGTCAGTGATGGAGTTAAGCCTGTGTAGAGGTGCAGGACCGATGTCCTGAACCAAGGCCTCCATGGTGGCCGCTATCCTACAAGTGTTGACCTTGCTGCATTGGCATGCCGGCACTATCACCTCAGAATTAAGGCGGAGGGACCTTCCATCTTGGCAATCTGAGGAGTGCAGCAGACATCCTTTCCTGATGTTCCTGAGCTTGCCTTTGCAGCTCCAGCAACTAAGGTATGACCAAATCCAGAGGTTCATCTGATTCAAACTCAGCAGATTTCTGGTCTCCAGCAGTCCTCAGAGTGCCAGAAACCTGGGAAGTCCCTGCTGCCGCCTGCTGCGGATCAGACAGAGTGATGTGCTCATGAGATTGTGAGCCTGAGGCCACTCTAAAGCTTGGTCCCACCAAGGTGTGTGTTTCTGCGTCGGAGTGTGTGGATGACCACTGTGATGGGTTTTCAATGGTCCCTCTTCTGAGGTGTCTCCAGTGTTTGATTGGAGGCCCTGGGCTGTGGACTCCCTTGGCTGTTTCCCACATGTGCCTGCGAAAGCAAGGGGAGATAATTAGTACATGGCAGTGGCCTATGAAACAAGACACATCACTCACAGCATGGTTGTCTGATGGATGTTATACTGCTGGATCCTCACTTGGTACAGCACCGCCGACCTCAGTGTCAGCACAGGAATGGTCCAGATCTTCACCCAGCTGGGTGGCTCTGTTTTCAAAGCCCATGAGGACCTTGATTTCAGGCATTCCTCCACTGGTCTGCGACCTCTCCCTCTTGTTGTGTGCCAGCTTGTCCTGCATGAATAAAGATGGAGACAGTGTAAGCAGGACGCCTGACAGGCCAAATGAAAAGTATACCTGGCATGAGTGAGCGTTGAGTGGTCCCATGGTCGGGATGAAGACAATGACAGTATGTGTGGGGAGTGAATGGTGATGTCCTTTGAACTGGCAGCAAGTGAGATCCCTGTGGATGTGTGATGGGTTTGTGAGTGTTTGAGTTGGGAGTGATGAGAGGAGTGACTTACCCTAGTGGAAAAGAGGAGATCATTTATCCTCTTTTGGCTCTGTGCGGCTTCCTCTTTTGCAGGGCATTGGCTCCAATTACCGCCTCTACCGCCTCCCAAGCCAGATTGGTGATATTGCCCTTCCTGCAGCTCGAGCAGGAGTAGAGGACATCACGGCAGGCCTCCACTGCATCCAAAAGCGTTCCAGGGACGTGTCACTGAATCGAGGGGCTGCAGTCTTCTTGCCTTTCGGGGCCATGTTTTCCATGCAGCAGTTCTGAGCCGGAAGCACTGAGAAGTGTGTGCGTGGCTGCACTTTAAATATGGCGCCCAGAGTGAGGAAACGGCGAGGTGACGGTGTGGCGTGTGAATCAGAGACAGCCCGCCAGTGAAATGGCTTGTTTCCAGTGAATGCATGATTAATGAGGCCAGATTGGGATGCGAAAAGCTGCCATTACGACCGGCCGGTAAAATGTTCTTTTTCCCGCCCGCTAGTACACTTAGTGCAACTGAGACGATTCCACCCCATGGAGTTATTAACAACACAAAAAGGCCAATTAGCCCATCAAATATATGCTAGCCCTCTGTAGAACAATTCAGTCAGTCCCTTTCCCCCATTTGATCCATGTAACCCTGTAAGTTTATTTCATTCAAGTGCCCATTCAATTTCCTTTTGAAGTCATTGATCATCTTTTCTTCCACCACACTTGTGGGCAGCAAATGCTTGATCATTACCACTCACTGTGTAAAACTGTTCCTCTTCACAGCTCCATTCATCTCTTGCTCAAAACCTTAAATTTGTAGTCCCTAGTCCTCGTACCATCAACTAATGGGAACAGCTTTTCCTTTTCATAATCTTGTACACCTCTATCAAAACTCCCCTCAACCTCCTTTGCTCAAAACAGAACAACCCCAGCTTCTCCAACATAGCTTTGTAGTTAAAATCCCTCATCCCTGCAATCATTCTGGTAAATCTCCTCTGCACCATCTCAAGAGCCCTCACAACCTTCCTAAAGTCTGGTGCACCAGAACTGGATGCAATACTCTTGTGACCTAACCAGAGCTTTATAAAAGTTCAGCATAACTTCCCTGTTTTTGTGCTCAATACCTCTATTTATGAAGCTCACGATCCCATATACTTTGCTAATCACTCTGTCAATAAAATATGTCCTGCCACCTTCAAAGATCTATGCACATAGATCCTAGGTTCCTCTCTCCTAGCCCACTCTTCGGAATTATGTCATTAAATCTATGTTGCCTCTCCATATTGCTTCTTCCAAAATGCAGCAGCTCACACTTCCCTGTATTAATCAATTGCCTAGTCATTCAGTTAGCTATTTATGTCCTGTTGCAGTTGATTTGTTGCATCCTCACTGTTTGCCATTCCTCCAAGTTTGGATCATCGGCAAACTTTGAAATTTTATTCTATATGTCAGTATCCAAGTCATTTCTATATATCAACAAAAGCAGTAGTCCTAGCACTGACCCTTGGAGGACACTACCATTTACCATCCTCCAGTCTGACAAATAACCATTTACCACAACTCACTGTTTTCTGTCCTCAAGCCAATTTTTTTTAATCCAGGTTGACACTGACTCTCCTATTCCAGTTGCTATAATTTTGTTAATCAGCCTTCTATGTGATAATTTGTCAAGCATTTTCTTAAAATCCAAATAGACACCATCCACTGGTTTCCCTTTGTTATGACACGGCAGATGATGTGTGCCAGGTGAACCAAATCCACGATGGAAACTTGGTTGTGCTATCACAATGGTTTAGCAATTTGTATTTATTATGAGATGCATGTACTGAATTCAGAAGTAATAAGTCCACCAAGACCTTTAGAAATTTAAAACATTAAATTAAAATATTTACTAACAAAATATAAAAGATTTAAAGCACATACATAAGACTACAATTACTACTATAATAACTCCTAAAATTCCTAATTATCCTGACTCCCAGTTACACACCCTTTAAGGCAATGGTTCAAGAATAGATTTTAGATTTTAAACAGATCCAGCAAGTTAACACAATACCCTGAACAGTGGAATCTCAAAAAGCTTTTCTCCAGCTTCAGTTTCGGTAGACAGCAGACATGCACAAATGCTGGAGGCTTCATTAAGGTTTTTCACACACTCCTGTTAGGTCTTACATGGCCTTAAAAACAAAAAGCTAAAAGCTACTGCGGATGCTGGAAATCCAAAACAAAAATAGAATTACCTGGAAAAACTCAGCAGGTCTGGCAGCATCGCACCGATGCTGCCAGACCTGCTGAGTTTTTCCAGGTAATTCTGTTTTTGTCTTACATGGCCTTCTCCTGACACACAGCCTTTCATTCTCCTTTGCATATGTTTCTCTCTTTTTAATATGTAAATTTTATTGTTCTATATGTCTTTGAAACTGTATCTCCCTCATATTATAAAAACTTTCATATTGTCACTATATCTTGTCAGTAACCTTTGGGAAAAATAAACACATTCCTTAGCTTTTCTTCTCTGGCTAATTGTAAACAGGCTAAAATCCCTTTGAAATCTAAATCTCCCTTCATCGATCTAAAAATGCAAATTCCCTTCACACCTTACATGCTAAGCCAGCATCCATGTTTACTCATTAGCATGTCAAGCACCTAACTTCTTTTGATGATTTAAATTTACAGGGCTGAATTTTCCCCCTCTCGAGGGGGAAGTTGAATGGCGGGTGCGCACAGGTGCACTTCCAATTGACACCCCCAATTGGGGGCGCAGCACCATTTTACTAGGGTGGGCCAATTAAGGCCCGCCCAGCGTGACATCCACACAGAAGCGCTATGTGCTCCCTGTGTGGGTGGGGGGATCCCAAAATTGAGAGTGTGCTCTTTCGCGCATGCACACGAATGAGCGCACTCATCTCCCTAAGGCTAAGTGCAGCCTCAGGGAGATTGGCTGTAAATGTCAAAAAGATAAAAATAGAATAATAAAATTTCCCTAACATGTCCCCTCATGTGACAATGTCACATGAGTTGGGATATGTCCATAATTTTCACAAAAACTTTATTAACATTTTTTAAAAGCTACATGAAACCTCATCCCGCCTGTGGATGAGGCTTCATGCTTTTCTAGTTCCCACCGGGGCTCCTGGCTTGCCCGCCAACCTTAAGGTTGGACGGGCAGGTCCTTTAATTACATAATTGACTCTGTCAATGACCTCAATTGGCCATTGACAGGTCGGCGGGCATGCAGCTGATTTCGCTGCGCCCCCACCTTCCTGAAAATTTAAATGGGGCGCGGTGACGTCAGGAGCTCCCCCCGATAACACCGTGCGTCATTTTACGCATCGGCGAGCGGGCCCTGCCCCCGCGCGCCAACACGTAAAATCCTGCCCACAGTCTACTTGACTCCAAATGTAATTAAATCACCCACAACTATATTTACCCCCATAAATCTACTTCACAATAAACCAGAAAAATATGAAAATTATTATACTTTCATGACATCCTTCATCAACTTTCTTTATTATTTTGTCAAAATATTCAATTCGGCTAGTCAACCAAGCTCTGCCTTTTGCAAATTCCTCTCTCTTTAATTAATCAAACTCTCCAAGTACCTGCTGATATTTTCCCCTGATTATTGTTTTTAAATCCCTTACTCATCACTTATGTTAAATTAACTGGCCTATAGTTACTAGCTCTGTCCTTACACCCTTTCTTGAATAAGGGTGTCACATTTCTCACTCTCCAATCCTCTGGTACCTTTCCCCTATTTAAGGAAGATTGGAAGATTCTACTACAGTGTACCTCCACCCCCACTTCCTTTAGTAGCCTGGGATGCAAGTCATCTGGACCAGGAGTCTTATCCATTCTAAACATAGCCAGCCTTTCTTACATCTCCCGTCAACATTGAGCTGGTATGTGACCACACAAAAAGAATCATGACGGTTCATGAATTGTTCTTTGGCATGCCATCTGCATTTGAACCACCAAGACAAAGTAGAGGGTGGCTCCTGGGTGACAAAGGCTGACACATGACAATTTGCAATATGCACACAATAAAGTCATGCTGCCACATGAAATTTGATAGATCAGACATTGATGTGTTGAAACAATGCTTCCTTTGCCTGCACCGCTCTGGAGGAGTCCTACAGTACTTGGCATAGTGAGTTTCAAGATTCCAGGTGGTTTGCTGCAGGCTGCCCCACCTCATCATCATGAGGGCACAGTTCTTATCATACAGTGACCAGCTAAGGATAAGGGGGAGGAAGAGGAAGAGGAGGTGGAAGACGAAGGGAGGAGGCAATCAACATAGCCCCTTTCTGGCCAGTCTCTCTATGAATGACACATCCAACTGTGATACCAGTAAAACCAACCCCAATTCGTCATTCAGCAATATGCCCTTCCTTTGCTTCCCTCTATTAATGACCATCACAGCTTGGCCACAATGCAAAAATAAAGTCTACCACAAAATAAACATTCCAAACTGAATTCATAAATCAAACCGTGCCTTATTGCATACAAACATCAACTAATTTCTCTTCTGCATTCCCTTAGCACCTATCTTGAGGGTCCCTTTTCCTGGCCTGCTGCATTGTGTTACTCCAGCGGCTGCAGCATGGCTGGCAGAAGGCTGCCAACTTTCACTGATTGAGACTGCAGATGACCTTGCAGGAATCTCTCAAGCAGTTTGGACCTAGAAAACCTGGCTTTGGGCTGTACCAACTTGGTATAGGCAGCAACAGTCTAGGATAGCTAACTATTAGACGACAACAAGGGCACTGACTGAGTGGTGGAAGTGGGAGGACGAAAGCTGTCATTCTGTATGTTTGGGCTTCAAGGAGCCATTGCACCTTCTTTGAGGTGGTGCATCATCAATCCTAAAAATCAGTAGGCAGACAGATTGCTGGACTGCTGTGAGACCTAGCAAGGCCCAATGAACACTGGTATTAGTAGCCATGATGACACAATTTGAGCCTGTGCAGCAGCAAGCTGAACTTGCATGACAGAAATCTGAGCTTCCACTGCAGCACATAGATGCTGGCTGGCTTCTGAAATGAAAACAGAAAATGCTGGAAATACTCAGCTGGTCTGGCAACATCTAGGCAGAAAGAAAAAGGCTGGTGAGCCCTTGTCAGAACTTGTGGCAATCTGAGGTGCACAATCACACAGTGCAGAAGAGGCCCTTTGGCCCATCGAGTCTGCACCAACACGTGAGAAACACATGACCTACCTACCTAATCCCATTTACCAGCACTTGGCCCATAGCCTTGAATGTTATGACGTGCCAAGTGCTCATCCAGGTACTTTTTAAAGGATGTGAGGCAACCCGCCTCCACCACCCAGGCAGCGCATTCCAGACCGTCACCACCCTCTGGGTAAAAAAGTCTTTCCTCACATCCCCCCTAAACTTCCTGCCCCTCACCTTGAACTTGTGTCCCCTTGAGACTGACCCTTCAACCAAGGCGAACAGCTGCTCCCTATCCACCCTGTCCGTGCCCCTCATAATCTTGTACACCTCGATCAGGTCGCCCCTCACTCTTCTCTGCTCCAACGAAAACAACCCAAGTCTATCCAACTTCTCTTCATAACTTAAATGTTTCATCCCAGGCAACATCCTGGTGAATCCCCTCTGCACCCCCTCCAGTGCAATCACATCCTTCCTATAATGTGGCGACCAGAACTGCACACAGTACTCCAGCTGTGGCCTCGCCAAGGTTCTATACAACTCCAACATGACCTCCCTACTTTTGTAATCTATGCAATACACCTTTAAGAGAATTTGAGCAGATTGACCACATGATTGTATTACCCAATTGCTGTGTAGCATGGGCTACAATGTTAATCAGTGGTTTTAGAATGGGTTTTGGTTTGAGAAGCACACATGTGTTAGTGCTCTGTTACTTGTGTGAATAAACCGCATGTGCTTCATTTTACAATGGTCTCCTGATCGACATCATCTTGATTACCAGCTGACTCATCAGTAGATAGGAGTGCAACCATGTTCGCTGAAAGAAGTCACCTGATAGAAGGAACATAACAGAACTGGAAAAACTTAAAGATGTGGCATGTATTCAACATGTGTAGAGGCAGGGAAAGGGGGGAGGGATGAAACCCCAACACCTTAAAAGCACTCAGTTTAAGTTTTTGGGCAGCATTACAAGGGGAGAATACGTAGCACTTTTGAAAATTGTTCACCAAGCATGCAGTCTTGAAGAAAAAGAATTTCCATATATGTTTTACCAGGGCAAGGCATTTCCCCTGTTGACCCAATACTTGTGACATGCTGAGACACAAGCATATTACCAACATGAGGTTCTTACTTGTCGTATTTCAGAGACTTGTATTAGTTGGGTGCTGGTCTGTGTACTATGATGGTGCAAACACTTTGACCAGTTGGTCTTGCCAATGTATATCTCTCTTTCTCTGTGTGTAGGAGAAAATTTCATGTAATAACTTGCAGTGCATACAGATCAGGCTGGCTGACCAACAGTCCAATTCCTGACTCCATAGAGAAGAATCTGGAGATTCTGGGCATAGAGATAATAGACAGAATGGGTGAGTGTCATTGTTTTTCAATATTTTACTCTTTCCTACTCATTTTTTTCTGTCATACACATTACAGCGTAAGGCACTAGATTGTCTTACCATGTGTGTTTTCTCAGCTGGTGAACTTTGCGAAAGCCTCCCTGAACCAAGTAAAGGTATTTTGGAGGTGGATCTGCTCAAAAGATTCTGGTCAATTGATCATTAAACCCAGCCATATACTTTTTTCATATAAAGCTGTGACTCCACTGAATTATTACCACAAACATTGGTATAAAGCAAGTTCCCATTGTTATAAACTATCCCTGTGCTTTCCAGAATAGAACAAGTTGCCTCTAGCACTTTTATGGCTTTGTGCCAAATCAAGTCATCTTTCAGCAAGCGTTCTCATGCTGACTGATATACTGAAGGGAGCAAATATCTTTCCATAATTTTAATGCCAGATAGCTTTGAAATGTTGCTGGATATCAGAATGATGGATTGATCAGCATGTTGGCAAAATCTATTTGGAATGACTAATGAATGTTGAACTAATTCTTTTGGTTTCAATTGAAGCTTCAGCTGTATATTTGAGTTAGAAACCTTGTTCATATTTTGCACTGTGCTGAAAAGAAAATGCCTTTGTTTGAATAGCACCTGGAGCACTATTCATTATCAGTGCTACAGCACACACAGACATGAACACGCACACACACGCATACACACACACACACATCCATCAAGCTCATTGTTTAAGAGTGTTTTAGGTATTCTGTTACTGTATCTGAATCAAATGATTTCAGATTCCAAACTCAAGTAACCAGTTCGTTCAGCTAGAGTATCGGGTGTCACAAACCGAATGTGTTCAGGCAGCTGCCTCCATATTTTTCTTCTGCTTGAATAAGTCACAAAGACAGGATTTTCCCCCCGTCGAAGGCGAAGTTGAAGTGCGGGTGCGCACAGGCGCGCCTCTGATCGATGCCTCTGATCGGGGGCACGGCGCCATTTTACATGGGCGGGTCAATTAAGGCCCGCTCAGCATGACGTCTTCATGGCAGCACTGAGCGTTCCCTGTGCGGGTGGGGAGGGAATCCCTAAACCTGAGAGTGCACTCTTTTGCGCATGCGCATGAAAGAGCACGCTCATCTCCCTGAGGCTAAGTGCTGCCTCAGGGAGATCGGCTCTAATGTCAAAAGTATTAAAAATAGAGAAAAAAAAATCCCTGACATGTCCTCTCATGTGACACTGTCACATGAGTTGGGACATGTCCATAATTTTTAAAAAAAACTTCAATTAAATTTTTAAAAACCTCCATGAAACCTCATCCCGCCGGTGGATAGATTTCATGCTTTTTGTAATTCCCGCCAGGGCTCCTGGCCTGCCCGCCAACCTTAAGGTTGGATGGGCAGGTCCTTTAATTAGTTTAATGATGCTGTCAATGGCCTCAATTGGGGGGTGGAGTGTGAAATTGAAGGAATGGGATTCCCTATGGGTTCTTGCCCGCCATGACCTCACAAAATTTTTACGCTGGGCCGGGTAAGGCCTTGGACGGCCAATCCTTGCCCCAACTGATGCCCTTAAGTGGCCAATTATTGATTTCCCACCCAGCCTCACTTTTTAGGCTGACGAGAGGATTTACCTGGCATAGGGGAAGCTCGATAATGAACAGGCATAGACCTCAGGTGGGAATGTTGGGGCCGCCTCCATCAGAAGCCCCCTTCTGACTTTGGGCGCCACTCCCCTTTAAGGTCTGGTGGCTGCTGGACTTCCCTCCCCATCCTGGCTTCTCCCTGGACACCCCAATCAATCGGTTCCCGTACCCCCCTGGGCCTTCCTTACCCTCCCCACCCTGGGATCCCCAAAACTTATCTTGCCATCCAGTCCCAGGACTCAGTCTCTGGTAGGGGATGCAGTGATGTAGTGGTAATGTTGCTGGACTAGTAATCCAGAGGACCCTGGGTAATGCTGTGGGGACACGGGTTCGAATCCCAACACGGCAGATGGTGGAATTTGAATTCAATATATTTTTTTAAATCTAGAATTAAAAGTTTGACGATGACCATGAAACCATTGTCAATTGTTGTAAAAACCCACCTGGTTCACTAATGTCCTTTAGGAAAGGAAATCTGCTGTCTTTACCTGGTGTGGCCTATATGTGATTCCAGACCCACAGCAATGTGGTTGACTTTTAAATGCCCTCTGAACTAGGGCAACTAGGAATGGGTAATAAATGCTGGCCTGGCTAGTGACACACACATCTAATGAATGAAAACAATATTGAAGCACTTCCTATTCTGTCCACTGCAGTTCCTGTCACTGCAGGGATTAGAGAGCTGCGAGAATGAGGGGCGGAAGTTGCATCTGCAGCCAATGCTCATTTGAGTGTGAAATGGCTGCAGGGCAGGTAGTGTGGGTGAGGATGTATTCCCTGCCAGCTCTTTGGATGGCGGGAAGGGAAACCCCGCCATCTGAAATATTCAGGTCAGGGAGATCTGCTGGGATGACTGCAGATTTACTTCTCCCAAGGCATCATACAACCTACTGGGTGCTGGGGTTTTGAAATTCAAGCTTTGAAAACAGAAAACAAATCAATCCTCTGCTGACACAACCTTGCTTTAAGTTGTATCTGTTACACCTGTTCTATCCCGGAAGGCTGGATAATGAACGATGATCCTGAAGTCAATCTTTACTCAGTAACCACATTGCTGTGGGTCTGGAATCACATATAGGCCACACTAGGTAAGGACGGCAGATTTCTTTTCCTAAAGGATATTAGTGAACCAGGTGGGTTTTTACAACAATCGACAATGGTTTCATTTTAGAGTTGAACATTACAAGCATTCAGCTGCTAACTCAACAACCACAGTTTCAATATATGTCACTTTATATGTGCTCAAGTGTAACCTCAGTTAGTGCCCATCACCTGTATACAATTAATGTACAATTAACAGGTTCTCTTCTCTCTCTAAATAAAAAAATAGCAATAGTATGCATAGACATTTCAAATAAAAAATCCTCCATATTTTGTACAAAGCATTACGTTGCAAGAGGCCCCTCGTCTTCTAGCCCCTCCTCTAGGACCCCAAATAATGTATTTATACATGTAAAACAATTGGGCAGTTGAAGATATGCACCCAGCCATATTTTTTTTATCCATTCATGGGATGTGGGTGTCACTGGCTAGGCCAGCATTTTCCCAACCCTAATTGCCCCTTGTTCAGAGGGCATTTAAGAGTCAACCAAATTGCTGTGGGTCTGGAGTCACATGTAGGCCAGACCAGATAAGGACAGCAGATTTCCTTCCCTAAAGAACATTAGTGAACCAGATGGGCTTTTACAACATCATCAGACTTTTAATTCCAGATTTTTATAGAATTCAAATTCCACCATCTGCCATGGTGGGATTTGAACCCAGGTCTCCAGAGCATTCCTCTGGGTCTCTGGATTACCAGTCTAGCGACAATACCACTATGCCACCAATTCCCCTTGAGTTAGGGAGTTACTTTCGCTCCAGCATTTGTTTCAAGCCAGCAAAGTCAATTCATAACATTTTCTCACTCACATTTTTTGTAGAATGTACATTATCCCACAATGAATGATTATCTACATAACATTCAATGGGTGTATGATCTTCAGTATGCACCTATATAGAATTTCACTTGAAATATTTGACAAATAGGATTCCATATCCTCTGCTTCCAAAAGAGCCAGTGTCTCAGCAGCCAAATTACTTTTTCTATTTTCTTAGCTTCTAAGCTAAAAGCCAACGTCTCCCATTTTTACCCAGAAGAAATATTATTAAACCGGCTGTACTTGAATACCCATCAGGAAGGCCAGCATGTGAAGTATCACTAAAAATGACTATTTTCATGGTACTTGAGTCACCTAAGGATGGGAACTTAAATATGTATTTCTCCAGATTTTTTTTTAATGTCACCCAACTTCACGATCATGAGGGGGCTTCTGCTTCGAGTCTTGCTTGGAGACTTTTTTGTGGCCTTCATTGTCTAATCTATTCAAGCTACTGCCTCTACTCTCACTTTTATGTCCATCAGGACTATGACTGTGAGATCTCCTTTTCAAACTATCAAAAGTTCTTTCTTCAGTACGAGATCATTTCTGAAGCAAGAGGCACTTCTGGACCGACTATCAGAACTTGCAGTGCACTTTTGTACTCTCCACTCTTACACCGCGTTCGGCCAGCCTACAGGCTTCACTAGTTGGCCATCATGCTGAATAATCAACCAATGTTTAAACTTGTCAGTAGCTTTCCCTGCATGTCCCACAGTTGTCACATCCCTCCATTCAATTTACCTGTTTGGAATATATGTCACCCGAGTACACACACTGGGCAGTTGACCTTCGGATGCAATAGCTCTGTCCTTTCACAGTTTACACTAATCTCTTCGATAAGCCTTGCATAATCATCAACCATACCTGCATTCTTTAGCAGGAATTTTAACCTTTGAGAAGAAGTGTGAGCAAATTGTCTGTGTCTCTTTAAATCAATTTGCTTTTTTAAAAATTTGCATAATATAATCAAGCAGAATCAGCATGGCTTCATGAAGGGGAAATCATGTCTGACAAATTTATTAGAATTCTTTGAGGAGGTAACAAGCAGGATAGATAAAGGGGAACCAGTAGATGTAAAATATTTGGATTTCCAAAGGTGTTTCATAAGTTACCACACATAAGGCTACTTAATAAGATGGTGTTGAGGGTAGTGTATTAACATGGATAGATGTTTGGCTAACTAATAGAAGACAGAGAGTTTGGGTAAGGTGGGCATTTTCAAATGGCAACAAGTAACTAGTGGAGTGCCACAGGGATCAGTGCTGGGGATACAATTACTTACAATATATATTAATGACTTGGATGAGGGAAATGAATGTACTATTGCCAAGTTTGCGGATGACACAAAAATAATTGGGAAGGCAAGCGGTGAGGATGACACAAAGAGTCTACAGATGGATATAGGCAGGTTAAGTGAGTGGGAAAAAACTTGGCAGATGGAATATAATGTGGGAAAATGTGAGGTTATACACTTTGGCAGGAAGAATAGAGGAGCTGAATACTATTTAAATGGAGAAAGACTGCAGAAGGCTGCAGCAAAGAGCGATTTGGGGTCCTTGAAAATGAATCCCAAAAAGCTAGCATATAAATTCAGCAGGTAATAGGGAAGGCAAAGGAATGTTGGCCCTTATTTCAAAGGGAATAGAGTATAAAAATAGGGAAGTCTTGCTAAAAATATACAAGGTACTAGTTAGACCACACCTAGAATACTGTGAACAGTTTTGGTCCCCTTATCTAAGGAATGATATACTGGCATTGGAGGCAGTCCAGAGAAGGTTCACTAGGTTGATCCTGGGTATGGAGGGGTTTTCTTATGAGGAGAGGTTGAGTAGGTTGGGCCTGTACTCATTGGAGTTTAGAAGGATGAGGGGCGACCTTATTGAAACATATAAGATTTTTAGGGGACTTGAAAGGGTAAATGCTGAAAGGTTGTTTCCCCTTGTGGAAGAGTCTAGGACCAGAGAGCATAATCTCAGAGTAAAGGGTCACCCATTTAAGACAGAGATGAGGAGGAATTTCTTCTCTCAGAGGGTCGTCAATCTATGGAATTCTTTACCGCAGAGGGCTGTAGAGGTTGGGTTGTTAAGTATATTCAAGGCTGAGATAGACAGATTTTTAATCAGTAAGGGAATCAAGGGTCATGGGGAAAAGGCAGGAAAGTGGAGTTGAGGATTATCAGATCAGCCATGATCTCATTGAATGGCGGTGCAGACTCGATGGGCCGAATGGCCTACTTCTGCTCCTATGTCTTACGGTCTCGTGGGTGGTTTATCACATAATGATATTTTGAATTACACCTGAAGCAACTGTTAACTGTTCCCAGATATTCCTGGGGTTCATTCACCTACTATTGCTGTTCCAATCCCGTCATCTATTATAGCTCCAGATGTGCTACAAGTGCTTTCATTCTCACTGCTTCTGTCTGTAACTCTGGAGGATCATGAACTACTGCAATCATTGATTCCTCAAATGTCTTTGACACAGCAGAATGTCCCATTTGTGCCATCAAGGATGTTGGGAATAGCTACTTCCCCAGGAATTTTTTCAAGGCAGGAGATATTTGCCCAAAAAGGTTCTCTTTCTGCAAATTGAACTGAGTCAAGACCAGGAATCTGTCCATATGCAACACCTTAGCACAATCCAGCAATTTAAATGTGAGCACTGAACAAGGAATCTCCAAATTGAATTCCTGCAATTTTTTAATACGATTTGTTAAAGTCCATGTTGTATTCCTCCATGAAACGACTTCAGCCTTTTAAAATCTATCAGCATCTGACCATGCCTCGTAAACATCCAATAGATCATCTTTCTGGTAAATTACACCAGTGAAACCTAATGGGAGAGCCAAACCTTCCTCAGTATCCAACTGATGGGCATCCAGCTCATAAAACACATTGCTTCTAATTTTATTTTTGCTAAGAAGCGGCAATGCCAAGGCCATGCCATGTTCCCCCCTTGGTAGGAACTTAGCCCGAGTCCACATGTCCGCTGGTCAAAAGGTTCAGACTCTGAGAACATCAGCAGGTAATCATACCCTGAAAATTTATATTTGCTTTTAGCCATTCTTCACAAAAGCCTGGATTATAATCTTCTGTCTGAAAAATAAACTTGGGGTAAAATTTTTGGCTCAGCGGGAGGGTGCACACCTGACTCAACCAAGTGTAAATTGACACATGATGACATCAGGCGAGCGCCCCCACGTCATCACGCACTCACACGATATTTCGGTCAGTGGGCACCTGCTGGAGTCGACATCACGCCTGCCGACAATTAAAAGGCTTATTAAGACCATTAAAAAGTTAATTGAAATAAATTTTTCGCTGTCCATTCAACATTATGGTTGTTGGGCAGGTGAAAACATCAAGCGGCCTTTGCATTTTTTTGGAAACCTCATCCATGGGCGGGATGAGGTTTCCAAAAGCAAATAAAAATAAAATGAAAACTTTCATTTTTCATTGATAGCATGTCCCTGCTCATGGGGAGAATTTTCTCACCGTCTGGGGGTGTTGGGCGGGAGCAGGCACGGGCATGAGGTAGCCGATCACCGCCCGCGAAAGGCTGCTCGCCGCCATTTTACGTTGGTGGGCCAATTAAGGCCCGCCCAGTGTGACGCGTACCCGGAAGCTCCATGTGCGGGCAGGGGGAGTAGGCAGGGGGAATAGGCATGCGCATGGAAGAGCACAGAAATCTCCCTGAGGCACAGAGCTGCCTCAGGGAAATTAGTTTGATTTTTGAAAATTTTAATAAATAAAAAAAAATGTTTAAGACATGTCCCCTCATGTGACAGTGTCATTTGAGCTGGGACATGTCAATGAATTTTATTAAAATTTTTTATTAAACTTTAAAAACCTTCATGAAAGCTCATCCCGCCCGTGGATGTGGCTTCAGATTAAACGTGAAGGCTGCCTGTGCTCTTTGCCTGCCCGCCAACCTTAAGGTTGGATGGGCAGCTCAGTTAATTAGTTTAATTGCTGTTTAAATGGCCTTAATAGGCCTTTGACAGTTTGGCGGGTACACAGCCGACCCCGGTGCACACCCGCCGAACTCAAGATCTGAATGACGCGCGGTGATGTCATTTTATGCATCGGCGAGCGGGCCCCGCCCCTGCTCGCCGACCTGAAGATTCTGGCCCATGTGACAGAGTCTCATGGGGGGGACATGTTTCATTACATTTTTATTTTAAATTTTTTTTTCACATATCTTCATCTGCCTGAGGCAGCTCTCTGACTCAGGGGGATTATGTAGCGTGCACTCACGCGCATGCGCAAAGGTCACGCTCGCTCACACTCCACCCCCCCCACAGCGCTTCCTCTCGCATTTCACGCTGGGTGGGCCTTAGTTGGCCTGCCAGCGTGAAACTGCCTTCTGGGCCGGGTCGCTGGCGGTGGCCGGCTTCCCAACCCACCCCCCGCCGAGCCCGCACGCCAAGGGCAAAATTCTGGCCTTGGTTTCCAACTTTCACTTTTAGACAACCATTCTGTCACCATGTTAAACTCCTGACTGCCAGTTGGTGAAGGAGGAGACCTATGTCAATCTTTACTCAGTTTTAGATTTATTCACAAAATAAAACATTACAAATGTTCTCAGAGTTCTACTTAACAATAGTGTCAATAAGTGTCTCTTATATGTGCTTAAGTAATCATCCAGTGAATGCCATCCACCTGTATATACTTAATCTTAATTTATACAATTAACACCAGGACCGTGCACATATGCAACACCTTAGAACGATTTAACCGCCAGCATTGAACCAGGGATCTCTAACTTGAATTTGTCAATCCTTTCTACAAACTATTAAAGCCCATATATCCTTCCTTTGGAAAATCACCTGTTTTTCAAAATCTATCAAATTCTGACCATATCTCACAGGCATTTAATAGGTCATCTTTCCTATAAATTTCATCCAAGAAGTCTAATAGAAGATCCAAACTTTCATCAGTATCCATCTGATGAGTATCTATTCCACAAAATACTTTACTTCTGTTTATACTTCTGTTAAGAAGTGGCAATGCCAAAGTCATACCTTGTTTCCTCTTTAGTAGGGATGTAATCCAATTCCACTTCATTCCTCCTGTGGTCATCTGGTTCAAGCTCTGTAAACATCGAAAGGTAATCATATCCCAACAATTTACATGTGCTTTCTGCCATTTCTCACAATGGGTGCTGGGGTTGTAGTTTTCTGCCTAACTTTTATTTAAGCTTGCAATCTTCACCTTCAAGCAATCATTCTCTGCTACCATGTGATATTTCTCATGAATTCATGGGGATTTCAACTGCCTCTAGATTAATTGAACAGAAGAGGTAGGTAAAAGGAAGGAAGTTCCTACAAAATTTACAGAACTCCATTCTAACCAGACATGTTAAAAGTCCAAAAAGGAAAGGTTCTCTACTGGATCTAGTAATTGAGAATGTAATAAACTTGGTGTATTGGACAGGTTTCTCACCTGAAATGGATAACTTTATTACAGAGTTCTTTTAGAAGCTACATGCTTGAACCAGGTCCACAACTAGAAAGCTCCACCCCTAAGATTACCCGCACTTAGGGCTCGTACGTCAGAACAATCACATGACCTCTAAAGGCAGTCGGAAAGGTTATACCTTCAATCACTACATTTCCCCCTCCTTTAGTTTTCTTACAGTTCTTATTTACAAAGAATATTTTAATCCAGATCATATACATATATACACAGGTCATGTGATTAAAGGTTAAGTCTGAGGTGGTTTTCTGATTCGGTTAGAGCAAGGCAGCTCAACACTTGAGATTCTCCCACTGGAGCAACATCAGGGCCATCCTTAGACAATGGCAGTTCAGGATTAACTAATTCAACAGAAACATCAGGTATGTCTATTCTAGGTCGATCTGTCGCCTCAGGGATTAAAGTTTTGACATCAATTACAGGCGGAATAGCCGGTTGTCGGAATGCTCTCTGCTCCTTAGATGATCCATATGTTTTCAAACAATCCGGTCTGCCACTTCCACTTGGAATGACAAAGGTCCAGTTTCAGAGACAATTATACTCTATTGGACCTAGTGCTGGAAAATGGGAGTAGAATAGTTAGGTACTTGTTTGACCAGTGCAGACTCGATGGGCCGAAGGGCTGTAGACCTCTATGACTCTCTAGGCCAAGAATTTCCATCCGTTGGGGGGGGGTTGTGCGAAGGTGGACAGGGGCAGGCGCGAACCCGATCGGCGCCCCCGATTGGGGACATGCTGCCATTTTACATGGGCGGGCCAATTAAGGTCCGCCCAACATGATGTCCATCCGGAAGCACTGAGCGCTCCCTGTGTGGGTGGGGTGGGTGGGGGGGGTGGGGGGATGGGGATTCCCTGAGAGGTTCCCTGTGCTCTTTCGCGCATGTGCGCAAAAGATCGCAGAGATCTCCCCGAGGCACAGAGGTGCCTCAGGGAGATTTGTTTCAGTGCTAAAGTTTTAAATAAAGGTTTTTCTTACTTTTAAAACATGTCCCCTCATGTGACACTATCACATGAGCTGGGACATGTCAAAGAATTAATGTCAACATTTTTATTAGATTTTAAAACACTTCATGAAACCTCATCCCACCCGTGGATGAGGTTTCATGAAAAATGCGAAGGCCACCTGGGCTCTTCGCCTGCCCGACAACCTTAAGGTTGGACGGGCAGCTCATTTAATTATATCAATTAGTTTTTAACAGGCCTTAATAGGCCTTTGACGATTAGGCAGGCATGCAGCTGAACTGAAAATCTAAATGACGCGCTGTGAAGTCTGCCCGATGTCACCACGCGTTGTTTTACGTGCCAGCCGATGGGAAAATTCTTCCCTATGACTCTATACCAGGAACCCAACTAGCATTATTTCCAAAATTCTACATGAAAACTGTTTCTCCCACAGTAAATTTTTGAGCTTTGCTATGAATATCATGATTCAATTTCTGACTACTCTGGTTCTTCTCTACTTTCCTCTCTAAGTTTGGAAATACCAGACTTAACCTTGTACGAGTGTGGCATTTCATCGGTAATTCAGATGGTGTTGAACCCATAGTTGCATGAGGAGTCGTACAATAATTGAGAAGGAAACATAAAATTCGAGTTTCTAACGTACCTTCTGATAACTTATTCATTCTTGATTTGAAAGTTTGCACAGCTTTCTGCTAGCACATTTGATTAGAGACAATATGGTGCTATTTTAATATGTTTAATTCCATTTAAACTCATGAATCTCTGGAATTCCGTACTAGTGAAGGCAATATCGTTATTCCAAACAATGACTTCCAATAGGCCATGTACACTAAAACATTGGTGCAGCTTTTCAATAGTTGCACATGATGTCAGCGATCTAACTTGAGATATAAGGATTGATGCTGCCAAAAAGTGGAATGACTGGTGAGTCTACTTTTCTTTCTTTCCTTAAAATTAATGTATTCACATTCACAAGGCCAGGTGCAGCATTGGAGCGATTTATCCTCGTCGCCAAATGTAATAAACTTGATGTGCCAGACAGGTTTCTTACTTGAAACAGATAGCTTTATTACAGAGCTCTTGTAGAAGTTACATGCTTGAATCTGGTCCAAGACTAGAAAGCTCTGCCCTTTAGATTAGCCGCGCTTAGGGCTCATTCGTCGTACAATCGCGTGACTCCTAAAGGCAGTAGGAAATGTTATACCTACAATCACTACAGGGAATAGAAACATAGAAACATAGAAAACAGAAGCAGGAGTAGGCCATTTGGCCCTTTGAGACTACTCCGCCATTCAATATGATCATGGCTGATCCTCTATCTCAACGCCATACTCTCACTCTCTCCCCGTATCCCTTGATGCCTTTAGAGTCCAGAAATCTATCTATTTCCTTCTTAAATATATTCAGTGAAATGGTCACCACAGCCCTCTGTGGTAGAGAATTCCATAGGTTCACCACCTCCTGAGTGAGGAAGTTTCTCCTCATCTTCGTGCTAAATGGCCTACCCCGTAGCCTGAGACAGTGAGCCCTTGTTCTAGATTCCCCCAGCCAGAGGTAATAGCATACCGATATCCAGTCTGTCAATCCCTGTCAGAATTTTATACATTTCAATGAGATCTCCTCTCATTCTTCTAAACTCCAGTGAATACAGGCCTAGTTGGCCCAATCTCTCCTCATACGACATCCCAGGAATCAGCCTGGTGAACCTTCGCTGCTCTCCCTCTATGGCAAGTATACCCTTTACTAGGTAAAGAGACCAAAACTGCACACAATACTCCAGGTATGGTCTCACCAAGGCCCTGTACAGCTGTAGTAAGACATCCTTGCTCCTGCACTCAAGTCCTTTTGCAATGAAGGCCAACATACCATTTGCCTTCTTAACTGCTTGCTGCACTGCATGTTTACTTTCAATGATTGGTGTACAACCTACCAAAGTGGATAACTTCACACTTATCCACATTATACTGCATCTACCATGTATTTGCCCACTCACTCAACCTGTCTAAATTGCCTTGAAGCCTCTTAACACCTTCCTCATCACTCACATTCCCACCAGGTTTCGTGTCATTAGCAGACTGGGAAATATTACATTTGGTTCCCACATCGAAATCATTGATATACATTGTGAGTAGCTGGGGCCCAAGCACTGATCCCTGAGGTACCCCACTGGTCACCACCTGCCACTCCGAAAAAGACCCATTTATTCCTACTCTCTGTTTTCTGTCTGCTAACCAATTCTCAATCCATGCTAATATATAACCCCCAATCCCATGTGCTTTAACTTTGCACACTAACCCTTTATGTGGGACTTTATCAAAAGCTTTCTGAAAATCCAAATGCACCACATCCACATATTCTCTATTATCTATTCTGCTAGTTACATCCTCAAAAAACTCCAGTAGGTTTGTCAAACATGATTTCCCTTTTATAAATCCATGTTGACTTTGTCTAGTCCCATTGATATTTTCTAAGTGTCCTGTTATCTCATCCTTTGTAATAGACTCTAGTATTTTCCCTCCTACTGAGGTTAGGCTAATCAGTCTGTAATTCACTGTTTTCTCCCTCCCTCCTTTTTTAAATAGTGGGGTTACATTTGCCAACCTCCAATCTGCTGGAATTGTTCCGGACCCTACAAAATTTTGGAAGAGGACAACCAGCACATTTATTATTTCCATGGCCACCTCCTTTAGTACCCTGGGGATTTATTGGTTTTCAGACCCATTAATTTCTCCAGCACCATTATTTTAGTGTTTTTTTATTCATTCATGGGGTGTGGGCTTCCCTGGCTGGGCCAGCATTTATTGCCCATCCTTAGTTGCCCTTGAGAAGGTGGTGGTGATCTGCCTCCTTGAACTGCTGCAGTTCATCTGGTGTAGGTACACCCACAGTGCTGTTGGGAAGGGAGTTCCAGGATTTTGACCCAGTGACAGTAAAGGAACGGCGATATAGTTCCAAGTCAGGATGGTGAGCGACTTGGAGGAAACTTACAGGTGGTGGTGTTCCCATCACCCTGCTTCCCTTCTAGATGGTAGTGGCCATGGGTTGGAAAGGTGCTGTTGAAGGAGCCTTGGTGAATTCGTGCAGTCCGTCTTGTAGATGGGACACACTGCTGCTACTGTGCGTCGGTGGTGGAGCGAGTGGATGTTTGTGGATGGGGTGCCAATCAAGGGGCTGCTTTGTCCTGGACGGTGTCAAGCTCCTTGATGTTGTGGGAGCTGCACTCATCCAGGCCAATGGGGAGTATTCCATCACACTCTTGACTTGTGCCTTGTAGACGGTGGTCAGGCTTTGGGGAGTCAGGAGGTGAGTTACTTGTTGCAGGATTCCTAGCATCTGACCTGCTCTTGTAGCCACAGTAGTTATATGGCTAGTCCGGTTCAGTATATGGTCAATGGTAACCTCAGGATGTTGATGGTGGGGGATTCAGTGATGGTAATGCCATTGAACATCAAGGGGTAATGGCTGGATTCCATCTTGTTGGAGATGGTCATTGCCTGACACTTTTGCAGTGTGAATGTTACTTGTCACTTGTCAGCCTGAGCCTGGATATCGTCCAGGTCTTGCTGCATTTGGACATGGACTGCTTCAGCATCTGAGGAGTCACGAATAGTGCAAAACATTTTGCAAACATGCGAACATCGGTGAACATCCCCAATTCTGACATTACGATGGAAGGAAGGTCATTGATGAAGCAGCTGAAGATGGTTGGGCTGAGAACACTACCCTGAGGAACTCCTGCAGTGATGTCCTGGAGCTGAGATGACTGACCTCTAACAACCACAACCATCTTCCTTTGTGCTAGGTATGACTCCAACCAGCAGAGAGTTTTCCCCCGATTCCCATTGACTCCAGTTTTGCTAGGGCTCCTTGATGCCACGCTCGGTCAAATGTGGCCTTGATGTCAAAAGCAGTCACACTCACCTCACCTCGGGAGTTCAGCTCTTTTGTTCATGTTTGAAACAAGGCTGTAAAGAGGCCAGGAGCTGAGTGGCCCTGGCGGGACCCAAACTGGGTGTCAGTGAGTAGGTTATTGCTAAGCAAGTGCTGCTTGATAGCACTCTTGATGACCCCTTCCATTACTTTACTGATGACTGGTTGGATTTGTCCTGCTTTTTGTGTACAGGACATCCCTGGGCAATTTTCCACGTAGCCAGGTAGATGCCAGTGTTGTAGTTGTACTGGAACACCTTGGCTAGGGGTGCAGCGAGTTCTGGAGCACAAGTCTTCAGTATTATTGCTGGAATATTGTCATGGCCCATAGCTTTTGTAGTGTCCAGTGCCTTCAGCCATTTCTTGATATCACGTGGAGTGAATCGAATTGGTTGAAGACTGGCATCTGTGATGCTGGAGACTTCCAGAGGAGGCTGAGATAGATCATCCACTTGGCACTTCTGGCTGAGGATTGAAGCAAATGCCTCAGCCTTATCTTTTGCACTGATGTGCTGGCCTCCTCCATCCTTGAGGATGGGAATATTTGTGGAGCCTCCTCCTCCAGTGAGTTGTTTAATTGTCCACCACCATTCACGACTGGTAATACTAATTTCCTTCAATTCTTCCTCCTCACTAGACCCTTGGTTCCCTAGTATTTCTGGCAAGTTATTTGTGTCTTCCTCCGCGAAGATGGAACTAAAGCAGTTGTTTGATTACTCTGCTATTTCCCTGTTCACTATTAGAAATTTTCCCATTTCATACTGTAAGGGAGCTACATTTGTCTTCGCTAATCTTTTTCTTATTACATACTTTTGAAAGCTTTTAAACCCCTCTTTTATGTTCCTTGAAAGTTTACTCTCATACTCTATTTCCCCCTCTTAATCAATTTCTTGGTCCTCCTTTGCTGAATTCTAAACTGCTCCCAATCCTCAATCTTGCTGCATTTCTAGCAACTTTATAAGACTCCTCTTTGGATCTAATGCTATCCTTAATTTCCTTTGTTAGCTGTGGTTGGGCCACTTTTTCTGTTGTGTTTTTGCACCAGAAAGGAATGTCTAACTATTGCAATACATACATTTGTTCTTCAAATATTAGCCATTGTCTATCCACTGTCTTGGCTTTTAGTGAAGTTTCGCAATCTATCTTAGCCAGCTCACGCCTCATACCTTTGTAGTTTCCTTTGTTTAGATTTAGGACCCTAGTTTCTAATCTGACTACTTCACTTTCCATCCTAATGAAGAATTCTATCATGTTATGGCCACTGTTCCCCAAAGGACCCCGCACAACAAGATTATTAATTAACCTCTTCTCATTGCACAATACCAAATCCAGGATAGCCTGTTCCCTAGTCGGTTCCTCAACACACTGCTCTATAAAACCATCTCATACACACTCCAGGAATTCATTCACCATAGTATTATTGCTAATTTGGTTTGCCCAGTCTATATGTAAATTAAAGTCACCCATGATCACTGTGGCACCCTTGTTACATGCAGCTCTAATTTTCTGTCTAATGCTGCCCTCTACCTTATCACTACTGTTTGGAGGCCTATAGACAACTCCCACTAATGTTTTCCACCCCTTGTTGCTTCTTAGCTCCACTCAGACTGACTCTACATTTAGATTTTCTAAGCCAGTATCCTCTTTCACTATTGCACTGATTTCATCGTTAATTAACAACAGCACACCACCTTCTTTTCCTTTTTGCCTGTCCATCCTAAATATTGAGTACCCTTGGATATTCAGTTCCCAGCCTTGGTCACTCTGCAGCCATGTCTCTGTAATCGCAATCATATCTGACTTTGATTGCACTGGAGCGCTGTGTTTGGCTGCAGTCAAGAGCTTCAGTTGGAGATTGGTGACTGAGGGAGTTTAAGGGTTGAATTCTTTCTAAAGTCTAGTCTTTCTTTAATTTAGCAATAAACTAAAAGTTGCTGTTAGTGTTGGAAGAAGGTGAGTTTTAGACCAGAGAGGAGAGGTCAGCGAGAGTCGCATAAAAGGGAGCAAAAAACAGAGACCGAGACTGGAGAGGAGAAGCCAGTGAGAACGCTATAAAAGGGCACGAAAAACAGAAGCTGAGACTGGAGAGGAGAGGTATACCCTTAGGACCTTCAGGTGGTTGAGTTCAAAGTGACGTCATGATTCAAAAAGTGACGCAACGCAGGGGAGGCAGCTGATTGGTAAGTAGGTTCAGGTGAGTACTTCCACTCCTACTTTTTCTACTTATTAAACTGCTGCAGTCCATTAGCTTAAACAAAATAAGGTGAGGACTTTGGACTGTAGTGGGAGTGTCTGGAGTGGAATAAGGCCCCTAGCATAATTACTATTCTTTAAAGGGAGTAACTAATGAGCTTAACCTAAAGGAAAGCCATTGCAGCAGAGCTCGCACTTGTGATATGTGCAGTGCACTAGTGCAGGAAGTGTGCCCAGCTGCAGCTATGGGCTAACTGCATTTCGGAGCTGAAGCTGCGGGTGGATTCATTGAGGAGCATCCGCGATGCTGAGATTGTCGTGGATGGTGGTCAATGAGGTGGTCACACCGCAGGTAAAGACTGAACAGGCAGAAAGAGGATGGGTGACCACCAGGTAGAGTGGAGGAAGGCAGGTAGTGCAGGAGTTCCCTGTGGCTGTTACCCTCTCTAACAGATATACCGTTTTGGATATTGTTGGGTGAAACGACTTCTCAGGGGAAAGCAGCAGGAGCCAAGTCTATGGCACCACGGGTTGCTCTGCTGTACAAGAGGTGAGGAAGAAGAGTGGCAGGGCTATAGAGATAGGGGATTCAATAATAAGGGTAACAGGCAGGTGTTTCCGCAGCCACAAAAGAGGCTCCAGGATGGTATGTTGCCTCCCTAGTGCCAGGGTCAAGGATGTCTCGGAGAGGCTGCAGGGCATTCTGAAGGGGGCGGGAGAACAGACAGTGGTCGTGGTACATATTGGTACAAACAACATAGGTATAAAAAGGGATGAGGTCCTACAAGCTGAACATAGGAAGTTAAGACATAAATTAAAAAGTAGGACCGCAAAGGTAGTAATCTCAGGATTACCACCAGTGCCACGTACTAGCGAGAGTAGAAATAACAGGATATGTTGGATGAATACATGGCTGAACAAATGGTGTAGAGGGGAGGGATTCAGATTCCTGGGACATTGGGACCGGTTCTGGGGAAGGTGGGACCAGTACAAACAGGACGGGTTGCCATCTGGGCAGGACCGGTATCAAAGTCCTTGGTGAGGTGTTTGCTAGTGCAGTCGGGGAGGGTTTAAATTAGAATGGCAGGGGGATGGGAACCTGAACAGGGAGACAGAGGAGGAGGAAATAAGGATAGAAACAAAAGACAGAAAAGTTAGAAGCAAAAGTGGAAGGCGGAAAAAATAAGAGCGAAAAACAAATGGGGTCATAGCGCAAAATAAAGCTAAGGTGACTAACAAGGTTAAAGAGACAAGTCTAAAGGCATTGTATCTTAATGTGTGGAGCATTCACAATAAGGTAGATGAATGAACAGCACAAATAGATGTAAACAGTTATGGTATAGTTGCAATTACGGAGACATGGCTGCAGGGTGACCAAGGATGGGAACTGAACATCCAGGGGTATTCAATATTTAGGAAGGACAGACAAAAAGGGAAAGGAGGTGAGGTAGCACTGTTAGTAAAGGAGCAAATCAATGCAATAGTGAGGAAGGATATTGGCTCAGAAAATCATGATGTGTACTATCAAATGCCCCTGCGAGGATATTGGTCCCGGTCCTGCTGGGGTGCAACCCCTCCAGCTTGTGCAGGTCCCATCTTCCCCAGAAGCCATCCCAATGGCTCAGGAATCTAAATCCCTCCCTCCTACATCATCTGTCCAGCCACGCATTCATTTGGTCTATTCCCCTATTGCTGATCTCGCTAGCATGTAACACTGGGGGTAATCCTGAGGCTACTACCTTTCGGGCCCTGCTTTTGAATTTATTTCCTAGCTCCCTATATTCTGCTTTCAGGACCTCATCCCTCTTTTTACTGATGTCGTTGGTCCCAATATGGACCACAACCTCTTGCTGTTCACCCTCCCCCTTCAGAATGTCCTGCAGCCACTCAATGACACCCTTTTCCCTGGCACAGTGGAGGCAACATACCATCCTGGTGTCACGTTTGCAGCCGCAGAAATGTCTATCTGTTCCCCAAATAATAGAATCCCCTATCGCTCTCCCACTCTTTTCTCTCACCCCTCACCCCCCACATCCCCGCCTATGTAGCTGAGCTATTCATGGTGCCACGGACTTGGCTTTTGCTGCATTCCCCTGAGAAACCATCTCCCTCAGCAGCATCCAAAATGGAGAATCTGCTGGCAAGGGAGGTGGACCCAGGGGACTCCTGCACTGCCTGCCTAATGTTTTTATTCTGTCTGGCAGTCTCCCATTCCCTTTCTACCTGTGCACTCTTTACCTGCGGTGTGACCACCTCACCGTATGTGCTATCCATGAATATCTTATCTTTGCGGATGCTCCACAGTGACGCCAAGCACAGCTCCAGCTCCAAAACACAGATTTTGAGTTGCTGCAGCTGGAGACACTCCTGCACACTTGGTCACCCTGGACATTGGAAGTGTCCCTGACTTCCCACAACACTCAGGAGGAGCATTCCACTTGGTTGAGCTGCCCTGCCATGATGTACCCTTGAATTACCCCTTTTACTTTTACTTCCTCTAGTTTAGAGAATATTAAGGACAGAAGAAATACTTACCAGGTCCTGCTTACCAAGGCTGGGGCTATTCTTACTGAGGAAAGATAGAAAATGAAAGGATCACCTCCTTCCCTCTTGACTGAACTCCCTCTCTCACCAAGCTCCAACTGAAGCATTCTAATGCAGCCCAAAGCGGCAATTCAGTGTCTAGGACATTGGGATCGGTTCTGGGGAAGGTGGGACCAGTACAAACAGGACGGGTTGCCATCTGGGCAGGACCGGTATCAATATCCTTGGTGAGGTGTTTGCTAGTGCTGCCAATGAACCAGAGCACTAGGAGATGTAAAAGTAGGCAAACATCTAGGCAATAGTTGCTACAATATAATTAAAATAACAGAGAAGGACATAAGTATGAATGAAACCACGTTAATAGTTTGGAGAAAAGCTGAGTTTGAAGATGTTGAGAAGAGATCTTTGAAAATAAAATGAGGAACAACTTTGGCAAGCATGATGTAGAACAACATTTAAAACGGTGTTCAACAGAGTGCAGGAAAAATATATTCCGCTAAAAGGGAAGAACAAATTAAACAATACTGAGACTCCATGGATGAATAAAAACATAAAGGGTTAAGGGAAGAAGGCATACATTAAGTACATAGACAGCAGAGGAATGCATGATAAGACAGGCTATAGGGATTAGAAGGGAAATAAAAAAAGGAAGACAAAAAGAACTAAAGAAGTAAATTATCAAAGAACATAAAATGAGATATTCACATACTGTGTCTTACTGTGACAACATTAAAAAGGAGGAAGGCTATAATGGGAAAAGGACCATTAAGGGATAGACAGGATAATACCACACGTGATGATAGAGAGATGGTAGAAATATTAAATAATTATTTCCCTCCATATTTATCAGAGACATATAACAGGTGGACATGACATTGAATGAAGAAATGAGTAATGAAATACGTGCATTTAAGTTAAAAATGGTGTAAGAAGTTGTTTTAAGATTTGTTTACATTTGCTGCAGGAATGAGCTGACAATTCTCAGAACATGTTACCATGCACTCCAGAAGCCAATCAAAGACTGCCAATGTCTTGTGGCTCAGAGAGATTAAGCATAAGTGCTGCTGCTATGCAGCCAAAGTATCAAGTCAGCTTAAAAACCCTCATCGAGATGGCACCAATGGGATCAAGGCCATCAACAGAAGTCCCGCTGGAAGCAGATTGGTCCTAGTCAGGTTGGATACAATCGGCCTGCAGTCAACATAGTCTGAATAACTAGGCGGTTTAAAATCACTCTGTATTGTTCTCAAGTTACAGATTTTTTTAGCAATAAAGATGTTTTTGTGGTGAAATTGTATCAGTTGTGATTCTCAATTTCTCAGACGTTACAAAGGGGATATAATAAATAATCAGACTTCAAGAGGATAAAACCCCTGGTCCGATGGATCGCATCCACACATTTTAAAATGATCTAGGGAAGAGATGGCAGAGGCATTACAACACATACTTAATTTTTTAGAAAAAGAGATAATGCCAGAGGACTGGTGGATAGCTAATGTAATCCTTATATTTACGACGGGGGACAGAACTTGCTCAGGGAATCAGAGGCCAGTCAGCTTAACATCAGTGGTAGGATAAAATAATAATACAACTGTGATTAGCGAATACCTGACAGCAGCCAAGAGAGAATGAATCACAGAATCACAATTTATTCCAGTGCCATCGGCTCTCTGCTGGTACTTTTAACCTCATGAGCCACCTAATTTAACACCACACTCTTCATCACTCCCCATATCTTTTAATATTTTACCTAGGCTATTCCTATAATCTCCTACTCACTCCCACATAACCTTTAAATCAGTCCAATCCCACTTTACTGCACAGTCCCTGTACCCTTTAATGTCCCGCACAGTCTAATTCCATTCTTATACTGACCCCCTGCACTCTTTAATATCCTAATCTATTCCTACTCTCCTACTAAACTCATATATCTTTTAATATCTCACCTAGTATAATTCCACTCCCCTACTCACTCCCTATGCTCTTTAATATATCAAGTAATCTAAACCTTTTCTCTTTTTCATTCCACAGACATTTAGTATTCTGCTATTTTGAGCAATTATCAAATTCTCTTTTGAATGAATGATGGACCTGATTGACCAGCAGTGACAGGAATAGAGAGGCAGAGAGAGAGGGTGTTGAAGAGGGTGGACCTGATCAGAGACACCAGCAGCAGTATGGATATGGAAGGAGGGGAGAGAGGGAAAGCACAGATGAAGAGCACGGACCTAATTGGAGTATTTCCAAAAAAGTAAGAAGCGAGGTCAAAAGATAGGAGATAGGTGATTGGGTGGTGACTGTTAGGTTTTTATAACTCTAGGGCAGTGGTTTCAACCAGGACTGGGAAACTATGGCCTGGATCTTCCAATTAAATTTGTGGTGGACTTGAGAGCTTGACTAAGACTATTCACTTTCTCTTAAAGCTATTACCTTTAACTGAATACTGAATTCTAATACTCATCTCTATGCTGGTTTCTTGCAGCAATCTGCAACCTTTAACAATTATTTTAGTTACTTCTGGGTTCTTATGGCAAATCCCAACCCAAGAAAATTATCCGTCAACTGGCAAGGTCCCGTGCAAGTGCTAACTTCCTCTTCCCCCTGACAAAATGCCTCTCAGCTTGCCACTGTTGTGTGTTGGGACCCAGAGGAAGTCCTGGCATTTGTAAATGCATGGTTCTTAAGCTCGAAATTTAAACTTTTGATGGGCAGAGATGCACCGGCCGGACTCTTGCATGGATGACTCCAACATTGACCCCGTTGTTGTAGACTTGGGCCAGATACCCTGTAGTTGCCCAGGAATATACACCAGGATAGTCACGCTTTTAATCACAGGTGTAGGACCTGGGTTGAAAGTGATTAGCAACAGAAGCTATATCAGGAAGGCCTCAAAATGTATTTAAAAGTAAACATGCTGATTTACACTTTGCTCCCCCATGCATAACCCCTCCACCAACCCTCTAACCTCAACCCCCACCACCCACATGACTGTTCACATTAATTGGCTTAAGGTGGGCCTTTCGCCCTCATTTGGGAGGAAGTTCCGCCTCTAAGAGCTGTCAGTCAATCAAAAGGTAGGCAGGTCTCTTGTCCCAGCAGCGCTGCTGTGAGTGGGGCCTCTGGGACTGCGGGCAGTCCTCTTAAGAAGAGGAGGCATGGAGCCCTGATGAAGGTAAGCCCGGTTTTTGCTGGGCCCAGGCTGGCAGGTCCCAGACACTGGGGTGAGGGGCTGGGGCAGGGGGTAGACAAAATGTGGAGAGAGGAATATCTTTAGGGGGCCTCCAATGGGTGCAGGGGGCACAAAGAGAAGGTAGCCCTCTTGTCCAGCCACCAGTGTGCCAAGTTTCACCTGGCAGCCTGGACACTTAGCGCCAGCTTCTTCCGCTGTGAGTAACGTCACACCGGCCGTGGGATGAAGCCATTAAGTGGCCCTTAATTGGCCCAAGGGTGATCAGAGCCACCAACACTGCCCCCGCCACTGGTAAAATCACAGCTGGGAGTGGCATGGCACGACTGCCATGGTGCGCAATTTTATGGCTCCCCTGAGCTACCATCCTGCCTGCAGGGTGTGTGGGCCATAAAATTCAGCCCCTAAGGTGAGAGGGGAAGTGAAGTGGAATATAAGACTGGCAAAGAGTATGAAAGTAGAATAAAAGGGAACCCAAAAATCTTCTACTGGCATGTAAATTTTAAGCACGTAATAAAAGGCAGAAGGAGTCCTATTAGGGATAAAGAAGGTGATATACGTTTAAAGGTTCATGGCAAGATTGGAACACTTAATGAATACGTTACATTGGTGTTCTTTTTTACTTATTCATTCACAGGGTGTGGGCATTGCTGGTTAGGCTAGCATTTATATTCCATCCCTAATTGCCGTTGAGAAGGTGGTGGTGAACTGTTTTCTTGAACCACTGAAGTCCATGTGATGTAGGTCCATGTGCTGTTAGGAAGTCCCAGAATTTTGACCCATTGACAGTGAGGGAACGGGAATATATTTCCAAGTCAGGATGGTCTGTGGCTTGCAGGGGAACTTGCAAGTGATGGTGTTCCCATGCATCTCCTGTTCTTGTTCTTTTAGGTGGTAGAGGTCATGGTTTGCTTTACTAATGAGGAGGTTGCTGACAAACTATCAGTAGAAGCGGAGATGGTAGAGGTAATGAATAGGGTGAAAACTGATAGACAAGATATACTGGCAAAGCTGGCAATGCTTACAGTGCATAAGTTGCTTGGTCTGGTTTGGCTTGCATCCCAGATTACTAAAGGGAGTGGTAGTGGTGAAAATGAAATGGGTTGCCATAATCTTCCAATCTTTACTAGAAATGGGCAAGGAGCCAGAGAATTGGAGAGTGGCAAATGTGATACCCTTAATCAAGATAGGATGTGAAGACACTCCTAGTAACTACAGGCTGGTCAGTTTAAAATCAGTGGTGGGTAATTGTAGAGATGCGCACTCTACTAAACCAAGAGTAAGAAAATTCTTGTAGAGGAATAACCTTAGTGGCAAAAAAGGACTATCACTAATTTAGAATGCAAACTAACAAGATTTAAAGATTAATATTTAGTATTGCATTAGTCGAGACATGACATGATACATAATATAGTACATAATACACATGATATATGTAGAATAAGGAAAGAGGCTCTGCTGAGGGAATGTGAGCAGCTAGGGGCTAAATTAAAAAGCAGAACCAAAAAGGTAATAATCTCCGGATTACTACCTGAGCCACCAGCTAATTGGCACAGGGTCAATAAGTTTAAAGAGGTAAATACATGGCTTAAAGATTGGTGTGGGAGAAGTGGGTTTGAATTCATGGGACATTGGCACCAGTATTGGGGAAAGAGGGAGCTGTTCCGTTCGGACGGGCTCCACTTGAATCATGCTGGGACCAGTGTCCTGGCCAATCGCATAACTAAGGTCGTAGATAGGGCTTTAAAGTAAATAGTGGGGAGGAAGGTTCAGTTGCATGGAAATATAAAAAAAACAAAGTTTAAGGAGAGGGTAAGAGTGCAGGTTAGTGACGAGGCTGATAGTTACCAAAAAGTGAAAGGAAGGGACAGAGTGTGTGAACGCCATATTGCACCAAAGAATCATAGAAGAGTAGGGAAAATTGACGATAGGGCAAACTTAGAGGCTTTGTATCTGAATGTACGTAGCATTCGGAATAAAACTAATGAGTTAACAGCGCAAATAGAGATAAATAGGTATGATTTGGTGGCGATTACTAAGACATGGTTACAGGGATAACAGGTTTGCGAGTTGAATATCCAAGGATACTCAGTGTTTCGGAAGGATAGGCAGGAAGGAAAAGGATGTGGCATAGCTTTGAACATAAAGGAAGAGATCAGTGCTATAATGAGGAATGATATAGGCACTGGAGAGCAAGATGTAGAGTCAGTCTGGGTAGAAATAAGAAATAGCAAGGGAAATAAATCCCTGGTGGGAGTAATCTATAGACCCCAAACAGTAGTTTAGCAGTAGGGCACAGTATAAACCAGAAAATACTGGATGCATGTAAGAAAGGCATGGCAATAATCATGGGTGATTTTAATATTAATATAGACCGGACTAATCAAATTGGCAAGGGTAGTCTCAAGGGAGAGTCCATAGGGTGCAGACTCTTGTTAGAAATAGCCATGTAAATGGAGATTGTTCCCTGGAGTGATATGTTGCAGAACCAACCAGGGAGCAGGGTATTCTAGATTTGGTTTTGTGTAATGAGATGGGATTAATTAATGATCTCATAGTAAAGGACCCTCTAGGGAAGAGCGATCATAGCATGCTAGAATTTCAAGTTCAGTTTGAGAGCGAGAAACTTGAGTCCCACACTAGTGTTCTGGAGTTAAACAAAGGTAACTACATAGGTATGAGGGCAGATTTGGCCCTAGTGGACCGGGCAGGAAGACTGCAAGGTAGGACAGTTGATGAACAGTGGCAGATATTTAAGGAGATATTCAATTCCTCCCAAGTAAAATATATTCCAAAGAGCAAGAAAGATGGTAAGAGGGGGGAAAAGCATCCATGGCTAAGCAAGGAAGTTAAAGGTAATGTGAAGGCAAAAACTAAGGCATACCAAATTGCAAAGGTCAGTGGCAGGCTGGAAGATTGGGAAACTTTTAAAGATCAACAAAGGGTTACTAAAAAAATAATAAAAAGTAAATTATGAAAGAAAACTAGCGCAAAATGTAAAAACTGATAGCAAAAGCTTCTACAAGTGTATAAAAGGAAAGTGAGTAGCTAAAGTGAATGTTGGTCCCTTGGAGGACGAGACTGGGGAGTTAATAGTGGGGAACGCAGAAATGGCAGTGACGCTTAATCAATATTTTGCCTCAGTTTTCACGGTGGAGGACACTAGTACCACACCAATAGTAACAGGTAGTGCAGAGGATATAGAGAAGGAGGAACTTAGAACAATCACCATCACTAGAGAAAAAGTACTGAGCAAACTATTAGGATTAAAGGGTGACAAGTCCCCAGGACCTGATGGCCTACATCCCAGGGTCTTAAAGGAAGTGACAGCGGAGATAGTGGATACATTGGCTATAATATTCCAAAATTCCCTGGATTCTGGAAAGGCTCCAGTGGATTGGAAAAATGCTAATATAACACCCTTATTCAAAAAGTGGGGGAGGCAGAAAGTAGGAAACTATAGACCAGTTAGTTTAACGTCTGTCATAGGGAAATTGTTGGAATCCATTATTAAGGAAGTAGTAATGGGCCATTTGGAAAGTCAAAATGCAATCCATCAGAGTCAGCATGGTTTTATGAAGAGTAAATCGTGTTTGACTAATTTGCTAGAGTTCTTTGAAGATGTGACAAGAAAAGTGGATAATGGGGATCCTGTAGGTGTAGTATATCTGGACTTCCAGAAGGCCTTTGATAATGTGCTGCACAAAAGATTAATACACAAGATAAGATCACATGGAGTTAGGGGTAAGATATTAGCTTGGACAGAGGATTGGCTAACCAACAGAAAGCAGAGAATCAAGATAAATGGGTCTTTTCCTGGATGGCAAGCTGTAAATAGTGGGGTGCCACAGGGTTCGGTCCTTGGGCCCCAACTATTTACAATCTATATTAATGACTTGGATTCAGGGATAGGAGGTACTATAGCTAAGTTTGCAGATGACACCAAAATAGTTGGGAAAGTAAGTTGCAATGAAGAAATAAGAAATTTACAAATGGATATGGACAGGTTAGGTGAATGGGCCAAAATTTGGCAGATGGAGTTTAATGTGGATAAGTGTGAGGTTATCCATTTTGGTTGGAAGAATAAAAAGGTGACTTATTACTTAAATGGAGAGAAACTTCAGAATGCTTCAGTGCAGAGGGATCTGGGTGTCCTTGTGCATGAATCGTTGAAAGCTAGTATGCAGGTACAGCAGGTAATAAGGAAGGCAAATGGAAGTTTGGCATTTATTGCTAAAGTAATAGAGTATAAAAATAGGGAAGTGTTGTTGCAAGGCATTGGTGAGACCGCACCTGGAGTACTATGCAGTTTTGGTCCCCTTACTTAAGGAATGCTGTAGTTGCATTGGAGGCAGTTCAGAGGAGGTTCACTAGATTGACTCCAGAGTTGCGGCATTTGTCTTATGAGGAGAGATTGAGCAGTTTAGGCCTATACTTGCTAGAGTTTAGAAGGATGAGAGGAGATCTAATTGAGGTATATAAGATGCTAAAGGGGATAGACAAAGTAGACATGGAGCGGATGTTTCCCCTTGTGGGGCATTCTAGAACAAGGGGCCATAGTTTTAGGCTAAGGGGTGGTAGATTTAAATCAGAGATGAGGAGGAATTACTTTTCTCAAAGGGTCGTGAATCTGTGGAATTTACCTCAGAGTTCATTGGATGCCGGGCTGCTGAATAAAGCTAAGGAGGAGATAGACAGATTTTTAATTAGTAACGGGTTGAAAGGTTATGGGGAGAGGGCAGGAAATTGGAGTTGAGGCCGAAATGAGATCAGCCATGATCGTATTGAATGGCAGGGCAGGCTCGAGGGGCTGAATTGCCCAGTCCTGCTCTTAGTTCTTATGCTCTTATAAGTTTAATGCATGTTGGTCTGTCTTTCTGTGATCCCAGGACTTCTGGAGTCTTCTCTTCTTCTTGGTTCCTTGAACCTGTTCTCTTGACTCGCGGCATCCTTCTAGATTTCAACTTAGTCAACTTAACTCTAACAAACATACAAATGTCTTTGCAGCTTTAAGACTCAACTCTTGTTTCCCAGTCTACCGTAACGGCTGTAGATTTCAATCCACTTTCACTGCTGAAGCTGCACATTTCACGACTGCTTGATGAATGTTTTTCTCTCTCTTTTGATCTCTCTCTCTCTCTGTTTCAAGCTACACACTTTACAGCTGCTGAGTGTTTTTTTCTCTCTGTCTCTCAAGCTGAAAGCAGCTTCCTAACAAAGACTATTCCCTTTCTCTTAAAGCAATTACCTTTAACCGAATACTGGATTCTAATACTGATCCCTATACTGGTTTCTTGCAGCAATCCGCAATCTTTAACAATTATTTTAGTTACTTCTGAGTTCTTAAGGCAAATCTCAACCCATGACAATTACCTGTTAACTGGCAATGTCCCATGCTAGTACTAACTTCCTCTTACCTCTGACAAAATGCCTCCCAGCAACTGCCCTGTGACAAACGCTATCCTTTGGCAAGTGCAAAGGCCCTAGTGATATGCCTTTATTCTTATCCTTTTTTTGCAGGCAGTTGTACAACATTCGGCACAAGTCTGTGCACCTGCCTCAACACAACTAATTACATCTAACCAAATATTTGCAATACTTGACCAATAGGAAGAGTGTTTCTGGCTTCCCAACAACAACCTAACCTTAGCTTGTATCCTATATTTACAATTCTAGCCCTCAGGCCATCCTTCTAGCCAACCAGTATTGCAGTCTTAGCTTCTGTTTACTCATAATGCTAGACTCACTGGACCCCAAATGTGCAAATGTGCTTGAGCTATAACTCCACATTTTCTGTCTTAAAGATACATTACAGTGTGTTGGCACTTAAAGAGATGCCAACTTAAAGACTTCTTAACAACATTCCAATAATACATAGAAATTAAGGTTTTTCATCACTAAGGTGATGTAAAGTACAATTTGCTAACTTAAGCCCTGTTAATTACACAAACTAGTCCAACAATAAGGTTTTAGAAATAATAATCAGGGGAAAAAAATCAACAGGTGCTTGGAAAGATTTGATTCAATTAAGGGTCAGCATGGATTTGTAAAAGGCAGATCATGCTTGACTAATCTAATTGAATTTTTTGATGAAGTAACAGATAAAGTTGATGAAGGAAATGCTGTGGATATTGTCAATATGGATTTTAAGAAAATGTTTGGCAAAGGACCATATTAAAGGCTGTTTAACAAAATTGAGTCTCACAAAATGGGTCGGTGTCAGCTTGAACAAAAAATTAGTTAAGAACAGAAAACGAGTTATGGTAGATAATTGTTTTTCAGTCTGGATGATGATAGTCAGTGATATTCCCCAAGGTTCAGTTGAAGGACCACTGCATTTTTGATATATACGAATGACTTGGATCTTGGGATACGGAGTAAAGTTTCAAAATTTGCTGATGATACCAAACTTTGAAGTTTGGCCAACATTGAAAAAGATACCAATCAACTACAACAGGACATTGAGAGGCAGGCAGAATGGGCAGACAAGTGGTAAATGGAATTTAATACAGAGAAGCATGATGTTTTGCATTTTGGTACAAGGAATAAGGAGAGGAAATGTAGACTTAATGGCACAGTCTACAGGGTGTGCAGGGGCAGAGGAACTTGAGGGTCCATGTGCATAGATCTTTGAAGGTAGCAGGACATATTGAGAGAGCAGTTAGCAAAGCATATGGGATCTTGAACTTTGTAAATTAAGGTACTGAAAACAAAAGCGGAGAAATTATGTTGAATCTTTATAATGCTTTGGTTAGGCCATAACTATAGGGTGAACTTTACTTGTGGTGGCAGGTGTCCTGTCCACTGATTGGAGAACCAATGGAAACATCATATCGAGCCCCTTTCAATGAGAGGCCCAATGCAATCAGGTAATCAGGCAATACTGGACAGCAACAGGCCTCCCACTCAATCAAGTCCCTGTAGGGCATAAATCCTGCCCCTGACAACTGCCGGCCAAACAGAAGTGAGCAGCTCTTCAACTGTGGCCTTCACCAGGCACTGTCGCTGGATCTCTGTAGAAGGTTAAATGGGGCAAGATGGGGGTCACGGGGAGGGAATTGCCAGCAATGAAAGGGGGGTGGCTTTCAAGGGGCCTCCCTTCTCAATGCCAGGTTCCTCAGTCAGGCACTGAGTGTCTATGAACAAGGGATTCCCCCCCACCCAACAACCGGCAGGCTGCTTGGGGTGACAAGTGGCAAGTAACATTTGCGCCACACAAGTGCTAGGCAATGACCATTTCTAACAAGAGAGAATCTAACCATCTCCCCTTGACATTCAATGGCATTACCATTGCTGAATCCCCCATATCAGCATCCTACATACATACAAACATATGAAGATACAAATTAGGAGCAGGAGTAGGCCATTTGGCCCCTCGAGCCTTCTCTGCCATTTAATAAGATCCTGGCTGATCTGACTGTAACCTCAGCCTCACATTCCTGCCTACCCCTGATAACCTTTCACCCTCTTGTTAATCAAGAATCTACCTTAAAAATATTCAAACACTCTGCTTCCATTGCCTTTTGAGGAAGAGAGTTCCAAAGGCTCACCACCCTCTGAGGGAAGAAATTCTCCTCATCTTTGTCTTAAATTAGTTTTAAACAGTGACGCCTAGTTCTAGATTCTCCCACAAGAGGAAACATCTTCTCCACATGCACCCTGTCAAGACCCCTCAGGATCTTAAAGGTTTCAATTAAGTTGCCCCTTACTCTTCTAAATTCCAGTTGATACAAGCCTAACCTGTCCAACCTTTCTTCAAAAGACAACCCACCCATTCCTGGTATTAGTCTAATAAGCCTTCTCTGAACTGCTTCTAATGCATTTACTTTTTAAATAAGGAGATCAGTACTGTACACCATACTCCAGTGTGGTTCCACCAATGTTCTGTACAACTAAAGCATAACTTCCCTACTTTTGACATCAACTCCCCTCACAATAAATGATAACATTCTATTAGCTTTCCTAATTACCTGTTGTACCTGCATATTAACTTTGTGATTCATGCACTAGGACACCCAGATCCCTCTGAATCTCAGGGCTCTACAATCTCTCATCATTTAGATAATATGCTTCTTTTTCACTCTTCCTGCCAAAATGAACAATTTCACATTTGCCCACATTATACTCCATTTGCCAGATCTTTGCCCACTCAATTAACCAATGTCACTTTGTAGCCTCCTTACATTCTCTTCACAATTTACTTTCCTACCTATCTTTGCATTGTCAGCAAATTTAGCCACCATTCCTTCAGTCCCTTCATCCAAGTCATTTATATAAATTGTAAAAAGTTGCGGACCCGGCGCTAATCTCTGTGGCATACTACTCGTCACATCCTGCCAAGAGATGCAGAAAAGATCCATTTATGCCTACTCTCTGCTTCCTGTTAGTGAGCCAATCTTCTATCCATGCCAGTATGATATCCCTTACACCATAAGCTTTTATTTTCTGCAATAACCTTTGATGTGGCACTTTATCAAATGCCTTTTGGAGATCTAAGTACAGTATATTCACCGGTTCCCCTTTATCCACAGCACATGTGGCTCCTTCAAACAGCTCCAATAAATTGGTTAAACATGATCTCCCTTTCACAAAACCATGTTGACTCTGACTGATTGCCTTGAATTTTTCTAAGTGTCCTGCTAAACATTTGTAATAATAGCTTCTAACATTTTCCCTATGACAAATAGGCCCAGAGTTTCCTTTCTGTCTCCCTCCCTTTTTGAATAAAGGAGTTATATTTCCTATTTTCCAATCTGATGGAACCTTCTCTGAATCTAGGGAATTTTGGAAAATTAAAACAAGTGCATCAACTATCTCATTAGTCACTTTTTTCAAGGCCTTAGAGTGATGTCCACCCGGATCTGGCGATTTGTCAGCCCACAGCTCCAACAATTTGCTCAATACCACTTCTCTGGTGATTGTAATTTTCTCGTGTCCTTCCTCCCTTCAATTTTCTGATTTACAGCTCTTTCTGGGTTGTTACTTGTATCCTCTACAGTGAACACTGAAGCAAAATACCTGTTTAGTTTGTCCGCAATCTCCCTACTTTCCATTATCATTTCCTGAGATGCACTCTCTATAGGACCAATGCTCACTTTGTTAACTCTTTTCTTATTTAAATATCTATAGAAACTCTTACTATCAATCCTTATATCACTAACTAGTTTTCTCTCATTTTTTCCCCCGTATTAATCTTTTTGTCATTCTTTGCTGTTCTTTATATTCTTTCCAATCTTCTGACCTGCCATCCGTCTCTGCGTAATTATACGCTTTTTCTTTAAGTTTACACTGTGTTTAACTTTTTTAGTTAACCATTGATGGTGAGCCCTCCCCTTGGAATTTTTCTCTCTCATGGGAATGCATATATTCTGTGTATTCTGAAATATCCCTTTAAATGTCTGCCACTGAACTTCTATTGACATATCCCTTAACCTCATTTGCCGGTTCACTTTAGCTAGCTCTGCTTTCATGCCCTCATAATTGCCCTCATTTAAGTTTAAAATGCTAGCCTTGGACACACTTGTTTCTCCCTCAAAATGAATGTAAAATGCAACCATATTATGATCGCTGCTACCGAGGGGTGCCTTCACTATGAGGTTATCAATATCAGTCCCAGAATAACCCGCTCTCTGGTTGGCTTCAGAATGTGCTGTTCTGAAAACCTATCCCAAAAACATTCTATGAACTCCTCATCAAGGCTACCTTTGCCCATCTGATTTTTCCAGTCTACATGCAGATTAAAATCCCCCATTATTATTGCTGTACCTTTCTGGCAAGCTCCCATTATTTCTTCTTTCTTTTGTACAGTGTTCTACCGTAGAGTTACAATTAGGAGGCCTGTACACCACTTCCACAAGTGACTTCTTGCCTTTATCATTTTTCATGCAATTAAGGAACCCTGAATTTATAGTAAACTGAACTGTGGCTACAGTAACCAGATTCAACCAGCTAGCTAACGAACTACTCAGCTCCTACAGCTGAGGGTGAGTTTATCCTGTTTAACTGCAAGAAGGAAATAACTTAGCCTGTTCACACAGTACTTTCCAGTTACTGCTAATTACAGACCAGATTAGGTTTTAAAATTTAAGAACAACATTAACACTTAAAACTCCCCTCTCACCAAACTTCAAGGGCTGAATTTTGCTCTTGACAGGCAGGCGGGCCCGACTGACTCGGCGGTGGGCAGGCAGCCAATCGCTGCTGCCGAAACGGGCCCCGCCGCAAAAGAGTGCACATCTCCCTGAGGCTAAGTGGTGCCTCAGAGAGATTGCTGAAAGGCTGTGAAAGATTAAAAATAGAACAATAAAAAAATCATTAACATGTCCCCCTCATGTGAAAATGTCACACGAGATGGGACATGTTAATAAATATCACAAAAACTTTATTAAACTTTTTAAAATCCAAAATCAAACCTCATCCCACCAGTGGATGAGGTTTGTTAAAAAATCTCTTACCCACCTGCTCGTTGGGCCCATGCACCGAGCCGAAGTTCGCACGGGCTCCTCAAAATCGTCCTCAATTGCTGACTTAATGGCCTTAACAAAGCCTTTAATTAATGGCGGGCGCACGTCACGCTGCATAGTGCGCCCGCCGACCTAAACATTGCGATGCCGTGTGCTGATGTCGGGACCCGCACGTCAGCCAGGAAATTCAGCCCCAAGTCTTCACTCAGCTTGTCAGTTTGTTTGCCCTGGAGATTACCATTGACCAGAAACTGAACCAGACTAACCATATAAGTACTGTGGCTACAAGAGCAGGTCAGAGGTTGGGAATTTTGCAACAAGTAATTCACCTGCTCACTCCCCAAAGCCTATCCGCCATTTTCAAGGCACAAGTCACGAATGTGATGGAATACTTCCCACTTGCCTGGATGAGGATGCCTGGACAAAGCAGCCCGCTTGATTGGCACCCCATCTGCCACCCTAAACATTCACTCCCTCCACCACTGATACACAGTGGCAGCAGAGTGTATCTTCTCCAATATACACTGCAGCAACTCACCAAGGCTCCTTCGACAGCACCTTCCAAACCCAGGGCCTTTACCACCTTGAAAGACAAGGGTAGCAGACACATGAGAACACATCATTTCAAGTTCCCTCCAAGCCACTCATCATCCTGACTTGGAACTATGGGTGGGATTTTCCTCACCCTCCCGCAGCGGCGATCTTCCAGTCCCACCGCAAGTCAATGGACCTCTGGCTGGGGCATTGCCCACGGCAGGTCCCACCCATGACAGGGCCGGAAAATCCCGTTCCTTCACTGTTGCTGGGTAAAAGTCCTGGAGCTCCATTCTTAATGGCACTGTGGTTGTTCTTGCACCACATAGACTGCAGTGGTTCAAAAAGGTAGCTCAAGGGCAATTATGGATGGGCAATAAATGCTGGCCTAGACAGCGATATCCACATCACATGAACAAGCAAATAAAAAAACAGAGGGTTTGCTTGGTGGCTTTCTGGAAGCATGGGAGAACCCTGTTCGTCTCATTAAATCCTGGTGGACCCAGTGATAATTGTATTTAAGTGGTTCATTAATGAGTCTAATTGACAATCATCTGCTAGAGGGAGTTTCCTACGTCAGCCCCTTCACGCCAATCACTTAATGAGGGGCAGTTTTCCATCACCAGGGGAAGAATATTGAGCTAGGCGGGCAAGCGTGCCCGACCTGGCCGAATGTAAAATGATGAGTGATGATGTCGGGTGGGCGTCCCGACGTCATCACGTAGTCCCACGATATTTTGTTCGGCAGGCACACACCGGAGTCGGCAGCGTGCACGCCGACAATTAAAAAGCCTTTTAAGGGCATTAAAAAGGTAATTACATTCAAATTTACGCTACCCGCCCAACCTTATGTTTGGTGGGCAGGCAAAAACGCCAAGCGGCCTTTGCACATTTTAGGAAACCTCATCCATGGGCGGGATGAGGTTTCCTAAAGCAAATAAAAATAAAATAAAAATTTTGCACTTGAATTAAAAACATGTCCCTGCTCATGTGACAGAGGGGACATGTTTTATGACATTTTCATTTTGTTCATTAGTTTTTTTAAACAGTGCTTCATCTCCCTGAGGCAACTCTGTGCCTCGGGGAGATTGAACTGCTTTTTTGCACGCATGCATAGAAGTTTGCGCTAGGCCTGCTCACCCTCCTCCCCCCGTCTACACAGGCACTGCTGAGTGCTGCTGCTAAGGCTTTAATTGGCCCGCCCGCGTAAAATCACGGTGCAGTGCCCATCATGGGCAATGGTCGGCTTCTCGACCATTGGGCAAAATCCTGCCCCGGGAGTCAGACGCGCAGTCTCCCATGCGATTCTCTGGGCCCGCCCACCAGTTTGACTGCTCCAACAACATCCACTAAATTCTGCCCGTTGTGTCCATTTCTGGTTATTACAGTTTAGGAAGCAGGTGAGGGTCCTTGAGAGGGTGCAGAGGAGGTTTACCAGAATGGTTCCAGGGACGAGGGATTTTAGCTACAAGGTTAGGTTGGAGAAGCAGCTGTTGTTCTCCTTGGAGCAAAGGAGGTTGAGGGGAGATTTGATCCAGGTGTATACAATTATAACAGGTTTAGATAAGGTAGACAAAGAAAGCTGATTATCAGCTGATCGCACAAGGACTAGGAGACAGTTTCTGGGCAAGAACTTTTTTATAAAGTGAATGGGAATGAGCTGGAATTGGCTGCCTATGAGGTTGGTGGAAGTGGTGATAATGAATGATTTCAAAAGGAAATTGAATGAACACTTTCAGGGCTATGGGGATAGAGGGGGTGGGGATTGGAAATGGGACTGACTAGATTACTCTAGAGAGCCAACATGGGCTCATTGGGCCTAATGGGCTCTTTCTGTGCCATTATAACTCTATGACTAATTCAACAATGTTTTTTTAGCTGAGAATTTCATATTCTAAACCTCTTTTTCTTCAAAGACATTTTTTCCTAACCTCTTCATTTTGTTTTTGATTATCCTAAATTGTGCCTCTCGTCACCATCTTGCTAACAATCCATCATTAATCACTCCACAAAAACATTCCAAATTTACAAACTCTCCTTTAGGTTATCACTTTAATATTCTCTTCGCCAGTTCAGAAAAACTAGCCTTTGTAGTTTAAACATAAATTAATGTACTGTTTGAATTGCTACTTGAATATATGATTTCACAGTCCATTCATAAAGTAATTTTAAAACCTTTTGAATTTTCCATTACAAGCATCAAAGTGAATAGTATGTAAATCCAGACATGGTTCAAACATACTGCTACGTTTTATATCCTCACAGGTACTATAACCTAGGTCCAATTTCCACATTATTTTCAGTTGGATTTTCATGTGGGTGAGTGCTTGCACAGATAGAATGTGGTAACACATTAATGTAAGTTTTTAAAAAAGAGGTGAAACATTTTTGACAAAGTAATATTTTCTAATTTTAGCTGAGATAGTCTTACCAAGTGAGGAGTCTGAATTAATTGTAGAAACATGCAGAATGACATAGCAGCACAAGTCAAACTGGGAAAGTAAATTACAAGCTTTCCGAGTTTTTAATCTCCAGCACCTAAGACCATTACCCATCACCAAAGTAATCAAGATGTATTTTTTATTATATCACAAAGTGAGAGCATAGTGACTTGTGCTCATTATTCTCACACAGGAAGTGAATGACTACATTTGTGCCACCGAGCTGAGGAGATACTTTCTCAGTGGAAGACCTGGACATCCTGGGTCATGTTTGTGATGATGTGGCCCAGAAAGTTGTCTGTTTCTATGATTGCTGCTCCTTGTTAGGAGCATGGAATTATCTCTTATATAATTCAAGCACTGTTTCACTCTTGAGTCTGATGGGGTTCAATTTCCATCCTGGGTCCATTCTAGGTCAACGTGATGTCTGGCGACTATACAAAGATTTTCCATCCAGTATGGTCTTATAAGGCCTCAGCAGAACTCTTCTCAGCTGAGGCAAAAGCAAAATACTGTAAATGCTGGAAATCTAAAATAAAAACAGAAAATGCTCGAAGCACCGAAGAGATCAGGTAGCATGATGACCTGAAAGATTAATTTTGTTTCTCTCTCTATAAATGCTGGTTACTTTTATTTCTTGCTAACTGAGATTTGGTGAGAGTCTCACTGAGACATTTTGAATGACTCCAAACTTTCTGGAGAGAAAAGAATTGATCATCCTTCTGAGAAGGACTCCTTTACTTTACAAGCCATGAAAAGATCGAGGGCATCTCATTTGGAATGGTTTAGTTGCTCTCTGCCTATTCAGGGCAGGTGTTGCTTAAATGTGCTTGCAGACACTGGCGTCAGCTCTGAGAATGGAGATAACCCCCATCTCACAATTGGGGAGTCTTTGGGATGGTCGCTCTTAGGCCCTGCTCCACTTTCCTTCTGCCAGCAAAATGGGCATCAAAACTTGGGCCCCTAAAATGTCAAGTTTTCTCCATGCCATTATAGACACAGGACTGCTCTGTATTAACAGTACAAGCGCTTTCGTTTTGAATACATTTACAATTACATCTCCACTCCAGAGCAGTTTTTCCCCTCTTTCACATTCTTCATGCGGCTTCACAGAAATTTCAGATCTTGCGATCAATATACTCATTGATCACTGCAAGTTTCTAATTCCAGGAGTAGATTTTATGGTATGAAAATTCAGGAGATGCAAGAATCAGTTGGCCCTTCCCTTCGAGATTCTGTACAATTGATTATTTATAGATCCTAACCAACCTAATTAACATATCAAGGAAAAGAAGGTTTTGAGACATTCCTTCCAGTCTCTTAAAAGCAAATGAAGCAAGGTTGTAATGTTAAGATATGGCAGGACTGCAGGATGTATCACAACAACAACATATTTATATAGCAACTTTAACATAATAAAATGTTCCAAGATGCTTTACAGGAGCATTATGGAGCAAACGTAGACACCCAGCCACCTCAGGCGATATTGAGCCAGATGGTCAAAAGCATGATCAAAGTGGTATGTTTCATGGGGTATCTTAAAGGAAAACAGACAGGTAGACAGCCAGAGAGTTTCAGGGAGAGAATTCCAGAGCTTGAGCCTAGGGCAGCTAAGGGCATGGCCACCAGTAGCAGAGGAACAAAAATTGGGAATGCTCAAGAGAACAGATTAGATGAATGCAGATATCTCAGACGGTTGTGGGGCTGGAGAGGATTACAGAGATTGCTGGGGCAAGGAGGAGGGATTGGAAAACAAAGATAAGAATTTTAAAATTGAGGCATTGCTTGATTGGGAGCCAATGTAGGTCAACAAGCACAGGGGTGATGGGTGAATGGGACCTGATGAGTGGAAGGACATGAACAGCAGAGTAATGGAAGACCCCAAGTTTACAGAGAGTAGAATGTGGGATTGGGCAAGGAGTGAATTGGAATAGTTGAGTTTAGAGATAACAAAGGCATTGATGAGGGTATCAGCAGCAGATGAGATGAGACATGGGCAAAATCGGGTGATGATAACCACAGAGGTGGGAATAGGCAATCTTAGAGAAGATGCAGGATATGAGGTTGGAAGCTTAGCTGGGGTGAAATATGACAAAGTTTATGAACAGTACGGTTTTGTTTCGGATAATTGGCAAGGAGAAGGATGAAGCTGGTAGCTAGGAAATGGAGTTTTGGTTGAAGACAATATCTTCAGTCCTCACAATATTTTATTGGATGAAATTTCTGCTTACCCAGCACTGGGTGCCAGATAAGCAGCCTGGCAGTTCACCAATAGTGGAGGAGTCGAGAGAGGTGGGTGTCATCACAGTGAAAGTGAGAACTAATACAGTGCCTATGGATGATGTCACTGAGGGGTAGCACACAGATCAGAAATAGGAGGAGGCTAAGGAAAGATCTTTAGGAGAAACACCATAGCTAGTGGCATTGGAGAGGGAAGAAAAGCCATTGCAAGTCATTCTCTGGCTATGATTAAAGAAATAATAATGGAACTAAGGCATCACAGGGTTTAGGTGAGAGGGAAGTTGACCAAATTAATAGCTGCAGGAATGTTTTGATAAACCAAAGGTTCCCAGTTGGGATTTCAAAAATGTAGTTGTAATTGAACAGGGATGTTTTGATCCAGGGTGGGTGAAGAAGGAGGTAAGGTTGGGGCATAGAAGGGAGATGTGGATAGTGAGTGATAGAAAGAAGTGATCAGAGACGGCCTTATCTGTAACTGATACAATGGGAGTAATGAGAGCAGGTGAGATTGCAAGGTTAAGGGAGTCGCTGTGAATATGGGTTGGAGAATTTAAATGAAGGGAGAGATTTAGGGAGTTTAAGAGGGTAGTCAACTCAAAGGAGAGAGAACAGAGGTGAGATGGAGTTTAAAATCAAGTTTGAATGTGGAGGGGGAATAAAGAGGGAAAATCCATCTTGACTATTTATGTGAACATGTTCAAAAAGTGCATTTAGTAAATATGCAGCACTGCTTCTTACTCTGCACAAATGGAATATGGTGGAACCAGCGGACCCTGATTCCTAGGCCAGAACTTTCCAGACTCCATCCCCCACCCCCAACATGGTGGGGCTGACAAGCTATTGAAATCTCCATCCATATTGGCGAGACTGGAAGATCCCGCCAGCATGAGGGGCTGGAAAATCCTGGCCCTAGTATCCAAGAACTGCAATAAGACAGACCATGCTCAAGGTGACAGCAGTGTGTCAAATTTCCTGGTAGTTGCTTTCTTTAAATGTTTTGTTTTTTAAAATCTTTTATTATTTTAATATGTTGTATTGGCATTAAATGGATTGCACTACAAGAGTTGGTAATTGAAGCAGATAACATGTCACCATTAAAAATTAGTTAGCTGATATCATTAAGGGTTACTTCTCCCATTCGAATCCCTCTTCTCAAAAAAATGCACCTTTGACCCCTTTGTCCTTCCAAACTACCAGCCCACCTCAAACCCCCCTTTCCTCTCCAAAGTCCATCTTTCTGGCAACTCCATGTTGGAATCCTTCCAATTAGCTTTCTGCCCCACCATAGTACTGATACACTCTTATCAAAGTCACAGATGATATCCTATGTAACTAAAACAAAGATAAACCAACTCTTCTTGCCCTTCTCGACTTATCTGCAGCTTTGGACAAGGCTGACCACACTATCCTCCTCCAACACCTCCCCTCCACCATGAGTGGGGCTATAGCCAGACAATTACCTGCATTGACTTCTCTTCCACTCCCACACCATTACCCTTGGAGATCCCCAAGGACCCAACATTAGCCCCCTTCTATTTCCCATCCACATACTGGCCTTCAGTGGCACGCATGCTGATGGAACCCAACTCTACTTCACAAGCACCACTCTTGACACTCCGCTGTCTCTAATTTGTGACACTGCTTGTCCAACATCCAATACTAGATTAGAAAAAATTTCCCCAAACTAAATATTGGGAAGACTAAAGTTACCGACTTCAGCCACCACCATAAACTCCATTCCCTAGCCGCTGAACCCATCTCCCTTCCTGGCAACTCCCTCAGGCTTAACCAGACCATTCTCAATGATGGTGTTGTACTTGATACGGAATGAGCTTCCCAATGCTCATTGGTTCCATTACCAAGGCTGTTACATCTGTAACAGCAGCTTATTTCAACTCTGCCTGTTTGATTTGCCGCTGAAAGCCTTGCATCTTCTAGCCTCCATAATCTTCAGCTCATCTAAAATTTTGCTGCCCATAACTTAAATTGCATCAAGTCCTATTCACCTCCGTGCCCATAGACCTACATTGACTCCAGGTCCAGCAACACCTTGATTTGAAAATTTTCATCCTTTTTTCAAATCTCTCCATTTTTATCTCTAATTTCATCCAACCCTACAAACCTCTAAGATCTGTGGGTGTACCTACATCACATGGACTGCAGCATTTCAAGAAGGCAGCTTACCACCCATCCCTTCAAGGACAATTAGAGATGGACAACAAATGCTGGCCTAGCCAGCCACGTTCACATCCTGTGAAAGAATTTTTAAAAGTTGTGTATTGCTATAATTCTGACCTCTTGTACATCCTTGATTTTGATTGCTCCACAATTGGTGGTTATGCCTTTGCTACCCAGGCCCTAAGCTCAGGCAGCTCACCATCACTTTCTCAAGGGCATCTAGGGATGGGCAATAAAAGCTGGCCCAGCCAGTGAAGCCCACATCATGTGAATGAATTTTTAAAAACTCCATTCCTAAATATCTCTATCTTTCTACCTCTCTCTCCTCCTTTAAAACCTACCTCTTTGACCAAGTTTTTGATCATCTGTCTTAATATCTCATTATATGGCTTAGTTTCAAATTTTGTTTGATAATGCTCCTATGAAGCACCTTGCATTATTTTAGTAAATTAAAGGCACTATATAAATGTTAATTGTTGTTAGTTAGCTTGGTGAAAGGAAGAGGAATAGTGAGGTATGGGAACTGGGTGGACACATAGGGCTGGATTTTACCGTCGGCGAGCAGGGGCGGGGCCTGCTCGCCGGCACGTAAAATAATGTGCGGTGATGTTGGGCGGAACTCCCGACATCACCGTGCCCCATTTAAATTTTCAGGAAGGCAGGGGCGCAGCAAAATCAGCTGCGTGCCTGCCGACCTGTCAATGGCCAATTGAGGCCATTGACAGAGACAATTAAAGTAATTAGTGGACCTGCCCGTCCACCCTTAAGGTTGGTGGGCAGGCCAGGAGCCCTGGCGGGAAGTAGAAAAAATATGAAACCTCATCCACAGGTGGGATGAGGTTTCATGTAGGGTTTTAAAAATTTTAATAAAGTTTTTTTGGAAATTATGAACATGTCCCAACTCATGTGACATTGTAAGGGAAATTTTTTTTTTCTATTTTTAATATTTTTGAAAGTAGAGCCGATCTCCCTGAGGCAGCATTTAGCCTCAGGGAGATGAGTGTGCTCTTTCGTGCGCATGTGCGAAAGAGTGCACTCTCGATTTTAGGCATTCCTCCCGCCCGCACAGGGAGTGCATAGAGCTTCCGTGCGGATGTCACACTGGGTGGGCCTTAATTGGCCCGTCCATGTAAAATGGCGCCACACCTCTGATCGGGGGCGCCAACCGGAGCCCATCAACTTCCCCCCCCGACGGGGCAAAAATTCAGCCCATAGGATAAGGACTACTGCTTGTGTGAGGGATAAACATCAATAAGAAACAAAAACAAAAATTGCTGGAAAAACTCAGCAGGTCTGACAGCATCTGTGGAGAGAAAGATAGAGTTAACGTTAACTCTGTCTTTCTCACCACAGATGCTTTCAAACCTGCTGAGTTCTTCCAGCAATTTTTGTTTTTGTTTCAGATTTCCAGCATCCGCATTTTGCTTTTAACATCAATAAGAAATTGTTTGGCTGAACAGCCTGTATCTGTGCTGTATTTTCAATGCATGTTATAAATTACATTCAATTAATAGAAATTACATTTAACACAAAGTGAATTCCTGAGATCTTTTGTGCTAGTTTAGAATACTTCATACTAGAAGTCAGCCCCATCCACAAAACTGGCTGCGTCCTCAGGGTGAATTAATCACCATTGAGAGCTTTCATTAACAGTGCTCGTTTGCTGGCTTTTGAGAAGCTCTAAAAGTTAAGTTGCTTCATCTGGGCACGAGGACATTAATAAGCATGTTTTAAAGAATTTGATTTTTTAAAAACTTACAAAGAAACAGAGTACTGTACCCGAATATAATTAATAAATTATTCGGTATATTTTTATGTCATGTTCAGTGATTTAAAATAGAGCTACTCACAGATGGTGAATTGACACTGATAAAAAAAAAAGCTTACTTTTTTTGTAATATGTCTATTTTCAGATCTTTCATAAAACTGCACTAAATTGCCATTCTTAAATATATAAAGGAATATTTTATAGACAAAAATAACCTTTAAATTACATATTAAAACAGTGGCTGATTGCACTGGTTCATGGCTGATTTTGTGTTTATTGATATGTGAATCCGTTGTATGGAAACTTGAGAAAAAAGTAGCTTTCAAAACTGGTGCAATTTTGGGTACAATTTGCATTTGAGATACTGATTGCACCCATAGTGGAAACTCTACTTCATTATACTTAAATGCTTACTAAACTGGTAATATGTAACAGCTTGGAAGAAAATATAGGCTGAATTTTACTTGTATAAAAAATGTCTATTTTTATTAGATTTGTCAACTTATTCTTTGGCCAAGATTTTATTAATATTGCGAAAAATGGAGCTAAGAAAAGAAAATGTAGTTAATAAAGTTTAAAAAGTTAGCACTGAAGCCAAATTTTCCATCTGGTTCTTGTGGTGAATGCCAAACAGTTACACCATTACTGACAGGTCATTAGAGTCAACAAAGCCAATGTAAGTCACAAAACAGCCAAATACATTTCAGGAGGTGTCTGGATAAAAACTAAACTACTTACATGGAAGGAATGAGCTCACAAATCAATGGAGAACTCAAGTCTGCAGCTTGCTTACTCATTGCTAGGACGCCTACATCCCATGAACGAATAAATAAAATGAAGTACCAATGAGGGTGACTGTGCAGTTTGGAATGCATCCGTGACACTGTGGGGCAATGGCTGACAAGGGGAAGGGTGGGACACAGCAACATGTGGAAATAGAGTCATAGGCCTGGATTTTTGCTCCCAAGGCTGGTATGCAGTGTTGGGAAATTTCCTGACTCGCTGAACCTGTCTTGGAAGAAACTGCTGAGTGGCTGGAGTTTCATTCTGGGAGGGCGGGGGCAGGTTGCAGTCGGGCTTGCTGACCCCAGAAGCAGTAGAGATGCAGAGGCCGTACATGGGCAGGTTCAGGTATGGTATGAAAGGAGAATCTATAAGGAGTTCCTGCTATGTGGCAGGAAGTAGAGGGAAGTGCTGCTGGAGTTGTCCAACTGTTGCTGATGCTGGAAGAGATGGCCCATCATGGGACTGCCATAGGAAAATATAGACATTACTGCTGCCTGTTCACCTAGTAATGAAGGAGCACACTCTCCACAGTTAAGGCTGGAGGTGATGGCATAGTGGTATTGTCCCTGGTCTAGTAATCCAGAGACCCAGGGTAATGTACTGGGGACCAGGGTTTGAATCTCAACGCGGCAGATGGTGAAATTTGAATTTAATTTTTAAAAAAATTGAAAGTAAAAGTCTAACGATGACCATTTGTACAAACCCATCTGGTTCACTAATGCCCTTTAGGGAAGGCAATCTGCCATATTTATCTGGTCTGGCCTATATGTGACTCCAGACCCACAGCAATGTAGTTGACTCTTAAATGCCCTGTGACCATTCAGTTCTCAAGGGCAATAAATGTTGGCCTTGCCAATGGTGCCCACATCCCATGAACAAATAAAAAAAAGACACATGGAGATGGCAGCACCAGTTGCTCATGATATTCTGCACTGACTCAGGGATGACTGATAGGCACTACATGCAGAACCTTTGCCGTCCACTCATCTCTCAGGCCTTGCTCAGCACCCTCACAGGGTAGTTTGTGTTCAGGGGTTTTTTTTAATCATCACACCAGAATGTCTCAAAGGATGCTAAGTGCGGAAGGAGCAGGAGGGCTAGCACCCCGTTTTGAGGAGATCCAGAGACGTTGGCACACATTGCACCCGAGTGGCTGGTAGAATCCCCCTACAGTCACTTAGAGGGCATGGCAGGAGATAGCCTCTGCATTGAGCGCAGCAGGAGACCATGCCAGATCTTTGATACAATGGAGAAAGAGGTTCCGTGGCCGGCAGGTTGAATTGTTCATCAGAAGCACACAGAGGTCCAAGAGATGGTGGCTCACATCTGAATGCAAACCTATGGTGGGAGACTTGGCACATACCTCTCCTCTGGCCTGGAGGCTTGTAGGTTCAAGTTGCTCCTGTAGGTGCACACAGTAGAGATGTGAATGTCCACTGTGATGCACGGACACATTCAAGAGATTTGTCCCTGGCAGCACTATGTATTAGGCTAACATGACTCTGTATGTTATATCTGCAGGACAAGGCAGTCCATAATGCCAGGGAGATGGCCCGGACTGGGGCTGGGCTCGCAAGGCTATGGGTGATCAGAAATATTGAGACGACAGCAATGGAATTAGCTTGGGTGCCTGCCCGGTTTGCTGTCGGGGATGGAGAATCGTCTATAGCAGGTGTTAAAGGTGGTGATAAAGACACTTATGTAAGCAGGCATATATACTGTGTGAGATCAATAAAACTGGAAGATATATGTGCTCAAATTTTTTTAATTGTCAGACCAGAATGTCACAAAGGATGCCAAGTGAGGAAGGAGCAAGAGGTTCAGCACCCCATTACCGTGACCAGGACCTCCAGATCCTGGTCGAGGAAGCAATGGTGTGTATTGAAGCATGCCCTCACAATGTAAAGGGCTAAATCTCATTATCTCCTTTTGTGTCTCACACAGGTCCCAGTGGCACTCACCTACCCTCCCTGCCACCCCACCACCACCCCAGCCCACCCAAGCCACCTCATCCCTTGGGCATCAGGATGAAGCTATGGTCCGAGGAGGCAGCATCACATCTGACACACTCTGCCAACATAGATATTAGCATATTGGAGGGATGTAGCACGTGTTTAGAGTCAGTGGTATGTGGTGAAGGGCACACTGTCACAGTGCAGGAGGAGGAGACATCTGTGCACAGTCCCCCTCGGAGGAGGGAGGACAGTCATGAATGATGCACCAGTAGGCATGGAGGCAGGGGCTGAAGAGTCACCTTTTGTGGCAGAGTGCAGCAGCAGCAGATGTGTGGGCATCTGGCAGAGTTCCCTGAGGTAAAGCAAGCTCATGCACTGCATGTGGAAGTGTCCATAGTGGTGATGAGTTCCACTTATAACCAGGGCTCAGCCGCATGAACTCCAACCATGAGAGAATGGCCAAGCTCATGGAGAGACACATGCAGCATCACTTGGATGCAAGGGCAGTGCAACTTCCTGGAAAGGGTACAAGGCTCACCCAGTAGCCTGGAGCAGTCCACTTAGAGTATGGGCACCAACAGCCATGGAATATATGAGGTGCTGTGTTCCCTTAACAGGACATTCGCACTCGTGGCAAACAGTTTCTAGAATGGACAACTGCTGTGCCCCAGCAGCCAGCCCCACCTAACTCACCTGAAGCCCAACCCAGGGCTGGGAAGGTTAATGAGGAAGGTAAAGCTTCTGAGAGAATCTCAGCACCCTCATTTTATTTTAACTCCCCAGCCCCTGCGCCAGAGCCCTCGTCTGTGCTACTTGTCCCACCGACAATGGTTGCTTCTACAGAAATGTGGAGTCTGAGATAGCTCCCCAATGGGTCCCTGCGTGACAAGGCAGGCTACCACGCTCCTCAATGCCAAATAGCACAAGGAGGTGAGCAGCCTGCCTCCACCTCCTTCGAGGCAACGCAGAGGGGGCACTACGTAGGAGCATTTGTGAATACAGGGCACCATGTCACCTCGATCACGGATGGCTTCACTGTGGTTTCATTTCATATCACTTTGCTAACATCACAATTAGGAACATCATTTTTGTTAAAAGTGTTGTAGTCTGTTTTTGTGCACTAATATCCTCAATGAGAATGTTTACAGGATGAATGAGGTTCTCACTATTGGCACTGAAGACTACATATTTACAACCATCTCTAATTGACACCATCAGGATCAACTTCCTCATGTATTCCATGCATATCTGGGAGTGGAAGGCTGTTTCCTTCTCCAGACCTTCAGGTAAGGTCACCAGGGTTGTGGGTTGACATGTTCCTTGCAGCCTTTAAGGGAGGGTCAATCATCAGACTTAATATCAAACCCAGTTTAGCAGTTTCACTTCAACCATGAGCACTGTGTCAAATCCGCACGTGATTGTTACACAGTGACTTAAGTGGATTTCCCGTATGTCAAGATGCCACGAAGGGAAACAAACCTATGTGGTTTCTACACTACATTTGAAGACTTGTCTTCTAGGTGGTAGAAGCCGTGGGTTCACAAGGGGCAGAGGTGTTTGGCAGCATTGCATGTTGCAGATGCCACACACTCCTGATACTGGATACTAGCGATGGATGCTGCACAATGTGTAGTCACTGCAGCACTCATATCTGAAGGTCATTGGTCTAAAGCCATGCTTCGTTCTGACACTCTTGGCATAATGGACATGGTTTGACTGGGCACAACATGGCATTTTCTCTGGCTGTTTGACAGCCTCTAACATATATGTGCATGCCCCAGGTTGTGAAGGACTTCTCCAGGTGTATTTGTGCACTATGTTGAGGCCAAGGTTTATGATGGCCATGTTTTCAGCCATGTTGATGGCACTGACGTTTCAGTGTATGCTGTTGGTTTTCTCTCTTGTTGGGGATGGGCATTTCCCTGAAGACGTGTGGCCTCCATGTTAAATATTAATTATAAGGAAGCTGCTCACCGGGGCCTGGCTGTTGGACTTGATGGCATTTACTTTTGATTAAGAGGCGAATCTGCCATGGCTACATGGGCCTGCCACTCAGGTGGTTTCCCATTTCCACCCTCTTCCTCCTACTCGGTGTCATTTCCATTACCCTGCCTCCTTCTCCTCCTCCTCATCATCCTCCTCCTCAGATGTCATAACTGTAGAGCCGGCTTCTGTCCCCTCTTGTTGTAGCCATATTGTGCAGCATGCAACACACAATGACTATTCTGGAGACCCTTGCAGGGGAATACTGTGGTGATTCTCCAGAATGGTGAAGGCACCTAAAGCGTATCTTCAAGATGCCAATAGCCTGCTCAGTTGTGTTGTTGGTCAGCATGTGACTGTTGTTGTAGTGCCTTTCGGGCTCTGTGTGTGATTACCTAAAGGGGACCACCGGCCACCTTCTTGTTCTCCAGAAGCCAACCACGGACCTGTGTTGGGGTCTGAAAAATCTGAGGCAGCTACGAATTCCTCAGTATTAAAGAATCAAGGCAGCTTCCAGGATACCTCTCCAAAGACTTTCCATTAGCTTTACGACTTTTGCACAAAGTTGTAAGTCACATGAGTCGGGTTCTGAAAATGCCAATAATGAGCCTACCCCGGTAAAAATGGTTCATGCCAGATATGAGGGCGGGACTTCCGGATTTGGGGCCCAGTGCCATTTTGGATAAAGGGTGAAGCTTGGACAACTCTGTGAAAATCTGGGCCATAAAGTAACTTACGACATATTTCGGCCCATCAAGTCCATACCAGCACTCTGTAGAGCAATCCAATCAGTCTCATTCCTAAACTTTATCCCCATAGTCCTGTAATACTATTTCCCTCAAGAGTCTATCCAATTTCCTTTTGAAATCATTGATTATCTCCACTTCCAACACCCCTATAGGCAGTGAATTCCAGGTCATTATCACTTGCTGCGTAACAAGTTCTTCCTCACATCCACTTAAATGCAATGATTTTAGGGACATCGATAGGGAATCGACAAGTGTTCCTGCAACCATTTACATATCCCACACGGTGTTTTACCTTCCTAGTGCCAGGGTAAAGGACATCAACAAACAAGTGTAGAACATTTTTTGCAGGGAAGAGGAACAGCCAAAAATTCATGGTCTATGTTGGAACCATTGACATTGGCAGTGTTCTGAAGGTGTCTTATTTAAAATATGAATTTATAATGTATAAGTTGAACAAGTATTATTTTTTAATGTCATCGACTGGACTTATGTATGTATTGAAATTTTTTGAAAAGGACACTTTTCCTAAGCAAGGGATATTGGTTTACAGCAGCACATGCAACAAGCATTGCACTTGTGAAGGACACACACTGCTTTTATGGAGACTATGGAACTCTCAGAGAGAGGTCATGTGATCCAGTTCTTGGGTGAAAAAAGACTGGAATTTGAATAGTCAGGGAGAGACTGCCACAGGGGCAACAGCCCTACCCATCTCTCTTTCTTCTGAAACCTCTTGTCAAAGCTGCGCTGTTTGTGATTTGAAAAACCCACCAGAAAACCTCATTGCTGCACACCAAGAGTTCCTAAAGGAGAATTCTGAATCAATACCACAGTCGCCAGTAAGACTTACAACTTTGTGCAAAAGTCGTAAAGCTAATGGAAAATCTTTAGAGAGGTAACCTGGAAGCTGCCTTGATTCTTTAATACTGAGGAAATTGTAGCTGCCTCAGATTTTTCAGACCCCAACAGAGGTCCGTGGTTGGCTTCTGGAGAACAAGAAGGTGGCTGGCGGTCCCCTTTAGGCAACCACACACAGTCGCCAAGAACCAACAGCTACTGTGGACCAGGACCCTTCAGCTGTGAGCAAGCATCTGGTCACTCCAGGAATAATTTTTTTTTCTGACTTTACTTGTTACTTGGCCAAGCTTTTAATATCTGATACTCTGCAGAGTTTTACTTTTTTGCATGCTTGGTTGTGGGGGAAGGGGGGGAGTTTGGAGGTTGTGGGGGAGCGGTACGGATTGTATGTGTGTTGTTTTTGCATTAGTGGTTAGTTGGACATAGTTGGACATTTTAAACCTTTTGTTAAAAATTTCTGCATCTTTACCTGAGTTTTAGGAACAAAACTAACTCTTTACATGTTAACCTAAGGAATATGGTTGGCTTATTTCTTGCATCAAGCTGTACACAGTTAAATATATTAAATTGGAAAGATCCCCTCTTTTTTAAATTCAAGCTCTCTTATAACCAAATCAAGATTGAGACAAAGAGATGAGTCAGTTCACCCCTGCTAACTTGATTGTAACAGTAGGAAAAAAGTTATCATCCTAAAGAAAGAGTTCCTGGAGTTAGGGAGGAAGTTAAAGAGCAGGACCTTAAAGATAGTAAGCTCTGGATTATTGCTGGTGCCAGTGCTAGTGAGTATAGGAGCTGTAGGTAAAACAGATGAACATGTGACTAGAGAAACGTTGCATGATGGAGGCTTTCAGATACCTGGGGCATTGGGAAGCTGTACGAGATGGACTGATTGCACTTCAAAAGGGTGATTGACGTCCATGCAGAGTTGTTAACTAGTACTGTGGGGAGGGTTTACATTAATTTGGCAGGGGGAGGGGAAAATGGGTGAAGAATTAAACTGGAGACACAGAGGCCTAGGGGGGAAAACAACATTGGAATAAACAGTTCAGAAATAGAGGGATCCAATATGGGAAATGTGAGGCAGACTACGATGAGCTTGGAGTGCACATGCATAAATGCACAGTGCGCTATAAAAAATGTCGGTAAGCCGCAGAAACAAGCAGCCACGTGGGATCATGATATGATGACAATAACAAACTGACCACTGTTTTAGACCTGGCACAAACAAAGGGAGGAATAGGCACTTAGTAAAAGAAAGTTACTTCAGATGCTGGAATTCTGAAACTGAGATTGTTCTACTCTGAGCACAGAAGGAGGTTAGGGGAGATTTGATAGCTGTTCAAAATCATAAATGGTTTTGAAAGAGTAAATAAGGAGAAACTGTTTCCAGTGGCAGAAGAGTTGATAACCAAAGGAAGGTAATTGTCAAAAGATCCAGAGGTGATATGAGAAAAAAAAATTAGGCAGCCAGATTTTATGATTTGGAATGCGCTTCCTGAAGTGATAAAAATATATTTAACAATAATTTTCAAAAGGGAATTGGATAAATTCTTGATGTGGAAAAACTTCCTGGTTTATGGAGAGAAAGCAGAAAAATGAGGCTCATCAGATTGCTCTTTCAAAGAGCCAGCACAGGCATGATGGGCAGAAATGACCCCCTACTGCGTTGAAGCATTCTATGAAGTCTGTTGTAACTGAGGTCAGACATCCCAAGCATCTCAAGATGCAGACTGCATCCATCCAGGCAAAGCCTATTATGCCTGTGAAGCTGCTACATATGATTCTAAAACTAACAAGTTCAATTTAATGATTAGTAAGTGTCAGCTTTGAATGAGTTGTTATCCCTTTCCCCTCTGAGTCAAAAGGTGGTGAATGCAAGGCCCATGGCAGAGACTTGAGCACAAAATCTAGGCTGCTGCTTCAGTGCATTTCATGAGATGAGCCGGAGACGTAAACTATAGTTTGGGCTAATAATTTAGAGTACACAAGTTCAAATTCCTCCTTAGCAGTTTGGGTATTCAAATACAGTTTAAAGACTTAGAAATAAAAACCTGGTATCAGTAAAGGTGACTAGAAAGTTGTTGAAATTTTGTAAAATCAAAACTGGTTCAGTAATATCTTATAGGGAAGGAAACCTGCAGTCCACTCGTCTGGCATATCAGTGATTCATAGCCACGGGAGGAGGCCATTGGGTTTCTTCTGCCATTCAACTAGATTATGATTGACCTGTACCTCATTTTCCTGCCTTTGCTCCACATCCCTTGATATCCTCACCTAACAAAAATCTAGTAATTTCACCTTTAAAACCTCAATTGTCCTAGCATTAATAGCCTTTTAGAGGATATAGGTCCAAATTGCTACTATCCTTTGTATGAAAAAATCTTCCTGATCCTGCTCCTGAATGGCCTAAGTCCAATTGTAACATTACATCCTCTTGATCTTAATTTGCTTAAGAATGCTGATGGTCATGCACACCACGATGCTTGCTGCATTAGCAGGCCTGCCAGACAGCCTGTTGTCACTGCCAAGGGGCACAGAGGGTTACAACTCCACTTTGGCACAGCTTCTTGCAGATCTTGGAACGCATACTTTCCAGCATGGAAATGGTTGTCCAACTCCATAACAGCATTTGCAGGCCCAGCCTTAATGCAATTTTGGTGGCTGATGTTTCAGCTTCCAATAGGGCAGAGCTCAAACTGAGGCCATGAGATTCATGCTTGTCAATAGGAACTTGCGAACATAGGAATTAGGAGCAGGAGTAGATCATTCAGCCCCTCAAGCCTGTTCCACCATTAAACAAATCATGGCTAATCTGATTATGGCCTCAGCTCAACATTCCACCTATCCCCGATAACCTTTGAATCCCCTGTTATTCAATAATCTATCTACCTAATTCTGCCTTAAAAATATTCATTGACCTTGCCTCCACCGATCTCTGGGGAAGAAAGTTCCAAAGATTCACGACCCTCTGAGAGAACAAATTTCTTCTTATCTCTGTCTTACATGGGAGACCCCTTATTTTTAAACTATGCTCCCTGGTTTGTTTTCAAGAAGGAGTTAGGAGTCTTGGGGTGAAAGGGATTAAAGGACATGGGGAGAAAGTGGGAGCAGGCTATTGAGTTGGATGATCAGCCATGATCATAATGAATGGCAGAGCAGGCTCGAAGGGCCGAATGGCCTACTCCTTCTCCTAGTTTCTATGTTTCTATGTTTCTAGTCTCTCCCACAAGGGAGGATATCTTTTCAGCATCCATCCTTTCATCCCCTTAGGATCTTATATGTTTTAATAAGACCACCTCTCAATCTTCTAAACACCAATGGATACAGGCTCAACTTGCCCACCCTTTCCTAGTAAAATAACCCCACCATCCCAGGTATCAGTCGAGCAAACCTTTACTGAACTGTTTCTAATGCATTAATGTCCTTTCTTAAAAAAGGGACCAAAGCCATTCACAGCACTCTACTTGTGGTCTCACCGATGCTTTGTAAAATTGTACAAAAACATCCCTACTTTTATAATTCATTCCCCTTGCAATAAACAACAACATTCCATTTACTTTCCTAATCACTTGCTTTAGCTGCATACTAACCTTTCCTGATTCATGTACTAGGGCATCCAAATCGCCTTGTACCTCAGAGTTCTGCAATCTCCATTTAAATAATATACTGCTTTTCTATTCTAACTGCCTAAGTGGACAGGTTCACACTTCCTTCATTATACTTCATCTGCCAAACATTTTCCCATTCACTTAACCTATGTCCCTTTGAAGAATTCTTCTGCACTCTAATTTCTGCTGCACTCTTCTGCTTATATTTTCTGCCCCTTCTTGTCACACTTTGATTATCGTTCATCTCTTCACTACCCCGCACCTCTACTCTCTCATTTCTTTTTGATTTTTAAAACTTCCCTTCAATTGTACCCTCTTCCCCACTAATTAGTTTAAAGTCCTATCTACAATCCTAGTTATACGATTCGCCAGGACACTGGTCCCAGCATGGTTCAAATGAAGCCTGTCCAAACGGAACAGCTCTCTCCTTCGCCAGTACTGGTGCCAGTGCCCCATGAATCAGAACCCATTTCTCCTACGCCAATCTTTGAGTCACACATTTGCCTCTCTAAACTTACTTACCCTACGCAAATTTGCATGTGGTTCAGTTAGTGATCTGGAGATTATTTCCTTTGTGGTTCTGCTTTTGAATTTAGCAGCAAGATGCTCGTAGTCCCTCAGCAGAACCTCTTTTTCTAGTCCTATCTACGTCGTTGATACCCACATGGACCACAACAACTGGATCCTTCCCCTCCCACTCCAGTTCCTCTTCAGCCCATTAGAGATATCCTTAACTTTTGCACCAGGTAGGCAACAAAGCCTTCGGGACTCTCTGTCTTTGCTGCAGAGAACAGTATCTATTCCCCTAAATATACTATCCCCTATTACTACCACATTTCTCTTTTCTCCCCCCCACTTGAATGGCACTCTGTACCATGGTTCTGTGGTCAGTTCGCTCATCGTCCCTGCAGTCTGTGCCCCCGTTCACACCGGGAGCATGAACCTTATACCTATTGGACAAGCGCACCAGCTGAGGTTCCTCCAAAGCTAAATTCTGGATCCCGATACCTGCTTCACTTGCAGTCACACCCTCCTGCCCTTGCCCACGGACCAAATTTGATGTAATGAATCTAAGGGGTGTGACTGCCTCCTGAAACACTGTGTCCAGGTAACTCTCCTCCTCCCTGATGTGTCACAATGTCTGCAACTCGGACTCCAGCTCATCAACTCTGAGACGAAGTTCCTCGAGCAGCCAACACTTGCTGCAGTTGTGGGCACTGTGGATTGCATCAGTATCCACCAGCTCCCACATAGTACAGCTGCAACACATCGCCTGCCAGCCATCGCTATTCTATTTAATTAATTCATTTGGATATTAAATATTTTAAAAGTGAATTTCTTAATTGTACTCTTCAGCTGTAATAACGTCTCCTGACTTAAACCACTTGGCCAATCAAAAGAGACATGAAGAGGTACCCACCTGTTATGTCTGATGCAGTTGAAAAAGCTGAGTTATTTAAAAATCCCAGGGGGAAAATTTAAACAACTGTCATAACCTATACTTTTAAGTGTTTTGTTTGAGATGTGACTCTAAATTCAGGAATCAGACCATCAGTTCTCGAGGTTTTACATTAAACTAAATGAAACATTTTATTAATTTACACAGGTTAAAAATATATATACACATGGCTACAAATTATTACTATCATAACTTTTAACAAATTCCCAAACTAACCTCTGTTAAGGCAACAGCAACCCATAGAGTTAATCAGACACCAGGCAAAGCATTTTCACCTTATGAATTCAAAATTCAAAATGGGGTTCTTTCACTTTGGTTGCTATGGGATGAGGTTTCATGAAGGTTTTATAAATTAAATAACAATTTTAATGAAAAGTCATAAACATGTCCCAGGTCATGTGCCACTGTCACATGAGGGGACATGCCTGAATAATTTTTTTTTCCCAACTTTAAAACTGAAGTTAATCTCCCTGAGGCAGCTCCATGCTTCAGGGAGGTTTCTGTGCTTTTTCACGCACATGAGCGAAAGAGCACAGGTCCTGACTCTCCCTCCACTTGCACAGGTAGTGCTGAGCACTACCGGGCATGTGTCACGCTGGGTGGGCCTTAATTGGCCCACCCACGTAAAATGGCGGCGCACAGCCGATTGCGGACGGCAATCGGTTCCGTGCCTGCCTGTGCCCGCTCCTTACCAACCTGCCCGTCTTGCCGTGAAAAGTCTGAAAGTGGAGGACATCTTGAAAGCAAATAAAACTTTTAAAAAATTAAAAATAGAAAAGTGCATGCTGAAGTTTCCACCTTTGGGTGATCCCAATGACGTGAAAATAATCATTTATAGTTTTGCCTCGCATGCAAACCTGGGCAAAGGATTTTCCAGTGCAGGAGGATTTGTGATATTTCTTGTGGGAGAGAATGGGAAACGTTGCCCCTTGGCATGGGAGGCAAAGAAAATAAGAGTGGTTTATGGTTAAAATATAGTTCAGTACAAATACCAGTCTCCACTCTTCCATTATAGATCCTCTTGCTGTCCAGAAGTAAAAACCCTCTTACTAGAGAAAAACCCAGTTCTTATGTACAGACTTCAATGAGCATCACCTGCTCTCAATTCACTCTGATGCTTGTCTTGGTTTACTCTCAAAGGGACCTGCATTTCTAACATTGTCAGATTCCCTTTCTTTTAAGAAAAAAAAACAATTATATTTGGACAAAGGCACCTAGATGTAACTATGGGAAGAAAATAATTACAAAATCCCCACTGTTGGATAGCGAGACATCCTTCTAGAACCTTCAACAATTTTTCTATAGAGGCATCCCTCTTAGTGAAACAATCTGATAGTTGATGTCTAGTATCTACCAACCTTAGCTTAGAGATTCCTTTCCTCTCCAACATCTGCTTTAAACTGGCTATGTCTATCCTAAGCCTGTCTTCATTTACACTTTTTGTAGAATGTATATTATCCCACAAAGATCAGTTATCTATGTAACATTCTATTGGTATTGTTCTTACAGTTTCTTTTTACATAGCATTTCCTCCAAGATCTTGGACAAGTGGAACACTATGTCAACAACATCAATGAGAAGAAGAGTTTCCCAGCAGCTGGTGTGCTGATCTTATGATGGAGGGAAGGTCATTGATAAAGGAGCAGAAGATGTAATTGAGCAATTAACAAGTTGAAATTTTCCAAAGGAGTTTGAGTTCATGCAGCTCTTTGCACTGGAGTTAAATGGAGAAGTCGATGAGTTGGTGAGGGTTTCCTGATGTGCCTGCATTTTCCAGGACATTACCAATCCCTCCCCACCCACCAGTACCCACACTAATGTGCTCAATCATATTAAAATTCTCCCCATTATCACTTTTGATTCATCGTGGCTGAGTTAGAATCCTAGAAGCCCCTATTGTGGAAATGCAACCCCATAAGGAGAGGGCCTACACCCATCTTCTCAGAGCAACTATTGATGGACAATAAATGTGGCTGTATCCCTGTCACCCAGGTTTCAAGAACAAATATTTTAAAAACCATGGCTGCATTTCTTTGACAAGACATCTCCTGTCTTCTAATCTCTCTTCACTTGAAGATGCCCCATGTGTAATTATATGGGATATTCAAGAGTCTTCAATAACTTATTGTGTTCCAACTTCTTTTTCTTTTTCCAAATAATCAGGGAATAAGATGTTTCTGTTTTCACAGCACAATCAAATTTGGTTTACATGGGATATTGTTGCTTTATCTTATCTCAAATAGATTTTGTGCTGTTCTAAAAATGTTACCTCTGGTTTATTATTAGACAAGCACATTCTTCTGTTTTTGATTTCTGGTATTATTGTCAAGCATGGAAGCTAGTAATAAATGTTCTAAACATAATTTCTGTGGATCGTGGAACTGGGATGAGAATAGGAAGTAACATCACAGCTGTACAGGGGCTGACACCCATATATTAACTGGATTTGCATTTAGTTAGGTTTAGTCAGGCTGCGGGTGACTGGAGTTTGGCTTTGTAACTGTCTGAGCCTTGACAATGCTCATTGATGTGGAGATGAGAAAGTTCTACTGGTTTGTGATCAGTATATATCACTACCTCATAAATCAATAACTGCATATCCCTTGAAATTATTACCATGTGGATGAGTTTGTTGATCCCCCTGCCAAGGTTTTATCAAGGTTAAAGGATTCATGCTTTTGATAAATTTCTGAGCAGTGGAAATTTGAATCTGTACATGTCCATCTGTTACATAATTAGATTTTATTTCAAATATATTTTCAAACAATGATACTGAATTACTTGCATTTTCATTTTTCTTATGGTGGTTAATGGGGAATGGCTTATTTTTTCTCACTTAATGAGTCACTAAAAAAATTGCATTCCCGGAGATTTAATCAGAGAGACCATGAAGTCGTGGGAATGTATAATTTTGGAAAATGTAATTTCTTTCATGAGCCATCAATTGCAGAGATATTAAAAAAGCGATGCTCCTATTTTCACGTGTCAGTACAAAACTGTACTGCAAGCATTTTTCTGATAACTTGGTACAGTTATTTATCTTATATTTTTCCCTTTGCATTCACACCATTATATTTACAGTCCCCATGAATCTATCATGTTCCCCCTCCTATTTCTCATCTACATGCTGCCCCGCAGTGACATCATCCAAAAATGCAATGTCAAATTTAAAGCCCGTGGAATAAAAGGGATAGTGGTGGCACAGATATGAAGTTGGCTGAGTGGCAAGAATCAGAATAATGGTGAACAATTGTTTTTCAGACTGGAGGAAGGTAGATAACAGGGTTCCCCAGGGATTGGTATTTGGACCACTACTTTTCTTGATCTATATTCATGTTCTAGACTTGGGTGCACAGGGCACAATTATAAATTTTGAGGATGGCACAAAACTTGGAAGAATTGTGAACGACGAGGGTAGCAATAGACCTCAAGAAGAGATTAAACAGGCTGGTGGAATGGTCAAACACTTTGAGCAGATGTGATCAGCTTCCTGTTTAAAAAAAAATTTCAGTGTCTTGTCAGTAGTTCCACTTTTTCTTCCTACATGCCTTCTTTTGATGGATTTTCTTCTTGGCAGTGCTGACTTTAATATTGGCCTTCTTTTGAATTTCACTATTGGACAGACTTGGCTCAGTTATAAGCTCAGCTTGAGTGAACTCAGTGGTTGAGTCTTCTAGCATTTCTTCATCTGTCGGTTCCTTTGAAAACTCAGGGGTCTCTATTTTTAAAGCTTCATGGATTTCACGTAGCCGATTATTCAGCTCTTCCATTTCTTTTTTATATTTGTTAGTTGTTTCCTGGAGAATTAAGCATTGTTACATTTTCTCAGCTAATTTATTCTTCATCTCGGCCAGAGATATTCTGAATTCTTTCAGTTCTACTTTATACCTTTTTAGTGGAACATATTGGGATCTGAGGGAATCTTACAATATGCGAAAGTGCTTCAGCAGGTTTACTTTTTCTCTTTAGAGGTTACTGACTTCACCTCGAACCCTATCCTGAAAACTCACCTCTCTGAGTTCCTTTTGTTGAGTCTTTACATACTCCTTTTCCCAAACTGTAACATTTCCTGCTTCTGATTGAGATCTCCGTAGTCTCTCAAGATTAATCTCTCTTAACCAGTTTCTTCTGAGGAGATTCAGTCCTCTGCCTGCTACCACTATTAGGGGTAGATTAACAGACTGATTTCCATACTGTACTGGAACATTCCATATACCCCTTACTCATGTGTCTTCACCAGTATACATCTGTAATTTAGCATCTGAATTTTCCAGATTTAATGGGTGGTCTCCTCCATTCAGATATTTGAATGTATGTTCCCCTATAACTGTCGTGGATACCCCTTTATCAACCTCCATTCGGATGGATTTCTCGTTGACTTTCACTGTCATGTAGGTTAGCTCTGTTTTATCCATTTTTAAGTTGTGAAGTGAGTAAATATCTGACTCTGTTTCTTCTGGTTCCTCTATTATGCTGATTCCACAATTTCTATCTTTTTGCTTAAGGTTTTGTCTTAATCTGTCTTTACAATGTCGCATGATGTGTCCATTACGATGGCAGAAGAAACATTAAATTCTTCTATTATTGTAAGTTTTCTCTGTTAAACCATTGCTACTTTTGCTGGTCTGTTAATGGTGGCTGTCTCCCGCCTTTTGCGCTGTTTCTAACCAGTGCTTCCCTCCCAACACAAAGGACGGTGCAATTTTGTGCTCCCTTGATTGCTTCTGAATCCCTGACTGTGCTCTCCATTGCAAGAACCAACTCCAGTGCCTTGCTGAAGTCCATGTTCATTTTGGACAACAACCTTTTTTGAATGGCGTCTTCATTAATCCCACATACTAATTGGTCTCTTAACATGTCGTTAATCGATGTCCTGAACTCACAAAGCTCTGTCAGTTGTTTTAAGGCTGCTACATAGCAAGCGACTGTCTCTCCAGGGACGCAACACCTCAAATTAAATTTAAAACGTGCATTGTTACTGAAGATTTGGCTGAAAGTGGCTTTTTACAAGATTTACCAACTCATCAAAGCCATTGGAATCAGGGGCGTTGGGTGCCGTTAGATTATGAATTAGGCTGTACGTTTTACTGCCACACGTCAATAAGAGGATTGCTCACCTCTTCTCTTCCCCTGTTATGACATTTGCCAAAAAGAACGCAAGTCTTTCAATGTACTGTGACCACATGGGAAGGGGATAAGGAGTTGGGGGTGATGGAGGCGTGGACCAGGGTGTCCCAGAAGGAACAGTCCCTATGGAATGCTGACAGGGGGATGAGGGGAATTTGTGTTTGGTGGTGGCATCATGCTGGAGTTGGCAGAAATGGCGGAGGATGATCCTTTGAATCTGGAGGCTGGTGGTGTGAAAATGAAGACTAGGGGGACCCTAACATGGTTCTGGGAGGGAGGGGAAGGTGTGAGGGCAGAGGTGCAGGAGATGGGTCAGACACGGTTGAGGGCCCTGTCAGCCATAGTGGGTGGGAAACCTCAGTTAAGGAAGAAGGAAGACATGTCAGAAGCGCCATTTTTGAAGGTGGCATCATTGGAACAGATGCAACGGGGGGCGAAGGAACTGAGAGAATGGGATGGAGTCCTTACAGGAAGCAGGGCATTAGGAGCTGTAGCCGAGGTAGCTGTGGGAGTCGGTGGGCTTGTGGTGAATATTGGTGGACAGTCTATCACCAGAAATGGAAACAGTGAGGTCAAGGAAGGGGAAATGGACCATGTGAAGGTGATAGAGGAAATTGGAAGCAAAATTGTTAAATTTTTCCCAGCCCACATGAGAGCATGAAGCGGCACTGAAACAGTCATCGATGCATTGAAGAAAAGAGTTGAGGAAGGGGGCCTGAGTAGGACTGGAACAAGGAATGTTCCACATACCCCATGAAAAGACAGGCATAACTGGGGCCCATGCAGGGACACATAGCCACACCTTTTATTTGAAGAAAGTGAGACAAACTTAAGGACAAATTGTTCAGTGAGAGAACAAGTTGAGCCAGGTGGAGGAGGGTGGCGGCGGATGGGGATTGTTCGGCCTCTGTTCAAGGAAGAAGTGGAGAGCCCTCAGACCATCCTGGTGGGAGATGGAGGTGTAGAGGGATTGGACATCCATGGTGAAGAGGAGGCGGTTAGGGCCAGGGAACTGAAAATTGTTGATATGACGTAGGGCATCAGAGGAATCACAGCTGTAGGTGGGGAGAGACAAGACAAGAGGAGAGAGAATGGAATCAAGATAGGAAGAAATGAGTTCCATGGGGCAGGAACAGGCTGACATGATCGGTTTGCTGGGACAGTCCTGTTTGTGGATTTTGGGAAGTAGAAGCGGGACGTCCGAGGTTGGGAGACTATGAGGTTGGAGGCTGTGGACGGAAGAGTTCCACAGGAGTTGAGGTCAGTGATACTCCTAGAAATAATGGTTTGATGTTCGGTGGTGGGGTCATGGTCCAGGGAGAGGTAAGAAGAAGTTTCTGAGAGTGGGCACTCAATCTCTGCGAGGTAGACGTCAGTGCACTGGACAACAAAAGCACCATCTTTGTCAGCAGGTTTGATAACAAAGGGCAAAATTTTTAGCTTGGTGTGCAGGCACACGCCCAACCCGCTCGAGTGTAAAACAGTGCTTGATGACCTCAGGCTTGTGTTGCGACGCCATCCCACAATTGCATGATATTTCAGTCAGTGGGCACGTGCAAAAGTCGGAAGCATGCCCACCGACAATTAAGAGGGCAATTAAGCCCATTAAAGTTTCAGTTGTACCTGATCTTTTGTTGTCCGTCCAACCTTACAGTTGGTGGACTGACGAATTGGCCGGGTGGACTTTACAGTTTTGATGAAACCTCAACCAAGGGCAGGATGAGGTTTCCACTGTTAAATATTAAAAAAATGTATGGACAGAAATTTCATCATGTATATGTTCAGGTGATTGATTCTGACGCATGGACGTTTTTTTCTGGATTTTAAAATCTTTATTTCTTGCTTTTAAATTCTTCAGCTCCCTGAGGCAGCTCTCTGCTTTCGGGGAGCTTTCATTTTGCACTCTCCCGCGCCTGCGCTGACATCAGCGCCCGTCCTCCTCCCACCCCCACCCCAGCAGCGCTGAGCATTTCAGCACACGCTTCACGCTGGCTGGACATTAATCGGCCAGCCAGCCGGAAATTGTGTTCGGGGACGATCGCGTGTGGCGATCCATTCCCGGGCCCACCAATCGTGCCTGCATGCTGACCTAACAATCCTGCCTGAAGTCAGGGTTGGACCTGAGAGAACGGAGTGCAACATTTTAGAAGGAAATAGGTTAGAGTGGGTGAGAGGAGCAGAGAAATTGAGACGGACGATGTCATGCCAACAGTTCTCAATGAAAAGATCAAGGGCAGGTAAGAGGCCAGAGGGAGGGGCCCAGGTAGAGGGAGAATACTGGAGGCGGATTAAAGGATCTGTGGAATGAGGGGAGGACTCCTGCCCAACGAAGTGAGCACGGAGACAAATGTGGCAGAAGAAGAGTTCAGAATCGTGCCAAGCCCGGAATTCATTGAGATGAGGGCGTAAGGGTATGAAGCTGAATCCTTTGCTGAGTGCAGAACCTTCAGCAGCAGAGAGGGGAAGGTCAGGGGATATGGTGAATACACGGCCGGGGCTGGGATTAGAAGACGGGATGGGGTCAGAGGGATGGGAAGGGGTGGAGGGTCTTGGATGGGCATTGGTATCAATGAGTTGTTGGAGCTTGCGTTCTTTAGCATCTGGAAGGAAGAGAAAAAGTTTCTTGTTAAGGCATCAGATGAGACAAAGAATGAAATGAAGCTGGACAAGGACAGCTTTGAGATAGGATGAGTCGGTGCTGCTGGAGGGAGAGATCGAGTGTGTTCATATGGTGGCACATGGCATTGAGTGTGGATCTCAGGATGCGACAAGAACAGCAGTCCGAGGAACGTTGTATGTCCCGGAGATACCTGTAATCCTAGGTCGACTCAAAACATGAGGGATGGAGCTTCAGTTGGAATCCATATGGGGTAAGTCGGAGACGGAGACAGTTGCTGAGGAAGGAAATGTGGATGTGAAAGCGAGTTTTGGTAAACACCTTATCAAACACCAGGAGGGAAATGGAAAACAATGAAGGTGAACAGAGCAAAAGAGACAAACAGATAACCTGTCAGAGAGAAGAGCATTAGAGCATTACTTCTTCAAGGTAGGCATTCCTGGAAGAGAAGTGGCAGTGAATTAAACATTAAGATAGAGGCAAAATACTGGATGCTGGAAATCTGAAATAAAAACAGAAAATGCTGGAAAAACCCATCAGGTCTGGCAGCACCTGTGGAGAGAGAAACTGAGTTAACGTTTCGAGTCCATATGACCCTTCTTCAGAGCTAAAGAGAAGTGGAAATGTGAGGAAATTTATACTGTTTATAGGGGGTGGAGCAAGTGAAGCTGGATAGAAAGTCATTGATAGGTGGGGGCTAAAGAAAGATTGACAAAGGTGTCATGGACACAAGGCAAAGGGAGTGTTAATGATAGTGGTGAAAACTAAAGAAGGTGCTGATAGTGGCATAAAGGTAAGAAAGCAGAATGTGTTAATAGCAGAACAAGGGTCAGCACTCTGTGAAAGAACAACATTGAGCAAGTAACAGAAGGCCTTTTGGGGTTGGGGTGTGGGGAGGGGGTGTTAGTTGGGGAAAAAGGTTAGGAAAAGTGATCAAAGTGGGGGGTAAAAAAGAGGATAAAACAATGATTAAATAAATAAAAATAAGTAAATAAAAAACTGAAAAAAGTCTTTAGAAGGGATTTAAAAAGGGGTTCTGGTCTGAAGTTGTTGAACTCAATGTTTAGCCTGGAAGGTTGTAAAATGCCTAATCAGTCCTTACCACTACCTAAAGAGCCCTTGGGAGGGGGGTAAATGAAGGTGTCAGGGGGTGGTGAGGTTGGGAAGGGGAGAATGTAGGTGTTGGGGGTTGAGGTAGGGAGGGGGAAATGAAGATGTTGGCGAGATGAGTTTGGGAGGGGGGAAATGGTGTCCCGGGGGTGAGGTTGGGAGGGGGGATTGAAGGTGTCAGGGGGGTGACCTTGGGAGGGGAGGAAATGAAAGCATCGGTGGGGGGGAGTTCAGGGGGGGAGGTAGTACAGGGAGAGGAGGGGGTTACAGGGGAGAGGATGACAACTGGGGAGGTAGGTGTAAGGGAAGGAGTTTGGAGGGGGGAAGGAATGTGGAGAGGAGAAGGATCCAGGGAGAGGAAGGAGTGCGGAGAGGGGAAGGAGTCCAGGGAGAGGAAGGAGTGCAGAGAGGAGAGGGAGTAAGGGTGGAGGAAGAAGTAAGGGTGGAAGAAGGAGTTGGGAAGGGGGAAGCTGGAGGAAGAGTTAAGGGTGCCTGAGGGAATCAAGAAGGGGGTAGGAGCAAGCCTGGAAGAAGAAGTGAGGCTGGAGGAATAGGTAAGGCTGGAGGAAAGAGTTGAGAGGTGGGAAAGGACAAAGGGTGGTGGAAGATGTAAGGGTGTCTGAAGGAGTCAGGAATGGGGAGAGACTAAGCAGGGTGAGGGAATCCAGGAGGGGAAGGGGTCCGGTGGGTGGAAGGGGCTCCGGTGGGGGAAGGGGTCTGGAGGGGGTTGTGTCCAGGTGAATGTGCATGGGTCCATTTCTGCCTCCAGGGCAGTGAACGAAGGGTGGGCATGGTACAGAGGAAGGGTGAAAATGACCGAGGACAGAATGAGGCGGTGGGGTGGGAGGGTGAGGGTTTGGCGGTAGTGACAGAAGGGACGGCGAGGGTGGCTCGTGGGCACTTGGAGTCTGGGGTTGGGAAGAAGGAGGTCAGAGAGGTTAATGTGGATGGGGGTGGGATTTTCAGGAAGGAAAGGAATGTGCACATTGACCAGGGCATTCAGAAAGAAAAGGGTTGTGGCTGGTAGGTGACGGTGGGGAGGTGGAAGGTGATGCCAGGGAGATCAACATTGATGGGGAAAAGAAAATGGGTGACTGGGAAAGGGTAAAGGATGGGAGAGTGAAAGTAAAACTGAATTAGCACCATGCTGTCCAAACCCAAAAGTGAAACAAGAATCATGGTGGGTGAGATCAAATGCTGTATGTGAGTGCGATCAGTGGGTGGGTGGAGATGCAGGTCAGCTCAGAATCACAGAATCACAGAATTTTAACATCACAGAAGGAGGCTATTCGGCCCATCGTGTCTGCACCAGCTCTAGAAACGAGCATTAGGACCTAGTGCCATTGCCCTGCCTTTTCCCCATACCTTGTACATTGTTTCTATTCAAATAATCATCTAATGCCTCGATTGAACCTGCCTCCGCCACACACCTAGACAGTGCATTCCACTCCCGAACCACTCGTTATGTGAAAAAATTTATTCTCACGTCGAATTTGCTTCTTTTGAAAATCACTTTAAATCTGTGCCCTCTCGTTCTTGATCCTTTTACGAGCAGGAGCAACTTCTCCCTATCTACTCTGTCTAGCCCCCTCATGATTTTGAACATCTCTATCAAATCTCCTCTTCGCCTTCTTCTCTCCAAGGAGAACAGTCCCAACTTCTCCAATCTATCTTCGTAACTGAAGTCTCTCATCCCTGGAACCATTCTTGTAAACCTCTTCTGCACCCTTTCTAATGTGTTCACATCCTTCCCATAATGTGGCACCCAGAAATGTACATAATACCCCAGCTACGGTCTAACAAGTGTCTTATATAAATTCAGCATACCCTCCTTGGTCTTGTACTCTATGCCCCTATTAATAAAGCCCAGGGTACTATATGCTTTATTAACTGCTCTCTCCACCTGTCCTGCCACCTTCAATAATCTATGCACATAAACACCCAGGTTTTTCTGCTCCTGCATCTCCTTCAAAATTTCACCCTTTGTTTTATATTGTCTGTCCATGTTCTTCCGACCAAAATGCATCACCTCACATTTCTCCGCATTGAACTTCATGTGCCACCTATCTGCCACACCACCAACTTGTCTATGTCCTTTTCAAGTTCTACACTCTCCTCCTCGCAGTTTACAACACTCCAAATCTTCGTATCATCTGCAAACTTTGAAATTGTCCCCTGCACACTAAGGTCTAGAGCATTAATATATATCAGGAAAAGCAAGGGTCCCAATACCGACCCCTGGGAAACTCCACGACAAACCTTCCTCCAGCCCGAAAAATATCCATTGACCATTACTCTCTGTTGCTTATTGTATCCAATCTTGTATCCACATCGCTAGTGTCCCTTTTATTCCATGAGCAATAAATTTTCTCACAAGTCTGTTGTGTGGCACTGTATCAAATACCTTTTGAAAGTCCACATCAATAGCATTACCCTCATCGACCTTTTCTGTTACCTCTTCAAAAAACTCCACCAAGTTAGTTAAACACGATTTCCCCTTTAGAAATCCATGCTGGCTCTTCCTTATCAATCCATATTTTTCCATGTGACTACTAATTAATCCCAAATAATTGTTTCTAGAATCCTGCCCACCACTGAAGTTAAACTGCCTGGTTTGTAATTGCTGGGCTTATCCTTACAACCTCTTTTGAACAAAAGCGTAATGTTTGCAATTCTCCAGTCCTCTGGCACCTCCCCTGAGTCTAGGGAAGACTGAAAATTATGGTCAGTGGCCCTGCAATTTCTACTCTCACTTCCTTCAATATCCTTGGATACATCTTGTCTGGTCCCGGTGCCTTATCAACTTTAAGTACCGAAAGCCTATTCAAAGCTTCCTCCTTATCAATTTTGAACCCTTCTAGCGACAGAGTTTCCTCATCTGTCACCATGGTCTGGGTAACACCTACCTCCTTGGTAAAGACTGATGCAAAGTATTCATTTAATGCCATGGCTCCTTCGTCCATGTGTAAATTCCCTTTTAGGTCCCTAATCGGCCCTACTCCTCCTTTTACCATCCTTATACTATTTATATGTCTATAGAAGACTTTGTGATTCCCCTTTATGTTGGCTGCCTGCCTTTTCTCATAGCCCCTCTTCACTTCTCTAATATGCTTTTTCACCTCCCCTCTTAGTTCTCAAATTGTATTTTCTACCTGACACCTGTCATAAACACACTTTTTCTTCTTTATCTCCTTTTTCACCCAGGGAGCTGTTTGCCCTACCTTTTCCTTTTGATGAAGTATGCTTTGACTGTGCCCGAACCAATTCTTTTTTGAAAGTAGCCCATTGTTCAGCTACCAGTTTTTGCAATCAATCTTTCATTCCAGTCTATCTGGCCCAGCTCCATTCTTGCCCCATCGAAGTCGGCTCTTGTCCAGTTAATTATTCTTACTCTGGGTTGCCTATCGTCCTTTTCTATCATCATCCTAAAATGTACAATACAATGACCACTGTCTCCTAAATGTTCCCCCACTGACACTTTATCTACTTAGCCCGCCTCATTTCCAAGAACCGGGTCCAACAGTGCATCTTTTCTTGTTAGATTGAACACATACTGCTGTAGAAAATTTTCCTGAACACAATCTAGGAACTTTTGCTCCTCTCCACCATTTACACTACCACTGTCCCGGTCTACATTCGGGTAATTAAAGTTCCCCATTATAATTACTCTATAATGCTTGTGTCTCTTTGCAATTTCCCTGCAGATTTGTTCTTCTACATCCTTCTCGCCAGCTGGTGGTTCCATAGACTCAACAAGCAATGTAATTGAATCCTCTTTGTTCCTTAGCTATAGCCAAATTGTTTCTGTCCTTGAACCCTCTGGGACATCCTCTTTCTCCAGCACTCCAATGCTCTCCTTAACCAATACCACCACCCCTCCTCCTATCTTTTCCGAACACCTTGTACCTGGAAATGTTTAATACCCAGTTCTGCCCTTCCTTGAGCCAGATCTCTGATATCGCCGCAACATCATATTTCCACATGGCAATCTGCACTTGTAACTCCCCAATCTTATTTACTATACTCCGTGCATTCACATACATGCATAGTAACCCCGATTTAGATTTTGTAACTTTCTTCCTCACCCTGGCTTCACCTATTAACTTACTATTCTCTATACTGGTGCTATCTGTCTCTCCCAGTATTTTGTGCACCCTGGTATTCCTCTCTAATATTTTCTCTTGGTTCCCACACCCCTGCTGAGTTAGTTTAAAGCCCTCCCAATAGCACTAGCAAAACACCCCGCACGGAACTCAGTCCCAGCTCTGTTCAGGTGCAACCCGTCCGGCTTGTACAGGTGCCATCTCCCCCAGAACCAGTCCCAGTGTCCCAGGAATCTATAACCCTCCCTCCTGCACCATTTTTCCAGCTACGCATTCATCTGTCATATCCTCCTATTTCTGTACTCACTGGCACATGGCACTGAGAGTAATCTGGAGATTACTACACTTGATGTCCTGCTTGCTAATTTTATACATAGCTCCCTAAGTTCTGATTGCAGGGCCACATCCCCCTTTCCTATCGAAGTCATTGGTACCAAAGTGGACCACAACCTCTGGCTGTTCACCCTCCCCCAGAAGAATGCCCTGCAGCCGCTCTGTGACATCCTTGACCCTGGCACCAGGGAGGCAACAAACCATCCTGGAGTTGCGTCTATGGCCACAGAAACGCCTGTCTGTTCCCCATACCAATGAATCCCCTATCACTATTGCTCTTTCTTTCTTCTTCCTCCCCTCCTGTATAGCCGAGCCGCTCGTGGTGCCACAAACTTGACTCTGACTGCACTCCTCTGAAGAACCAACTTCCAAAATGTCCGAGGGCTCTAGCCTGACTTGTTGAGGGGAAGGAGCACCTGGGGGGATGTTGAGGTGCCCTGTTTCCCTCTCACTTTGCCACTGCAGGAACTCACCCATGGCTCCTGCGATGGAGTGCAGGTCTGCACACATCTTCGTGTTCTGCTAGACCAGGGTGTCCATTGCATCCACCATCCTCCCCATGGAGACCTCCATACATGCACATGTGGGCACCACTTCATCAGAGAGCAGGCAGACGCACTCATGCAACTCGCGAGCCACTCTGTTGAGAGCTTCCAACAGTTCTGTGTGATGTTCCCCCGCCTTCTGCTGACTCTCCAGGATGAGTTGGAAGGCCGAATCCAGAGGCTCATCATCTGACCCAGACCTCACAGATGCCTCTTCCCCAGCAATCCTCCGAGTGCTGGGGAGCTCGGCTGAACTTGCCTCCTCCTGCTGCAGACATGTGTCCATGCGGTGACCACCAGATTGTGAACCCGAGTCTGCTCTAGATGTAGGTCCCACCAAGATGTATGTCTCTGCGCTGGTGAAGGTTATGGGTAAGCGCTGTGATGGGTCTATCAGGCTGCTTATATCCAGCTCTTCAATGGAGGTGGTGTCCTCTCGGCTGGAGGTGAGGATGTGGATGGAGCTGAGGGATTGGCTGGCTGAGGGCATTGGTCGCTTGGCAGGGCTCCCTGTGAAGCAAAGTAGAGATAATTAGTGCATGTCAGCAGAGCCAAAAGCAGGAGAGAGAGCACTCATAGTTGCTTTGAGAGAGGACTGAAGGGGTGCAGGATCCTCCTGTTGGTGTTCGCCGCCGACCTCACTGTCACTGCAGGCAGGGTCAACGCCCTCACCGGTCAGTGTGTTGGCACACTCCTCAAAATGAGTAAGGGGCCTAATGTGGGCCACTCCAACCCCAGGCTGGGACCTCCCCCTGCTGTTGTGAGCCAGCTGATCCTGCATGAAAACAGATGGAGAGCAGGACACATGGCACTGCATGAAACATTTGTGTGGTGTGGTGAACGGAGCCATGGACGGGATGAGGATGTGAGCTCCAGAGGATCTGAGCCTGATGGAGATGTGAGGGTGTGTGTGAGAGTTAGTGGTGTGCCTTGTGGTGTGAGATCCCTGTGGATCTGTGATGGGTTTGTGAGTGTGAGAGTTGAGAGTGATGAGAAGAGTGAGTTACTGTGATGGGATAGATGAAAGCATTCATCCTGTAGCGGCGCTGGTTGGCTGTCCTCTTTTCTGGGGCAATGGCACTGACCACTGCTGCCACTGCCTCCCATGCTGGATTGGTGATGCTGCTGCCATTCCAGCGGCCAGAGTGGCGGTAGAGGACATCACGGCAAGCCTCCACGGCATCCAAAAGGCACTTGAGGACGCATCATTGAACCTGGGGGCTGCAGTCTTTTTGCCTTTCGGGGTCATGCCTTCTTTGCAGCAGTCGTGGGCTGGAGGCACTGAGAGGTGTGCACGTGGCTGTACTTTAAATATGGTGCCCGGCATGATGAAGCAACGAGATGATGGCGTGGCGGGCGAATGAAAGCCTGCCCACCATGGAAACGGTGCATTTCCCAGGAATGCATAATTAATATGGCGGGTTTGGGACAATACAGCATGAAAAGCCCCCTTGCAAATCTGGGACGATTCCGCCCTGTGTGTGTGTGTGAGGTGTGGTGAGGCGGAATGAGAGTGTGTGTGTGTGTTGTGTGTGTGGGGGATAGGGAGGGTATGTGTGTGTAGTGGGGGTAGTGAGAGAATGTGTGTGGGGCGGGGTGGTGAGTGAGAGAATATGTGTGTGTGTGAGAGAGAGTGTGCGTGGGGGTGAGATAGAGAGAGTGTGAGTGTCTGCCTTACTCTCAGTCTCAGGTTTCTCCCTCCCTCCTCCACATACCAACACATATATACATACACCCACTCACAGTGGTTGAGAGTGAGTAAGTGAACACCCTGAGACTGGGAGTGAGCCAGACACACAGACACTGACCCTCTCACACTCTGGTCATTTTTATTAATTACTCTCTTTTAACTGAATAATTTATTGTTTTGGCATTGCTTTGCTTTTGCTCAGTTTCTTTTTGAAATTCAGTCTATTGTTGTGCCAAACTTTATCTTTCAGAAATTTGCTCATTGGTCCCTTGAGTGAGAAAAAATTGCAAATGTGCCCCGCCCCCCCATCCCCCACCACCCCCCCCACCCCACATCCCGCCGAGTGGAAAGGTTGGGCAAGCCTACTTTAGATACTGTCCGGAGGATGAGGCTACCCTGTTGGGGCATGTCTAAGAGACTGTCTTGGTGATGAGGCCATGCTGTTGGGAGCATGTTTAAGAGACTGTCTTGGTGATGAGGCCATGCTGTTGGGAGCATGTTTAAGAGACTGTCTTGGTGATGAGGCCACGCTGTTGGGAGCATGTTTAAGAGACTGTCTTGGTGATGAGGCCATGCTGTTGGGAGCATGTTTAAGAGACTGTCCTGGCACTGTACGGGCCATGTTAGAGGGCTCTGCACCACACATGTGTCTTGGTTCCAGTCTTGGGTGGGGGAAGGTCTGCCCGGGCAGTGACAGTCAGGCACAGAATGGTATGCAGGACATGATCAGTCAACTAAGACATTTGGTCCTGGGCATTAGATTCATAGTATTGGGAAGCAGAGGGCATAGTAACATTCAGGGGAGGCATTTGGATTCTGTAGGTCGGCAGCTGAAAAGTCATGAGGATGTATTGGATGGTCTCATGGGGGGATCTCGGAAGTTAGGGGTGCACGTGGCCTTGAGAAGGAGAGCGGTCAGATCGACAAAGGGACATCAACATTGAAGGTATCAGTGGAGAGAACAGGAATATCAATGTGGACAATGATGCAGCCAAGGGTAACAGGGGGAGGCTGGATAGTTACAGGAGGAATAGGAATTAGGTGATGGTTACAATGGATGAGAATGGGAGGAACTTGGTAGGTGACAAGGAGAGGTTGGAAGCTGGTCACACTCATATCTAATGAGGACCATGTTTGCCTTCAGTAAGTAATGATGCAGTTGAATGCACGAGCTTCAAAAAAACAATATGGGAGGGGGTCTCAAGGCGTGTGGGAGAAGTTCAGCACGACTGTTTTGGACCAGTTGAAGGGGCACCCTATTAATTACCTGCTCAAGCCACAGATAACAAGCCTGAGCTGAGTACTGGTTTTGAGGGCCTAATGCCTAATGAACAAGCTTTGCTCCTTCATTAATGGCGTGCATTCAGGCGAGAATACATTAAGGCTGGGATTTTCCGGCCTGCCGCAGCAGGTTTCCCTGCAGTAAATGCAGCAGACCATTCAAATCCCCATTGACTTTGGCGGGACTGGAAGATCCCACCGGTGGGAGAGGCCAGAAAATCCCACCTTAAGTCTCGGTGCTGCAGTGAGTTTGGTATAAATGGTCATCTGTTCCTGACAGAGGCATGTGAAAAGGGAAGGAGGGTCAAACAATCAAGGGCCATGGTTGCTGGATAGAAGCTACATACACACTACAAGCCTCAATATTCTCATTGTACTGGTCATGGCTTACAGGACATCATGCTTACAGACATGATATTAGTGCAAGGCTAGGGTAGCAAGAGTTAATGCCTAGACTACTGGAGGCGAGCTGACAATAGCCTGACTGAGGGTTATAGCACATGGCTGTATTCACCCTGATCAAGACCCTTGTGAATGTGCAGACATGTCTGAGGGGGAGGCTCAGCCACCTGTGGACCTCCAGGATGTGCTTCACCTGCAAGTGGTGGCCTGGGGATGCCATGTCTAGACTGAGAGCAGGCCAAGGGTTTGACACTGGATTCCTGGCTTCAAGATGGAGGGAGAGCATTTAAGGAGAATTTGTAATGATGTCTCAACTCTATTTGTTCACAGATACAAGAAGGAGTGGAGAATGTAGGCTGCAGGCAATGCTGCCTTGTTGCTAGCTGTGATTCGCACAAGGAGAAGAAGGGCCTGTCACCGATTGGCACAGGTCTGGGAGGAGCACAGCCTGAGCAGCAAGAGGCAGCAGGGCTTAGGAAGTCCCAGATGTTCCTGAGGAGGGGCAAAGTCCACAAAGACATGTGGCATGACCTAGGGCATATAGAAGATGCAGCTCATATATGGAGTTGAGGGAAAGACAATGGCACAGGCACCTTCACTTGACCAGGGATGTGGTAGCTCACATTTGCCACCTTCTCCGTGAGGAACTAATGCAGCAAGGACTTCAAGGGCTTCCCATGCCAATGACTTTGAAAGTGACGGCTGTACAGCTTTTTTGTCAACGGGTCCTTCCAGGGCTTCACTGGGGATTTGCGGAATATCACAATCGGCGACACACAAATGTATAAGGGAGGTGACAGATGCCCTTTTCAATAAAATTCACCATTAGATCCAGTTCCACATGGATGATGCAAGCCAAGCTGCCAGAGCTGTTGGATTCACAACTACCTCGGGTTTACCACAAGTGCAGGGTGACATCAGCTGCACACGTGGCCTTGAGCAACAGCCAGTGAGATTCATCAATAGAAAGGATTTCACTCTCTGAATGTCCAGCTAATTTGTGATCACAGAAAGCAGATCCTGCATGTTTGTGCTAGCTACCCAGGGAGATCTTACAATTCTTGCATCTTCACTCACTCGCAGGTGCCACAGATCTTTGAGGGACCTCGGGGCTTATAGAACTGGCTCCGGGGGCACAAAGATCTGAAGATCTGACTGATGATGCCCATTCGCTGTCCACATGGTGGTTCTGAAGAGAGATACAATGTTGCACACTCCACCACATAGAGCAAATGATTGACCTCCTGAAGATGCCTTTCTGATATTTGGACAAGTCAGGCAGGACTCCAACACTCACCACAGAGAGTGTCCCACCTCATAGTTTGCTGCATCCTGCACAGGCTTGCACTGCAAAGGTTACCTAAAGGAGAAATTGAGGAGATAGACGTCTCCTCAGATAAGGAGAATGCTGAAGAAGTTGGCTTTGAAGAGGATGAGGATTTAGACAAGCCACATGAAGATGCCATTGCAAGGGTACGACATGGCAGATAAAGCTGTGGCAACCTGATAGCTACAAGATTCCAGGAGGAATAAGGTGATGACAAATTCTCACAATCAAGGTTTCCTTCAGCCTTCGATGCATGGGATGCCCCAACACCTTCATTCTCAGCTTGAAAATCTCAGGAGTGATCAAATATCTTAATATGGTTATGGAAACATCAGTAGCCAGGATCCCCTAATGATGGGATCATCCTTGGAAGGGAAAGTAGCCTTGGCAACTAGTGGCTGCTGTGAAAAGTGATTAACACTCCCTAAGCACATGTCCTTAAGTAACTCCACATAGTATAGTCCTCTCACCTATGGCCTAACCAAGTCAGCATGCATGGCAGATTTTAAGCAGCTGCAATTACAAATTACACAGGGATGCATTCATGTCAGTATGACACCAGCTCTGTAAGGCAGCCTGAACACACATAGCAGTCCTTAATGCTTTGCACTTGCGCGGCTCAACAGGGAGCAGCATTTGGAGAGCTCCACTTGCACCATTGCCAGCTCTCATCAATGCATAATGCTGAGGCATCATCTTGCTACTACCTCTCAATTGCCCTTCACACATCAGGACGCAGTGACCTTTAACTCTACATCATGCAGTAAAGTTTCGAGGTTTGTTTGCATTATCCTCACTGAGAGTGCATCAACAGGACAATGGTTGGCTGAGGTGCAACCACTCGGGACCCTGCAATTGTCGGAAACCTCAGAAATCTCTATCCTAGATGACCTTTGCATTACAGTGAAACCTTGACCAGTCATTATTGACACAAGAGACAATGAATGCATCTTCCCTTCATGGACCCTACTGAGGACTTAGGAGATTTGCAAATGTATTGCTTTCAGATCATGAGTCCTCGACATGATCCAGGTCACAAAGGCAATTCCTGTCTACATACCCTAACTCAATGAGAACATTGTCTTACAATGAATTTCAGTTTGAGTTGTGTGCTGTGCCTTTACCCAAGGAGCACGTAAAGCACCCCTAAGCAGCCGTCCAGGTCCAATGTAAGGAGACAGTTCAAGGTGAGCACACCCCTCTGACATCATGCACTCATACCCCTCGAGCAGACGTTTGTAAGTTTTCTGGTTGATTCTTATTTGCCTAGTTCAGCGTCATGCATGAGGAGAGTAGGGACTCAGCAAGGAATGACGTTCAGCGTAAACGCAGACACTATACCATCCTGCAGAGAGACATGGAAATATATGGACTTCAAAGTTTGAATCTACTTCTTTCATGACCTGACACTCATAAAGTAAATGCTGTTGCAAACTGTACATTGGACAAAGGAATATAACATTAGTCACAACTACTACTTGTGCCATCCACAAACAACAGACATCAGTGTGACAAAAGCAGGAGAATCCCTAACATTGATGAGCAATTCTCCTGATCCGAAGCACGTCTGTTTGAGATTGAAGGCCAGTGATCAGTGTCACACATGACGTGCATTCCCTGATGTCACAGGTGTGGAGAGATTGTGAGATTGTGGTGAGATTGTGTGAGAATTTATGCAACTGAATATCCAGATGGGAGCTCATTAGGGTGCTACATTTTGGACCCTTAAATGACCACAGGACATTGGAGCAAATTGAATAGAAATGGAATCATGAGACTTGGAGAAAGCTAGATGAAACATATATTTACAAAAGTGAAAAGTCAACACAATGACTGAATACCCTTGCCACCAATGTGCACTCAATACTCTTAATCTTCCTAAACCTAGTGCTATGCCCAGCTGTAACCCTGACATCCACAGCTGAGGTAGAAGGATCCTGCTGGATGCTATGCCCTGCTGTCTGAGATGACATGGTGGCTCGAGGTCATGAGGGCCCTGGCCTGCTAAGGGACCCCTGTTCTAAGGCAGGTGGGCTCTCCTCAGCCTGACCCGTTGAGGTTACTGGCAGTGGCGATGTGGGGCAGCAATGCACACTTGGAGTGTACTGGGTGGATGCCCTGGGGTGCTTGGCTGGCGTTCCTCCTCCCCTTGGGTGCTGGTTGCCTCCTCCCTGACTCCTTGAGAAAAAGAAGAACTTGGAAAAGGTGCCCTGACCCCCTCTCGTCCAGCCACTGCTGGAACGCACTTATGGCTAGAATGATGGTGTGCAGGTCTGAGTGCAATTCCAGCAGAAATTGCTGGACCTAGGTCTCCAAGGTGGCCACCATCTTTCCAAAGGAGATTTCAATGTACTCACATGCCAGAGCCACCACAGCAGATAGAATATGGACAGACTCCTCCATCCTTTGGTCCAGTCTGTGGATGGCCTCTGACAACTCTGCCTGATGTTCCCCTGCCTGTCTCTGCATCTCAGTTCCTCAGGATATTTCCCTCAGCCCAACCATCTTCAGCTGTTTCATCAATGACCTTCCTTCCATCATAAGATCAGAAGTGGAGATGTTCGCTGATGATTGCACAATGTTCAGCACCATTCACGACTCCTCAGAGACTGAAGCAGTCCATGTCCAAATGCAGCAAGACCTGGACAATATCCAAGCTTGGGCTGACAAGTGGCAAGTAATATTTGTGCCATACAAGTGCCAGGCAATGACCATCTCCAAGAGGAGAGAATCTAACCATCGCCCCTTTATATTCAACAGCATTACCATCACTGAATCCCCCACTATCAACATCCTGGGGATTACCATTGACCAAAAACTGAACTGGGCTAGCCATAAAATAGTATGGCTACAAGAGCAGGGCAGAGTCTAGGAATCCTGTGGCGAGTAACTCACCTTCTGATTCCCCAAAGCCTGTCCACAATCTACAAGGCACAAGTCACGAGTGTGATAGAATACTCCCCACTTGTCTGGATGAGTGCAGCTCCAACAACACCATCCAGAACAAAGCAGCCCACTTGATTGGCACCACATCCACAAACATTCAATCCCTCCACCACCAACGAACAACAGCAGCGCTGTGTACCATCTACAAGATGCACTGCAGAAACTCACCAAGCCTCCTTAGACAGCACCTTCCAAAAGCATGACTGCTACCATCTAGAAGGCAAGGGCAGCAGACACATGGGAACACTGCTACCTGGAAGTTCCCCTCCAAGCCACTCAGCATCCTGACTTGGAAATATATTGCCGTTCATTCACTGTCGCTGGGTCAAAATCCTGGAACTCCCTCCCTAACAACACTGCAGGTGTACCTACACCACAGGGACTGCAGCGGTTCAAGAAGACAGCTCACAACCACCTTCTGAAGGGCAATTAGGGATGGGCAATAAATGCTGGCCTAGGCAGCAATGCCCACATCCTGTAAATGAATAAAAATAAAATCTCCAAGAGGCCTGTTAGGGCCGAGTCCAGAGGCTTGTCACTGCCTCCTCCAGCTGTGGTCCCGTGTCTGTGATGTCACCACCAGATTGTGACCCCCAAGTCTACTCAAGAACTAGGTCCCACTGAGGTGCGTGTATCTGTGCTGGTGGAGGTTGCAGGTGTAGTAACGGTCTTTCTTCTGAGGATAATTTTGCTTCCTCCTCGGAGGTGGCCTGGGGGCTGGAACTGAGTCTTCTGGTGGAGGACAACCTCCCCTTTTCTTGCTGGTGCCTGAACAGAGAAAAGAGAAAATTAGTGATTGACAAGGTGGGCCCATCCATCAAAGATCACTCACAGTCATTGCCTGCATCTTGTCGATGTATACCCAATGCATCCTGGAGGGAAGCCGATCTCAACTTCTGCACAAGAATGATCCCTCTCCTCTCCAACGAGCTCTGTGGCCTGTTGCTCCAAACTTGAAAGCATTTGGATCCCTGGGGTATTCCCTCCGGTCATGGCTCGCTCTCTTTTATTACGGGCAATCTTGTCCTCCTTAAAACCAGATGGATTGACTGTGAACAACAATGGATGAAAGAGCAGTTCAGAAGCTTGCCTGTTGTCTCTGCTGAGCCTTCCCCAGTAAGCGATTAAGATGCCATTTGTGCAAGAACTGACATGAGATAGAGAGCTTAAAGTGGCTGGCAGACATTAAATGCAGATATTCCATCCACTGGTAGTGTGTGACCTCCTTGTGGACTATCACCCTTAGACTGCCTGATGCCCTCATGAGAGTTTGAGTTTGCAGTGAGTAGATGTCTCACTTACCCTGGTGGAGCACAACAGTTCATTCATTGCTTTCCTGCTCTGCAGAGCGGTCCTTTTCTGAGCTCCATGGGCACTAACCTCCCCAGCGACCTACTCCCAGGCCAGCGTGGTCAAGCGGGAGGACCTCCTGCTCCCATCCCAAGGAAAGAGGACCTCCCGCATTTCCTGGACAGCCTGGAGGAGAATCCCCAGAGAGGCCTCGCTGAACCATGGGACAGAGGATTTCCTTCGTTTAGGTGCCATAGTTTTTATCATCACCAGAACTCCTGGCCTGCAGTCTTTCCAGGTGCTGTTTAAACATGGTGCCAGGACTTTCAAATGGTAATGGTAATGGTTGCATGGGCAACTTCCTGCCCGCCCCACCATGAAATTCGCTGAGCTCCTTGCTGATGCATAATTAATGAGATGAAAAGCGGAAGATCGCACATGTTCAGCTGCCCAGCGGGAATCACTCCAACATTCCCGCCCGCCATCGGGCAGTCTTCAGAATGGAAAATTCTGCCCATAGTTCCAAGTCAGGATGGTGTGTAGCTTGGAGGGGAACTTGCAGGTGGTGGTGTTCCCATGCATCTGCTGCCCTTGTCCTTCTAGGTGGTAAAGGTCATGGGCTTGGAAGGTGCTGTCGAAGGAATGAACCTATCTGCAGATCTAATGTAAGTTGTATCAGACTTGGGCTTGTGTGCTGCTGACATTGGGAAAAAGGTACAATATTCACAAAAATTGTAGTGAGAGGGTGATATGCAAAGGATTGGTGGGCTTTAGCAAGTATCAGTCTCAAGTCTCCTGCAATGTGTATTTCTTGTTTTCAGTTAGAAGTAACATGAAATTTTAATTGGAAATGACACATGGTGCTGTAATACATTACAGCTTTAGACTTCATCTGCATTCTTTCCTTATACATTCATATGTGTTTGTTATAATGTTGGTTGGCACTGTATCAGCAAGAGAACTGGGGTTTCAAAAGTAAAGAAATATTACCTCATAAGGGCTGAACATGGTCACTAGGTTCATGTTTTATGTATCTCTGGGCCACTTATGTCACACTATTTAAATGTTTCAATCTTGCCTCATCTCCTTTATCAAGTTTAATGCAAAATTATAGTGATTGAATGTTACTTTCAGCAGTCCCGTTCCATATAGAGCTTCCCACACAGATTGCACATTTGGGAGAAGCCAGACATTCAGCCATGTGTCTTTTAAATTACCACAAATAAAACAAATACATTGGGGAGCCAGCTCTTAGAAGAAACATTCCACCAAGATTCTCAGATAATTTGCAAACATTTTCAAACTATTCCGCAGTGATCAAATCATTGTGTTGTGTGGCACACCACAATACTAAATGGAATAGACTCAGAACTGATCTACCAGCTAAAAACTGGGCATCCATGAGACTCTGTGGGACATCAGCAGCACCAAAATTGTATTCAGCCACAATCTGTAATCCCAGGTCCAGGCATATCTCTCAATCTACCTAGGAAGCCAGGGAGGAAATATCGTCTGCTCTGAGGGTCATTTTCCAATCCTTACTAGAGAGGTGAGGTCCCAGAGAATTGGGAGTCTGTGAACGTTGTACCATTATTTAAAAAGGGTGTGGGGGATAGGCTAGAAATTTATAGGCTGGTCAGACTGACTTTGGTGGTGGGCAAATTATTGGAAATAATTCTGAGACACAGGATAAACTGTTACTTAGAAAGCAACAGATTAATCAGGGATAGTCAGCATGGTTTTGTTAGGGCAAGATCGTGTCTTACTAACTTAATAGAATTTTTTGAGGAAGTAACAAGGAGAATTGATGAGGGTAGTGCAGTGGATGTTGTCTGCATGGATTTCAGTAAGGTATTTGACAAGGTCCCACATAGCACACTGGTCAGAAAAGTGAGATCCCATGGGATAGAGGGGAAGGTGGCAGGTTGGGTCCAAAATTGGCTCAGTGACAGGAAACAAAGGGTAATGGTCGATGCATGTTTTTGCAAATGGAAAACGGTTTCCAGTGATATTCCACAGGGCTCAGTGTTGGGGCCCTTGCTGTTTGTTCTATATATTAATGATTTAGACTTAAATGTGGGAGGCATGATTGGGAAATTTGCAGATGACACAAAAATTGGCCGTGTAGCTGATAGTGAAGAGGATAGCTGTTGACCCCAGAATGATATCAATGATGTGGTTGAGTGGGTGGAGAAGTGGCAAATGGAATTCAAACCGGAAAATTGTGAGGTAATGCATTTGGGGAGGGCAAACAAAGCAAGGGAATACTCAATAAATGGGAAGTTATTGAGAGAGACTGAGGAAGTCCTTAAAGATGGCAGGACAGGTGGACAAGGTGGTCAAGGAAGCATATGAAATGCTTTCCTTTATTGGGCAAGGTATTGAATACAAAAGCAGGGATGTAATGATGGAACTGTATAAAATGCTGGTTAGGCCACAGCTGGAATTTTGTGTACAGTTCTGGTCACCACATTACAGGAAGGACATAATTGCCCTGGAGAGACTGCAGAGGAGATTTACAAGAATGTTTCCAGGGCTTAAAAATTGCAGCTATAAAGAAAGATTGGATAGGGTGGGTTGTTTTCCTTAGAACAAAGGAGGCTGAGGGGTAATCTAATTGAGGTGTACAAAATGAAGGGCCTAGATAGGGTAGACAGGAATGACTTGTTTCCCCTAGCTGAGGGGTCAATTACCAGGGGCCATAGGTTTAAGGTGATTGGTAAAAGGATTAGAGGGGACATGAGGAAAAACATTTTTACCCAGAGGGTGGTGGGCATCTGGAATTCACTGCCTAAGTTGATGGTTGAGGCTGAAACGCTCAACTCATTTCAAAGGTACCCGAATCTGCATCTGAAGTGCTGTAACTTGCAAGGATATGGACCAGGCACTGGAAAGTGGGATTAAAATAAGCTAGTTTTTTTTCTCTCCTTTTGGCACCGCAGACACGATGGGCTGATTGGCCTTTTTCTGCACCATAGCTTTTCTATGGTTCTATTACCATCCAGCCAGGATATCAACCCTGCTTCAGGGAGCAGTGTATAAGAGCATGCCAGGAGCAACACTCGGCATGCCTAAAAAATAGATGCCAACCTGGTGAAGCTATAACATAACCATGTAGGGTTATCATTGGAAGCAGCGTGCGATAGACAGAGCTAAGTGATCCTGCAATCAACAGATGAGATCAAAGCTCTGCAGCCCTGCCACATCCAGTCAATAATGGTGCTGGATGATTAAACTAATCAAAGAAGGAGGTTCCATGATCATGCCCATCCTCAAGCATGGGAAAGCCCACCACATCGGTGAAAAAGACAAGGTTAATCATTTGCAACCATCTTCAGCCAGAAGTGCTGAGGAGATAATCCATCCCAGCCTCCTCCTGAGGTCTGAAGCCTTACAGATGTCAGTCTTCAGCCAATTCGATTCACTCCACGTGAGATCAAGAAACAGTTGTAGGCACTAGATACTGCAAAGACTTTGGGCCCTGACAACATTCCAGCAATAGTACTGAAGACTTGTGCTCCAGAACTTGCTGTGTCCTTAGCAAAGCTTTTACGGTATAGCTACAACACTGGCATTTACCCAGCAATGTGGAAAGCAGCCCAGATATGTCGTGAATGGTAGTGGACAATTAAACAACTCACTGGAGGAGGAGGCTCCATAAATATCCCTACCCTCAATAATGGAGGAGCCCAGTACATCAGTGCAAAAGATAAGATTGATGCATTCGTAACAATCTTCAGCAAGGAGTGCCAAGTGGACGATCCATCTCGGCGTCCTCCGGAGGTCCCCAGCATCACTTTTGCTAGTCTTCAGCCAATTTGATTCACTCCATGTGATATCCAGAAACGGCTGAAGGCACTGGATACAGCAAAGGCTTGGGCAACATCCCAGCTATAGTATTAAAGATGAGCTGGAATTTCCCTCTCCTGAATCGGACTGGAATGAAGACAAACACAAACAAAACTGTTGAGTGGCGCGACCAGAAATCTCGCTTCCTTTTCTGCCCTCTGCCATTTTCTGAAGGGCTGGAGATGGAGTGGGACCCAACGAGCCCTGCTCCTATTAGCAACCTTATTTACACCTGAACATGTCTCTGGGAAGTTTTCTGATTTTCCGTGAGATGGCTGGGAATTCAGCAGTTGTTGGGATATACACCAGTTGCATGGAGGCAGGAAGAGTTTTAAAGTAAAATGATTTTGCCTTCTTTAACAGTTCATCATAAAATTATAGGTCCTGTAGCATATTTTGTATCTGTGCTCATTAAGATGATTGAAGACAGTGATGTGATTGGAACATTTATCTACCTATTAACCTATTTGCCAAATTTTTACTTCTGCCAACTGGCAAGTAGTCAAATAAAAATCAGCAGTTTAAATGTAGAAAAGTCTTGAAATGAATTTAAAAAGTAAATAAAATTGAACAAATGGTGAAATACATTTTACAGTATCACAAGTGTATCCTGGTAAAATAAGTAACAATTTCTAAATTTTAAGCACTTTTGATTGCTTTTATGTTTCAGTTTAGATATCTGATGAGAGCAGCAGTTCTGAGGTTGTTCAATTATTTATTTGTGGGATTTATGGGCTTTTGGATGCAGTCCAGCTTTTATAATAGGGCATGGAGGTCCACATGTTTATAAAGTGGGTAAGGGTGGATGGTGGGGGGTTGGGGTTGAGTGTGGGGAGGCTGAGGGATGGTGGGAGCATGGGTGGAGGGTGGGTGCATGAAGCGGTTGGGTGGATGAGGGGGAATTTAAATACATTTAAATTTTAACATACTTCTGAAAAACTTTTAAAATTCTTTTAAATTTATTTAAATAAATGTTGACATCTTCCTGACACAGCTCAGTCTTCACTGCATATCTAGTTGAAGACATGGGCCTTTTTGCCTTGCCTGCTCCAGAATCAGCCTGCGTCCACTCCCACAATGGTTTGGCCTACCCACTTCCTGGCCAGTTAAGGCCCCAGCAACTGCAAAATTGGATTCCCCAGCAGCTTGGAGGCAGAGGTGGGAAAGCGGCTTGGGTTCAGTCTCGACTCCTGATGACTGCCCCCCATGGTAAAATCCCAGCACTGTGCTCCAGGTCTAGCCATGCCCTTAGCCAGCTGTTCCTGTACAACCACAGCACCCAAAAATATGGAAAATTGCCCAGTTTTCCTGTTCACAAAAAGCAGGAAAAATCCAATTCAACCAATTACTGCCCCCATCGGCTTACTCTCAATCATCAGCAAAGTGATGGAAGGTGTCAACAATAGTGTTATCAAGCAACACTTGCTCAGCAATAACCTGCTCATTGATACTCAGCTTGGGTTCCTCCAGGGCTACTCAGCTCCAAACCTCATTAAAGGCTTGGGGCAGAATTTTCTGCTTGACGTGCAGGGGGCAGGTCCCGCACATCAGCGCGTAAAATGACACGCGGTGACGTCGAGTGAGCATCCCGAAGTCACCGCGCGCCATCACGATATTTCGCTGCGCAGGCGCGCAATGAAGTTTGATGCGTGCCCACCATTAATTAACGGGCTAGATAAGGCCCTTAAATCGTCAATCGATGTCGATTTTCAGGCACCCGTGCGATCTTCGGGTCAGCGCATGGGCGCAACGGGCAGGCGGGTAAGCGACTTTTTAATGAAACTAAGGGGCGGGATAAGAGGGCTCAGTGGGGTCGTCAACCCGTTCTGTAAGTCTTCATTGCAGAAAGTTTTTTAAACTTGCCTGTGTGATCTGTAGTAGTTCAGAACGAATTCCAGCAGCTTTCTGTGTATTTTGAACTTTCAGTCCAGCACTCTGCAGTTAGTAATCTTTATTGGGCCTGCAGCTTTCCAGAGGCCTCCCTTTAGCCTGGGTGTGGGTTCTGACATGTCCACTGGAGGCAGCTCCTCTGAGGAGGAAGGGAGGGCTAGAATAAGGAGGAGGCCAGGAGTGGACATTCAGCCTCCAGGGGAGCCACCTTTGGGAGTACAGGCGCTTGCACAAGGGGTGCAGGGCCAAGAGGTAGTCCAAGGCAGAAGACACCATTATGCTGCTGCCAGGGTATACAGGCGGAGAAGCAGCTACCTCAATATGACTGAGGTGCAGTGCCGAAGGAGGCTCCGACTGTCAAGGGAGACAGTCAACTACATCTGTCAGATGATTGGCCCTGAGTTCTCCACTAACTGTGTGGGCGGACATCCCATGCCAGCGGCTCTGAAGGTCATAGTTTCCCTCAACTTCTATGCATCTGGCTTTTTCCAGCCATCGGTGGGTGATCTTTGCGGTGTCTCCCAATCAACTGTCCACACTTGCGTCAAGCAGGTCACAGATGCTCTGTTCCGGTGTGCATTGACCTTCATCCATCTCCTCTGGGACGAGGCCAGCCAGACACCAGGAGCCAGAGGCTTCGCAGCCATTGCTGGCTTCCCCCGTCTCCAGGGTGCAATAGACTGTACACATGTGGCCATCAAGGCGCCAACAGGTGAGCCCGGTGCCTTTGTCAACAGGAAGGGCTTCCACTCCATGAACGTGCAGATAGTGAGTGATCACAGGATGCTGATTCTACAAGTCTGTGCAAGGTAACCAGGCAGCTCCCATGACGCCTACATCCTCAGACACTCCCAGGTGCTGGGGCTCTTCAGTGCTCCAGCCCGGCTGGATGGATGGCTGCTGGGTGACAAGGGATATCCCCTTAAAAGGTGGCTCATGATGCCTCTCCTCCATCCAAGAACAGAAGCTGAGCAGCGGTACAATAGGAGCCACGCCTCCACAAGGGCTGTGGTGGAGAGAGCCATCAGTCTTCTCAAGATGTGCTTCTGATGCCTGGACCGCTCAGGGGACGCACTCCAGTACCCCCCAGATTGTGTGTTGCTGATAGTGGTTACACGCTGCACTCCCCACAATCTTGTACTGGAAAGGGGGGATGCAGCGGACGATGAAGACGTTGACACAGTGGATGTGACGGCACACGATGAGTCCAGCACTGATTTGGAAGATGAGGAAGCACAGGGGAATGATGAGGGCCAGAACGTTGACCTGCACTACACCAAGGAGGCAGGGACACCCGAGAGACTTTAATCCAATGAATCTTCAGCTAGCTCCACACAAATGGATCAGGAGGACCAGCCTTGCCTGGTGCTTCCATACACGGCGCTTAAGTGCTAAATCTACCACTTCATCAGCTGCAACTAAGGGCTTTGGACATAAACCTCAATGTTCACTCAAACACTCGTGACATGTCTGTAAAACATACAAATGCAGCACAAAGGAGCCACCCTCAGCCATGGTAACACATCTGGTTTTAATTTTCACCCATGAGAAGTTCTCACAAATTCAAAACAAAACGTTAATCAAGCAGAAACAAATAATAAGGACCTAAGCTAGGGCCAACACATAAGCACCAGTGAGAAACCCGTGGTATGCCTATGGGTTTCCGGGTGCTACGTCTAGGTGCTGCCCCACTGCTCGGAGTGGCATCTGAGACAGCCTGCTGACTCTGCTGTCCTGTTGGCCATGATGATCTTGGCGGTTGGCCCGTGGAGCCTGTGCTGGGCCCGCCTGGGAGGGATCTGCCAGTTACACAGCTGGCAACACCCCAGTCGTCGCAGCCTCACCCAATGATGCGGTCACTGGGAGAGGGGTGGAGCAGCTGGTGCCCGCAGATACGACAGGCAGCTGCTGCGCCAACGTGAGATCACCCTGGACCTCCCTGCTCACCATCAATGGATGGGCAATGAACTGGGAAGCTTGAAGCCCACACCATCCCCCACTTTGGCAATGATCAGCTGTGGCCACTGGCACTGTGAGGGCTTGCAGGTCCGAGCGTAACCCCAGGAGAACCTAATCGTTCTCCTGGAAGCCCCTCTCCACGAGAGTCGCCACTCTCTCCAAGGAGGAAGCATGACACTCGGCCATGAGGCTTATTGCATCAGTGATGCTCCACATGGACTCCTCCACCATGGACACTAAGTGAAGCATAGTCTCATGTAACACTCCCAGATGCTCCCGCACACCTGGCCGTATTTCCTACAGCTGCTGCGTCGCGGATGACTCCAGAGGCACATCATCATGCCCCGACTCAGCATGTGCCTGGTCCCCTGCAGTCCTCCGGCTGCTGGTGCCATCGGCACTCTCTGTCTCTGCAATCTCCTCCAGCGATTGTGAAGTGCCCTCTCCTCTGTGCCCTGGGACACTAACCGATGTTGGAATGCCCACTGAGGTGCTAGTATCTGCGCTGGTGCCTGCCTCACAGAAATGGTGTGACGCAGGTGACACTTGAGGGCCCTCAGGTGTGAGAGGGGGCATCTGGAATTCCTCCTGGTGGACAGGCTCTGATGATGCTGGAAATAACAACAAGGACAGTGGATCAGTTAGCGTGCACACTGTGACACGCTTCATCCCTTTCCCCCTGGCTCATTATGCGCTCAACCTTACAGAACCTATAGAGATGAGTATTGGTGGAGTGGCAAATAGTGAGGATGATATGCTTACATTACAGGTGGATATAGGTGGGCTGGTCAGATGGCCTAAGGAATGCCAAATAGAATGTTATGTGGATAAGTGAGGTGCTGCACTTGGGCAGGACAAACAAGGCACAGGAATACACGAGGAATGGTAGGACCGCGGAAAGTAAGGAGGATCAGAGGGACCTTGCTGTGCATGTTGACAGGCCCGTTAAGGTAGTAGGACAGATACATCAGGTGTTTAGGAAGGTAAATGCCATACTTGCATTTATTAGCCAAGGAATTGAATATAGGAACAGGGAGGTCATGTTCCAAGTGCAGAAAACGCTGTCTGGGCCACAGCTATAGTTCTGTGTGCAGTTGTGATATGCGCTTCACGGGAGGGATGTGATTGGAGTGGAGAGAGTGCAGAGGTCGTTGACCAGGATGCTGGCTGGGCTGAGAATTTGATTTATGAGGAGACATAGCATAGACTGGGGTTATTTCCCCTGGAGCAGAGGAGATTGAGGGGTGACATTATTGAGGTTTATAACATTATGAGGGGCATAGATAGGGTCGACAGAAAAGGACTTTTCCCCTTAGTGGAGGGATCAGTAACCAGGTGGCATTGATTTAAGGTAAGGGGCATGAGGTTGACCGGTGATGTGATGAGCAACTTTTGCACACAGAGTGTGTTGGGAATGTGGAACGCACTGGCTGAAAGGGTGGTGGACGCAGAAACCCTCCTAACATGTAATAATTATTTGGATGTGCAGTTGTGATGCCTGGCATAGAAGGCCATGAGGATAGTGCTGGGAAATGGGATAAGGTGACTTTGGAAGGTGTTTGACGCGCGCATCTTCGAAGGGCCGAAGGAACTTTTGTCTATGATCCACACCTCTGACTCTATCACTCTGTGACCGAGCAATGTTGCAACAATGACAAATCAAACAGTGCTATGGATGTTGGGAGGACATAGCGGATCTCATTGTTGGCCTTAAGTACCTGGCTGTTCCACCCCAGCCTCACCGACACCAGTTGATCTGGGCGTATGACGCCTCTCAAGCTCCAGGGCCTCCTGTTCGAAGTGGCTTAACATCAGGAGCTGGGCCTGGCCGCCTCCAGTCCTCGAACGCTCAGACGCATTGTGAGCATTCTTCTCTGGAAAAAACAGAGACCATTCATTGTGGCAATTCGCACATGGACTCTGCACGCACACGCCGCACCCCAACCACAGTGGCACATATCAGGCCTCCAGTGCCTCCTCTCCCCGCTATTGCTGATCAGTCACACAAAGATAGTACGCTTGCTCCCAACACCCCCCAACAGCCACCCTCGACACATTCTGCATATATCACTTTAGGACACACACGGTCTTTGCTCCCATAGCAAAGAGGTGCAACTACGTGCAGCGTTGAGAGCAGTAGATGGCTCTTGGCCACGAGACCTTGAGGCTCCCCTTCCACAATCTCATCACTGTGAATAGGACATGTGTTGGAGTTCTGAGTATGTGCCTAGCTGCATCTCCTGCAGATTGCCCCCAGACTAATCATGTGCGACTAAGAGCAACACATGTTGCAGGGGAGAACTCAAATCCTCATGAACCACTCAGGCTGATGTAAGCATGGGCACTATCTGCTCGCCCACCCAGCACACAAGAAATGCCCAACATGATTTAATGCATTCACGAAAGTAAGACTTGGCGGGGGAGTCCCTTCAAAGGCTAAGGCTACCTGCTGGGTTAAATGCCCAATGCCAACATGGTACTCACCCTTCCAGAATGCAACAAATCGTTGAAGTGCTTACGGCACTGGATCCAGGTGCGCCACACCACATCGTGGGAGCTCACCACCTCCGCCACCTCCTCCCAGGCACGTTTGGTCATGTGGGGGGGCCTCCTCCTCCCATCCTGGGGGACCAACAGCTCCCAGCATGCTGCCACCTCCTTGAGTAGGGCAGCAAGGCAGTCATCAGAAAAGCGAGGGGCGCATTGGCCCACTGCTGGCCTACCCTGCAGCCTGCCCTGCTCCTGGGGCAGACCCTGCAGCCTGCCCCCCTCCTCTGCCCTTCCCTCCAGCCTGGCCTGCTCAGCCGACTCCCTGTGGTATGACCTGGAACTGGCCATTGTGAGCAGCCTACAGGAGGCTGCCAGGCCTTGCTTTAAACAGAATGCCGGGTCACCATTGGACCCGGCGGTCTGTGCACCCCCGCCGCAGCCCGCACACTCCCGCTATTCACGGGAGTCGGAAATGCGCTGGGCGGGCCTTAATTGGCCCGCCTGCGCAAAATGGCGGCACGGACCCGCCCGCGGCCACTCCTTCTCCGCCCACCCGACAGGCAGAAAATTCTGCCCTTGGTTCCAAACATCGACAAAAGATCTGAATTCCAGACCCAGAAGGAAAAAAGCAGTTTGGACCAGTTTTCTTATTTCCCAGTTTTACTGGTGTTCATTTTAAGGTAAACAAAACCTGTTTGGATCAATATTCTTATTTCCCAGTTTTTACTGTTTTTTTACTCCTGAGTAGGTGAGGTGAGAGTGATAGTCCTTGACATCAATGAAACCTAGCAAAATTGAAATCAATGATCCAGATTTTGCAGGCTCAATAGTGGAGAATGCTGAAATATGCGCCGCTATTGAGGGACGCAACGGCACAGCAACTTCTCCTGATCGCACTTGCACTGAGACCCGAAGGCTGAGGTGCACCTTAATGGGATTTGGCAGGGACCCATAATTTGAGAATTTGGACTGATTGCCCACAAGTTACGTTGACTTTTATGTCTATTATCTTAAAGGTAATTTTAGCAGACTGAGTGACAGCTCGGGAGATCCTACACTATTAGAACTGAACTCCAGAGGTGAGGTGAGAGTGACTGCCCTTGACATTAAGGCAGGATTTGACCAAGAGTGGCAGCAAAGAGCCCTAGCAAAACTGAAATCAAAGGAATCAGGGGGGAAACTCTCCGCTGGTTGGAGTCATACCTAGCACAAAGGAAGATGGTTGTGGTTGTTGGAGGTCAGTCATCTCAGCTCCAGGACATCGCTGCAGGAGTTCCTCAGGGTAGTGTCCTAGGCCCAACCATGTTCAGCTGCTTCATCAATGACCTTCCTTCCATCATAAGGTCAGAAGTGGGGATGTTCACTGATGATTACACAATGTTCAGCACCATTCGCGACTGCTCAGATACTGAAGCAGCCCATGTCCAAATGCAGCAAGACCTGGACAATATCCAGGCTTGGGCTGACAAGTGGCAAGTAACATTCGTGCCACACAAGTGCCAGGCAATGACCATCTCCAACAAGAGGGAATCTAACCGTTATCCCTTGACATTCAATGGCACTACCGTTGCTGAATCCCCCACTATCAACATTTTGGGGATTACCATTGACCAGAAACTGAACTGGACTATAGCCATATAAATACTGTGGCTACAAAAGCAGGTCAGAAGCTGGGAATCCTGCAGCAAGTAACTCGCCTCCTGACTCCCTAAAGCCTGTCCACCATCTACACGGCACAAGTCAGGAATGTGATGGAATACTGCCCACTTGCCTGGATGAGTGCAACTCCAACAATACTCAAGAAGCTTGACACCATCCAGGACAAAGCATATGGCTTGATTGGCACCACATCCACAAACATTCACTCCCTCTGCCACCGACAACAGTGGCAGCAGTGAAGAAACTCACCAAGTCTCCCTAGGCAGCACATTCCAAATCCACGACCGCTACCATCTAGAAGGACAAGGGCAGCAGATAGGTGGGAACACCATCACCTGCAAGTTCACCTCCAAACCACTTACCGCCCTGACTTGGAAATATATCGCCGTTCGGTCACTGTCGCTGGGTCAAAATCCCTCCCTAACAGCACTGTGCATATACCTACACCACATGGGCTGCAACAGCTCAAGAAGGCAGCTCACCACTACCTTCTGAAGGGCGATTAGGGATGGGCAATAAAATGGTGGCCTAGCCGGCGACGCCCACATCCTGTAAAATGAATTTTAAAAACGCTGACCTTGACTGCTACCGGCAGAGCCTGTCTATGAGTGGAGTGAGGTGTGAGCTCACCGACAATGGAATGGATGTCTGTAACCATCTGCCTCGAGAGGCCGCAGTCGCCTTCCAGTTTGCTGTCATTTCCAGGTAGCTTCACCTGTTCTGGTAGATTCTCTGCTCCAGGTAGTACCTCCTTCCTCCTTCTCCTTTGTGGCTCTTGTCCCTCTGCTGTGGCTTCCTGAAACCTGGGATCCTTCTTCATTGTGCTTGCTGTCCCTGCCCTGCTTCAATGGCTTCTATTTGTGTTGGTGCAGCACCCATTTCCAGGTTCCTCTTGGTCAGTTGCTGTCCAAACAGCCTGGTTCAATGACCCAATACTCAATCAGTGACAGCAGGATGGCCAGCCCCTGAGGTGGCCAGGACCTCACCCCTGCCTCTTCTCACTTCCTTGATGAGTTCCTGCAACTTCTTATTCCAGCAGTGAACACTTTCAGCCAGTTGAAAGCTTTTTCCTCACCTTCATCAGTTTCCTTGCCTTCTGACTGGCCTCCATTTCCATTCGCATCTTCCCGCACTGAGCGTAAATGGCGAGGGCTCCCAAATCCCAGCCATCTCCCACAAATTTCCATCGAGTCTAAAGTCAGATCTTTTATTAAGACCTTAACAAGTTCAATTGGCCTTATAATAGGCACGTGTCAGTTCTGAGGCCCGCATCTTTTCCCACACTCCTGAAAATGCCAAAGGACAGAACTTCCATCCATGCTGCTGAGCAACCGTTTTTCTCTCCATCCCACCTCTGTTCTGCCCCGATTTGGGACTTCCCTCTATGTCTGGTGTTTAAGTCTCTTTCTCCCTCTGTATGTGTGTCTGTCTCTCTCTCTGTCTGTGTCTCAATTCACTCCCACATTTTGTTCCTCTCTCTGGGTCAGGTGTCTCCCCCTCAAGCAGCATGTCTTCTGCTCCTAACATCACTAAGGGGTGTGGCTTCCCCAGCACTGTGCCATGCTGGAAGACCTCCCTGTTTTTCCCGACATTAGGCACAATTGCAGCAAGAGGAGGAGGTTCTTGCTGCAGCCTCCAGATGAGGTAAATTCAGACTTATCTGTGCAGTCGGGGTGAATGTTCCTGCTTTGCTGCTGACCACAAAATCCAGGCCAATGTGAATCAGGGGGCAAAAGTGGAGTTATAGCTAGCCCAAAGGAAGATGGTTGTGGTTGTTGGAGGCTAATTATCCACCCCTAAGACATCACTGCAGGAGTTCCTCAGGATAGTGTCCTAGGCCTAACCAACTTTAGCTACTTCATCGATGACCCAGACAAGATTCAGGTCTGGTCTTAAAAGTGGCAAGTAAGGTTCACGGTACACAAGTGCCAGGTGATGACCACCTCCAATAAGAGAGAATCTAACCATCTCCCATTGACATTCAACTTCATTACCATCACTGAATCCCTCACCATAAACATTCTGGTGGTTACTATTGACCAGAAACTTAATTAGACCAGCCTTACAAATACTGTGGCTGGAAGAGCAGGCCTGAGGCTAGGAACTCTGTGGTGAGTAACACACCTCCTGACTCCCCAAAGCCTGCCTACCAACTACAGGGCACAAATCAGGAGTGAGCTGGAAAATTCTGCAATTGCTTGGATGAGTGCAATTCCAAAAATGTTCAAGAAGTGGCGGCATAGTGGTATTGTCACTAGACTAATCTTCCAGTAATGCTCCGGGGACCTGGGTTTGAATCACACCATGGCAGATGGTGAAATTTGAATTCAATAAAAATCTGGGAATTAAAAGTCTGATGATGACCACAAAACTATTGCCAATTGTTGTAAAAACCCATCTGGTTCACTAATATCCTTTAGGGAAGGAAATCAGCTGTCATTACATGGTCTGGCCTACATGTGACTCCAGATCCACAGCAGTGTGATGGACTCTTAAATGCAATGGGCAATAAATGCTGGCCTGGCCAGTGACACCCACATCCCATAAATGAATTTTAAAAAGACACCCCATCCACCATCTTAAATATTCGCTCCCTTCACCACTGACAGTGGCAACAGCATGTACAATCAATGAGGTGCACTGCATCAACTGACCAAGCCTCCTTCAACAGCACCTTCCAAAACCCATGAACACTACCACCTCGAAGAACAAGGGCAGCAGATGATTGGGAACACCACCACTTGCATGTTCCCCTCCAAGCCATACACCATTTTGACTTGGACCTATATCACCGTTCCTTTACCGTTGCTGGGTCAAAGATCTGGAACTCCCTCCCTAACAGCACTGTGGGTGTACCTACACCACATGGAGTGCAGCGGTTCAAGAAGGCAGCTCACCACCACCTTAGTAAGAGCAATTGGAGATGAGTAAGAAATGCTGGCCTAGCTAGCGACACCCACATCACAAAAATGATTAAATAAAAAATACTCTGTGGATCATTTATTAAAAGCAAAGGTTAGGACAATGGGGTGACTAAATTGGATAGCGAATGAAAACAGGCATGGAGATCATGATGGGCGATTAACCCACAGCTGCAACGTCTGGTGCAGGTTGCATGCAAGCTTTGTGCTGCCTGGTCATTATAATGATCTCTGTGCACAGCCACCACCAACCATGCTTTTCATTGACTGCAAGCATCAACAGAAGCAGCAAAATTTTAACTTCCCAGCACTGCCTAAAGTTAGCCTGCACCTCTTCAAGAGGAGGTGCGTTTTGACTGGAGCAGCTGCTGAGAATCATTCAGGAAGTGAATTTGTTCAAAGAAACAATGAGGAATGGCATAATACATAGAGTCAAAGAGCCATTACAGCGCAGAAGGAGACCATTCAGCCTATTGAGACCATGGGGAGAATTTTTGCTATGGTGGGCGGACGCAGAGCCGATCGCGGGCGTGCCACCATTTTACGTGGGCTGACCAATTTGCATGTGCGCAAAAGAGTGCAGCAATCTCCTGAGGCACAGAGCTGCCTCAGGGAGATTGAATAGACAATAAAAAACTTTAATAAATGAAGTAAAAATTTATTTAAACATGTCCCCTGATGCGACAGTGTTACATGAGTTAGGGCATGTTTGTAAAGGTGGGGAAATTAATTTATTGTTTTTATAAAAGCTTCAGGAAACCTCATCCCGCCTGTGAATGAGGTTTCCTGAAAAATGTGAAGGCCGCTTGGGCCTTTCGCCTGCCTGCCAACATTAAGGTTGTACAGGCAACATTCTTAACCACTTTAATAACTTCCTTAATGGCCTTAATAGGCTATTGACATTTTGGCGGGCGCGCGGCCGCCTCTGGTGCATGCCCGCCCAATGAAATATCGAGATGATGTGTGTGCCGACGTCATCACACGTCATATTGCGCGTCGGCATGTCGGGCCTGCCCCCGCACGCCGACCAGAAGATTCAGCCTCATGCTGGTTTCCTTTAGAGCTATCCAATCAGTCCCACTGCACTTCTCTATCTCTGCAGCCCTGTAAGTCTCCTTCGCTCAAGTGTCCGTCCAATTTCCTTCTGAAATCATTGAGTCAACTTGCACCAGACTTGTGGGCAGCAAGTTCCAGGTCATTACCACGCGATGTGTAAAAATACTTTTGCCTGCATCTCTTATCCAAAACCTTAAATCTGTGTCCCCTAGTCCTATACTTTGAGCTAATAGGAACAGCTTTTCTTTGGCTTATTGAAACATATCATGATCTTGTACACCTCTATCAAGTCTCCCTTCAATTTCCCTTGCTGCAAATAGAATGAAAAGAGAACAGCTCCAACATTCCCAACCTGACTCCACAGCTAAAATCCCCACCCTGGAACCATTCTGGTAAATCTCCTTTGCTCCCTCTCAGAGACACTCACATGTTTCCCAGAGCGTGGTGACCAGAACTGGATGCAATACTCTAGTTGTTGCCTAGCTCAGGATAACTTCCCTGCTTTTGTACTCAGTGCCTCTATTTGTGAAGCCCAAGATCCCATTTGCTTTGCTAACCACTCTCTCAATATGTCCTGCCACCTTCAAGATTTCTGCACATGAATGTCCAGGTCCGTCTCTCCCTGCACAATCTTTAGAACTGTGCCATTTATTTTATACTGTCTTTCCCTATCCCTTCTCCCAAAATGCATCACCTCACACTTCTCTATATTAAACTGCATCTGCTACTTGTCTGCCCATTCTGGTAGTACATCCATGACTTGTTGCAGGTGATTAATTTCATCCTCGCCGTTTGCTATCATCGGCAAATTTTTAAATTTTACTCAAGTCATTTATATATACCAAAATAAAAGCTGTGGTGCTGGCATTGCCGCGTGGAGAACATCACCGTCTGCCAGCCTTCAGTCCAAAAATCAACCATTTACCACAACTTGCTGTTTGTTGTCCTTAAACCAATTTTTAAAAAATCTGAGCTGACATTGAAACTCCTATTCCATGAGCCTCAATTCTGTTCTAGTGCAGTAATTTGTCAATTGCTTTACTAAAGTCCATTTAGACATCATCCACAGTATTCCCTTCATCAACTTTCTCTGTTACTTCATCAAAAAAATTAAATTAGATTAGTCAAGCATGATCTGCCTTTTACAAATCCGTGCTGGCTCTCCTTAATTGACTCAAATCTCTCCAAATGCCTGTTGACTTTTCCCCGCTGCCCAATTACTGCTTTTAAAACTTATCCACTATTGATGTTAAACTGACTGGCCTGTAATTATGTCTCTTTATATCCTTTCTTGAATAAGGGTGTCACATTTGTCACTTTCCAATTGTCTGGCACCTCCTTCCTTTCTAGTAAAGATTAGAAAATTATGGCAAGCCCTTCCATTATCATCACTACCACTCCCTTTAGCAACCTGCCAACCGGCCGACATATCCACTCTAAGCAGAGTCAGCCTTTCCAATACATTCTCCCTAACAATTTTCACTCTATCCATTATATCTATCATCTTCGCTTCTATCGATATTTTGTCAGCATCCTTTTCCTTGGTAAACACTGATACATAGTATTAAGTATTCCAGCTTTGCTCTGTGCCTCTAAGCAAATATCATCCTCTTTGTCTCTAAAGGACCTCAACCCACCTTTTACTGCCCGCTTACTATTTACGTGCTGGTAGAAGTTTTTTAGATTCCCTTTTATGTTATTTACAATTCTATTCCCATATTCTCTCCTTGCTAGCCTGATTTTCTCTTCACTTCCCCTCTCAACTCCTGTTTCTCACTTGAAGAACCACCTGACATGCATCATACAGCCCCTTTGTTTCATCATATTCTTTAACCCCATTGTCACTCAAGGCTCTGGTTCCCCTACCTTTTGCCCTCGTTGGAGATGCCTAGCCTGTACCTGAAACAAAGTATGAAATGATAAATTTTGGTTGGAGCAGTGAGGAAAGGCAATATAAAATCAAGGCTATAATTCTAAAAGTGGTGATCGAGTGGAGGGGCCTTGGTGTATATGTGTAAGAATCATTGAAAGTGGCAAAGCAGGTTGAGTAAGTTAAAGGAAGCGTATGGAATCCTGGGCTTTATAAATAGGGGCATAGAATACAAAAGAAAGAAACTTATGGTGAACCTTTATAAACCACTGGTTCAGCCTCAACTGGAGTATTGTATCCAATTCTGGATACTACTTTAGGAAGAATGTGAAGGCTTTTGAGTGGGTGCAGCTAAGGTTCATGAGAATGGATCTGGGGATGAGAAACTTCAGTTACAGGGATATATTGGAGAAGCTGGGGATATTCTGTTTACAGAAAGTTGAGAGGAGATTTTATAGAGGTGTTCCAAACATCTACCATCTTTTGTTGAATTATTTCCTAATTTTTAGATTATATCCCCAGACCTCAACTCCCCACAGCAGAAATAGTTTCCATTTACCCTATCTGTTCCTCTTACTATCTTGGGCCTGAGTTTTACGCTCCCCCACTGGCGCGTTTTTAGACGGTGGGCAGAGCGTGAAGTTGCAGGGACAGGATTCCCTCCAGATTCCTGCCCGCCCTGACCTTGCAGCGATTTTATGCTGGGGTGGTCAAGGCCACGGAGGGAAGCCCACCCTTGCCCCAATTGAGGCCATTGTGACCAATTAATGGCCACTTAAGGGCCATTTATCCACCACGCCTCAATTTTTAGGCAGTAGGACCATTGCACGTCCCAAACATAAAGCAAATTGGATCTCGGGGAGAAGAGGAAGCCCCCTTCTGACTGAGGGCATCCTCCCCTTAAGGCCTGGTGACCTGTGGACCTCCCTCTACCCCCCCTTCATGCCATCCTCTTCCCTGAGAACTTCATGCCCCTCCTCGCGTCACCACCCTAGGCCTTCCCTACCTCCCCTTACAATTAGCTCATCCTCTGGTTCCTGGGACCTAAGCCGGAATTTTCCATCCCAGCTGGCGTCGGACATCATGGCGGGCAGGTGGGCATGTGCGAACAGCATTGCAAGAAGGCCAAAAGTCAGTTTCGGGCTGTGATGAAACCAGTTTGCGATCGTCTGCTCCACCTGTCAATGGGGGAGGGGGGAGGGTGCATTTCCCGCTGCCACATGTTGGGAACCTAATTTCAATGCTTTAGCATCTCATTATAAGACCTGTTCACCAGAATCATCCCCCCACGCTGGATCATCGGGGCACGTCAGCAAGATTGCATGTTGATGCGTTTCACAACTGTACATAGGAGACATGCACCTGGCGAGCTGCATTTCACTCAGGCCTTCGAGGTTTGTTTGCCTACCTTGCTTTGGTCAGCACTCACAGTCATCAACGCCAGACTTCACAGACAGCACCACATCACTTTTAGGGGGCTCACGGGCAGGTCTGTACCTATCAGACAGTCATAAGGTGAGGGGGGCTTTTCAATAGCTGCAAAGCTAGGGCTTGCTTGAGGAAGGGGTGCGTCCCAGGGTGTGTGTGGGGACACATGTTGCTCTGTGCAAGTGGCCTCAGGAAAGTGAGGGCTGAGGAGGCAGTCTCCAGAGGAGATGAGACCAGATGGAGATGTGAGGGTATGTGTGAGAGAGTGAGTGGTGAGGTCCCTTGAGCTGGTAGTGAGTGAGATGCCAGTGAATGTGTGATGGCCTTGTGAGTGTGTGAGTTTAGAGAGATGAGGTGGTTGCCTTACCCTGGCGTCATGGATGAGATCATTCATCTGTCTTTGCACTAGATGGCTGACCTCTTCTGTGCAGCGTTGGCACTGACCACCTCTGCCACCACCTCCCATGCCCGGGTGGTGTGACTGATGGGACTCCTGAGGCCAGAGCAGAAGTAGAGGACATTATGGCGGGCCTCCATGGTATCCAGAAGACGTCCCAGGGATGCATCACTCAATTAGGGGCTGCATTCATTTTGGCTTTTGGGGCCAGATCTTCATCGGAGCAGTCCTGGGCTGCAAGCATTGAGAAGTTTGCACGCTGCTGCAGCTTAAATATGGCGCCTGGAGTGATGAAGCGGCGGGTAAAGACGTGGTGGGCAAATCAGAGGCCACCTGCCAGCGAGATGGTGTGTTTCCTGTGCCTGCATAATTAGTGAGGTGGGAAGGGGATGATACAGCGTGAAAACACGCAATTGCAGCCAGCCAGTAAAATTACTTTTTCCCCACCCGCTTCCGCGCTTTGTGAAAATCTGGGACTATTCCAGCCTTAGGCCGGGATTTTCCGTGCCCTTTGGCGTCGGGCGTGTTTGGCGGCAAGAGCGGACAACATTGTGCGATTGGTTTCACGGCAGCACAAAACCAGTTTGCGATTGTCCGCTCAGCCTGCGGATGGTGGGCCGTGTTTCCTGCCATTGGACATCGGGAACCTCATTGTAATACATCAGCATATCATTGTTAGGCCTGCCCGCCAGAATCACATCCGCCCCCCCAGACTGGATCGTCCACCCACGTCAGCAGGAAAACACGATGTGTTTCACAACAGCACATAAGCAATCTGCAGCTGTTAGGCTGCACTTTGCTCAGAACTTTAAGGTTTGTTTGCCTACCTTGCTTTGGTCAGCACTCACAGTCATCAGCGCCAGGCTTCACAACCAGCACCACATCACTTTTAGGGGGGCTCATGAGCAGGTCTCTACCTCTAGATCAGCCATTGGTGGGTGGCTTTTCAATGACTGCAGTGCTAGGGCTTGCTTGGGGAAGGGGGAGAAGTGGCCACAGGCAAGGTAAGAGGCTGCAGGATGAGACCCAGGGTGTCTGGAGGGGCACCTGTTGATTTGTGCAAGTGGCCTCAAGATGATGAATGTATGATGGGCTTGAGTGTGTGAGTTTAGAGTGATGAGATGGTTGCCATACCCTGGCTGCATTGATGAGATCATTCATCCTCTATCTGCATTGGATGGCCAACCTCTTCTGTGGAGCACTGGCACTGATCATCACTGCCATCACCTACCGCTGGCCATCTAAGAGGTTTAGAGCGGGGGTAGAGGACATCATGGCAGGCTTCCACAGTGTCCAAAAGGCGTTCCTGTGATGCACCACAAAACCTGGGGGCTGCAGTCTTTTTGCTTTTCGTGGGCATCTTCCCTGCAGTAGTCGTGGGCTGGAACCACTGAGTGTGTGTACGTGGCTGGGCTTTAAACACGGTGCCCGGCATGATGAAGCGGTGAGGTAATGGCATGGTGGGCAAATAAGAGCCCGCCCGCCATTGAAACGCCGTGCTTCCCGGGAATGCATAACTAATACGGCGGATTTGGGATGAAATGGCTTGGAAACTCACCATTGCAGCCGGCGTCATTCTACCTGCCCGATATTGCACTGGGATGATTCTGCCCTTAGTGTCAGCCTGATTGGTACAGTTCCTGTTCTGCCCACTGCAGCACTGTCACTGCAGGGACTGGAGAGTTGCCGGCCAGTCAGATTGGCCAGCAGCTCTCGAAGGCGGGACTTCCTTCTGATGTCCCACCTGCTGCCAAACAACACTGACTGGAAGGGAAATTGGCTGCGGGGCTGTGGGAATGGGCGGGGATGGTGTTCCTCTCCTGACTCTTCAGATGATGGGAGGCGAGCCCCCACCATCCGAAAAATCCAGGCCCAAACTTTAATATAATCAACCCTTAATCTTCTAATTTCAAGGGAATATGACCCTAATTTGTTTAATCTCTCTTTGTAGTTTAACCCTTAAAGTCCACGTATCACTCTAGTATATAAAAACAGAATTTTCTAGAAATACTCAGCATCTATGGAGAGAGAAACGAAGTTAAAATTTCAGGTCAATGATCTTTCATCTGAACTGGGAGAAGTTAGAAATGAAATAGGCGTTTAGCAGTGAAAGGGGGGAGGGTTTGAAAAGATCCTTGTGGAGCACCACTAGTTGAATCCTGCCAATTACAGCACCTGTCCATTATCCCTATTCTGTCTCCTTCCACACAGCCAATTTCCTAACCAGATCAATAATTTTCCTGCAATTTATGAGCTTCAACTTTATCAAAAAGTTTTTTCTGAGGCATTTTATCAAATTGCTGGAGATTGACTGGCTGGCTGACAGATATGAATAGAACCAGTCAAAGGCAGTCCCACTGAACTGGAGAATGAACAAGGGCATTGGAGGAGGATGGTGCAGCCAACCAGATGAAAAGCTGCAGGCTTGTTAGAAAAGTGACGGATGGTCCCTCATGGTCATAGCAATATCGGATGTAATTTGTGAGTTTGGTAAGAACTGTTTCGATGTTGTGACAGGGGTGAAAGCTTAGTTGGAGGACTTTATGGAGTCATGGGGAACCTAGGGAGACCTGCACATATTTGAGGACTTTGAAGAGGAAAGAGAGGTTGGAGATGAGATTCTAGTTTGCAAGCACAATGGGGTCAGGGACGGATATTTGTGGGGGGTGTTGGTTCTGGTGGCATCTGATTTTAAAGGGAGCAGAACAGTTTCAGCAGAGAGGGAACCATTATTAATATCAGCAAGAATGAGGGCCAGGAATGGAATGTGGGTAGGATGTGATTTGGGGGAATTAAGGTCAAGGGAACAGGAGGTAGGGCTCATGAACAGGATGTGCTCAAAATGACCATGAGTGAAGATAGGAGAGAAAATAAAGACCCTGGGCTTGGGTAGGGCAAAACCTTGGCTGAAGTTTTGTCCAATAGGCTTGGGGAAGTAGCAGAGGCAACTGAACAACTCAAACTTTGTGACAAAGAAGTTCATGAGCTCCTTGCATGTGTTGTTGGAGGTGAGGGTAGAAGAGGCAGGGGAAAAGGGTTCAAGAAGATAGTTTCTAGTCAGAAAAGGAAACTGGTGTTATCTTTATAAGGTGCCATTCATGACCTCAGAATTTCTCAAAGTGCTTTACAAAGAAATATTTTTGAAGTACAGTAAGTCCTCGATTTTAGTCACCCCGCTTAACATTATTTCATTTTAAAGTTGTTTCTTTTTCAGGGCCTGTTTCTCTGAATTACCTGTTGTCATGACCATGTAAATGGTGTTTGCTGAAAGTGGTCTGTGAGTTAAGAATGTCTGTCTTTGTGTGTGTGTGTGGGTGTGGGTGTGTATGTGCGCACGCGCGAGTGTAACCCCTTTTCATTTATGAATGGTTCAATTTAAAAATGACCGAGCAGACAAGCTTTAGTCTTAAACAGGATAAAGGTTAGTTCATTAAAAGTTATGAACTAAGATACAGGTACAAATATTAAAAGCAGATAAAAATAAAAAGATACTTAAAGATGAGATTTCAAATCAGCGTCTGCGAGATGTTGTTGTGGGCCCATTGCTTGAATTCCTTCTTTCTAAAGTGAAGGAGTTGAAACTTGAGGTTTTGTTTAGCAGCTGCAATAGCTTCTGCAGTCTACTAGTCCGTGTTTGCCTTTTTCATGTGGATTCAGCAGGTCAAGAGGGTTTTGGGAGAGAGAGAAAGTTTCTTGTTCCTCATTAGTTCTGCGGTTATGGCATTTGCAGATTGTCTGTACTCTTCGGCAAAACAGCAGTTGATTTCTTGATGCCTTTCCCTTTGACCCCCAGTGGCAAAGAGAAAAACCCCTTTGGTGTCTCCCAGTGCTTTTTTTAGGGGTTCCTAGCTGTTTCTGCTGAGAGCTGGTGCTGTTATTGTCTCTCATACTGCCACAGGAGATGGCTTCTTACAGCCTCCTTTATACAGTTCAAAAATGCAATCAGCTAAAATTGGCTGTCCTCCAAATTTTCCTGTCCAATGATGCCTGCCACTAGTAGGGCTAGAAAATCCCACCCTGTGAGAGAAAAATATTTGCTACTCAACGCAGGTACAGTAAAATTGCTTTCCTTGTCTCAGGGCTTGTTTGGGTGAAAAACCTTCAGGAGGCTGACTCTGAAATTGTCTGATTAATTTTGAAGCTCCCCTAAGCCTGGCCGTTGTTTAAGTCTGTAGCAGGTGAGGCAGAAGCCATTTTAAAACCAGTGAGACAGCCATTTGCTGCAGGCACAAGACAGGAGTGTGATGGAATACTCCCCACTTGCCTGGATGAATGCAGCTCCAACAACATTCAAGAAGTTTGACACCACCCAGGACAAAGCAGCTTGCTTGATCGGCAGCCCACCCACCACCTTAAACATTCACTTCCTCCACCACTGTTGCACAACGGCAGCAGTGTGTACCATCTCCAAGATGCATTGCAGGAACTCACCAAGGCTCCTTCAACAGCATCTTTCAAACCCACGACCGCTACCATCTAGAGGGACAAGGGCAGCAGATGTACAGGATCATCACCATCTGCAAGTTCCCTTCCAAGTCACTCACCATCCTGACTTGGAAATATATCGTCGTTCCTTCACTGTCACTGGGTCAAAATCCTGGAACTCCCTCCCTAACAGCACTGTGGGTGTACCTACACCACATGGACTGCAGCGGGTCAAGAAGGCAGCTCACCACCACCTTCTCAAGTGCAATTAGGGATGGGCTATAAATGCTGGCCCAGCCAGGAATGCCCACATCCCGTGACAAAATAAAATAAAGGTGAGGCTGAGAAACCATTGAAAGAGCCATTTGCAGCAGGTGAGGCAAAGGAATCATTTTAAAACCCATTTTCAGCAGAGGGGGTCAGCATTGAAGCTCTAAATCATTCAAAGCCACCTAGTGAAATGCTTTAGGGATATCCTCAAAGCATCCCTGAAGAGTCAAAAGCCTCCACCCAACTCATGGTGACCCCCTAAAATGGGAAAAGGTTCATTTGAGAAGGCGCCAAACACAGGGAGACTTTATTGGGAACAAGCAGAGGGTAAGCCAAGGCAGTGCAGAGAGTGCAAAAACCTCCAAGCAACTCATCTAACTGACCTTCCAAGCTAGGCCTTCTCACATGTGGCAGAGTCTGGAGATTGCGCACTAAAATACTGCGGATGCTGGAGATCTGGAATAAAAACAGTAAGTGCTGGAAAAGCTCAGCAGGTCTGGCAGCACCTGTGGAGAGAGAAGCAGAGTTAACGTTTTGAGTCAAATATGTCTTCTTCTCAAGAGTTCCAATTGCATTTTCACTTTGAAAATAGAATTACAGTTAAAGTTAAATTGTGCCTCAGGGATCACTTGCACTTGTTGGCAGCCAATGGGATCTATACACACATATACAGGATACATGGGTAAAATATTACAATCAGTAGAAGTGTGTTGGCCATAGAGCACACTGTAGTCTCACAAAGAAATGGTAACTCTGACTGTGTATCCCCTTTGTAAGAGAATACACTGATGGACTATGAGTTGGAAAATGTGATCCATCATTACTTCCTGTCACTAGGGACGAAAATACTGGCCAGGATTTTTCCCTTGTCGAGTGGTCTCTGCGGCAGCGGGTGGGAGTGGCCGGGAAGCTGACTGCCACCCGCAATCAGGGTCAGATCACAATTTCACGCGGGCGGGCCAATTAAGGCCCCCCCAGCATGAAACATGTGTTTCAGCGCTCAGCATTGCCTGTGTGGTGAGGGAGGAAGGCGAGAGCGCCAGTTGCAAGCTGGAAAAGCTCCCTGAGGCAAGAGCTGGTGAAGGAGGTGAAGAGTTTTGAAAATTAAAAATAAAGATTTTTGAAATGTTAAAAAGCATGTCCCCTCATGTGACTCTGTCACATGAGCAGGGACATGTTAGAAATTAGGATGAAATGTTTTTATTTTTCTTTAATGACGGATTGAAACCTCATCCCGTCCATGGATGAGGTTTCGCAAAAAACGTAAAGGCTGCTTGGCCTTTTTGCCTGCCCACCAAACATAAGGTTGGACGGGCAGTGAAAAATTTAAATCAATTACATTGTTAATGGCCTTAATAGGCCTTTTAATTTTTGGCGGGCGCGCTGCTGATTCCCGCGCGTGCTGTTCTTCATGAAATGTTAAAATCTATATTTTATTTTTAATTGCTGTTGGAAACTTCATCCTGCCCGTGGATGAGGTTTCCTAAAAAGTGCAAAGGCTGCTTGGGCTTTTCGCCTGCCTGCCAACTGTAAGGTTGGACGGGTGACAAAAAATAACATTCAATTAGATCTTTAACGACCTTAACCAGCCTATTAATTATCAGTGGGTGTGCTGCCGATTCATGCGCGCACCTGCCGACCAAAATATCACGCGTCATTTTACACTGGAGTGGGTCGGGCACGCGCCCGCCTGCTCAGTGAAAAACCCTGCCCACTGTTCCACGTAATACAAAATATGCATAAATACTATTAAAAAGCAAAATAATTCATTTTCCAAGTTTCTTCTCATTATCCTTTTCAGATATTTGTTGTAAAATATAATTTGTTGCAACCATTTCGTAAGAAACTTTTTAGAGCCTTCCTTCCTTCCAACTTGCTGTTGGGCCTCTCTCATTAAGTGGGGAAAATCAGTGAAAGGAGCAGATGAAAACCATGGTCCTGTCCCACCACATGTTTTTGACGGGAAATTAGCTGATTTATAGGGCAAATTATCCTGTTTGAGAGATACAGATGGATGCTTTGTAACTTTTTTGCGATAAATTAGATCCCTTGGAAAATAACTTGTGAGGAGCAGACTTGTTTTGCAGGCATCTCCCAGGCAACGATTTCAAACATTACATCACAGCTTTGGGCCTCAGATGATATCATTATAACTGGATTTCACTATATTAAGCATGGAAGTTGTAGCAAATCAACTAGCACTCACTGTTGTCTAACAAAAAGAAGTCGTAATCCATCAAGCCAGACAAGCTGCAACTAGCTTGACAACTCTGATAACTGTGACTTCCAGTAGATTGTAACCTTCCCTTCCAACTGAATGAGTGTCTAAAATTAATTACTTAAAATAAATGCTGTTTTAGATAGGAATGATTTTTCTCAAAAGATCTGAAACTTTGGAGCCTGCAGTCTACCAAATGTAGGTAATAAAAGTTATCTGTATTATATTTGTTAGACCATCATGCTGCATTCTATTTGCACGTGCAATTTGCCAGAGTGTATCTTGAAAAGCTTAAAGCAAATACTAATGTTCACACTGATTCTCCCTATAGATGAGGGGTTTCCAATCTACAGCCTGCCATGAAGGTGTGCTATACAGACTTTGATATCTCATGGGCTGGTTTCACATATTAAACTTTTTTAAAAGGGACACTTCACTGAAACACACTGACTTAGAACGGCTGCCAATTTGCATCTGTGTAGCCACAGTACAATTTATGGAGACATAGTGTCTATGGAGGCCCCAGCAATGATCTCCCTGGGGGTGTGAAAAGCTCCCTTCCTATCTCATCCAGATGGAGAAATGAACCACTCAGGAGTTAATTGCTGGAACATTAAAAATTAATCACCTCCGCTATCCCAATGGCTGAGCAGCTCTACCAGACATGAGCTGATCAACTTCCTTTTTTAATATATAACCTATCGTGTGGATATTTGAATTTGGCAGAGATATTCTAGCTTCTGGAGAGAGTGGCTGTTTTTCTTTCCCTCTATCCCATCCAAGCTTTGAACCCTGTTTTGCTGACATAAGAGAGCATCCCTACAGCAGGTAGTGCAAATCTGAGGCAATTCCACCCTATAAGTGCGGTAGCAGTCAGGTTTTAACGCTGCATTGTCCCAAACCAATCACCTTATTTATGCATTCCCGGGAAACATGCCATTTTGATGGTGGGCAGGCTCTCATTTGTCCGCCTACCATCACCTCACCACTTCATCACGCTGGGTGCCATATTTATAGTTCAGCCATGCGTGCATCTCAGTGCTTCCAGCCCATGACTGCTGCAGGGAAGATGTCCATGAAAGGCAAAAAAACTGCAGCCCCCAGGTTTAGCGATACGTCACTGGAATGCCTTTTGGATGCCATGGAGGTCCACAGCGATATCCTCTACCCCTGCTCTGGCCGCAGGATGGGCAGGGCCGTGACTGACCAGGCTTGGGAAACAATGGCAGCAGTGGTCAGTGCTGCCCTTCAAAGGAGGACAGCCACCCAGTGCCACAAAGGGATGAATGATCTCCATTCTGCCAGAGTAAGCCACTCACAGCCTCATCACACATCCACAGGGCCCTCACTCACTGCCGGTTCAAGGGACACCGCCATTCACTCTCTCACACACACCTTCATTGTCCTCACCCTGTTCATGGGACCACTCACCATTCACACATGCCAGGCATACTTATCATCTGGCCTGGGAGGTGCCCTGCTTACACTCTCTCCATCTCTATTCATGCAGCACAAGCTGGCACACAACATGAGGGCGAGGTCACTTACCATTGAAGGAGTGCCTGAAATCAAGGTCCTCATGGACTTTGGAAACAGAGCTATCCAGCCGGCCGGCGAGGATCTGGACTGGTCCTGTGCTGACGGTGAGGTTAGAGGACCCAGCAATGCAACATCCATCAGACAATCATGCTGTGAATGATGTGTCCTGTTTCACAGGCCACTGCCACACACTAAATATCTCCCCTTGCTTCCGCAGGCACATCTGGGGAACAACCGATGGAGTCCATGACCTAGGGTCTCCAGTCAAGCCCCGGAGAAACCTCTGAAGAGGAATCTGGAAGAAACCTCTGAAGAGGAAGTCCCATCACAGCACCCACCCATACCCTCCACCAGCGCAGACTCACACACCTCAGGTGGACCTAGCTTTAGAATAGCCTTGGGATCACAATCTGGTGAGCACAGTGCACTGTGGCAGGGACCTCCCAGGTGTCCGGCACTCAGAGGACTGCTGGAGGCCTGAAATTTGCTGAGTCCGAGTCAGATGACGAGTCTTTGGGCTTGGTCATGTCATAGTTGCTGCAGCTGTAAAGGCATGGTCAGGGACATCAGGAAGAGTTGTCTGCTGCACTCCTCAGATTGCTAGGCATGATGGAGGAGTCCATCCGCCTTCACTTAGAGGTGATAGTGTCGGCATGACAATGCACTGAGGTCAACACTGGTAGGATGGCAGCTGCCATGGAGACCTTGGTCCAGGACATCACTCCTGCACTGCTGAGGATATGATAGCTGAGCACGTGGAAAACAGTGGCAGAATCGGACAGAGTCAGCATGGATTTACGAAAGGGAAATCATGCTTGACAAATCTACTGGAATTTTTCGAGAATGTAACTAGTAGAGTTGATGAGGGGGAGCCAGTGGGTGTGGTTTATTTGGACTTTCAGAAGGCTTTCAACAAAGTCCCACATAAGAGATTAGTGTGTAAAATTAAAGCGCATGGGATTGTGGGTAGTGTCTTGAGATGGATAGAAAACTGGTTGGCAGACAGGAAACAAAGAGTAGGTATAAACAAATCTTTTTCCGAATGGCAGACAGTGACTAGTGGGGTACTGCAGGGATCGGTGCTGGGACCCCAGTTATTCACAATATATATGAATGATTTAGATGAGGGAATTAAATGTAATATCTCCAAATTTGCAGATGACACAAAGCTGGGTGGAAGATGAGCTGTGAGGATGCAGAGATGCTTCAGTGTGATTTGGATAAGCTGAGTGAGTGGGCAAATGCATGGCAGATGCAGCATAATGTGGATAAATGTATGGTTATCCATTTTGGTAGCAAAAACAGGAAGGCAGATTATTATCTGAAAGGCTATAAATTGAGAGAGGGGAATGTGCAATGAGACCTGGGTGTCCTTGTACACCAATCGTTGAAGGTAAGCATGCAGGTGCAGCAGGGGGTAAAGAAGGCAAATGGTTTGTTGGCCTTCATAGCCAGAGGATTCAAGTACAGGAGCAGGGATATCTTGCTGCAATTGTACAAGGCCTTGGTGAGACCACACCTGGAATATTGTGGGCAGTTTTGGTCTCCTTATCTGAGGAAGGATGTACTTGCAAAAGAGGGAGTGCAGCGAAGGTTTACCCGACTGATTCCTGGGATGACGGGACTGACATATGAGGAGAGATTGAGTCGATTAGGATTATATTCGCTGGCGTTCAGAAGAATGAGGGGGGATCTCATGAAACCTATAAAATTCTAACAGGACTAGACTGGGTAGATGCAGGAAGGATGTTCCCGATGATGGGGGAGTCCAGAACCAGGGGTCACAGTCTGAGGAAATGGGGTAGACCATTTAGGACTGACATGAGGAGAAATTTCTTCATCCAGAGAGTGGTGAGCCTGTGGAATTCGTTACCACAGAAAGTAGTTGAGACCAAAACATTGTATGTTTACAAGAAGGAGTTAGATATAGCTCTTGGGGCGAAAGGGATCAAAGGGTATGGGGAGAAAGTGGGAGCAGGCTATTGAGTTGGATGATCAGCCATGATCATAATGAATGGCGGAGCAGGCTCAAAGGGCCGAATGGCCTACTCCTGCTCCTAGTTTCTATGTTTCTATGCTGCGCAGGCCTAACTCCATCGCTGATGCCATAGTTGGCCTCCAACAGTATGTATGCGAAATGGGTGCCAGGCAGCTCAATCTCACTCCAGCTACCCCTTCTCCTCAAAGAGTCAGCCAGGGGCCCTTGGGCACCCACACGGAGGAGGATCAGCAGGTGCACATCCTGGGGTCATCCACCCAGATGATTCCGGGAGTTTCCGGCCCATCCAAATCCCCATTTCCTATGACATCAGCAGCTCCAGCTTCACAGGCCGAGGAGAGTGCCACTGCCACACAGTAGGACCCTGAAAGCGAGCCAAAGCCCTCCAGGTCTCGGTCCTCCAGAGGACGCTCGCCAAGGTCATCACAGACAGGGCGTAGCAGTCAGCAGGCTGCCACCTCCTCCGCTGTGGATGTCCAGGGAGCACCAAGACTCAGCGGCAGGACTAGGAAAGTTAAATAGTTGCACAGCCTGGGCATGAGTGTTAATCACTTGTACACAATGTTCACCATTGTCAATAACTCCCAAGAATGTCTCCCTGCCTATGGCTCCTTGTTCTGATGAGCAGTGTTCATGTCACTCAGATGTGAAACCTTTCTGCGCAAGATAAAGGCAGGTGTCTCAGTCCAGAGCCTCTTCCCTGTGCTTTCTGCAGCCTTCAGACCAAAGTGATGGTCTGGCCTCACACTCACTGGACACATTACTGATGCTTGCACCTCGACGGTGCTGGTCATTGCTGCCAGAATGTTGTGGGCAGGCACCACAGAGTTCCGTCATTCTGTCTGTGTGCTCTCAGCACCTTTAAGGCGGCGCTGGCCCCCATCTCTTCAGCTCCTCACCCCCTCACCCACATCCCCATCAGCGTCCTCCCCATCTGAGGAGACCTCAAGCTCCATCCCCTCCTCAGCCAGCTCCTCTCCCCATTGCAGCACCAGGTTTTGAAGGGTGCAGCAGACACGACGCATGACACCCTCTGTGGGCTGAAGGGCTCCACCAGACCAGCCCAGGCACTAGAACCTCATTTTCAGCATCCCGATGGTCTGCTCCACCAAGTTGCGAGTTGCAGCATGAGCCTCGTTATACCTTCACTTTGCTGCTTCTGGGGCCGCCTCATGGGTGACATCAGCCATGGCCTCTGCGGGTAGTCCTTGTGCCTGAGGAGCCATCACTGCAGCTTCTGTAGAACCTGGAAGACTTCAGGGATCTGAGACCTACTGAGAATGTAGGAGTTGTGCACGCTCCCTGGAACCCATGCGCAAACCTGCAGGATGTGTTTCTGGTGGTCACACACCAGCTGCATATTCAGAGAATGGAGTCCCTTGCAGTTGACATGGTTGACCATGTGTTGTGACAGAGATCTGAGCACTGCGTGAGTGCAGTCGATGGAACCCTGCACCTGTAGGAAACCAGAGATCTGGGCAAATCCAATCGCTCTTGCATCCTGGCTGTCCAGGTCCCAGGTGAAATGTATAAAGTTGTGTGCCCTCGCGAAGATGGCATCCATGACCTCATGGATGCATTTGTGGGTGGAGACTTGTGATATCCACAGAGGTTACCTGTGGAACCCTGAAAGGAGCCACTGGTGTAGAAATTGAGTGCTGCGGCTACTTTCACAGCCACTGGCAGTGGATGCCCTCCATGTCTGCGTGGCACCAAATCCTGCAGTAGCTGGCAAGGTGACAGATGTGACTGATCAGTTCCCTACACCTGTACAGTCTTTGGCGACGCTGGTTCTTGGTGATCTGCAGGAATGAAATGCAATGTCTATAGGCCCTGGGTATTGCTAGGCATCGACCAGCAACGGCTCGCTGTGGCTCTTCAATGGTGTGTGCGGGAGCCCCAGTCACCCCTTCTTCTTGAGGGTGCTGCCCCTCTCTCTGCGCAGCCAGAAGCCTCAGTTGCTCTCTCCTCTGTCGTCTTCCATCTCTGTAGGCCATCAGATATACAGATAATTCACCAAGCTCCATGATCCTGATGTACTCCTCCTGCAGGATGAAAGAGAGAGACACGTGGGTTAGCATAGGTGTACTAAGAACCTGTTCTGGTTAAGCCTGAATTCCTCTTAATGCATCCTGGAGAGTGCTGGCCACCACTTGGATCACCAGAGATTAGTGCACTAGTTGCCTGAGACTCCACCCACCTCAGCCCTACTCCACCCGACCGATTGGTTGCAGCTTTTCCCATTGGACCACATGCTGTGCTCTCAGCTCAGGTGCAGGTATTCTCCTAACCCACACTGTAAGGTTGCACTGTTAGCTTGAACCATCGGGGAGGCTAGTCCAAACCTAGGGAGCTGTGAGCGCTTCCACCAGTGACTGCTCCACGGCCAGCTTTAGCAAGAAGATTGTACGTGTTCAGTCGTACAACTGTTCTGCAGTCCACTAAAATGCTAATGACTTTGCAGTCTTTGCTGGGGGCACAGGTGGGGATGAAAAGCTCTGGAGCACTTGGTGGCACTTTGATGCCTCTGCGTTGCTTGTGTGGGCAGATAAGCTAGAGACCTGACTCCAGTCATATCAATGGCTGCGTCTGAACTGTCTCAGTTGCAAAGGAATATTCACTTTATATAAGATGCCCCTAATGTGTGGCCACTTCCCTCCCCCAAACTACTGCCCACCATGAATGCTTGTGCGCTATATTAGCTGCAAGGCTGCCCTTGCCCTCCCCCCACAAGTCACCTCAACGGCAAGGCAGCCTTTGGCCCCCCGTAACGCGCATCAAGCTTCTGAAGTCCAACAGGTGACCCTGGTGAGCACTGCACATCGTTGCTGTGCACTCACCTCCATGTTCCCCTTAAAGTGCAGCCCACCAAATGCATGCCTTTTATATGCTGTTGTGATACACATTGCTGGGAAAGCACTACGTGGGTGTACAACCCAGCAGTGGAGGGGACGATTCCGGCGGGCTGGCCTAATAATGATATGCAGATGTACTACAATGAGGTTCCCGACATCCGATGGTGGGAAACGCGGCCCGCCATCAGTGGGCTGAGTGGACGATCGCAAACTGATCGCGCCATATTGTCCACTCATGCCACTGAACATGCCTTACACCAGTGGACATGGAAAATCCTGGCCAGCGACTCCCTACTGAAAGCCATTGGATACCTACAAAAATGTTTCAAGGAGAAAAGGGACAGGCCGGTCATGACTTTAAACCAATGGCCTCAAATGAAGAGCCAATGCCTTTGGATACAATCAGTGAATCTTTATTGACTTTTTAAAAAATCTGCACTTCAACTTGGCCAAGTTTAACATTGAAGTCATATTTTTTCCTGCATGCTTAGGGGTTTGAGTGTGTGGGCACATTCGTGGGAATTAAGACGTACTTGTATATTTTAAATATTTTTATCAGGGTGGGTTTTAGTACAATAAAACTAACCACTTACACGTTTAACTCAAGAATACCTGTTTGGCTTAATTCATACAAGCTGCACATAGTCAAGTACATACTGAATTGGCAATCCAGCATCTTTTAAAATTCAAAACCTCTACTATAACAAAACGGAAAGTGGGAATCAAGGAAAACCAGTCTTTCCCTCCTCACCTAGCTGTAACAAGCCCATTGGGCCACATCTGACTAGCCTGGTAATTTAGCCCTGGAAGCCCAGTCACCTTAGACCTACTTGTGCTTAAGTTTATTCCTCAGTGATTTATTCAGTTTGACTTTTGTGAGCCTGGAGGTTTGAAAAGGGCTGTTCTTAGCACTGGTTAGGATTTATAATTGTGGATAACTCCTAAATCAGAACACCATTATCTGTTAACATCATGTGATGATGGTATAAGAATTTTCATAATATTTTTCTGGCTTATTGCGAAGTAGGTTTATGGGGGTAAGTATAGTTGGGTCTGTCTGTGTGTGAGTTAATTACATTTGGAGTCAAGTAGACTGCAAGCTTTAAATCATCAGAAGAAGCTAGAATCATCAGAAGAAGAAGGACTTAGTTTCATACCCTTACGCCCTCATCTCAATGAATTTCGGGCTCGGCATGATGCTGAACTCTTCTTCCGCCGTCTTCGTCTCCGTGCTCACTTCTTTGGGCAGGAGTCCTCTCCCCGTTCAACGGATCCTTTTACCCACCTCCAATATTCTCCCTCCACTTGGACCCCTCCCTCTGGATTCTTACCTTCTCTTGATCTTTTCATTGAGAACTGTCGGCGTGACATTAGCCGTCTCAATTTCTCTGCTCCTCTCACCCATTCTAATCTGTCTCCCTCTGAACTCACTGCACTCCGTTCTCTCAGGTCCAACCCCAACATTGTCATCAAACCCGCTGACAAGGGTGGTACTGTTGTTGTCTGGCGCATTGACCTCTACCTCGCGGAGGCTGAGCGTCAACTCGCAGACGTTTCCTCCTACCTCTCCCTGGACCATGACCCCACCACAGAACATCAAGCCATTGTTTCCAGGACTGTCACTGACCTCATCTCCTCTGGAGATCTTCCTCCCACAGCTTCCAACTTGATAGTCGCCCAACCTCGGACGGCCCGCTTCTACCTCCTACCCAAAATCCACAAACAGAACTGTCCTGGCAGACCGATCGTGTCAGCCTGTTCCTGCCCCACGGAACTCATTTCTCGTTATCTTGACTCCCTTCTCTCTCCCCTTGTCCAGTCCCTTCCCACCTACATCCGTGATTCCTCTGACACCTTACGTCACATCAACAATTTCCAGTTCCCTGGCCCCAACCGCTTCCTCTTCACCATGGATGTCCAATCACTCTACACCTCCATCCCCCACCAGGATGGTCTGAGGGCCCTTAGCTTCTTCCTTGAACAGAGGCCCCAACAATCCCCATCCACCACTACTCTCCTCCGTCTGGCTGAACTTGTTCTCACACTGAACAATTTCTCCTTTAACTCCTCTCACTTCCTCCAAATAAAAGGTGTGGCTATGGGTACCCGCATGGGCCCCAGCTATGCCTGTCTCTTTATGGGGTATGTGGAACATTCCTTGTTCCAGTCCTACTCCGGCCCCCTCCCACAACTCTTTCTCCGGTACATCGATGATTACTTCGGTGCTGCTTCATGCTCTCGTCGGGACCTGGAAAAATTTATTAATTTTGCTTCCAATCTCCACCCCTCCATCATCTTCACATGGTCCATCTCTGACACTTCTCTTCCCTTCCTTGACCTCTCTGTCTCAATTTCTGATGATAGACTGTCCACCAATATCCATTACAAGCCTACCGACTCCCACAGCTACCTCGACTACAGCTCCTCACACCCCGCTTCCTGTAAAGACTCCATCCCATTCTCTCAGTTCCTTCGCCTCCGTCGCATCTGTTCTGATGACGCTACCTTCAAAAACAGCTCCTCTGACATGTCCTCCTTCTTCCTTAACCGAGGTTTTCCATCCACGGTCGTTGACAGGGCCCTCAACCGTGTCCGGCCCATATCCCGCGCATCCTCCCTCACGCCTTCTCCTCCTTCCCAGAAACATGATAGGGTCCCCCTTGTCCTCACTTATCACCCCACCAGCCTCCGCATTCAAAGGATCATCCTCCGCCATTTCCGCCAACTCCAGCATGATGCCACCACCAAACACATCTTCCCTTCACCCCCCTTGACGGCATTCCGTAGGGATCGTTCCCTCCGGGACACCCTGGTCCACTCCTCCATCACCCCCTACTCCTCAACCCCCACTTATGGCACCTCCCCATGCCCACGCAGAAGATGCAACACCTGCCCCTTCACTTCCTCTCTCCTCACCGTCCAAGGGCCCAAACATTCCTTTCAAGTGAAGCAGCATTTCACTTGCATTTCCCCTAACTTAGTCTACTGCATTCGTTGCTCCCAATGCGGTCTCCTCTACATTGGAGAGACCAAACGCAAACTGGGCGACCGTTTTGCGGAACACCTGCGGTCTGTCCGCAAGAAAGACCCAAACCTCCCTGTCGCTTGCCATTTTAACACTCCACCCTGTTCTCTTGCCCACATGTCTGTCCTTGGCTTGCTGCATTGTTCCAGTGAAGCCCAACGCAAACTGGAGGAACAGCACCTCATCTTCCAACTAGGCACTTTACAGCCTTCTGGGCTGAATATTGAATTCAACAACTTTAGATCTTAAACTCCCCCTCCCCCCATCCCCACCCCGTTTCTTTTCCCCCCCCCACCCGCCTTTTTTTTCAATAATTTATATAGATTCTTCTTTCCCCACCTATTTCCATTATTTTTAAATCTAAAACTAAAACCTTTAGTCTTTCCACCCCACCCCCACTAGAGCTGTACTTTGAATATCCTGTCTTGCATTCTTAATTAGCACTTTTCTCAGACAAAGACCACCACCTTCAACACCTCTTTGACCCTTTTGTCTCTGACATCTTTTGATTATCTGCTCACACCACACCCTCAATGTGTCTCTTCCCCCCCACCCACCTTAAACCAATTTATATTTCTCCCTTGTTGAAACTATGCTTCAGTTCTGCTGAAGGGCCATGAGGGCTCGAAACGTTGACTGATTTCTTCTCCACCGATGCTGCCAGACTTGCTGAGTTTTTCCAGGTAATTCTGTTTTTATTTTGTTTTGGATTTCCAGCATCCGCAGTAGCTTTTAGCTTTTTGTTTTTATAGAAGAAGCTAGGTACTTGACATGATAATGAGTAAACATGGATGCTGCCTCAGCATGTAAAGTGTGAAGGGATTGTTGGATTTCAAAGGGATCTTAGTCAGTTTACAACTAGCCAGATAAGCAAGGCTAAAGATCTGTTTCTTTTTCCCAAAGGTTATTGACAATGTTGACAACATAAAAGTTTTTATATTATGAGGAAGATACAGTTTTAAAGACATACGGAACAAAATAACTTACAGATTAAAAAGAGACAAACATATATAAAGGAGAATGAAAGGCCATGTGGAAGAAGACCATGTAAGATCTAACAAGAGTGTGTGAAATGGCTTTAATGAAGCCTCCAGACATGTGTGCATGAGTCTGCTATGTAACAAAACTGAAGTTGGGGAAAGCCATTTGGAATTCCATTGTCAAGTGGGTATTGTTTAACTTGCTGGTTCTATTTTAAATCTAATATCTATTTTGGAACTTTGCCTTAAAGAGGGTGTAACTGGGGTCAGATTAATTAGGAATTTTAGGAGTAATTATAGTAGTAAGTAATTGTAGTTTTATGTTTGTGCTTGAAAACTTTTATTTTGTTAATAAATATTTTAATTCAATTTTTAAAATCTCTAAAGGTCTTGGTAGACTTATTACTTCTGAATTCAGTGCACACATCTTCTCTTAATAAATACAAATTGCAAAACCGTTATGATAGTTTGACCAAGTTTCCCTTGCGGATTTGGCCCGTCTGGCAAACATCATCTGCCACGTCACAACAATCAGCAAATTGAGATGTATGTGAACTAATGGGAACATAGGTTTAAACTTAAGTCTTCCCAAGAGATGACAAGAGACTGTCTCGCTTGACCAAGCAAACCTGGACAGAGATTGCAGAGGTATTCAAAAGCCATGGAGTCACCACCCTCCCCAAACATGGCTGCAATACCACAGAGAGGTCAATGACCTTCTTCACTCCGCCATTATGCCCCCATTCCACTCTCGTCTTTGAAGCTTGCATGTGGCAATGTGAGACAGTGCATTAGGTGAGGAAGTGAGTATTGAGGTGGTGACAAGGGGTTGTGACAGCAGCATATCCTTTCAGATGCATGGTGGCACCTTGGTGCCAGCCAGCTGCTTGTTTTGTAGTGGACATACAGGGGAGGCATTCATGATTCCCTATCATGTGCCTAAATGCCTGCCAGCTGCATAAGTGTTTTGCTAGTCTTTGTGGGAAAACTAACAGTGTTTAGGTTTCTGCTTGCAGAAGCAGTGGACACACAATAAAAAGAAACGGGCCAAGACTGGTGGAGGCAGCCCCAATGTTTGTGTTCTGCCACTGATAGAGGAAGGCCCTGGAACTGGCTGGCCTGCAGAGCGGCTGCATGATTGCTGATGACAAAACAGGAGTGTCAATCTAAGAGAGTGAGTGCAAAAGTGCAGGGGTGCATCTGGGTAATACACGAGGCATTTTACTCATGTGAATCCATCACTGCACATCTGGAGATCCAGGTCAGGTATGTTTGAGAACAGAAGGTGTGATGTGAAGCTCTTAGCCTCTAACAGTTTGTGCTCTCTTATGCAGATCTGGTAATCCCAAAGGGCATTCAGCTGAAGAGAGGAGGGGCCATCAGTCCACCTCCGAGAAGGAGGAGGGACCCTCAAAGGATGCACTGTTACATTGTGCCCCCACACCTTCCACCGGCTCAGATACTCTTACTTCAGTGGGTATGTGCTTGTAAGTAGATTCAGGATCACAAGCTGGTGAGCACTTGAGAGATGTGCCTGAGCAGCTGATGGAGGCTGTGATAGCCAATACCACTGACGTTTGGAAGACTGTGAGAAGCCAGGGCCATGCCGAACCCTTAGTTGATGATAGGCCTCTGGAATCAACAGCACAGAGCCTGCTGGAGTTGCAAAGGAACATGTAGCAGAGCTGCCAAAGACTATGTGCAGCCAAGAGCAGACAATGGAGAAATCCATCCAGGCCATGAGTGCTGACATGTCTCAGGCACGTACATGCAAGGCTTCTGCCATAGAGTCATAGAGTCATAGAGGTCTACAGCACAGAAAAAGGCCTTTCAGCCCATCAAATCTGCGCCGGTCAAACAAGTACCTAACTATTAGATTAAAACTAATCCCATTTTTCAGCATCAGGCCCATAGCCTTGTATGCCATGGCATCACATGTGCACATCCAAATACTCCTGAAAGGTTATGAGGGTTTCTGCCTCTACCACCCTTTCAGGCAGTGAGTTCCAGATTCCCACCACCCTCTGGGTGAAAAAAATTCTTCCTCACATCCCATCTAAACCTCCTGCCCCTTACCTTAAATCTATGCCCCCTGGTTATTGATCCCTTCATCAAGGGGAAAAGTTCCTTCCTGTCTACCCTATCAATGCCCCTCATAATTTTATACACCTCAATCATGTCCCCCCTCAATCTCCTCTGCTCCAGGGAAAATAACCCCAGTCTATTCAATATCTCCTCATAACAATAACTCTCCAGTCCAGGCAACATCCTGGTAAATCTCCTCTGCACTCTCTCTAGTGCAATCACATCCTTCCTATAATGTGGATTCCAGAACTGCACACAATACTCTAACTGTAGCCTAACCAGCATTTTATACAGTTCCAGTATAACCTCCCTGCTCATATATTCTATGTCTTGGCTAATAAAGGCAAGTATCCCATACGCTTTCTTAATCACCTTATCTACCTGTCCTGCTACCTTAAGGGGCCGGTGGACATGCACACCAAGGTCCCTCTGATCCTCGGTACTTCTCAGGGTCCTACCATTCATCGTGTATTCCTGTGCCTTGTTTGTCCTGCCTAAGTGCATCACCTCACACTTATCCGGATTAAATTCCATTTGCCACTGATCAGCCCATCTGACCAGCACATCTATATCCTCCTGTAATCTAAGGCTATCCTCATCACTATTTACCACCCCACCAATTTTCGAGTCATCTGCGAACTTACTGATCAACCCTCCTAAATTCAAGTCTAAATCGTTTATATATACTACAAACAGCAAGGGACCCAACACCATTCCCTGTGGAACCCCACTGGACACAGGCATCCAGTCACAAAAACACCCCTCGATCAACACCCTCTGCTTCCTGCCACTCAGCCAATTCTGGATCCAATTTGCCAAATTGCCTTGGATCTCATGGGCTTTTACCTTCATTATCAGTCTCCCATGCGGGGCCTTATCAAAAGCCTTGCTGAAGTCCAAGTAGACTACGTCAAATGCATTGCCCTTATCTACACACCTGGTCACCTCTTCGAAAAATTCAATCAAATTGGTCAGCCATGACCTCCCCTTAACAAAACCATGCTGACTGTCCTTGATTAAATCTGCCTCTCCAAGTGTAGATTAATTGTGTCCCTCAGAATTGCTTCCAATAGTTTCCCCACTACTGAGGTTAGACTGACTGGCCTGTAGTTCCCTGGTTTATCCCTTCCTCCCTTCTTGAATAACGGTACCACATTGGCTGTCCTCCAGTTCTCTGGCACCTCTCCTGTGGCCAGAGAGGTATTGAAAATTATTGCCAGCGCCCCTGCTATCTCCTCCCTTGCCTCACTCAACAGCCTGGGATACATTTCATCAGGACCTGGAGATTTATCTACTATTAAGCCTGCCAGACCACTTAGAACCTCCTCCCTTTCTATGCTAATTTCTTTAATTATATCACAGCCCTTCTGCCTGATTTCCATACCCATGTCGTCCCTCTCACTTGTGAACACCGACACAAAGTATTCATTTAGAACCCAACATACGTCTTCTGGCTCCACACACAAATTACCACTATGGTCCTTAATGGGCCCGACTCTTTCCCTAGTTATCCTCTTACTCTTACCGCCATTGAGGCCCTCATGCAGAGCCAGCTCCAGCAGATCAGTCAATGGATGCCAGAGATGTACGAACCTGTATACCATCGCCTTGTCCATGAGCTCAATGCAGCAGGGGCAAAATGAGAGGGGGAGGAGTGCCTGTGGTCCTCGCCAATTCTTTGTCCTTCTCACATGAGCTGGGAGATACAAGTGTGCCATGAGAGAGAGGAGGTGTGGCTGCCTTTTACATCTGGGGGCTTCTCTCCTCCCAGGCAATCTGAGTGTCAGGGGAGGTGGTGACATATTGGTAATGTCATTGAGGTAGTAATCCAGAGGCTCCAGCTAATGCTCTGGGGACACATCAGCTGGTAGAATTTAAATTCAGTTAATAATTAAAATAATTGAAATTAAAAAGTTAGTCTCGGTAATAGTGACCACAAAACCATTGTTGATTGTCGTAAAAACCCATCTAGTTCTGGTTTGGCCTACATGTGACTCCAGACCCACTGCAATGTGGTCGACTCTTAACTGCCCTCTGAAATGGCCTAGCAAGACATTCCATTGTATCAAACCACTACAAAGCCTACAAAAAAGAATGAAACTGAACGGATCACCCGGCACAGACCTAGGCACCCATATTGACAATGGCAAATCCAGCCCTGTCGACCCTACAAAGCCCTCCTTATCTGGGGGCTTGCACCAAAATTGGGAGAGCTGTTCCACTGGCTAGTCAAGCAACAGTCTGACATAATCATCCTCACGGAATCATATCTCACAGGCAATAGACACCTCCATCAACATACCAACAGGATAGCCCTACAAGAAGTGGTGGCACAGTGGTATACAGTGGAGAGAGAGTTGTCCTGGGAGTTCTCAACATTGTCTCTGGGCCCCATGAAGTCTCATGGCATCAGGTTAAAAATGGACAAGGAAACCTTCTGCTGATTACCACTTACTTCGGCCCCTCAGCTGATGAATCAATAATCCTTCATGTTGAACACCTCTTGGAGGAAGCACTGAGGGCGGTAAGGGTGAAGAATGTACTCTGGGTGGGGGCTTGAATGCCCATCAGCAGGAGTGGCTCAGTAGCACGACTACGGACTGATCTGGCCAAGTCGTAAAGGACGTAGCTGCTAGACTGGGTCTGTCGCAGGTGGTGAGTGAACCAACAAGAGGGAAAAACCTACCTCATCATCACCAACCTGCCTGTTGCAAATGCATTTGTCCATGACAGTATCAGTAGGAATGACCACCACACAGTCCTTGTGGAGACCAAGTCCCATCTTCACATTGAGGATACCCTTCATTGTGTCGTGTGGCACTATCACCATGCTAAATGGGTTAGATATCGAACAGATCTAGCAACTCAAGACTTGACAACCATGAGGCGCAGTGGGTCAAAAGCAGCAGCAGAATTGTATACAACCACAAACTGTAACCTCATGGCCCGACATATCCCCCACTCTACCATTATCATCAAGATGGGGGATTAGCCCTGGTCCAATGACGTATGCAAGAGGACATGCCAGGAGCAGCGCCAAGCATACCTACAAATAAGGTGTCAAGTTGGTGAAGCTACAACACAGGACTACTTGCGTGCCAAACAGCATGTGATAGACAGAGCTAAGCGATTCCACAACCAACAGATCAGATCTAATCTCTGCAGTCATGTCTATAATCTAGCCATCTAGCCATAAATGGTGGTGGAAAATTAAAGAACTCACTGAAGGAGAAAGCTCCACAAATATCCCCACCCTGAATGATGGGTGAAACCAGCACATCAGTGCAAAAGTCAAGGCTGAAGCATTTGCAACTATCTTCAGCCAGAAGTGCCGAGTGGATGATGGTCCCTAGCATCACAGATGCCAGTCCTCAGCAAATTCAATTCACTCCATGTGATGGCAAGAAATGGCTGAAGGCACTGGATACTGCAAAGGCTATGAGTCCTGACAATATTCCGGCAATAGCGCTGAAGACTTGTGCTTTAGAACTTGCTGCGCCTCTGACCAAGCTGTTCCAGTACAGCTACAACACTGGTATCTACCCGGCTATGTGGAAAATTGTCCAGTTATGTCCTGTCCACAAAAAGGAAAGATCCAACCCAGCCAATTACCACCACATCAGTCCACTCTAGATCAGCAGTAAAGTGATGGAAGGGGTCATCAACAGTGTTGTCAAGTGGCACGTACACAGCAATAACCTGCTCACTGCTGCTCAGTTTGGGTTCCACCAGGGCTACTCAGTTCCTGACCTCATTACAGCCTTAGTCTAAACATGGACAAAAGAGCTGAACTCAAGAGATACGGTGAGAGTGACTGCCCTTGACATCAAGGCAGCATTTGACTGAGTGTGGCATCATGGGGCCCTAGCAAAACCGAGTCGATGGGAATCATGGGGAAAACTCTCTGCTGGTTGGAGTCATACCTAGCACAAAGGAAGATGGTTGTGGTTGTTGGAGATCAATCATTTCAGTTCCTGAATCTCACTACAGGAGTTCCTCAGGGTAGTGTCGTAGGCCCAGCCATCTTCAGCTGCTTCATCAATGACCTTCCTTCCATCATAAGGTCAGAAATGGGGATGTTCGCTGATGATTACACAATGTACAGCACCATTTGTGACTCCTCAGATACTGAAACAGTCCATGTCTTATGTAGCAAGACATGGACAATATTCAGGTTTTGGCTGATAAATGGCAAGTAACATTTGAGCCACACAAGTGCCAGCAATGACCATCTCCAGCAAGACAGAATCACCCCTTGACATTCAATGACATTACCATCACTGAGACCCCCCACTATCAATATCCTGGGGTGGTTACCATTGACTAGAAACTGGGCCAGCCATATGACTATTGTAACTACAAGAGGTCAGAGGTTGGGAATTCTGCAGCAAGTAACTCATCTCCTGACTCCTCAAAGCCTGTCTACCATCCACAAGGCACAAGTCAGGAATGTGATGGGATACTCTCCACTTGTCCAAATGGTGCAGAGCTTGAGTATTGCTGAGAAAAGAGACATGGACCTGAATTTTACCTTTGGCAGGTGCGCCCGATTGGCGGGCCCAGGAGCAGTCAGGAAATGGGTGTCCGACTGCGATTGGCCTCTGACCAAGTAGTTGGCCAGCCAGCGTGATGAAATGCACACTGAAAAATTCAGTACTGTCAGGGTTGGGCATGTGAAGAGGGCGGGCAATGACATTTCCACGGGCACGGGTAAGCACTGAGAGAAAGCTCCCTGAAGGTAGACAGCCTGGGCCAGGATTTTTCCGTTGGCGTGCGGTGCGGGCCCAACACACCGGCACGTAAAATGACGTACGATAATGTCAGGCGTGCGTCCTGACGTCATTGCGCTGTCTTTTTGGCAGTCATGCACCGGAGTTGGCTGCGCGCCCGCCGATAACTGATAGACCTAGTAAGGCCATAACGAAGTAATTAATGTCAAGTTTACGCTGCCTGTCCGACCTTAAGGTTGGTGTACAGGCGAAAAGGCCTTTACATTTTTTAGGAAACCTCATCCACGATCGGGATGAGGTTTCCTAAAGCTTTTATGAATTAAATAAAAAGTTCTTCTGAAAAATAAAAACATGTCCCATCTCATGTGACATAGTCACATGAGGGGACATGTTTCATTAAATGAAAGAGCACTGAACCTGACTCTCCCTCCTCCCCCTACCGCACAGGTAGCAGCGCTACCGTTCACATATTAAGCTGGGCGGGCCTTAATTGGCCCGCCAGCGCAAAATGGCGGCGCAGAGACAATTGCGAGCAGCGGTCAGCTCTGCAACTGCCCCCGCCCGCTCCCACCGAGCCCGTCTGACGTGGGAAAAATGCAGGTTCTGATAAAGCTAAAATAACAGTTTTAAAAGCTGAAAAAATGCCCATCCATCACAATCAATCTCCTGAAAATATAGCTGATAAAAATGCTGCCCACAGATAGTTTTATTTTATCTCATCACGGAAATTTCATCTTGCCCTTGGATGAGGTTTGATGAAAAATGCAAAGGCCGCCTGGCCGATTCGCCTGTCCGCCAACCGTAAGGATTTTTCTTCGGACAGGCAATGAAAAATCATAGACAATTGGGCCATTAATGAGCTTAATTGTCCTCTTAATTGTCGGCAGGCACACTTCCGTCTTCTGCGCCTGCCCACTGAGCAAAATATTGGGCGAATGCGCGATGACGTCGGGATGCTCACCCAACTTCTTCTCACGCGATTTTACGCCTGATCAGGTCGGGTGCTCACCCACCCATGGGACGCAAAATTCAGCCCATGCTGCCTAAGCTTTTTGTCTTGTGCTCATCAGGACAGATTGCAAGAATACCAACAGGGAAGGGGGCAACAATTTACAGTGTATGAGAAAAAAATGCTGATTGGTTGGCAAGCCTACCTCAGATTATCTTGGAAGCGTAAGGTGTCTCAAAAAAATTGACAAACACGTAAAGCTAGCTGTTTCTCGCTACTACTATGCAGTAGCAACACAAGTGCTATTCTCCACTAACAGGATGCTACCGTAAAGCCAAAATAGATGTTCTGCCTATCACACAAATGAGTAATGTGGTGTATGAATTTCAGTGCCAGTCTGATGCCAGGTATGTAGGACATGCATCCCAATTACTGGCGGATTGTATCAAACAGTATGTCCCAGCTCCTGTTCACAACAGGCAAAGTACTGACCATACTCAACCATCCTGTGCTTACAAAACTCAAAATATAATGTCCAATGTTAGATGCAATTCTGAGATTGGACAACACTTGTTAAACAATCCTGATTGTGCTAAGAATTACACAGAAAACCATTTTCAGATTATCAGTCAGGCTCATATCGTGGCTGACTTATGCATACAAGAAGCCACATATATTCACACACAGGACCCTGTCCTTTGCAGACAGAAGGAACATGTCCACGCATTGTGCCTTTTTCAACTAAATAAAAGCTTGAGGGACAGCCCTCCATTCCCTGGTTATTTCCCCATGGCAATGCCTTGACCAATCAGAGTCAACCTCCCTGGTTTGAATTTAAACAATAGCTTCACAGTTAACTGTTCCCTGCTGCATTCCCCATGGTAACATCTCTACCAATCAGAGTTCACTTGCCAACCAATCATCAGTCTCTTCTCATGCAGTATAAATTGTTGTTCCCTTTATTGTTGGTAGTCTTGTGATCTGTCCTGATGAGTGTAAGATGAAAACCTTGGATAGCATGTCTCTTTTTCAGCAACACTCAAGAAGCTTGACACAATCCTGAACAAAGCAGCCCGCTTGATTGGCATGCCATCCACTGCCTTCAATACCCACATCCTCCACCATTGACATACAATGGCAGCAGTGTGTGCCATCCACAAGATGCACTGCAGCAACTCCTACGACAGCACCTTCCAAACCTGTGACCTCTGTCACCTACAAGGACAAGGGCAGCAAATGAACAGGAACACTACCACCTGCAAGGACCCCTCCAAGTTGTAACCATCCTGACTTGGAACTATATCACCATTCCTTCACTATCGCTGGGTCAATATCTTGGAACTCCCTCTCTAACAGCACTGTAGCTGTATCTTGCTCTTGCTCTCACTTGTACAACCTTATGGTAAGATGTAGCCTGCAATAAAAGATATTCCAATAAAGTTAATGATTTCCTTACCTTAGCAGTCTCTGTAAATATTCTGTGTTAGCACAATAAGACCAAGAATGTCATATGCTGGCAGTGAGTACGGAAGAGCAAGTATGGAAAAGTCTCTGCCATTACCGCAAAGCTTTGAACAGGTTGCAGATCTCAACTAAGTAGAAGCTTGGCTGAAATGGCACCAAAGATTTACCAGATATTGCACTACATTGGGCCTTGTGGCAAAGCCGAGTGGTGAGCAGGTCAGTACAGTGTTATATGCAATGGATGGCTATACCCAATAGTGTTATGGTACCTCGATCATTTCTTCACTCTAACCAGATAGATTCTGTTCTCCACACTTCTAGGACATCCTCCCTCTCCAACACTGTAATATTTTCCTTAATCAATACTCTCACCCTTCCTCCTTTCTTTCCACCCCTACCTTTTATGAACATTTTGGATCCAGGAATATTTATTAACCAGTCCAACCCTTTTTTGTGTCGCACAATACCCACCCTTGGCCTGCAGTTCACCAACCTTATTTATCATGCCTTGTGCATTCACATGCACATTGAAAACCTAATTTAGATGTATTGCATTCCATCTTACTGCGACATAAAATCATTAAAAAAGGAGTGGGCATTTTCTTTGCCTTGTTAGTCTTCTCCAAATGCATTACCTCACACTTCTCCGCCACTGTTCTGTCCACCAGACCAGTCCATTGATATCTTCCTGTAGGCCATAGCTTTCATCTTCATTATTAACCACGTGGCCAATTTTTATATCATCTGTAAACCTCTCAGTCATACCCCTACATTTAAGTCCAAATCATTGATATATACAACAAAAAGCAGGAATCCACTGGAAACAGCCTTCCGGTCACAAAAACATCCATCGGCCATTGCCCTTTTCTTTGTGCTTCTGAGTCAAATTTGGATCCAACTTGCCAGCTTGCTTTGGATCACATGGGCCCCTCAAGCCTGCTCTGCCATTCAATAAGATCATGGCTGTGATGATTGTGGTCTCACCTCCACCTTCCTGCTTGTCCCCCATAACCCTCGACTCCCTCGTGGATCAAATATCTGTCTAACTCAGCCTTAAATATATTTAATGACCCACCCTTTCTGCTGTCTTTGATAGAGAATTCCAGAGATTAATGACTCTCCGAGGGAAGAAATTCATCCTCATCTCTGCCTCCACCTAATGTCTTACTATTTCTTACTCTAGTGCTATCTGTCTCTTCCAATCCTTTGTATACTTTATTTCTCCTTTCTGATGTTACACCCTGGTTCCCAAATAGTTTCCCGAATAGCACTAGCAAACTGACCCTCAAGGACATTGGCACCAACTCTATTGAGGTGCTACTGGTCTGATCTTTATAGGTTCCACCTTCCCAAGAACCAGTCCCATTGGTCTTGTTTCTTTTTTTAATGATGCACACAGGCCGTCGACATTGTAGTTGAGATAACTTTATTGATAACACATTTTCCTAACAGAATACATATCTGCAATGTCTGTACTCTATCAATACAGGCTCCAACATTTGCCATCTGACCTTCAACCCCCAGGTCAGGTGACCCCCATATATACTACAAAGTACCATATAGTATCTAATACTGGAGTCCACAACCACAATCAGCTATTATCATAATACCAATGTCCCAGGAATTTAAAGGCCTGTCTCCTGGATGATCTCTCAATCTGATGACGTTTCTTGCGCATGCAGTTGTCTAGGACACAAGAAACATCCTAGAGCTCCACATGACATAGGACTATCTTATATTGATGGCCCCTGGTTCTGATTTCACTCAAAAGTGGGAACATGTTTGAAACTCCTTCATCATTTTAAAGCCCTTTATTAGGTCATCCCTTAGCCTTCTCTCATCTAGAGAAAAGAGCCCCAGTCTGGTCAATCTTTCCTGATATTTTTAGGATGTGCACAGTGTGAGACTGAGATGCCCTGCCATGCCTCTATTTGTTAGACTATTAATTAACTTAAAAGAAAAGCCTAGGACCCTTAAACAAATAAAGAATCACCAGCAGCTCACCAATCAGCTGCTTCATTGTGCTGATACCACTTTATCTTAAAGGGAGGTTAAGTAAAACATTTTTACTTAAATTCTATTATCTATCTCAGATTTTAATTACTGAAAATTTCAGTACCCTTTAATCTTACCATCCCTTGTTATTTAATTTTAATTTGATTAATTAAACATTAATTGCAATTGTGGGTCGGATTTAATGGGGTGCCGTAGTCCCTACCTCCATAGCTAAAAAGTCATGGGGTGCCTGCCTACCAGGGGTCCTGACAGCTGCACAGCAGCCGTTTAATAGTGAGCATTATCTGGGAGGAAGTGCTGTCTCAGAGAGCTGCTGGCCAATTGGATGGCTAGCAAAGGTGCATCCTTGGCCCCTTCATCTTCCTCATCTACAAGCAGCCCTTTGACAACATCATGCATAGACATTTACAGTAATAACCATATGATTGAATTTTTAATACCTTACATGCATTAGTTTTCATTATACACTGATGGCATCCAGTTCTGCCTCTCCACCATTTCTATATGATTGCGCCTCTGGGAGAGCCTTGTAACCTTTTTCTAGATAAAGCAAGAAAATGGATTTGAGGTACAGCAATGTTCTAATTGAATGGCAGACCAGGTTTGAGGGGCTGAATGGTCTAACCCTGTTTCTATGTTCCTTAATGGATAAGTCATTGATGTTGTTAATTGATTCTGTAAAGGGAAACAATTGGAAATATGTGTCAATCTAATGAAGAGTCCATTTGGAATTTGAACAAATCCTTCTGTTTTTAATACTTCTCAATCTGTTTCACAATTCCAAATTTTTCTGCTTTTTATTTTGAACGGATAGTTTTAAAATTTTCAAATGAATTTCTGCTTTTTGTAAATAGGGTTCACATGTAGGTAAACTGTCCTGCAGAATAGTGGCGGTGATTAGCAGACATCATATTGCTTACATTTTAGATGAATTACAATAGATCAAATTTATATTTAAGGCAGGCTCCATCATTAAAATGTTAATGCATGCGAGGTATTAAAAATTCAATCATATGGTTATAATTGTAACAAGAATTAGAAAGCTTCCAGGAAACACTGCATTAAGCAATTTTAATATGCAGGGTCAAAACTAGCTGATTGTGATGGCAACATCCACGTTTAACTAGGGACAATTTGTTTCAGATTAAAATCTTTGTTGACTTTAAAATAAGGAAATTACAGCATAACTCAGTCCAATGTCATATGGTAACAATATAAGTTCATTAAACCATAAGAGTTCATTTATATTCAGCAACTGAAAAGACTAGCAAGGGTTTGTACAAACTACCAGTAATGGTGAACCAATCTCATTTAATTTAACTGAATCAAATAATAGAGCTGCTAAACTGGTACCTCTGGTGTACAAGGGGCCCTCAGCCCTGGCCCCTGCTCCCCAAAGCCTAGGAAACTAAGTCCCCACTTACATTTTCTGTTTGTTGGTTTCTTCCATTTGAAGTCAGTGCAGAAAAAGAGGTCATTAAATAGGTTGCCGATTAGTTATCACTCATTTTGCACTACTACAAAAGACCAACTGATTCAGTGCATGGGATTAATTTTCCTTAAATTCAACATTTTTTTCTGTTTCCTCAAGTTTAACTAAAGGATCTCATGGCACTTTTACGAAGGCAATCAGGGATATGCTCCCCAATGCCCTGCCCAAAAGTTATTTCTCATTAACATGTTTGAAGGATCTTGTTATGTACAAACTGGCAAAACAGGACCTCCTTAAAACATGTTCATTAATGCATAGCCAATTTATACGGTCATAGAGTGATAACACTTGAATAAATGACACGGGAAGTCTCACATGTTCTTGAATGGTCATATGTGAGCAGGTCTTATTCCCCTGGGAATTGTACATCTTTTGAAAAACATAATTTGCCTCGATTTCCTGATCCTGACTGATTCGATGCTAAATTTAATTAGGCATCAAAACATCTGTGACCTCAGTTATGCAGGGGTGAACTGTACCTGGCCTGAGCCTCATCAAGACTCTTGTCATTGCCTGGAAAAGACCAATGGCAAAAAAATAAGGTGATTGCTATCATAATGAAGACTAATAGAAAATGTTTGACTAAAAATATTAAGAGTAAGGGAGTGGTGAAGGGAGATGTGGACCCTTTAAAGAGAGATGCAGGTGATAATAACTAATGGCTGACTTGTACTTTGTATTAATTTTCACATTAGAGGATGAAAGTGATGAAAGGGAATCTAAAAACAAATCAAGGGAGGAACTTACTGGGTTCAATACAAGTTCAAAAATGTTACTGGAGAAAATAATTGAATTTGAGATAAATATACCTCCTGAGTCAGATGGTTTCCTTCCTGAAAAGAAGTAGGCCAGGGAAGTGCAGAAGTGTTAGTCTTAATCTTTCAAAGCTCTCTTGATTAGAGAATTCTTGACCTTTGACTACAGGCCTCTCTGGCCATTCATGACTGCTTCTTCACTGCTGTTTGCCTAGAATGGTGAGGCTTTCTGATGCACTAATGCTGCTGTTACTGTACACTAAACATTAAAACAATTGAGTAATCCATTCAATGATGCTATGTTGGGGCACTGTAGATTGTCTTTTGATAAGCACATGAGGGAAAAAGGAATGGAAGGTTATGCTGACGGTGTTAGATAAAGGGGGGTGGGAACAGACTCCTGTGAAACATAAAGATTGGTATGGCCCAGTTGGGTCGAATGTCTGTTCTTGTGTTGTGCTTTCTGTGTAATTCTCCATGTTCTTAATGTCAACTTTAAAATTGGCATTATTAAGTTGAAGGTAAGTGTGAGCAGATTTGTAATTTGCCTTTAATTGGGATTTCACAACAAATTTACAAAAAACATTAAACTGGCCCAAGTGCATTGACAAAAAATCTGCTGATTCCAATATACAAAGCTCCTACTTATTGATCTGCATTTATCATTTGTACCAGCTGTAATGTGCAGATGAACTTAACTCTATGCATTCCCCCATGAACTGATTGACAATATGGCAAATTTACTCTGTGCTTATCCTGTTGTTTGTTCTGATTTGTTAAGATTTGCACATGGAGATGGGTTTGGAATGATAGCCTGCTGTGCCTGCCACATAACAGCTACAACAATGAGTTGTATCTACATAGCATGTTTAATGCATTAAAGTTATCCAAGGTACTTCACAAGATTGTTCTCAAGCAAAATTTGGTATTGAGCCGTATATGGCCAAAAGCTTGGTCAAAGAGGTAGGTTACAAGGAGCATCTTAAAGGAAGAGAGAAGAGTAAAGAGGTGGAAAGCGTTATAGAGGAAATTTTAGTGCTTAGGGCCTTAGCAGCTGAAAGCATGGCCAACAATGGTAGAGTAATTCAAATCAGGGACACTCAAGAGAGCAGAGATAAATGAGTTGAATGGAGATATCTCAAAGGGTTATACGGCTTTTGGACTTTACAAAGATAGGGAGGGGAAAAGGGATTTGAAAATAAGGATGAGAATTTTAAAATGAGACATTGCTTGACCAGGAGCTAATATAGGTCAGCAAGTACAGGGGTGACAGGTGAACTGGACCTGTAAAGACATGGACAACAGGGTTTTGGATGGCCTCAAGTTTATTTGAGTATAGAATATGAGACACCAGTCAGATCAAGTTTACAAGTAACAAAGGCTTCAGCAGAAGATGAACTGAGGCATGGGTGGAGCCAGGCAACATTTCGGAAGTGAAAATAGGTGGGGTGTGGGTGTCACTTTTAAAATTTAGTACCACAAAATTAAATACTGTACACTATTATCGCACTCTACCTTGGTGCTTTTATGAGTTTTTTGAGGAATGAAATATTGTGATAAAGTTGTGTTGCATAGTAGATATTGAAAATATTTTGTAGTGAGAAGCAGAAATGAGCAGACTTGCTGATCAAGAAAACACAGATACACTTGTGAACCAGTCTTTATGCTCTGGCCTCTTAAAAGTTGTGTCATACAGAGACACCCTGAGGGCTCCAATGCTTCTCACTGACAGTGAAGACATGTGTTGTTCAATCATTCCACTTTCTTGCTAAGGAGTAATTTGATCGTTCTACCCCTGTGAGATTATTGATAAAATAGAATCAAATTACTCCCCTTGTATGAAATAATGATATTGAATAATAATATCATGCTCCCAGGCAGGAGAAAGTCTTCTAATTTTTCTACAGAATGGAAAAGATCTTGTGCAGCTTATCTAGGTTGTAAGTTTTGAATATTTCCCCCAAATATGAATTTACTGTCACTGTGTTCACATGGTGCAATGTATAGAAAATGTTAATGAAGCAGTTATCATCTGCTCAGTGTTGTAAATAACCAATAGAATATTTTCCTGTCAAATTAGCAATATTGCCTGATGTTGTTAATGTAAAATTTGTACCCTCTAGGTCCTATAGGCTACACACAAATTAATATCGCACTGTATTGTTGCTGCCCTTAATATTAATGACCCATGCCGCATATATATCGGGTGATATTTGTAGCCAGATGCCAACAATAAGCATCATCATTTTACTAGGAACTTTGTGTGATTGTTTGGTGAATTAATTGGTGAATCGTGTAAGAGAAAAAATATCATGTATGGTTGAGGGGGAGGGTTGGCAGGGGTGGAGGGAGGAGGGTTAAGGGGCCCAGAAACAGTAGAAGAACCAGGGCGAATAATTTCTCTCCCTGGCCCTGATGGAGGACAGGTTGAAAAGTGGAATTAAGGCCACAACAGATCAGCCACGATCTTAGTGAATGATGTAGCAGGCTCAATGACCCAAATGGCCTGCTGGTGCTTCTACTTATTATGATCTTTTCATCTTATAAAGTCTACAATTATTTGTATCACCATCTACTATGTTGGAAAGTTTTGTATCATCTACAAACTTTTCAATGCTCTCCCCTACACCCAAGTCTAGGTCATTTATAAACATTGAAAATATAGTAATGAACACCACTGTGAACCATCTCCTGGGTTGAAAAAAATCCATCCACCACCCTATTCATCCTTCATTGAATCAATTCCATATCCATACTGCTACCATCTCTAAACTACTTGGGATTCTATCTTCTTAACAAGCTTCCCATATGGAACTTTGCCTAATACCATCTGAAAGTCCATAAATGCAACATCTACTATACTACCTTGATAAACCTTCTCTATTACCTCATCAAAGAATTCAAACAGGTTAGCCAGACATGATTTGTCCTCTAACAATCCTCTCCATGATTAAACCATGGCCTATACTGTCCTGCTTTCTTGAACAATGGTAAAACATTAGAATTATAGAATGGTTACAGCATAGAAGGAGGCCATTCAGCCTGTCATGTCTATGTTGGCTCTATGCAAGAGCAATATGTGTGCCAAGTGCCACAACCAGCTTTTTTCCTGCAGCCCTGCAAATATTTCCTCAACAGATAATGATCCAAGTCTCTTTTGAAGGTCACAATTGAATCTGCCTCTGCCATAGTGTTAGGCAGTGCATTCCAGGTCCTAAAAATTCACTGCATGAAGAAGTTTCTCCCCACATTGCCATTGTTTTCTTTTCTAATCACCTTAAATTTGTGTCCTTTGTTTCTCAATCCTTTCACCACTGGAAACAGTTTCTCCCTATCTACTCTGTCTAGATCCCTCACAATTTTGAATATCCCCATCAAATCTCCTCTCAATTTTCTCCTCTTCAAGAAGAACAGCCCCAGTTTCTCAATCTATCTACGTAACTGAACTTCCTTATCCATGGAAACATTTTCGTGAATCTTTTCTGCACCCTCTCTGTTACCTTCACAGTGGTGCCCAGAACTGGATGCAATACTCCAGTTGAGGCCAAATCATGTTTTATACAGGCTTATCATAACTTCCTTGCTTTTATACTCTAAATCCTTTTTATATAGCCAAGATCATGTATGCTTTATTAACCACTTTCTCAACATGCCCTGCAACTTTTAATGATTTGTATATACCCAGGTCCCTCTGCTCCTGCACCCCCTTTAGAATTATGCCTTTTATTTTATATTGCCTCTCTTCATTCTTCCAAACTAAATGAATGTCTTCACACTTATGCACATTAAATTTCATTTGCCACTTGTCCACCCATTTCACCAACCTGTCTATGTTCTTTTGAAGTTTAACACTAACCTTCTCATACTTCTAAAATGTATGTTATCCACAAATTTTGAAATTATGCCCTGGATACCAATGTCTAGGTCATTAATATATATCAGAAGAGAAGGGGTCCCAACACTGGCCTCTGGGCAACCCAACTATAAATCTTCCTCCTCCCCCAGCCTGAACCACCATTCTGTTTCCTGTCACTCGGCCAATTTCTTATCCATGTTGCTACTGTTCCTTTCATTCCATGAGCTGTAACTTTGCTCATGTTGTATGGCAGTTTATCAAATGCCTTTTGGAAGACCATGTAACCACATCAACAACATTACCCTCATCAACCCTCTGTTACCTCATCATAAAACTTCAGCAAATTAGTTAAACATGATTTGCCAGTAAATTAACCTGCATTTGCCCAAGTGACTGTTAATTTTATCCCGAATTACCATTTCTAAAAATCTCCCCACCACCAAGATTAAACTGACTGGCCTGTAGTTGCTGGGCTTATCCTTACTCCCTTTTATGAACAAGGGTGTAACATTTGCAATTCTCCAGTCCTCCAGCACCATCCCATATTTAAAGATTAGAAAATTATGGCCAGTGCATCTACAATTTCAATCCTTACTTCCCTCAGTATGTATGGATATATCTCATCTGATCCTGGTGCTGCATTAGCTTTAAGTACAGGCAGCCTATCCAATACCTCCTCCTTATCAATTTTAAACCATTCAAGTGTCTGAATTACCTCCTCTTTCACCATGAATTGGACAGCTTCTTCTTCCCTGGTAAAGACAGATGCAAAGTATTCATTTTATACTTCACCCATGCCCCTCTCCTCCATGTGTAAAAACCCTTTCAGGTCCCTATTCGGCCCCACTCCTCCTTTTACGACCTTTTTACTATTTATATGCTTGTAGAAGACATTGCGATTCCCTTTCCTGCTAGCTGCCAATCTCTTCTCATTAGTAACCCTCAGTCCTCCAACACCTCTTTTTTAACAGTCCTTCCTGACTGAGAATTATTTGCTTCTACTCTGATTCAACAGGTTCTGAGATGGCTGTTAACTCCACTGTTTGATTTGCAGACTCTGCCACATGTGGGACAGGTGGTGCTTGAAGGGTCAGATAGATGAGTTGTTTGGAGGTTTATGCACTCTCTCCGATGCCTTGATTTTGTATCAGCTTGTTTTTCACAAAGTCTCACAGTGTGTTTGGTGCCATCCCGAATGAACCTTCTCCATGTTGAAGAGTCACAAGCCAGGGACTCCCATGAGTCGGTGTGATGTTTGACCTCTTCGGAGATGCTTTGAGGACATCACTGAAGCATTTCCGCTGTCCTCCTGGGAGTCTCCTGCTGCAACCGGGTTCCAAATAGAACAGTTGCTTTGAGAGTCTGGTTATTAGGCATATGAATGACTTGTCCATCCCAACAGAGCTGATTTTGAGAGACTAGCATCTCAATGCTGTTGTCCTGCCTTTCTTGCTGCTGAATTTGGAGGATCTTGGGAGGGCACCTTTGGAGGTACTTCTCCAGTACTTTGAGGTGTCCAAGTCTCTAAAGCATATAGGAACGTGAGGATCACTGCTTCCTGATAAACAGTGACCTCAGTCTTAGGCTTGAAATCCTGGTCCTCAAATACTCTTTTTCTCAGTTGGCTGAAAGCTGAGCTGGCACATTGGAGGCGATGAAGAACTTTGTTTACTACATCAAGTGGAGGCCCCTAAAATATGGAAAATGATTATATTTCCTAGGATCTCACTACTGATTAAATCGATGGAGGGAGTTGTTGTTCTTTGGTAGCAGGTTGATGGAGGACATTAATAGTTTTCTGGATGATTACTGAAAGACCCATTTTCTCATATGTTTTGGAGGAGGAGTTGACAATGACCTGGAGCTCAGATTTTGACTGAATGCACACACAAGTTCCATCTGCATGCTGAAGTTCAATGACTGAAGTTGGAGTGATTTTGGTTTTGGCTTGAAAGTGGCATAGGTTGAACAATTTTGCGTCTGTTCTGTAAATTATCTCCACACCCGTGCGTAGTTTGCTGGGGCCAAGGTGCTGAATTGCAGCAAGGAAGATGGAAAGGGGAGTTGATGCGATGACACAGCCTTGTCTGACCCCGATCTTCACTGAGATAGGGACTGTGGTTGTTCATTGGTGAGGATCACAACTTGCATCTCATCGTGGAATAGGCGGAGGATGGTGACAAATTCCTGACAGCAGCCAAATTTGAGGAGGACATCACTGTAGACCAAGTCGAAGGTTTTGTGAGGTTGAAAAAGGCCATGTGCAGTGTTCGGTGTTGTTCCTTGCATTTTCTTGGATTTGCTGTGTAGTAAAGTTTGTGCCTGTGCTGCCTCTCAATGGACGAAAACTGCACTTCGACTCTGGTAGGAGCACTTCAGCCACTGGGAGGAGGCATTGAGGAGGATCCTTGCAATGATCTTCCCTATGGTTGATAACAAGGAGACTCCAGGTGTCTTACTGGTGGATTCAGTGCTATGGTTTTAGTTTTATTGAAGGGGTGTAGTGCAGAGGTGGGGGTTTTTTTGGGGCGTGGATTGTGGGTCGAGAAATGAGAGGGAAGTAGGCATTGGAGAGAGAGCAAGGGTGGGGAGGCCAGCTCGAGGCAAGCAATGGACCCTGCAGGCTCGGGGGACCGGGGTCAAGCGACAAGCTGCAGTATTGGCAACGCACCCTTAGTCTCCAGGGAACTGGCAGCAGCGGTGAGCCCTGCCCCAGAGGGATAGAACAATATTTAGAGGAGTGTCTGGGAGCAGGAGCCATGGATTATGTGGAGAGCAGGTGGGAGAAGGAAGAGGAAGGGGCTTGAGGGCAGAGAGGAGGGCAGCCAGGGTCTCCCTACTAGAACAAAGAGCTGGGGGTGGGAAGACTCAGGAGGGCTGGTACGAGCAACAGGAGGGAGAGAAAGTCTGAGGGACGGGTCAGTGGGATGTGAATAGAAGACAACTGTAGCAAGAACCTGGAAGGATGAGGGGATATTGTAGGGTAGAATCTGGTGAGTGGAAATGGAGGTGCAGGGTGGATGAATTTGGGGATTTAAGTAACCTGCACCCCTGCGACCAATTACAAGCCAGTGTTTGATCATGCACAGACCATGTTAATATTTCACAGCAGAGCCTGACCTCCAATGGTCTTGGAGCCTCCTTGCAATTGGACCAAGGCCCTGCTCTGCTGAGACCATGTGGAAGTCAGTATGCAACAACCGCCCCACATTAAAAAACTTCCACACAGGCATTTTCCATTTGTCAAAATGAAGTTTGGGACCTGGAACGTCAGGGTCCTTATGAACAAATCCAATCCCAACAGTGACAGACCTGAGCACTGCACTGCCATCATAGCTCAGAAACTCAGGCACCTCAACACTGTCACTGCCGTCCTAAGTGAGACACAAAGTGTAGCAGAAGTGCAACTGAAGGAGCAAAGTGGGTACACCTTTTTCTGGAAGGACCTTCCAGAAGAGGAATGACACCTTCACAGGCTGAGCTTCACCATCAAAAATGAGCTTGTCTGGTACCTCAGCAACTCCTTGTCTGGGTTAAGCAAAGTACTCATGACTGCCCAGCTAACTGTCACTGTTATCAGCGCATGTGATCCTACACTTGAGGCAACAGACAAGGAATTCTACACTGACCTTGAGCAACTCCTAGCCTGAGTCCCAGCAGGCGATAAACTGATCCTTCTTGGAGATTTCAAAACCAAAGTCCAGAAGGATATAAATCTCTGGAAGGTTGTGACGGTCAAGGAAGGAATATGGAAAGCAAACTCCAACCAGTCCTCCTCCTGTCAAAATCTCTAAAACATGATCTTGTCATAAACAACACCCTGTTCGCCAGTGAGATAAAAACAAGACCTCATGACAACACCCACAAGCCTTTGACTTGGCCTACCATGAAGTCTAATGGTGTATCCTCCTCAAATTTGGCTGCTGTCAGGAATTTGTCACCATCCACTCGCTACCTATTCCACGATGAGATGCAAGTTGTGATCCTCACCAATGAACAACCACAGTCCCTATCTCAGTGAAGATCGGGGTCAGACAAGGCTGTGTCATCGCATCAACTCCCCTTTCCATCTTCCTTGCTGCAATTCAGCACCTTGATCCCAGCAAACTACTCACGGGTGTGGAGATAATTTACAGAACAGACGCAAAATTGTTCAACCTATGCCACTTTCAAGCCAAAACCAAAATCACTCCAACTTCAGTCATTGAACTTCAGCATGCAGGTGAAACTTGTGTGTGCATTCAGTCAAAATCTGAGCTCCAGGTCATTGTCAACTCCTCCTCCAAAGTATATGAGAAAATGGGCCTTTCACTAAACACTCAGAAAATTATTAATGTCCTCTATCAACTCACTACCGAAGCACAACAACTCCCCCCATCGATTTAATCAATAGTGAGATCCTAGAAAATATAAATCATTTTCCATATCTTGGGAGCCTCCCCTTGATGAAGGCAGACATAGTGGATAAAGTTCTTCATCGCCTCCGATGTTCAAGCTATGCCACCTTCAATCCAAAACCAAAATCACTCCAACACTAGCACCTATTCTACTCTATCATTGTTCGAACAAGGGACCACAGAAATATTCACATCACTCTTGTCATGACAGATACCGATGACTGCTGGTCTGATCACTGTCTTATCTGATCCACAATCCCCATTAGGCTGCCCCCAAACAGTGGAGGCAACAGTGGAAGCAATGCTGAAAGAAAATTAACACTGAAGACCTCAAAGATTCCACCATGATGCCCTTTACTGCTATCTTCTCAATCTCCAGCTACAGTGTACCCAGAGTGCCCAGTCAACCCTAGAGTTCACCATAACAAGCTCCTGCTGTGAGGTCCTTCGTCTCTCTAACTGGAAACTCCCCAACCAGCAGAATTTCAATTTGCTCTTTATATGTGTCAGCCTATCTCAGTTGGTAGCACCCTTGCCTCTGTGTCACAAGGTTCTGGATTCAAGCCCACTCTAGTTTGAGTACAAAAATCAAAGCTAAAACTCCAATGTAGCACTGAGGGAATGCTGCACTGTCAGAGGTACTGTTTTTTGGATGAGATGTTAAACTGAGGCTCAATCTGCCTGCTTCGGGGGATGTAGAAGATCCTATAGCACTATATTGAGGAAGACTGGAGGAGTTATCCCCACTGTCCTGGCTAATACTTAGCTGGTTTGACATAAACAACCAAGAGATACAGGACCTAATCGAGCATAAGTGAAAAGCTTTTGCAGACTCTACCACTGCTTAAGAGAAAAGCAGCAGCCCTACAGGCATCTGAAAGCAGCAGTACAAAATAAAACTCCTGAGTTAAAGAACAAATGGTGAGTAGAAGGAGCACTGAAGATCCAACAACTCACAGACACCAATGACATGCATGGTTTCTTCAGCACTGTCAAGATGATCTATGGCCCAAGCACTCAAGAGCCCACCCTGCTGAGAGACAAGCATGGAGGGAAGCTCCTCAAGGACAGGGAGGCAGCCAGTGCTTGCTGTGCAGAAAAGTTTGAAGAACTCCTCAACCAAGACTCTGTCTTTGACTCAATTCCATTATTCAGTACCCTGTCCACTAGTCTCGGTGTCGCCCCAGTCTGGAGCGAAGTCATTCAACAGCTGAAAAACAAAGCCTCTGGAACAGATGGAATCCGAGCTGAAATTGTGACAGAGATACAGTCCTGGCAGGGCTGCACAACCTCATATCCCTCATCTGGGAGGAGGAGTGCATGCCAGGGAATCTCTGGGACACTGTGACCATGATTATATTCCAGAAAGGAGACAAGTACTCCCTTCAGCACCACTCCTGTATCCAATAATGATTGAAAGATTGTGACCAATGCCTCTGCTATGTCTGCTTTTGCTTCTTTTGACACCCTAGGATGTATTCCATCCAGACCAAGTGACTAGCTCACTTTCAGTAATGTTAATCCATTTAGTGTATCTTCAATTTCCATTATTATCATGTACATAAATTCCCTCTCCTCTCTTAGGGTAACCTTCACATTATCCGCTTTCTATGTGAAGACATTTGCACTACCTCTGCCTCTGCTTACATGAGGATTTAACTTTGTATTCTGAATAGACACAACTTTTCTCCTAGCTTACCATTTACACATCAGGCACTACAGATGAAGGAAAAAAAATAAAAGATGTAAAATAATTAAACCAGGAGAGAGAAATAAGAAATGTAATAAGATGCACAGGTTGGATATTTGGCCTAAATAAGTGTCTTTATAATATGCGTGGAGTGTAAGAAAGAAATAAAACCTGCATTTATATAGCACTTTTCACAACCACTGATATCTCAAAGCCCTTTACAGTTAATTAAGTAGTTTTGAAGGGCAGACCCTGTTGTAATGTAGGAAACAAGGTGGCCAATATTTACTCAGGGAATTGCCACCATTAATTTGATAATGACCAAATAATCTATTTTTTGTGATGTTGATTGAGGGATTAGCTAGGACAGTGGGGATAACTCCTCCAGTCTTCCTTAAAATAGTGCTGTAGGATCTTCTGCACCCCCGAAGCAGGCAGATTGAGCCTCAGTTTAACATTGCATCCAAAAGATGCAATGTTAAACTGAATGTTAGCTTTGATTTTTGTACTCAAACCCTGGAGTGGGCTTGAATCCAGAACCTTGTGACACAGGGGCAAGGATGCTACCAACTGAGATAGGCTGACACATATAAAGAACAAATTGAAATTCTGCTAGTTAGGGAGTCTGTTACTTGGGGAATTAGGAAGCTGGAATTTGCATACTAGTCAGAGATACATCACATTAGATGATCATCTACGGGATAGGGAAGTGTTGGTACGTGTCATTACCTGAAACAATGAGTAAAGCAGTACAACTGGGAAATAGATAGCTGCTGATCATATAGTCATATGAATGATCTAAAACAAAAACAGAAAATGCTGGAAAAACTCAGCAGGTCCGATCGCATCTGAGTTAATGTTTTGAGTCCGTCTGACTCTTCAATCTATATGAATGATCTAGGCTGCTTTCCTGAGATGCCTAGAGGAAAAAAAGGTTAACCTGATTAATTAGACAAGCCAGAACTCAAACAGTGTACGCACATCCTGATAAGGGAAAATGAAACTGGGAAGGAGCTAATCAGGACCATTCCGATAGTTTGGTGGTGGTGAGGCCATGTGACTAAAAGGGGTATAAAAATAAAAAATGAAGCAAGCATCTAGTATAGAGATTATAACAGTAAAAGTTGGAGCTACACAGTAGGTCAGGTAGCATCTATGGAATGAGAAATAGGGTTAATGTTTCATTGGAACCATAGAGTCAGAGAAATTTGCAGCAGCACAGGAGAATATTTGGCTCATTGTGTCCATGCCGGCTAACAAGTAGCCATCAGGCCTAATCCCACTTTCCAGCTCGTGGTCTGGAGCCCTGTAAGTAATGGCACCTCAAGTGAGTATCCAAATACTTTTTAAATGCAATGAGGTTTTCTGCCTCCACCATCTTTTCAGGCAGAGTTCTGGATCCCCACCTCCTCTGATGAAAACATTTTCCCTTGAATCCTCTCTTAACCTCCTACCCTAAATCCTGGTTGTGGATCCTCTCAACCAAGAAGAACAGGACTTCCCTATCCACACTACTAGACTCCTCATAATTTTATACACTTTAATTAGATCACCCCTCAGCCTCCTCTGTTCAAAACAAAATAACCCTAGCCCATCCAATCTTCCCCAATAACTAAAATTCTCCAGTCCAGGAAACATCCTTGTAAATCTCCTTTTTACCCTCTCTACAGCAATCACATCTTTCCTATTAGAGTGGTAACCAGAACAGCACATGTACTCCAGCTGTGGCCTAACTAGTGTTTTATACAGTTCCAGCATTACCTCCTGGCTCTTATATTCTATGCTTTAGCTAATAAAGGCAAGTATCCCCTATGCCTCCTTGACTGCATTATCTACCTAGCCAAACCACCTTCAGGGATCTGTGGACAACAATCTTATGTGTACTTTTAGACTTAACAGATGGGAAGAAAATCACACCAAGCTAAATTGGATCATTCAATCAACTGGAGACAGGACTAGTCTTTTGCTTCAATCATGTCTTAAAGGCTTAAAACAACTGCTTTGATTCCTATTTTTTCACAAGATTCCTTCTCAACCATTGCTATGTAAACTTCCTTTAACAATGCCAGCTGATAATATATAATGTCACATTTCCCTCCTAACCTTCCTTTGTTTGGGTAATTAATTGTTGATGCATAGAACTTTGTTCAGCCCACTTCAAATAACTAAACAAACTAGACAAATCTGCCAGTGGAATCTGAACCTAGCTTTGATATGAAGTGTTAGTGAGAAAGACTCCATTCAAGGAGGACAATCTTTCAAGAAGCATGACTTCTGTCTCTGCATGTAGTAACAATGCCAATGTACCTATCAATCTTCTGTTCAGTGTTTTCCAAAGGTTCATAAGCATATTCAAAACAAACAGTGAAAGACAAGGCTAATCATCAAAACAGCATGGTTTGAGAATCTGCAATTCATTAAGATCGCTTCTGGATGATTGTGGTAATTTGAGGTGCAATACACCTTTAAGAGAATGTGAGCAGATTGACCACGTGACTGTATTACCCAATTGCTGTGTAGCATGGGCTACAATGTTAATCAGTGGTTTAGAATAGTCTGGTTTGAGAAGTACACATTGGGCAGAATTTTGCCTTTGATGGGCAGGCAGCCGATCGCCGCCGCCGAAATGGGCCCCGCCGCCATTTTAAGTGGGCGGACCTTAATTGGCCTGCCCAGCGGGCCGCCCGACGGGAAGCGCTATGTGCTTCCTGTGTGGGGGTGGGAGGGATTCCTCAACTGTCAGAGTGCACTCTTTAGCGCATGCGCGGGAAAGAGCGCACATCTCCCTGAGACTAAGTGTTGCCTCAGGGAGATCACTGACAGTGTTTCAAACGTCAAAAATAGAATAATAAAAAAATTATTAACATGTCCCCCTCATGTGACAATGTCACACGAGATGGGACATGTTAATAAATATCATAAAAACTTTATTAAACTTTTAAAAAATAGACATGAAACCTCATCCCGCCGGTGGATGAGGTTTCATGTTTTTCCAGAAGCCATCTGGGGCTCCTGGCCTGCCCACCAACCTTAAGGTTGGACGGGCAGGGCCTTTAATTGGCTTAATTATCCTGTAAATGGCCTCAATTGGCCATTGACAGGTCGGTGGGCGGACAGCTGATTTCACTATCCGCCCGCCTTCCTGAATATTTAAATGGGGCGGGATAACGTTGGGGATTTCCTCCAACGTCATCGCACGTAATTTTCGCGTAGGCGAGCGGGCCCCGCCCCCAGCTCACCGACGGAAAAATTCTGCCCATTGTGTTAGTGCTCTGTTACTTGTGTTAATTAACAGCATGTGCTTCAGCTCACATTGGTCTCTGCGTCTGCAGTATATTGTTTACCAACTCACTCCCCAGTAGATAGGCCCATAACCGTGTTCACTGAGAAAAGCGACCCAACAGAAGGAACATAACAACTGGCGATAAGGCAAAACACGACCAGTCGACGACACCAAAGAAAGCCACGGAAATTAAACAGTAGTAAATCAGCCATATCTTACAAGGTGATTGTGAGTACAGTCTTCAACATAGTTGTCGAAGTTATCTCCCTCTGGTATGCCACAGTTTGGCCGTATCGAATCATTTGATCGGAACACCAATGACTTGTCACATTATATTGTTCTTCTTTTTGACCAACAACATATCAGAGGAGGAGAAGAGGCGAGCGATTCCCTTATCAACATGTGGCAATAAAACATATGGCCTAATTGGTAGTCTAACGGCACCTAACGCCCCAGATTCCAAGAGCTTTGATGAGTCAGTAAATCTTGTGAAAAGCCACTTTTGAAATCCTTTTAAATTTAATTTGAGGTGTTGCACCCCTGGAGAGACAGTTGCTTGCTATGTAGCAGCCTTGAAACAACTGACAGAGCACTATGAGTTTGGGATGTCGATTAACAACATGTTAAGAGACTGATTAATATGTGGGATTAATGAAGATGCCATTCAAAAAAGGTGGTTGTCAGAAATCAATTTAGACTTCAGTAAGTCGACGGAGTTGGTGCTCGCAATGGAGAGCGCAGTCAGGGATTCAGAAGCAAACAAGGGAGCACAAAATGGCGCCATCCTTCACGTCGGGAGGGAAGCACCGGTTAGAAATGGGACGGAAGTGTAGAGCTCCACGGAAAGGCAAGAAACAGCCACCATTAACAGATCAGCAAAAAGCAATGGTTTAATAGAGAAACCCCACAATAATAAACGGCACAAATGGAACCAGACAGCCTATAAGCAAATGACAATTTAAAAGAATCAAGTGTTTCTACTGCCATCGCAACGGGCACATTTTGCGATATTGTAAAGACAGGTTAAGACAAAATTTCAAGCAAAAAGGTAGAAATCGTGAAATCCACATAATAGAGGAACCAGAAGAAACAGAGTCAGATATTTACTCACCACACAACTTAAAAATGGATGAAATGGAGCAAATCTACATGACAGTGAAAGTCAACTTGAAACCCATCTGAATGGAGGTGGATACAGGGGCATCCACGACAATTATAGGGGAACATACATTCAAATATCTGAATGGAGGAGACCACCCATTAAATCTGGAAAATCAGATACTAAATTAAATCAAAACTGGTGAAGACATATGAGTAAGAGGCTTATGCAAGGTTCTAGTACAGTATGGAAGCCAGTCTGTTCATTTACCCCTGATAGTGATAGCAGGGGAGGGTCCAAGTCTACTTGGTTGGATATAGCTTAAGGAAATAAAGTTGGAATGGACCGAGATTTTTCAACCCAGAATGAAAGATCTGCAAGAATTATTACAGAAATAAGCCTCCATTTTCAGGGAGGAGCTTGGAAAGATTCAGGAGCTGCAAGCTAAAATCCAGATGGATCCTGAGGCAATCCCCAGATTCATGAAGGCGAGGCCAGTGCCCTGTGCACTGTGAGAAAAAGTTGATGTCAAATTAGACAGGCTGGAAAGGTTGGGACTCTTACAAACTGTACAATTTTCTGAATGGACAGCGCGCATAGTTCCAGTACTAAAGCCTGACCAGAGCGTGTGAATTATGCGGGGACTACAAATTGACCGTTAACAAAGGCCAGAATTTTTCCGTTGGCGAGTTGGAGGCGGGGCCCACTCGCCGACGTGAAAATCATGTGGGATGACGTCGGGGGTTTCCCGAACAGAAGGTGAACAGAAGGCACTCCGAGGTGCAGAGAAATCCATGGATCCAGATTCCAACACTGGGCAGCCGGGGATAAACTTCACGCTGTTTGGGTTTGGTGTGTCCTGGGTCTGAATAAACATACTTATCGAGGGAACGGAGAATGAAGGTGATCTTAATAATTTTTTTATTGTTCTATTTTTCAAGTTTTTCAAACTGTCAGCGCTCTTCCTGAGACAGCACTTAGTCTCAGGGAGCAGTGCGCTCTTTTGTGCGCATGTGCAAGAGAGCGCACTTTGACAGTTGGGGAATCCCTCCCCCCCGCACAGGAATCGCATAGCGCTTCCCATCGGGTGGCCCGCTGGGCAGGCCTTAATTAGCCTGCCCACTCAAAATGGCGGCGGGCCCCGTTTTGATTAGACAGGCATCCTATATTGAAAATTGATGAAACAAAAACAGAAAAAGCTGGGAAAACTCAGCAGGTCTGGCATCATCTGTGGAGAGAGAAACAGAGTTAACGTTTCGAGTTCATATGGCCCTTCTTCAGAAGGTAGGCAAGCTGCTAGGGAAACCACATATACGAAGCTCAACATGAGCTATGCTTACCAGCAAGTTGAACTAGACAAGGCCTCTCGGGGCTTTGTGACTAGCGGGTTATACCAATATACCTGGTTACCCTTCAGGGTCTCATCAGCTTGTGCCATTTTCCAATGGACAATGGAAAATTTACTTCAAGGTTTGCCCCATGTTGTGGTTTATCTCGAAAATGCCCTAGTAACAGGGCTAACTGATGAAGAACACCTGGCTAACCTGGAAGAGGTATTGAAGCATTTCTCACAAGCTGGAGTATGTTTGAAAAGAGAAAAACGTATCTTCCAAGCAAAAGAAGTGCCTGGGTCATAGGGTCAACTCGCAGGGCATTCACCCAGTAGAAGACAAAGTGAGAGCTACTTGTGAGGTGCCAACACCGGAAAATGCCGCAGAACTCAAGCCTTTCTTGGGGATGATAAATTATTATGGCCGTTTTCTCCCAAACTTGTCAACAGTGCTGACTCCATTATACAGTTTGCTCAAGAAAAACCACAGCTGGTCTTGGCAAGCTCCACAACAAGAGGTTTTTATGGCAATAAAGCAGTTGCTACATACATCGGCCCTGTTTGTACATTCCGATCCAAAGAATTAATTTTGACCTGTGATGCATCCCCTTACGGAGTAGGGGCAGTACTCTCCCACCAGGTGGCGTATGGCTCTGAACGGCTCATTGGTTACGTCTCAACAACACTCAGTTTTGTAGAACAATGAAACTCACATATAAAGAAAGAAGGCTTTTCTATTATATTTGGCGTTAAGAAGTTCCAGCGATACATCCATGGTCGCCACTTTACCATTGTATCCGATCACAAGCCACTATTAGGCTTGTTTGGGGGAGATAAGGCAATGCCCCCAGTTGCCTCTGCATGCATCCAAGGGTGGGTACTGATTCTAGCTGCTTACGAATATATTTTTATCCATCGGCCGGGAAGCCAAATTGCAAATGCCAACGCACTGAGCCGATTACCTCTAAAAGACAGCAATGTGAATGTCCCAATACCTCAAAAACTTGTCTTGTTGGTAAACTTTCTGGATTCGTCACCAGTCATGCCAAACAAATAAGAGAGTGGACAGACCACAGTCCAGTTTTGTCTCACATAAGGAAACAAGTCTTGCAGGGACGGTCTAAAGGGCCAAGGTCTGACGAAATGAAGCCCTATTTTAACGGGAGATACAAGCTCACCTGCCAGGATGGCATCTTGCTGTGGGGAACGAGAGTCATTGCGCCTCCAAGAGGAAGACAACATTATTGACCGAATTGCGTAGTGCTCACCCCGGCATCTCTAGAATGAAAATGTTGGTGCGCAGTTACTTATGGTGGCCAGGGATGATACAGAATCAAAAACTTAGTCAAGAGCTGCATACAGTGCCAACAGGTACATAAATTGCCCCCTTCGGCTCCATTGCATCCCTGGGAATGGCCAGGAAGGCCATGGTTACGCCTCCATATTGACTACGTAGAACCTTTTTTGGGCACAATGTTCCTCTTGATTAAAGACGCTCGCTCGAAGTGGATGGACGTATACGAGATGAGATCACTCACATATGCTGCCACCATAGACAGACTGCGTCAGAGTTTTGCGATACACGAGTTACCAGAGATAATAGTGTCTGATAATGGAATGGCATTCACCAGCGGGGAATTCCAAAGATTTACAACTCTCAATGGCATAACACATGTTAAGGCTTCACCATACCACCCTGCATCCAATGGTTTGGTTGAGAGGGCAGTCCTGACCTTCCATTCCGGAATGAAAAAACTGGATGGAGACTCTATTGCAACTAGATTATCACATTTCCTACTCAGTTATGGACTATGCCACACACGACCACCGCAGAGTTATTGATGAAGAGGCATCTCAGGACACGAGTGAGTCTCCTAAGGCCGAATTTAGGGGGGAGGGTAGAGAGTAGTCAGGAGGCCCAGAAAAATGGATACGATTATCGTGAAAGAAACTTTACTGTTCGAGACACAATTTTTACAAAGAACTTTGGAGATGGGCCCAAATGGCTATCATATGAAGCCAGCGCTGTGGCAGGACCTCTTTCCTATCACATATCAGTTGAAGGTCAGATAATTAGGAGACACGTAGATCACCTCAGGAAAAGGGAAACAGATCTACAAGAAAGGATGCACCAAGCATTCCCGTTGGAGTCTGCACCTTATGTGGAAGGAACTCCACTTAGTTTGGAAGTGCCTGTAGGATCCATTGAGCCTGAGAGAGTCGAAGAAACAAACTTACAGGTTCCTACTGGACAGCCTAGTGGATAGGTGACTCCTGACGGGGAGGCCTTGGATAAACCATTCGAAGTCATAGAACTACGATGTTCAACACGTTTGAAGAAGCCTCCAGAGAGACTGAATTTGTAAATAATTTATTTATGTAAAGATTGTAAATTGTACTTTTGAGTAAAGGGGGAGGGATGTGGTAATCTGAGGTGCAATACACCTTTAAGAGAATGTGAGCAGATTGACTGTATTACCAAATGGCTCTGTAGCTCGGGTTACAATGTTAATCAGTAGTTTAGAATAGGGTCTGGTTTGAGAAGCATACATTGTGTTAGTGCTCTGTTATTTGTGTAAATAAACAGTATGTGCTTCACCTTACGTTGGTCTCTGCATCTGCAGTATTTTGTTTACCAATTCACTCCCCAGTAGATAGGCGTGCAACCGTGTGGCTGAGCAAAGCGATCCGACAGAAGGAACATAACAATGACCAATTGTGGGATAATCTAAGAACATAAGAACTAGGAGCAGGAGTGGGCAATTCAGCCCCTCGAGCCTGCCCCGCCATTCATTACGATCGTGGCTGATCTCATTTCGGCCTCAACTCCAATTTCCCGCCCTCACCCCATAACCTTTCAACCTGTTACTAATTAAAAATCTGTCTATCTCCTCTTTAAATTTATTCAGCGTCCCGGCATCCACTGCACTCTGAGGTAGTGAATTCCACAGATTCACGACCCTTTGAGAAAAGTAATTCCTCCTCATCCCTGATTTAAATCTACCACCCCTTAGCCTAAAACTATGGCCTCTCATTCTAGAATGCCCGAAAAGGGGAAACATCTGTTCCATGTCTACTTTGTCTATCCCTTTAGCATCTCATATACCTCAATTAGATCTCCTCTCATCTTTCTAAATTCTAGCGAGTATAGGCCTAAACTGCTCAATCTCTCCTCATAAGACAAGCCCCGCATCTCTGGAATCAATCTAGTGAACCTCCTCTGAACCGCCTCCAGTGCAACTACATCTTTCCTCAAGTATGGGGGCCAAAACTGTGCACAGTACTCCAGGTGCGGTCTCATCAATGCCTTGTACAGTTGCAACAACACTTCCCTATTTTTATACTCTATTCCTTTAGCAATAAATGCCAAAATTCCATTTGCCTTGCTTATTACCTGCTGTACCTGCATACTAGCTTTCAGCGATTCATGCACGAGGACACCCAGATCCCTCTGCACTGAAGCATTCTGAAGTTTCTCTCCGTTTAAATAATGTCGCCTTTTTATTCTTCTGACCAAAATGGATAACCTCACATTTGTCCACGTTAAACTCCATCTGCCAAATTTTGGCCCATTCACCTAACCTGTCCATATCCATTTGTAAATTTCTTATTTCTTCCTTGCAACTTACTTTCCCACCTATTTTGGTGTCATCTGAAAATTTAGCTATAGTACCTTCTATCTCTGAATCCAAGTCATTAATATAGATTGTAAATAGTTGGGGCCTAAGGACCGAACCCTGTGACACCCCACTAGTTACAGCTTGCCATCCAGAAAAAGACCCATTTATCCTGACCCTCTGCTTTCTCTTGGTAAGCCAATTGTCTATCCAAGCTAACATGTTACCCCTAACTCCGTGTGATCTTATCTTGTGCATTAATCTTTTGTGCAGCACGTTATCAAAGGCCTTCTGGAAGTCCAGATATACTACATATACAGGATCCATTATCTTGTCACATCTTCAAAGAACTCTAGCAAATTAGTCAAACATGATTTACTCTTCATAAAACCATGCTGACTCTGATGGATTGCATTTTGACTTTCCAAATGCCCCATTACTACTTCCTTAATAATGGATTCCAACAATTTCCCTATGACAGACGTTAAACTAACTGGTCTATAGTTTCCTACTTTCTGCCTCCCCCTTTTTTGAATAAGGGCATTATATTAGCATTTTCCCAATTCACTGGAACCTTTCCAGAATCCAGGGAATTTTGGAATATTATAGCCAATGCATCTACAGGCCATCCCATCCCTTAAATGACAGGACAGACCACTGAGGGTAAATTCAGTGATCCCTCATTTCCAGGATGAAAATGAGGGTTAGAGAACTGACACCAAAATATTTCAGCTGTATCTCCCACTCACATCAAGCACAACTGCAATCTGGGAATACTGGATCAATATCAATTTATGATTCATTGGTTAGTGTGATACACTAATAATACTTGTGTTCCAAACATCACCATTGATGTTACTTTTAAAGGCAAATGAACATTTCAACTGTTTAGTCACAGAATTATTTGTTGAATATTTTGAATTATGTGCTGTGCATAAGTCCACCCAAAAATCTTGCATTATAACAGCCACCAGAGATGAATTGGAGCTGGTGAAAAGATGCTTTTAAAAAGGCCTCATCATCATAAAGAAGTGTTTGACAAATCATTTTTAACTGTAGATAGAATCAAGGCTGAAATTGTAGTAAACCAGCACGTGTGAGCTTTCAACACATCCTTTTGGCCAAATGTCAACACCACAGGACTTCATATGATCAACCTATATAACATATATGAACCTGTAACCCTGAGCCTGGCTCCTGGGTGGGAAGGGGATCATATTCAGCAGCTTTAAGAGCGGCTGACATTGCACTGTGGAAAACTTAAAGTGGATACACAAATTAAAACAACTTTTCTGAGGGTTTTGACAACAAAAGTCCTTTTTAAAGCCTTTAGAAAAAGGCTGTATGGGACTTAACACTGGCTGCCAAAGAAACAAGGGCAGAAACAGGAATTTGTGGCCAAGGGATTAATCAATTGTGATCCCTCTAAGGGTTAGCAATGAGAACATGCTCTTACATCAGGCCCTTAGAAGCCTCTTCAACTTGGAATTGCCTGCTCACCAACTTTTTAAGATTTAATTAAAAGAAAGATACAACAGCCAGGCCATTGTGTGGGGCAAATCCTAGTTGGCCTCCTTTAAATGTGGTTAACAAGGCTCTGAATGAGCCTAATTGGCACTGCGGACAGTACTGCAGCTGAGCAGAGGCCCAAAGCTGTGTGCATGCTTTGGAAGACCTGGGGAGAGATGCAGAATAAGAAAAAATTTAGAGAAACTGCCAAGTGAAGGCTTCCCAGTGGTATCAATTACTTGATCCATTTGTCAAGCATACATGCTGTTTGGTCTTAACACCAATATTGGGCTGAATTCTTGGGCCCTGCCAAGAGCAGGAATGAAGGTAGATGGCGTCCAAAAATACTAGAGCTGGATGGCGTGCTGGTTTCCTGAACTGTTCCCAGCGCTGGCTATTTTTACAGAGCTGTGTTTGGGGCCAGCAATTCAGCCAATTAGGTTCATTCAGAGCCTTGTTAGCCACATTTAAAGGAGGCCAACTAGGATTTTCTCCACACAATGGCCTGGCTGCTTATCTTTCTTTTAATTGTAACTTCTTAAAAAGTTGGTGAGTGGGTACTTCCAAGCTGAAATGGCCTTTCAGTTACTTAGGGTGGATTTTTCTGTGTCCACTGGGTCTCTGCGCATCTCCCTGTTCTGCTGGCCCAGGGTCTCCATGGCATTCACCATCCTCCCCATGGAAACCTCCACGTGCACAAATGTGGGCACCGCTTCATCAGAGAGCAAGCAGATGCACTCCTCTGACTCATGTGCCACCCTGCTGAGGGCTTCCAACAGCTCAGCGTCATGTTCCCCCACATTCTGCTGACGCTCCATGATGACTTGGAAGACCAAATTCCAGGTTATCTGACTCAGACCTCACAGATGCCCCTTCCCCACAGGTCCTCTGAGTGCCAGGGAGCTCGGCTGAACATGCCTCCTCCTGCTGTGGACACATGGTTGTGCAGTAAGCACCAGGTTGTGAACCCAAGCCTGATCTAGATTGAGGTCTCACCCAAGTGTGTGACTCTGAGCTGGTGGAGGGTGTGGGTAAGCACTGTGATAGGCCTTCCAGGTCTTCCACAAACAGGAGAGAGAGCACATCCTGAGTGGGACACAGTCAGAGTGGGTATTGGCAATTTGGTGCAAAGCGGGAATTAGGTGCATAGGGAACGAGGTACTCTTTGCATTTTTTCCTTGCTATCCAACTTAAATCTTCAGAGCGTGCTGCAGCAGTAGAGGCTACAAGGGAAAGGAATCACTAGTAAGTAGTGGGTAAGGTATTTATTACTTTAATCGCTTATAATTTAAGGTCTTTTTGTGCTTTACAGTTTGTATATTCTACAGTAACGAGGATCAGGAAAGAAGGGCCCTAGAGTAATTGATTTAAAAGGTTTAATTTAAAGGGATAAGTCATAGCAGGAGCGCTCAAAGCCGTGGTGTGCTCCTCGTGCTCCATGTGGGAAGCCGGGGACATTTCCAGTGCCCGGAACCAGCATGTGTGCAGGAAGTGTGCCCAGCTGCAGCTCCTGGAAGCTCGGGTTTCAGAGCTGGAACAGCGGCTGGGGACACTGTGGAGCATCGGCAAGTCTGAGAGCATCATAGATAGCATGTTCAAAAAGGTGGTCATACCGAAGATGAAGGGGCTTGAGGAAGGAAGGGAATGGGTGACCACCAGACAGTCCAAGAGAAACAGGCAGGTAGTTCAGGAGTCCCCTGGTGTTCCGCTCACAAATCGATATTCCGTTTTGGAGGCTGATGAGGGTGCTGGTTCCTCCAGGGAGTGTGGACAAAGCCAAGCTTCTGGCACCACAAGCAGCCTGTCTGTACAGGAGGGGAGGAAGGGAGGAAGAGCAATAGTAATAGGGGATTCTATAGTCAGGGGAACAGATATGTGCTACTGTGGCCATCAACGGGACTCCAGGATGATATGTTGCCTCCCTGGTGCCAGGGTCCGGGATGTCACTGAACAGCTGCAGGGCATCCTGAAGGGGGAGGGTGAAAAGGCAGAGGTCATGGTACATGTTGGTATCAATGACACAGGTAAAAAGAGGGATGAGGTCTTGCATCAAGAATTCAGGGAGCAAGGAAGTAGACTAAAAAGCAAGTCCTCTCGGGTTGTAATCTCTGGATTACTCCCAGTGCCACTTGCTAGCAAGTTCAGAAATAGGAGAATAGCACAGATGAATACGTGGCTTAAGAGTTGGTGCAGGAGGGAGGGTTTTAGATTCCTAGATCACTGGGAGAGTTTCTGGGGAAGCTGGGACCTGTACAAGCGGGACGGTCTACATCTGAACCAGAGCGGGACTAACATCCTTGTGGGCGGCTTTGCTAGTGCTGCTGGGAGGAATTTAAATTAATTCGGCAGGGGGAGGGGACACAGAATGTTAGCAGAATAGGGACACATCATAATACAGTAAAACAATCAAGACAGAGGGAGTACAGCTGCATTAAGCTTCAAGGGAGTAAGGCAAGGCTAGATGGCCTCTACTTTAATGCCAAGAGTATTACAGGTAAAACGGATGAGTTAAGGATGAGGATTGATGTGGAATTATGATATAGTAGCCATCACTGAGACATGGTTGCGGGAAGGGCAGGATTGGCAGCTCAACATTCCGGGATATAGAATCTTCAGGCGAGACAGGGGAGGGGTAAAAGAGGAGGAGGAATTGCATTATTAGTTAAGGAGTCAGTTACTGCAATAAGGAGAGATGATATTTTGGAGGGGGCATCAAATGAAGCTTTGTGGGTAGAGCTTAGGAATAAAAAAGAGGCAGCCACATGGTTAGGTGTTTATTATGGGCCCCCAGAGAGTCAGTGGGAAATTGAGGAGCAAATATGTGCACAATTTGTGGAGTTGTGTAAAAACAATAAAAATAGGGTAATTATATTAGGTGATTTCAACTTTCCCAACATTAATTGGGATAGACATAGTGTTAAGGGCTTGGATGGAGTGGATTTCTTGAAATGTGTACAGGAGAACTTTTTAGGTTAATATGTAGAGGGTCCAACAAGGGACGGCACAGTGCTGGACCTAATTCTGGGGAATGAAGCCGGACAGGTGGCTGAGGTGGTGGTGGGGGAACATTTTAGTGATAACGACCACAACATGGTAAAATTTAAGCTTGTTATGGACAAAGAAATAGACAAGTTGCAAAAAAATGTTTTGGATTGGGGGAGAGCGGATTTTAGTAAAATAAGGCAGGATCTGGCCAAGGTAGACTGGGAACAGCTACTTGTGGGGAAATCTACAGAAAAGCAGTGGGGGGCATTCAAAAAGGAAATGGGGATGGTACAGGCTCAACATGTTCCCTCTAGGGTGATAGGAAGGAGTGACAAGCCCAGAGAACCATGGATGATCAGAGATATTCAGGTTATTTAAATGTAATATAATAATTTATTATTTAATTTCAAATGGAAAAATGACAGATGGAGTTTAATCCGGACAAATGCGAGGTAATGCATTTTGGAAGGTCTAATACAGGCAGGAATTATACATTAAATGGCAGAACCCTTAAGTGCATCGACGGACAGAGGGGCCTGGGTGTACAGGTCCACAGGTCACTGAAAGTGGCAACGCAGGTGGATAAGGTAGTCAGGAAGGCATATGGCATGCTTGCCTTCATTGGCAGGGGTATTGAGTATAAAAGCTGGGAAGTCATGCTGCAGCTGTATAGAACCTTGGTTAGGCCACACTTGGAATATTGCGTGCAATTCTGGTCACCACATTACCATAAGGATATGGAGGCGTTGGAGAGGGTGCAGAGGAGGTTTACCAGGATGCTGCCTGGTCTGGAGGTTATTAGCTATGAGGAGAGGTTGGAGAAACTCGGATTGTTCTCACTAGAGCGACGGAGATTGAGGGGCGACTTGATAGAAGTTTACAAAATTATGAGTGGCATGGACAGAGTAGATAGTCAGAAGCTTTTTCCCAGGGTGGAAGGGTCAATAACTAGGGGACATAGATTTAAGGTGAGTGGAGAAAACTATAGAGGAGATGTGCGAGGCAAGGTTTTTACGCAGAGGGTAGTGAGTGTCTGGAATTCGCTGCCAGAGGAGGTGGTGGAAGCAGGTACGATAGTGGTGTTTAAGAGGCAGCTTGACAAACACATGAATAGGATGGGAATAGAGGGATACGGACCCCGGAAGTGCAAAATGTTTTAGTTGACGGGCAATATGATTGGCACAGGCTTGGAGGGCCGAAGAGCCTGTTCCTGTGCTGTACTTTTCTTTGTTCTTCTTCTTTGTTACGATGAGAAGGAAAAGAGAGTCTTTTAGCAGGTACAAGGGAAACAAATCAGCAGAGGCATTAGTGGAGTACAGAAAGTACAGGGTGGAGCTTAAGAAAGCAATTAGGAGAGCAAAGAGGGGATATGAGAAAGCTCTGGCTGGTAAAAGTAGGGAAAATCGTAAGATATTCTGTAAGTATATCAATGGGAAGCGGATAACCAGGGAAAGAGTAGGGCCCATAAGGGACCAAGGGGGCAACCTATGGGTGGAGCCAGAGGACATCGCTAGAGTGTTGAATGAATACTTCACCCAAGAGAATGAGGATGAAGGTATGGAACTCGGGGAGAGAGACTGCGAGGTTCTTAAGCAAATTGATATAGGGAGTGACAAGGTATTGGAGGTGTTGGCAGGCTTAAAAGTGGACAAATCTCCAGATCTGGATGATTTGTGACCCAGACTGCTGAGGGAGGTAACGGGGGAGATGGCAGGGGCTCTGACCCAAATTTTTAATTCCTCTCTGGCTAGGGGGGAGCCTGCCTGCCATCGACATGGCATGTTTCCCAGGAATGCATAATTAATGAGGAAGGATTGGGGTGATACGGTGTGAAAAGCCGCCATTGCGGCCAACGGGTAAAACATTCTTTTTCCCGTCCGCTTCCGCACTTAATGCAAATCTGGGACTATTCTGCCCTTACTCTCTGCTGCTGCTCCTCTCCTGGCAGGCTGCTAATTGGCCTTCTACCTTCAAGAGACTGCCTGCCATCCTTAATTGGACAGGGAACCTGTCACCATGCCAATTAAATGGAGGCCTCTGTGAAAATCCAGAAGAGTAGCTGTATGGGGATATGTTTGAGAAGTTTGCAGATGATACAAAAATTAGCCATTTGAGGTTAACAATGATCAAGAGGTAAGCTGTGGATTTCAGGAAAATGTCAATTGACTAGTCAGGTGGGCAGAAGAGTGGCAAATGGAGTTCAATCCATTTCATTATGGGGCAATTGTGAGGCAGTGTAATTTGGGGAAGGTTACAAAAGCAAGGGAATACACAATAAATGGTAGGATACTGAGAAGTGTAGAGGAACAGAAGGGCATGGTAATGTAAGAGATGTCAGAGATCAAAGGCTTGAAATTTTGAAAATGAATCTGTAGAGTGTTGGAGTATTTGGAGTACTGTGCACAATTCTGGTCTCCATAATATAAATAAGACGTAGACGGACGGGTGAAAGCAAAACAGGTTTACAGGGATAATATTAGAAATGAAATGTTAACATGATCAGGAAATTTTGGTCAGGCTTGGTGAGACCACACCTGGAATATTGTGGGCAGTTTTGGTCTCCTTATCTGAGACAGGATGTACTTGCTATAGAGGAAGTGCAGCGAAGGTTTACCCGATTGATTCCTGGGATGACGGGACTGACATATGAGGAGAGATTGAGTCAATTAGGATTATATTCGCTGGAGTTCAGAAGAATGAGGGGGGGATCTCATAGAAACCTATAAAATTCTAACAGGACTAGACAGGGTAGATGCAGGAAGGATGTTCCCGATGGTGGGGGAGTCCAGAACCAGGTGTCACAGTCTGAGGACACGGGGTAGACCATTTAGGACTGAGATGAGGAGAAATTTCTTCACCCGGAGTGTGGTGAGCCTGTGAAATTCGCTACCACAGAAAGTAGTTGAGACCAAAACATTGTATGTTTTCAAGAAGGAGTTAGATATAGCTCTTGGGGCGAAAGGGACCAAAGGGTATTGGGAGAAAGCGGGAGCAGGCTATTGAGTTGGATGATCAACCATGATCATAATGAATGGCAGAGCAGGCTCGAAGGGCTGAATGGCCTATTCCTGCTCCTAGTTCCTGTGTTTCTATGTTTCCTTTCTCTAGAACTGAGAAGGCTGATGGGTGAACTAAATTAGGCCTTTAAAATTAAGAAATAAATTGATTGGGTAAACATAGAGAATATATTTCCACTTGTGAGAATACCTAAACTAGTGGCCCAGAATATAAGATAGTCACTAATAAATAGTGATAAATAGATAATCACCAATGAATCAAACAGCCCTGAGGCTGGTTAAGATGTGGAACTTACAACTATGTGCATAGTTGTGGTAAATAGCATAGACAACTTTAAAGAAAAACTGGATAAGTACTTGAGGGAGAAAGGAATAGAAGGATATATAGGGTTAGATGAAGTAGGCTGGGAAGAGACTGGTGTGGAGCACAAACACCAGTATGTACCAGTTGGGCCGAATGGCCTGTTTCCGTGCTGCAAATTCAATGTCAAATAATTTTATTCATCTGCATATAGAAACAATTCACAGTAATTGATACTAAATGCAAATCATATTTTTCTCCTTTTAACATATTGCAGCATTACATTGTTGTGGCCACCAAACAGCCATTAACAGTGCCCCAACTAGTGCTGGATGACAGGTTTCCTCATATTGCCTGATGATGTCACTATCCTTCTGCATAAGATGAATGTATTAAAATGCAGTAAATTAAATCAAAATCAATTGGAGTCAGTTTGCTTTTGCTGATGGCTTAAGAGACTAATCCATTGGAGGCAGGTTTTGCAACAAGTGCCACCTTTTTAAAAATATATTCATGGGGTGTGGGTGTTGTTACGTAGGCCAGCATTTATTGTCCATCCGTAATTGCCATTGAGAACGTGGTAGTGAGCTGCTTTCATGAACCGCTGCAGTCCATGTGGTGTAGGTACACCCACAGTGCTGTTAGGGAGGGATCACAGAATCACAGTGCAGAAGAGGCCCTTCAGCCCATCGAGTCTGCACCAACATGTGAGAAACACCTGACCTACCTACCTAATCCCACATACCAGCACTTGGCCCATAGCCTTGAATATTATGATGTGCCAAGTGCTCATCCAGGTACTTTTAAAGGATGTGAGGCAACCCGCCTCCACCACCCTCCCAGGCAGTGCATTCCAGACCGTCACCACCCTCTGGGTAAAAAAGTTTTTCCTCACATCCCCCCTAAACCTCCTGCCCCTCACCTTGAACTTATGTCCCCTTGTGACTGAACCTTCAACTAAGGGGAACAGCTGCTCCCTATCCATGCCCCTCGAAATCTTGTACACCTCGATCAGGTCGCCCCTCAGTCTTCTCTGCTCCAACAAAAACAACCCAAGTCTATCCAAACTCTCTTCATAACTTAAATGTTTCATCCCAGGCAACATCCTGGTGAATCTCCTCTGCACCCCCTCCAGTGCAATCACATTCTTCCTATAATGTGGTGACCAGAACTGCACACAGTACTCCGGCTGTGGCCTCACTAAGGTTCTATACAACTCCAACATGACCTCCCTACTTTTGTAATCTATGCCTCGATTGATAAAGGCAAGTGTCCCATATGCCTTTTTCACCACCCCACTAACTTGCCCCTCCGCCTTCAGAGATCTATGGACACACACGCCAAGGTCCCTTTGTTCCTTAGAACTTTCTAGTGTCATGCCGTTCATTGAATACTTCCTTGTCAAATTACTCCTTCCAAAGTGTATCACCTCACACTTTTCAGGGTTAAATTCCACCTGCCACTTATCTGCCCATTTGACCATCCCGTCTATATCTTCCTGTAGCCCAAGACACTCAACCTCACTGTTAACCACCCAGCCAATATTTCTGTCATCCGCAAACTTACTAATCCTACCCACCACATAGTCATCTATGTCGTTTACATAAATGACAAATAATAGGGGACCCAGCACAGATCCCTGTGGTACGCCACTGGACACTGGCTTCCAGTCACTAAAACGTCCTTCTGTCATCAACCTCTGCTGCCTACAACTAAGCCAATTTTGAATCCACCTTATCAAATTACTCTGTATCCTATGTGCCTTTGCCTTCTATATAAGTCTCCCATGTGGGACCTTGTCAAAGGCTTTGCTGAAATCCATGTAAACTACATCAACTGCACTACCCTCATCTACACACCCAGTCACCTCCTCAAAAAATTCAATCAAATTTGTTAGGCATGACCTCCCTCTGACAAAGCCATGCTGACTATCCCTGATCAAACTTTGCCTCTCCAAGTGGAGATAGATACTCTCCTTCAGAATTTTCTCCAATATTTTCCCTACCACTGATGTGAGACTCACTGGCCTGTAGTTCCTAGGCTTATCTCTACAACCCTTCTTAAATAGCAGAACCACATTAGCTGTTCTCCAGTCCTCTGGCACCTCCCCCGTGGTGAGAGGGGATTTAAAAATTTGGGTCAGAGCCCCTGCGATTTCCTCCCTTGCCTCCCTCAGCAGTCTGGGACACAAATCATCCGGACCTGGAGATTTGTCCACTTTTAAGCCTGCCAACACCTCCAATACCTTGTCACTTCCTATCTCTGTTCCAGGATTTTCACCCAGCGACAGTAAAGGAATGGCGATACATTTCCAAGTCAGGGTGGTGAATGGGTTGGAGGGTAACTTCCAGGTGGTGGTGTTCCAATCTACCAGCTGTTCTTGTCCTTCTAGCTGGTAGTGTTCGTGGGTTTTGAAGATGCTGGCCAAGGAGCCTTTGTGAGTTTCTGCAGTGCATCTTGTAGATGGCGTACACTGCTGCCATTGTGCGTCAGTGGTGGAAAGAGTGAATGTACAAATGGGGTGCCAATCAGGTGGGCTGCCTTGTCCTGGATAGTGTCAAGCTTCTTGAGTGTTGTGGGAGTTGCACTCATTCAGGCAAGTGGGGAGTATTCCATCACACTCCTGATTTGTGCCATGTAGATGATGGACAGGAGAACTTTTTAGGTCAATATGTAGAGGGTCCAACAAGGGACGGCGCATTGCTGGACCTAATTCTGGGGAATGAAGCCGGACAGGTGGCTGAGGTGGTGGTGGGGGATCATTTTAGTGATAGCGACCACAACATGGTAAAATTTAAGCTTGTTATGTACAAAGAAATAGACAAGTTGCAAAAAGATATTTTGGATTGGGGGAGAACGGATTTTAGTAAAATAAGGCAGGATCTGGCCAAGGTAGACTGGGAACAGTTACTTGTGGGGAAATCTACAGAAGAGCAGTAGGGGGCATTCAAAAAAGAAATGGGGAGGGTACAGGCTCAACATGTTCCCTATAGGGTGATAGGAAGGAGTAACAAGCCTAGAGTAACAAGGCAATCGATGACCAGAGATATTCAGGATATGATGAAAAGGAAAAGAGAGGCTTTTAGCAGGTACAAGGGGAGCAAATCAATGGAGGTATTAGTGGAGTACAGAAGTGGAGAGTGGAGCTTAAGAAAGCAATTAGGAGAGCAAAGAGGGGATATGAGAAAGCTCTGGCTGGTAAAAGTAGGGAAAATCCCAAGATATTCTATAAGTATATCAATGGGAAGAGGATAACCAGGGTAAGAGTAGGGCCCATTAGGGACCAAGGGGGCAATCTATGAGTGGAGCCAGGGGACATCGGTAGAGTGTTGAATGAATACTTCACATCCATCTTCACCCAAGAGAATGAGGATGAAGGTATGGAACTCAGGGAGAGAGATTGCGAGGTTCTTGAACAAATTGATATAGGGAGAGACAAGGTATTGGAGGTGTTGGCAGGCTTAAAGGTTGACAAATCTCCAGGTTTCTGGAGATTGCCTTTGAGGGAGGCAAGGGAAGAGATCGCAGGGGCTTTGGACTGATTTTTTAATTCCTCTCTGGCCATGGGGGAGGTACCAGAGGACTGGAGAACAGCTAATGTGGTTCCGCTATTTAAGAAGGGTTATAGTAATAAGCCAGGGAACTACTGACCAGTGAGTCTCATGTCAGTGGTAGGGAAACTATTGGAGAAAATTCTGAAGGAGAGTAAGTATCTCCACTTGTAGAGGCAAGGTTTGATCAGGGATAGTTTGCATGGCTTTGTCAGAGGATGGTCATGCCTAACAAATTTGATTGAATTTTTTGAGGAGGTGGCCGAGTGTGTAGATGAGGGTAGTGCAGTTGATGTAGTTTACATGGATTTCAGCAAAGCCTTTGACAAGGTCCCACATGGGAGACTTACAAATAAGGCAAAGGCACATGGGATACAGAGTAATTTGATAATGTGGATTCAAAATTGGCTTAGTTGTAGGAGGCAGAGGGTGATGACAGAAGGATGCTTTAGTGACTGGAAGCCAGTGTCCAGTGGGTCCCCTATTATTTGTCATTTATATAAACGACATAGATGACTATGTGGGGGATAGTGGTAGGATTAGTAAGTTTGCGGATGACACAAAGATTGGTCGGGTGGTTAACAGTGAGGTTGTGTGTCTTGGGCTACAGATAGATATAGACAGGATGGTCAAATGGGCAGATACGTGGCAGATGGAATTTAACCCTGAAAAGTGTGAGGTGATACACTTTGGAAGGAGTAATTTGACAAGGAAATATTCAATGAACGGCATGACACTAGGAAGTTCTGAGGAACAAAGGGACCTTGGCTTGTGTGTCCATAGATCTCTGAAGCGGAGGGGCACGTCAGTGGGGTGGTGAAAAAGGCATATGGGACACCTGCCTTTATCAATCAAGGCATAGATTACAAAAGTAGGGATGTCATGTTGGAGTTGTATAGAACCTTGGTGAAGCCACGGCTGGAGTACTGTGTGCAGTTCTGGTTGCCACATTATAGGAAGGATGTGATTGCATTGGAGGGGATGCAGAGGAGATTCACCAAGATGTTGCCTGGGATGAAACATTTAAGTTATGAAGAGAGGTTGGATAGATTTGGGTTGTTTTCGTTGCAGCAGAGAAGACTGAGGGGCGACCTGATTGAGGTGTACAAGATTATGAGGGGCATGGACAGGATGGATAGGGAGCAACTGTTCCCCTTAGTTGAAGGTTCAGTCACAAGGGGACATAAGTTCAGGTGAGGGGCAGGAGGTTTAGGGGGGATGTGAGGAAAAACTTTTTTACCCAGAGGGTGGTGACGGTCTGGAATGCACTGCCTGGGAGGGTGGTGGAGGCGGGTTGCCTCACATCCTTTAAAAAGTACCTGGATGAGCACTTGGCACGTCATAACATTCAAGGCTATGGGCCAAGTGCTGGTAAATGGGATTAGGTAGGTAGGTCAGGTGTTTCTCACGTGTCGGTGCAGACTCGATGGGCTGAAGGGCCTCCTCTGCACTCTGTGATTCTGTGATTCTGTTACAGGCTTTGGTGAGTCAGGAGGTGAGTTATTTGCCGTAGGATTCCTAGCCTCTGACCTGCTCTTGTAGCCGCAGTATTTATATGGCTAATCTAGTTCAGTTTCTGGTCAATGGTAACTCCCAGGATGTTGACAGGGGGGGATTCAGTGATGGTTAGCCCATTGAATGTCCAGGTGAAGTCGTTATCAGATGTCATTGTGGGTTGTTGTTTTTGGTGTTGGTGCCTGTTGCCAAGCCGACGTGGCCACTGAATGTCATGGTGACCCACACGTGATGTCACCATTTTCCTCTGTTGTCAGTTAATATCTCCCAGTAGGTGCAAGAATCAATGTTTAGGGCCTTCATGTTATACTTTTGAGCATCCTCGAAGTGGAGCTTTGGGCATCCTACTCCAGCTATCTCACCATATAGAAAATCCTTAGGTATGCAAAAGTCTTCCATCCTGCAAACATGCCCGAGTCAGTGAAGTCACCTCGGCTTGATGAGTGCCAACATACTTGGGAGATTTGCCTGAGAGAAATGCCGCACTCGTGATTTTGTCCTGCCATGTGATACCCATAATTCACTGCAAACAGAGAAGATGTAAGTTGTTGAACTTCCTTTTTTTCTGTGTTTCAGAATATAGTGCTGAGAACATAGGCATCATAAACCAAATCTTGGCCCTAAGACTCAGTTTGACACTATTGATTGAACGTTTCGCGAGTCAGCCAAAGTTGAGAGTTGCTTTCCCAATGTGTGTATCAAGATGTGCATCAAGAGACAGGCTGTCCGTCATCGTGAATCCAAGGTAGCAGAATTTGCTAACCACTTCCAGCAGGGTGTTAGTTAGTGTAATCAAGCACAGATATGCAATACCTTGTCCCATGACCATAGTTTTATTGATGCTTATAGTTGTGGAGAACAAGTTACAGGCCTGGGAGAGACAATCCATGAGTCTTTGTAGCTGAGTTTTCGTGTGTGACCGGTGCAGTATCATCAGCGTAGAGGAGTTCCCTGATGAAGATGTATTGTATTTTTGTCTTTGCCTTCAGCCTGGATAGATTGCAGAACTTGCCATCTGACCTAGTGTGCAGGAAACTCCTTCCATATCTGCAGGGAAGACAAAGGTCAGGAGCATGGAGAAGAAAATACCAGACAAATGGTGGATAGGACACAGCCCTGTTTCACTCTCTTCTTCATCTTGAAACTGTCAGAAGTGATACCATCAAACTATGCAATACAGTGCATGTTGTCATGAAAGGCATGGTTGAGACTGAGGATAGTCAATTTTTTCTAAAATCTTGAGGAATCCTGTGCTGCTGTTGAATGCTTTAATGAGATCTATGAACGTAAAGTAAAGAGGTATATGCTACGCTTCTCCTGTAGCTGGTGTATGAATAAGATAATTTTCATGGAAACTGCACTGTGCTTCTGGATATACTCATTCTGCAAGTTGATGGAGTCTTTTAAGCCTGTCCCTAGGGAAGGCCTTCCCAGTGACGCTAAGGAGTGAGATGCCCCTGTAGTTGTCTCCTCTGTCGCCTTTGCTTTTATATATATGATGGTTTTTGCCTCAAGTATGCCCTGTGGAACAGATCCTACTTTCCAACCAAGAAAGAGGAAGCAGTAGATGGGACTTGCCATGCTTGAACAGTTCAACTAGAATTCATTCTTGCTAGATGCCTTTCTGCTTGCTAAGCAATCAATGGAGGACTCTTTGTCTAACTCACCCATGACAGGAAGCTGCAGGAAAGCATCAAATGAAGGCTGGGAGATCTCATTGGAGTATAGCTCACAGCAGTGTTCAATCCAGCGGAATATCTGTTTGCTTCTGTTGGTGAGTACTTCCCCAGCTGCCAATTTCAGGGGGCAGCTTTGGTAATGGTACGACCAAGTGCCCTCCTGATCCCAACATACACAGCACATAGATTTCCATTGTCACAGGCAGTTTGGATTTCTTGACATAGTTTGATCCAGTGTTTATTTGCACAGTACCTCCCTGTCTTTTACATGACTGTCTTGACTATTTTAAAGTCATACAGTGTTCTAGCCGTTGGGTTTATGTTGTGCATCAGTTAGGCTTTGCTTTTTGCTTCAATGACAGATGTCATCTCTGCTTTGTACATCTCAAACCAGTCTTTGTTGTGTGCTCCATCTTTACCAAACATTGCCTGATGGAAACAGATTTAATGGTAACTTTTGAAAGTGAATTTGATCAATATTTGAAGGATGAAAAATTCCAGAGGTTTGGGGAATGAGTCAGGGAGTGGAACTAACTGGATTGCTCTTTGAAAGAGCCAGCATAGGCTCAACGGGCTGAATTATTCTATAACTGACATGAAATGGAGGAAGGAGTTAGCTGTTTTATCAGCTTTGTGGCTATTAGCAAGTGAATGCATGCCATAGCTGATTCCAAAGTAAATGCAGTTCAATATCCTCTGAGTTACAGCAAAGTAACAATACTTTTGAAGGGCTAAACAATTTAATACCAATGAGTATAACTTTTAAGGGTTTAAAACAGTAATCTGGGAGAGAGCAAGACATGAGGCAGGACTGGCTATTGTTAATGTATAAATGTACACTGGATCCTGCCAAAATCTAAAAGAAAGGAAATGAATGGTCTCATCTGGTGAGCACTGTCTAGGTTTTTGAGCCATAAATAAAGCACCTGGAAAATCATTCAGTCATTTGGAGAAGAAAGGCAGACAGACCTTTACCATCCACATAACTCTTTCCAGCTAAGATTTTCCCACACAGTAACCCAGACTAAATTTCAATACTTTGCTGAATTTACTGTTTCAGTTCTATGCTTTTTGGCTTCTATGTACTAATGCTAACTCTTGTAATCCCCGCCTGGGATTAGCTTGGAAGGTTTTCACTTTCTAGTGTTTAACACAAGTAAATGGCACTTCCCAAACTTCCTTGCTCCTCCATTTTGTTAATTTTTGTTTCCAAGTGAACAGGTTAGACAATATGTTTCAGTGGAGCTTCCAGTTCACCCGCTGAACATAAAACTTAGGACTGAATTTTTCTGCGAGCTTCAGAAGCCCATCATTAGGGTGAAGTGGCTCCTGAGCCCGCACTTGTTGGCAGTGGGACCTGCGATTTTACTAAATGCAGTCTCCTAATTGGCTGCTGAAGGCTGCCAGTCACTGAAGGTAAACATGCAGGTGCAGCAGGTGATAAAGAAGGCAAATGGTATGTTGGCCTTCATAGCGAGAGGATTCAAGTACGCGAGCAGGGATGTCTTGCTGCAATTATACAGGGCCTTGGTGAGACCACACCTGGAATATTGTGTGCAGTTTTGGTCTCCTTATCTGAGGAAGGATGTTCTTGCTATAGAGGGAGTGCAGCGAAGGTTTACCTGACTGATTCCTGGGATGGCGGGACTGACATATGAGGAGAGATTGAGTCGGTTAGGATTATATTTGCTGGAGTTCAGAAGATTGAGGGGGGATCTCATAGAAACCTATAAAATTCTAACAAGACTAGACAGGGTAGATACAGGAAGGTTGTTCCCGATGGTGGGGGAGTCCAGAACCAGGGGTCACAGTCTGAGGATACGGGGTTGACCATTTAGGACTGAGATGAGGAGAAATTTCTTCACCCAGAGAGTGGTGAGCCTGTGGAATTCGCTACCACAGAAAGTAGTTGAGGCCAAAACATTGTATGTTTTCAAAAAGGAGTTAGATATAGTTCTTGGGACGAAAGGGATCAAAGGGTATTGGGAGAAAGCAGGAGCAGGCTATTGAGTTGAATGATCAGCCATGATCTTATTGAATGGCGGAGCAGGCTCGAAGGGCCGAATGGCCTACATCTGCTCCTAGTTTCTATGTTTCTATGTAAACCCCAGTGGGGATTGTTGGAGCTGCAGGGGTGGCCGTCCCTGCCCACAGCCCCCTCTTTAGGCTGACACAAGCAGGTCGCCTCCCTGATGCTGGTGGCCTCCCCAAATTGCAGGATGTGCTCTGCATTTGGCTAAAATGGCCTTACATTAGACCATTAGTTATGCAAATCAGCTACTTGCCTCATGGAGCAGATAGCCAATCCACTTTGCAGCCTGCCACTGGGAAATTTCCCTGATGGCAGGACTGCAGCAGCAGCCATCCCAATTCAGCTTCCAATGTTTTACTGGCTTCTTCTGCCTCCATTCCCAGGACCCATGAACTGGTAAAATTCAGTCCTTAAGTTTGACTTAACCATTACTCAGTTGTAACCCTCTCATCTATGGGTCAGAAGGTCCCATTTTCAATATCCACTCTGGAGAATTGAACATAGTACTTGACATTCAGTATTAAACTGAGGGAGAGTTGCGGGGTTGGGGGTGCTGCCTTTCAGATGAGATGTTAAAACTCTCGGCGAGTGTAACCGATCCCAAGTCATTATTCAAAGGAGAACACAGGGAATTATTTTGATGTTTTGGGCAATATTTATTCCTCAGCTAACATAGTTAAAAACAGGTTCACACTTTCAGTAATGTATGCTGCAAAATGAATTGGAGATGAAGAATAAGGAAAAGACTCCAACTCATGGCATTCACGAGATGCAACTCTCCAGCAAATTCTGGGCAATGGTATAACACTTGGAATAAATCAGCTGGTCAATCAACTTACCTTGAGAATCAGTACGAAGCATCCACTGGAATTAAGGTAAATGCATCAATTATATGATGAAATGAATTAGCAGACTTGGGATCCAGGTTTGAATCTATTCTAGACTGCTGATACAATAGAAGTTCCCTATATGATGGCCCTACTTGTCTGGTGTGAACAAGATTAGGTAGGTTAGTCCAATTCCTAGTGCAAAATCATGAATTTAGCACAAGTGAGGAGTAACACTGACAATGTCCCTCAAAAGAGACCACTATGATGATGGTTAATGGGATGTGTAAAATAATCACAATGTTGCAGTAAAAGAACACTTCTGAGATTGGCATTGAAGCACGTTGAAGTAAGCAAGCATGAAGAGAGCAGGTTGTCACTGTGTGCAGCTAGATACAGAGGGTGGAATCATCCTGTTCCACTGGTGGCGGACATCATGGTGGGCAGGTGAGACAATATGCCAAGAAGCCCAAAAATTGATTTCACGCTGTGATGATACCAGTTTGCAAACGTCTGCTCCACCCATCAATAGCAGGCCGCAATTCCCACCACCACATATCGGGAACCTAATTTCAAAACTTTAGCATTTCATTATAAGCCCTGCTCACCGGAATCATCCCCCCACATCAAATTTACCACCCACGTTGGCATGGCTTCAGAACAGCATGCTTCATGACTGCCTTTAAAAGGTGTACAACTGGTGAACTGAACTTTGAGGGGAACTCGGAGGTGAGCACAACAACCTTGAACGGCTTTTGCGTGAATTGTCCACAGGACATCAAGGAAGAGCATTCAGCAAGTCGCTATTTCCCGGTTGGCTTTTAGTGCAGTTCTGGGGCAAGGGCTCCAGTGCGGCTCAGGCCGGCGATGGGGGGAGGTTTGAGGGGCAAGGCAACACAGACTGAGAAGGAAGTACACAAGCACATGCTGGGGAGGGCATGGTGAGGGAAGTGACCAGGCACTTGGAAAAGCTTGTCAAATGTGAGCATTCTTCTGCAGTTGAGACCATTCAGCAGCAGCTCCATTGGCATGCTTGGAGTCAGGCCTCTGAAGGTTTTCTGCCCACTCAAGCAATGTAAAGGCATGAATGTGTCACCAAATGCTACAGAACCTTTCACCCCTCAGGCGCAGACTGTAAATTAATGTGTGTTTTAGGGGGCAGCAGAACAATTGGTCAAATGGGCAAGTTGCAGAATCTCCTTGTGACAGGTGGCCATGGTGTAGTCACTGGTAGATATGCTCACAGCCCCTTGCAATGTCTTTATTAAGGTGTGGAGCAGTATCCATTATGGTTCAAGGTAACAGGGCAAGGCTGTGGGTTAGGAGAATTTCTGTGACTGAGCTGAGAGCATAGCATGAAGTCCAGTAAACAAAGCTGCCACCAATTGGTCAAGTGGAGTGGGGTGGAGGTAGTTGGGGTTTTGGACAGCCATGAAGCACACTACACACTGCCCATCCAAGTGGTGGCCAGCATTCTCCTGCATGTGTGAAAAGGTCTTCAGACTTAACCAAGAGACGTTCTTAGGACACCCATGCTAACCCACGCATCTCTCTCTTTGATCCTGCAGCACAAAAACATCAGGATCATGGAGCCTGGTGATTTAGCGGTATGCCTCATGGCTTACAGGGAGCGGAGAAAAAGAAGAAGAGAGCGGCGGAGGCCCCTGGCTTGGCAAAGGGAGAAGCACCTCCCTCAAGATGAGGGGGTGGCAGGGCCTGCTGCTCATGCAGCTGAAGATGCATAGAGAGCTGTCACTCGTAGGCACCTCGCTAGACCCAGAGTCTATAGACGGTGCCTGCCATTCCTGCAGATGACTGAGAATATGCGCATGTCAAGGGAACTTATCGGTCACATATGCCATCTGCTGCAGGATTTGACGCCATGGGGACAAGGACGACATCCACTGCCAGTAGCCATGAAAGTGACTGCGGCACTCAATTTTTATCCCAGTGGCTCCTTCCAGGGCTTCACAGATGACCTACATTGATCTCGCCAGCCGTAACCAGGAGGACACGGGAACCAACTTCGTGAAAGCGTGAAGGGTTTCCACTCGCTGCCGTGCGACCACTACAAACACATCGTATAGGTCTGCTCACAATTCCCAGGGAGTGTCGATGCCTCCTATATCCTTAGCAGGTCTCAAATCCCTGACATCTTCCAGGGTCCACAAAGGCTGCAGGGTTGGCTCCTCAGAAAGGAGGGATACCCGCAGAGGATGTGGCTGATGATGCCTGTGTGGCAGCCTCAGGCTGCAGCAGAGCAACGGTATAACGAGGCTCATGCCGAGACCTGGACTTCGGTGGAGCAAACGATCGGCATTTTGAAAATGAGGTTCCAGTGCCTCGACAGGTCCGGTGGAGCACTGCAATATGGTTCCCAGAAGGTGTCACGCATTATTGTCGCTTGCTGCGCGCTCCACAACCTGGCGCTGCAACAAGGGGAGGACCTGGCTGAGGAGGAGATGGAGGAGCTGCACGTCTCCTCCAATGATGAGGAGGACATCGAAGGGGATAAAGTCCTCGAAGGCGAGGATGCCCACGATGAGGCAGGCATGCTCAGGAGGCCCTCATAGCTGCAAGATTCGTGGAGGATCATGATGAGATGCAGTGAGGACAGTCCTGACATCCTCATCTTGCATCTGTGAACATTTTACTCCTGTGTGGCTGATGACAGTGCACATACCCTCAGTGCTCAGGATCATGTCATGGAGACGCAGCAGAGGCCCTAATAGTCACTAGATTCCAGGAGGATGATGACAGCATGCAGCGAAGACACTCCATAGGTCTTCACATAGTTTCTGTTAATGTCTGACTCCTGTCTGGCTGAGGGCAGCTTGCTTGTGCTCTGTGATCAGGGTCATATCATGGAGATGCAGCTGTGAAACTTTAAATGCACCTAATCCTTTGTCAGCCTTCAGCACCTGACCCCTTCAGGAGCACAGTATCACTGGTCACAGATGCTGAAGAGATTGTGGGGGGGGCTGCCCCACCTTAAAGGTGCTGAGAGCACACAGAGAGAATGATGGAATTCTGTTATACCTGCCCACTGCATTCTGGCAGCAATAACAAGTACCATCGAGGTGCAGGTATCAGTGATGTGTCCAGTGAGTGTGAAGCTGGACCACCACTTTGCTCTGAAGGTTACAGACTGCACAGAGAAGAGGCCCTGGACTGAGACACCTGCTTTTATCTTGTGCAGGAATCAATGTTTCATATCTGAACACTGCTCATCATAACAAGGAGCCATAGGCTCACATTTCATATGAACACTGCTCATCAGAACAAGGAGCTATAGGCAAGGAGATATTCTTGGGAGTTTATTTACAATAGTGAACATTACATACAAGTGATTAACACCTGTGCCCAGGCTGTGCAACTCCTTTGAATCAGAAGGTTGTGGGTTCATGTCCCACTCCCGGAAAAAAAAAAAGTCAAGAACTGTGAATGTACTCGAAAGAGTTACATCTTCTTAACCTTCCTAACTCTGCCTGTCTTGGTGCTCCCCGTCCATCCACAGTGGAGGTGGAGGCAGCCTGCTGACTACTATGCCCTGTCTGTGTTGACTTTGGCGGGCATCCTCTGGAGGGCCCCGGCCTGTTTACGGGGACCTGCTGTGTGGCAGTGGCACCCTCCTCAGCCTGTGGAGCTGCTGGGGTTACAGGAAGAGGGGATTCGGCTGGGCCAGACACCCCCGCAGTCACCTGGGTGGATGGGTCCAAGCTGTGCACCTGCTGATCCTCCTCCCTCTTGGAGCCCGTGGGCCACTGGTTGATTCCTTGAGGAGAAGGGGAAGCTGGAGTGAGCATGAGCTGCCCCACACCCCTCTCATGTTGACATTGTTGGAGATCAACTATGGCATCAGCGATAAAGTTCAGCCCATCGCAGCAGTGCAGGACCAAGGTCTCCATGGCAGCCGCCATCCTACCAGTGTTGATCTTGGTGCAATGGCTGCCGGTGCTATCACCTCAGAATGAAGGTAGGTGGACTCCTCCATCGTGTCTTGCAAACTGAGGAGTGCAGTGGACATCCCTTCCTGATGTTCCTGGCCTTGCCTTTGCAGCTCCAGCAACTGTGACATGACCGAGTCCAGAGGCTCCTCATCTGACTCAGACTCAGCAACGTTCTGGCCTCCAGCAGTCTTCCGAGTGCCGGAAACCTGGGAAGTGCCTGCCTCCGCCTGCTGTGGATCAGACAGTGCGATGTGCTCACCAGATTGTGACCCCAAGGCTAATCTAGAACTAAGTCCCACTAAGGCGTGTGACTCTGCACTGATGGAGGGTGTGGGTAAGTGCTGTGATGGGTCTTCAATGAGGGTGTCATCAGATTCTTCTTCCAAGGTGTCTTTGGAGCTTGAGTCAAGGACCTGGGACGTGGACCCCCTTGGCTACTTCCCAGATGTGCCTGCGAAAGCAGCGAGAGATAATTAGTGCATGGCAGGGGGCTACAGAACAGGGGAACTCACTCACAGCATGGTTGTCTGATGGATGTTGCACTGCCGGATCTTCACTTGGTTGAGCACTACTCACCTCACCATCAGTACAGGAATGGTCCAGATCATCACCAGCCAGCTGGATTACTCTATTTTCAAAGTCTGTGAGGACCTTGATGTCAGGCATTCCTCCACCAGTCTGTAACCTCTCCCTTTTGTTGTGTGCCAGCTTGTCCTGTATGAATACAGATGGAGAGGGAGTAAGCAGGACAAGTGACCAGATGAGAAGGATATCTGATATGAGTGGGTTATGAGTGGTACCATGGTTGGGACGAGGACATGATCCACAGGGCAGATGCAGGTGTGTGTGAGGTAGTGAATGGTGATGTCCCTTGAACTGGCAGTGAGTGAGATCCCTGTGGATGTGTGATGGGTTTGTGAGTTGAGAGTAATGAGAAGAGTGAGTTACCCTGGCAGGATGGAGGAGATCATTCATCCTCTTTCAGCACTGGGTGGCTGTCCTCTATTGCAGGGCATTGGCACTGACCACTGCTGTCACCACCTCCCATGCTGGATTGGTGACCTTGCTTGCTGGTCTTCGCCCATATCGGAGGGTAGAGGACTTCACATGGGTCTCCACTGAGCCCAGTAAGCACCCGAGGGAGGTGTTGCTAAATTTGGGGACAGCATGTTTCCTCCCTTTGGCAGCCATGACTTTGCAGCAGCTTCCTATCCCTTGAAGAGTGCTCGCTCTGTGCTGGGACACACTTTAAATGTGGCATCTGGATTATTGATGGCCTGAGCTGACGGCGGGGCAGGCAAATCAAAGGCCGCCCCCAAGTGATCCTGAGTGTTTCCTGTGAACGTATTTTTAATAAGGCGGGACATGCCAGGAAGGGGAGGATACAGCATGAAAACTCGCCATTGTGGCCAGCAGGTAAAATTACATTTTTCACGCCAACTAACACACTTAGTGCAAATCTGGGACAATTCCACCTATTGCCTGCAATACTTTTTCTTTGAAGGTGGCCAATTGTACAGATACCAGCTTTTCCACCAACATTTGATTCCAACTCACTCAACTCAGATGCATTCTCATCCCATCGAAGTTGGCTTTCCCTCAATTAATTCTCCCTGCTCTGGATTGCTCCATGTCCTTTTCCATGGCTAACCTAAATACAATGGTCACTGTCCCCTAGAGGTTCTCCCACTGAGATTTGATCCACTTGGGCCAACTCATTCCCTAGAGCCAGGTCCAATAATACCTGTCCTCTCATTGGACCGGAAACATACTGCTGCAGAAAATTATTTTGAACACATTCCAGGAACTCTCGCCCTTCTTGTCCCTTTGCACTATCCCAATCCCAGTCTATATTTGGAGAATTGAAGTCCCCCATTGTAATTACTCTATAATTCTTGCACCTCTGTAATTTAGTTGCAAATTTGTTTCCCTACATCCTTTCCACTCCTTGGTGGTCTATATACTACACTGATCAATGTTATTGCACCTTGTTCATCCCTTACCTCTAGCCAGAGAGATTCCATCCTTGACCCCTCTGGAACATCCTCTCTCTCCAGTACTGTAATACCATCTTTAACCAATACTGCCACTCCCCCACCTTTTCTACCAGTCCTGTCTCTCCTAAACACCTTGTACTCAGGAATATTTAACACCCAGCCCTGCCCTTCTTTGAGCTAGGTCTCTGTTATAGCAATAATATCATAATTCCATTTGTCAACCTGTGCTGTGTAAGGAACATATCTTTTTATTTCTGTTGGACTGTTGTAAAGAACATATCTTTTTATTTTCTATTGGACTGTGGATTAAAATTACAATGGCTACAGGTTGAAAGACATATCCACTGGAACAGGATGAGAGATATATACAATGTTGCAGTTCTGGAACAGAGTCCTAGGCCAAGGGAGCTGCCTGGCAACAATGTTTTAATTGGCTCCTGACCTGGTGACCAGGTTTTGTGTGAGAGCTGAATAGCTCCTAGCCTGAAAGGAAAAAGACCTCAAATCTCTCTCTAATGTGTGTGTAAGATTCCAGTAATCCTGCAGTAATAGCTGGCTGGTGTTTTTTTTCCTCCTTATATCTCTATAACCTGCTCTCTCTGAAAACCCCTGTCAAGAGACAAAGGGGAAAATCATTGTTAGAGACATTGAAAGGCAAGTGCTCAACCAGTGAACTAAATACTGAAAGTGTTGGAAGACCACCTCGTGTCATCAACAAGAACTGAAAGGAATTTGGAAGACATCGATCAAAATCAACCCATCAAATCCTGTACTCTGGAATTGGTGCTATTGAGCTGTTTTATCCCACCCTTAAAATCCATGTTTTTATGTGTCTTACATGTCTTGTATGTGTGTGTATAGGGATTGAAGAAGGGGTAGAGGTTAGGTTATAGAATTAGAAATGAGCAGTTCAAATTTCTTTCTTTTGCCGCTGGTTAACCACAGTTTGTTCAATAAACAGTTATTTACTTATTCAGTTTACAAGCCTGGTGCTTGTATTATGTTAAGATAAATTAAGCAATTAGGTGGGTTGATCAAACTTTTTCACATTTGTCCCGGCTCAGGGAGCAGTGGGGCTTCATCTTGCAGCATACTATCCCCAGTGATTCGTGACAATGTTTGAGGGCTCATCCGAGATATTTTGGAACAAAAGACACTGACGATGTGGGTGTAGATTTAGTAAGTAATGAAAGCTAAAAGGAAACACCAGGTTTGTACTGTCAAAAATAAGATAGCACTGGAAACTGCTAAAGCTTTCCTGCAAGTGGAAAAGATGTCCCTGACAATTTTACAAGGGATCCCAAAAGCCAGGTTAATTGAATTGGCAAGTAAATTGAGAGTAGGATTGCCTGCCAAAGCTCGGAAGGCAGAGATAATCGAAGAGATGGCACAGCATTTGAAATTGGAAGGACCAAGTTCTCCAAGGGGTGGGTCATTGGAATGGGCTCAAATTCAGTTGCAAATTTTAAAAATTGGAATTAGAGGCAGCCGAAAAAGAAAGGGCAGGGAAAGAAAAAGAAAATGAAAGAGAGAGAGCATTCCAAAGGGAAAAGCCAGGAAGGGCATTCCAAGGGGAACAGGTGGAAAAGGACAGAGAAAGGACATTTCAAAGGGAATTAGAAATGGCCAAGTTAGAAAAGGAGGAAAGAGAAAAATAGAGAGAATTCCAGCTTAAAATGCTGGCAGTTAAAAAAGAGACACCGATAGGTGAGGCAGGACTTATTTCCAGATCAGAACCCAGTGGGGAGATGTTTAAATTTGTACAAGCTCTTCCAAGGTTTGAGGAAAGGGATGTTGAAGCATTCTTTATTTCATTTGGAAAGATAGCTAAACAGATGAACTAGCCACAGGAAAATTGGACATTGCCCATGCAGAGCAAATTGACAGGTAGAGCACAGGAAATTTATGCTTCACTGTCAGAGGAGGTTTCTAGGGATTATGATGTGGTGAAAAAGGCCATTTTGAGTGCATATGAGTTTGTCCCTGAAGCATACAGATAAAAGTTTCAAAATTTAAGGAAACAGCCTGGGCAAACTTACATTGAATTTGAAAGTATTAAACAATGTAGTTTTGACAGGTGGATATGAGCATTAGGAGTTGAAATGACCTATGAAGTTCTCAGAGAGACCATTCTCTTGGAAGAATTTAAAAACTTGCTCCTTCTGTACTAAGAACCCATGTTGAAGACCAAAGGATTGCAACTGCTATACAGGCAGCAGTAATGGCTGACGATTATGAGCTGATCCATAAAACTAAACTTTTTTTCCATCATCATAAATTTGAAAACGATAGAAAGTGGGAGAGTGAAAGGAAGGCAAGCAGCCAGAGTAAGGAATGGATAGGTGGGAATAGCTTGAGATCTCCTCCCCAGATCAGGAAGGAAGGTACCGAGGGTGGAGGTGAAATTTGAAGGCCTAAGTGTTTCCATTGTAATAAAGTGGGACACATTCCTTCAGAATGTTGGAAGTTGTGAAGGAAGCCCATGGGACTTACTAGAGTTCGTAAGAGTGAGTTCGAAAAGGGAAATCAAAAAAGAAATGCCATGGATCAAATTGTAGCTTTAACTACAAATATGGGACTGGAAGTAACCACTGCTGTGAATACAGGTGAATTGAATAAGGTAGATGAGAGGTATGAAAGATTTTTGTCTGAAGGAAAGATAACCCCTTATTCATCAAATGATGCAGCTAAACCCATAACTATATTAAGGGACACAGGAGCTACTCAAACGCTTTTACTGGAGAAGGACCTAGTTTTCCCTCCAGGGAATTCAATGAAAGCTAAAGTACTGGTAAATAGGATAAGTGGAGGCCATATCGCAGTTCTATTGTACAAAGTGCAATTGAAGTGTGATTTGTTGTCTGGATCGGTGGTTGTAGGAGTGGTTAAGAAATTACCCATGGATGGAGTTGATTTACTCTTGGGCAATGATTTGGCAGGAGTGAAGGTTATTGCTTCACACATAATTATGTGAAGTCCGAGAAAGACTAAAGAGTCAGAGCAGTTACAAGAATGTGTTCCTGGAATTTTTCCAATGTGTGTGGTCACCAGAGCAATGACTGAACAAAGTCCATCACCAGAGATCAAAGTGATACCACGAGCAGATTTTAGAGTAGCCAAAACTTTCTTTAAGGACGAGGATAACTCAAAGGAAGTGTTTGGCATGTCTTCATTAATTGAGGCTCAGAAAGCAGATCCAGAGTTAAACAAGTTAGCACAGTCAGCTCATACTGAAGCTGAGGTGGAAGGAGTTCCGGAGTGCTATTACCTTAAAAACGGAGTTCTGATGAGGAAATGGATACACCCTCACAGACCTGCGGATGAGGAATGGATGGTTGTTCATCAGATAGTGATACCGCCCAGATATCGTAAGGAGATATTGTGAGCAGCACATAAAATGTTTATGCCAGGACATACGGAATACGGAAAACTCAAGCATTGATATACAGGCATTTTACCTGGCCAAGACTTCATAAATGCAATTTTGTAAAACGTGTCATACATGTTAGGTAGTAGGTAAACCTTGACATGTAATCAAACCAGCACCTTTAATACCCATACCAGTTTTTGAAGAACCATTCAGTCGGGTATTAGTAGATTGTGTAGGACCATTACCCAAAATGAAAGCAGGACATCAGTATGTCCTTACAATCATGACAGCCCGATTTCCAGAAGCTATTCCTTTAACGACAATTACAGCTAAGGTGGTAGTGGAAAAGTTAACTCAGTTTTTCACTTGTTAGGGCCTAACAATTGAAATACAACCTGACAAAGCTTCTAACTTCATGTCTAAAATTTTCCAGGGCATAATCAGCAATTTGGGTATCAAACAACCAAAATCTACCACTTATCACCCAAAGACACAGGGAGCTTTAGAGAGATACCATCAGACTCTCAAAACCATGGGCAGAATATTAAGCTCAGTGGACGGGCGGGCGCGCGCCTGACCTGGTTGAATGTAAAATAACGCACAGTGACTCAGTCGAACATCCTGAAGTCATCGCGGAGTCTCACGATATTTCGCTCAGTGGGCGTGTGCCGGAGTTGGCAGCGCACCCGCCGACAATCAAACAGCCTGTTAAGGCCATTAGAAAGGTAATTAAACTCAAATTTACGCTGCCCATCCAATCTAATGGTTGGCGGGCAGGCGAAAACACCAAGCAGCCTTTGCACTTCTTAGGAAATCTCATCCACGGGCAGGATGAGGTTTCCTAAAGCAAATAAAAATCAAATAAAAATTTTACACTTGAATTAAAAACATGTCCCTGCTCATGTGACAGTGTCAAATGAGGGGACGTGTTTTATGATATTTTTCTTTCTTTATTATTTTTTTAACAGCGTTTCATCTCCCTGAAGCAGCTCTGTGCCTCAGGGAGATTATGAAGCACTCACTCACGCGCATGTGCGAAGTTCGCACACGGCCCACCCGCCCAGCCTCCTCCCCCTGCCCGCCCAGGCAGCGCTGAGCTCTGCCGCTCATGTTCCACACTGGACAGGCCTTAATTGGCCTGCCAGCATGAAATCGTGGTGCGGTGCCAATCATGGGCGGTGGTCAGCTTCCCAACTGCCCCTCGCCCACCGAGTGCATACGCCAACGGCAAAATTCTGCCCCATGATTAAGACCTATTGCCATGAATACCCAAAGGATTGGGACAAAGGATTAGATTTCTTACTATCTGTTACTAGAAATTCTCCAAATGGATCTACCGGATTTAGTCCATCTGAATTGATCTATGGTTATAGATCTATGAAATAAGAGGTCCATTAAAAGTGATTAAGGAAAAGTTCCTAAAGCAGAAAGACAAATCCTCAATGTTGGATTACGTGTGCATGGGCAAAATTTTGCCCTTGGCATGCGGGCTTGGTGGGGCGGGCGGGGGCGGTTGGGAAGCCGACCACCACTTGCGATCAGACCCGGAAGGCAATTTCACGCTGGTGGGCCACTTAAGGCCCACCCAGCATGAAACGCGAGCGGCAGCGCTCAGCGCTACCTGTGTGGGTGGGGGGAGGAGTGCGAGCTAGGCAAGCATGACCTTCGCGCATGCACGAGTGCACGTTACATAATCTCCCTGAGATGAGGATATTTGAAAAAAATTAAAGAAGTAAAAATGTAATGAAACATGTCCCCTCATGTGACTCTGTCACATGAGCAGGGACATGTTATTAATGAAAAATTAAAGTTTTTATTTTATTTTTATTTGTTTTTGGAAACCTCATCCCGCCCATGGGTGAGGTTTCCAAAAATGTGCAAAGGCTGCTTGACTTTTTTGCCAGCCCACTGACAGTAAGGTTGGACGGGCAGTGAAAAATTTACTTAAATTAACTTTTTAAAGGCCTTAATAGGCCTTTTAATTGTCAGCGGGCGTGATGCCGACTCTGGAACACGCCTGCTGACCAAAATATCGTGTGAGTGCGTGTTGACGTTGGGACGCTCGCCCAACATCATTGCACATCACTTTATGCTCAGTTGGGTCTGGCATGCACCCACCCACTGAGCGAAAGATTTTACCCCATGTTTCTAGAAATACTCAGGAGCATGTAAAGTAGCATGAGATCACTTAAAAATTTCTCAAGCTAAAATGAAATAAAGGGTAGGCAAACATGCTTCAACCAGAACGTTCCAAGCAGGAGATGAAGTATTGGCATTATTACCTTTGCAGGGTGAATCCCTGAAAGCAAAATTCAGTGGCCCCTACAAGATAGTTAGGAGAGTTAGTAAAGTGACTTATCTGATAGATATCCCTGAGCATGGGAAGAAGAAACGGTTATGCCACATAAACATGTTGGATCAATATCGTCGCAGAGAAGATGATAAGGCAGAGCAAGTGTGCCAGGTGGTAGGAGTAGTGGAGGATGACAGAGACGGTAAGAGTAAGGTAGAGGGAGAAGTAGACAGGGCCCAAAGGGAACCTCCTACAAATCAACTAGCCAACACGACAATACTGGGACAATTAGACACTATGTTCTCATATTTAGAGGAAGGACCAAGGGAATATCTATTAAGGTTACTTAAGATGCATAAGGAAATTAGTAGGGATACATTTGGATGCACTACGTTAGCTAAACATGATGTAGACATAGGAAACTCAGTGCCAATAAAACAACATCATTATCGGTTGAACCTAGAAAAACAAGTTCAGTTAGAAACAGAGATCCAATAGATGCTGGACAATCAATTGATTGAGCCTAACCCAAGTGGCTGGAGTTCAGTGGCAGTAATGGTCCCTAAACTGGATGGATCCACTAGATTTTGTACGGACTACAGGAAAGTGAATGTAGCAACAAGGACAGATTCATACCCAATTCCTCGGTTAGGAGATTGCACTGATAGGGTTAACAGTGCCTAATTTCCTTCTGAAATTGATCTATTGAAGATGTACTGGCAAGTGCCATTAACATCTAGGGCTAAAGAAATATCCACTTTTGTTACATCAATTGGGTTGTACCAATGTTTAGTCATGCTGTTTGGGTTTAAAAATGCCCCAGCTACATTCCAGAGACTTATGAATCAAATCGTAGCTGAAGTACCTAACTGTTTGGTTTATTTAGACAATGTCTTAATATATAGTAACATATGGGAAGAACATGTAAAGCATTTAGAGGACCTATTTAAACAATTGCAGTTTGCTGGCTTATTCATAAATCTGGCCAAAAGCGAATTTGCAAAAGCAAGGGTAACTTACCTAGGTCACATCATTGGACAAGGGCAGGTGTTGCCAAGAACAGCAAAAGTAAACACTCTAATAGAATTTCCCATTCCTAAAACTAAACGAGAAATCCTGAGATTTTTGGGAATATGTGAGTTTTATAGGAAGGTTGTGACTAACTTCAGCACAATAGCTGTACCTCTCACCAATTTGTTAAGAAAACAGGCAAAAGCAGTACGGTCAACAGAATGCCAAGCAGCCTTTGAAAAGCTGATGGAAATCTTAATAAATGAACCACTGTTGGCTACCCTGGACTTTACCAAACCTTTTAAAATGGCAATTGATGCTAGTGACTTGGGGGTAGGTGCAGTCCCATTACAAGATGATCAATTAGGGATAGGGAAGCTGATGGGGTACTTTTCCAAGAAACCAAATCAATATCAGAGGAAGTACTCTACAGTAGAAAAAGAAACACTAGCATTGTTGTTGTCTCTTCAACACTTCGAAGTTTATGTATGAAACGATAAAGCAAACACTAATCTACATTGGCCACAATCTGCTGGCATTCATTGAAGAGTTTAAAACTCGAAATGCAAGACTGTTTAGATGGAGTCTATTGTTTCAACCATTCAATGTAAAGGTTGTTCATATTGCCGATAAAGATAATGTGATCGCGGATGCATTGTCCCAGGTATAAAATACTGAAATAAGTTAAAGGGGTAAGAAATCAAGATTGCATAAGATTGTATAAGAGGGAGGAAGGGTGAATGAAAGTAAGTCTCGTGTTTTGTTGTCCATGTGTCACATACCTTGTGATGAAACGCATTTTTGAATTGGTGTTTCATCTCTTTCAAGGGTGGAGGCATGTAAGAAACATATCTTTTTATTTTTGCTGGACTGTTGTATAGAACATATCTTTTTATTTTCTGTTGGACTGTGGATTAAAATTATGATGGCTACAGGTTGAAAGACATGTCCACTGGAACAGGATGAGAGATATATACAATGTTGCAGCCCTGGAACAGAGTGTGCCATGAAAGACGGAATGGTGCTGGAAAGGAGTCCTGGACTAAGGGAGCTGCCTGGCAACAACATTTTAATTGGCTCCCGACCTGGTGACCAGGTTTTGTGTGAGAGCAGTGCAGCAGAATAGCTCCTAGCCTGGGAGGAAAAAGATCTAAAACCTTTCTCTCGTGTGTTTGTAAGATTCTACTAATCCTACAGTAATAGCTTGCTGGCCTTTTTACTCCTCTTATCTCTATAATCTGGTCTCTCTCTGAAAACCCCTGTCAAGAGGCAAAGGGGAAAATCACTGTTAGAGAGATGGAAAAGCAAGTGCTCAACCAGTGAACTAAATACTGAAAGTACTGGACGACCACTTAGTGTCATCAACAAGAATTGAAAGGAATTTGGAAGACATCAATCAAAATCAACCCATCGAATCCTGTACTCCGGAATTGGTGCTATTGGACTATTTTATCCCATCCTTAAAATCCATGGGCAGAATCTTCTGTTTGGTGTGCGGGGCCCGCCCCCGCACACCGATACTTAAAATGACATGTGGTGATGCGGGTGTGCGTCCCAACGTCACCGCACATCATTCCAATCTTTAGTTTGGCGGGCACGCACCGGAGTCGGCTGTGCACCCGCCAAACTGTCAAAGGCCTGTGAAGGCCATTAATACACTAATTAAAGTAATTGTCAGGGCTGCCCGTCCAACCTTAAGGTTGGCGGGCAGGCGAAGAGCCCAGGCGGCCTTCGCATTTTTCATGAAACCTCATCCACAGGCGGAATGAGATTTCATGAAGGTTTAAAAACAAAAAACAGCGGATGCTGGAAATCCAAAACAAAAATAGAAATACTTGGAAAAACTCAGCAAGTCTGGCAGCATCGGTGGAGAAGAGCAAAGTTAACGTTTCGAGTCCTCATGACCCTTCAACAGAACTAAGTAGAAATGGGAAAGGGGTGAAATATAAGCTGGTTTAAGGCGGGGGGAGGGGGGAAGAATGAGAGGGTGGTGGGTTGTTGGGACAAGCAAGCAGTGATAGGAGGAGATAACCAAAAAATGTCACAGACAAAAGAACAAAGAGGTGTTGAAGGTGGTGATATTATCTAAAAGAATGTGCTAATTAAGATTGGAGAACAGGACAAGCAAGGTAGCTCTAGTGGGGATGGGGTGAAATAACCGCTGGGTGGAATACATTTAAAATAATGGAAATAGGTGGGAAAAGAAAAATCTATATAAATTATTGGAAAAAGCAAAAGGGACAGGGAAGAAACGGAAAGGGGGTGGGGATGGAGGAGGGAGATTAAGATCTAAAGTTGTTGAACTCAATATTCAGTCCGGAAGGCTGTAAAGCGCCTAATCGGAAGATGAGGTGCTGTTGTTCCAGTTTGCGTTGAGCTTCACTGGAACAATGCAGCAAGCCAAGGACAGACATGTGGGCAAGAGAGCAGAGTGGAGTGTTAAAATGGCAAGCGACAGGGAGGTCTGGGTAATGCTTGCAGACAGACCGAAGGTGTTCTGCAAAGTGGTCACCCAGTCTGCGTTTGGTCTCTCCAATGTAGAGGAAACCGCATTGGGAGCAATGAATGCAGTAGACTAAGTTGGGGGAAATGCAAGTGAAATGCTGCTTCACTTGAAAGGAGTGTTTGGGCCCTTGGACGGTGAGGACAGAAGAAGTGAAGGGGCAGGTGTTGCATATTTTGCGTTTGCAGGGGGAGGTGCTGTAGGTGGGGGTTGAGGAGTAGGGGGTGATGGAGGAGTGGACCAGGGTGTCACGGAGGGAACGATCCCTACGGAATGCCGCCGGGGGGGGGTGAAGGGAAGATGTGTTTGGTGGTGGCATCATGCTGGAGTTGGCGGAAATGGCAGAGGATGATCCTTTGAATGCGGAGGCTGGTGGGGTGATAAGTGAGGACAAGGGGGACCCTATCATATTTCTGGGAGGGAGGAGAAGGCGTGAGGGTGGATGCGCGGGAGATGGGCCGGACACGGTTGAGGGCCCTGTCAACTACCGTGGGTGGAAAACCTCGGTTGAGGAAGAAGGAGAACATGTCAGAGGAACTATTTTTGAAGGTAGCATCATCAGAACAGATGCGACGGAGGCGAAGGAACTGAGAGAATGGGATGGAGTCCTTACAGGAAGCGGGGTGTGAGGAGCTGTAGTCGAGGTAGCTGTGGGATTCGGTAGGCTTGTATTGGATATTGGTGGACAGTCTATCACCAGAAATTGAGACAGAGAGGTCAAGGAAGGGAAGGGAAGTGTCAGAGATGGACCATGTGAAAATGATGGAGGGGTGGAGATTGGAAGCAAAATTAATAAATTTTTCCAGGTCCCGACGAGAGCATGAAGCAGCACCGAAGCAATCATCGATGTACCGGAGAAAGAGTTGTGGGAGGGGGCTGGAACAAGAAGGTTCATGAAGGTTTTATTAATGCAATAAAAATTTTCATGAAAATTCATAAACATGTCCCAGATCATGTGACACTGTCACATGAGGGGACAGGTCTTAATAATTTTAATTTTTCTTTTTTTCAATGTTTCATTATGAAATTAATCTCCCTCAGGCAGCTCCATGCCTCAGGGAGATTTCTGCGCTCTTTCACAAGTGTGCCCCTACTCTCCATCCTATCCTGCCTGCACAGGTAGCGCTGAGCGTTGTAAAATGGCGGCGCACAGCTGATTGTGGGCGGCGATCAGCTCCATGCCCGCCTGTGCCCGCTCCCCACCGGCCCGCCTGACATGGACAAAATTCTCCCCCATGTTTTTGTGTGTCTTATGTGTCTTGTATGTGTGTGTCTATGGATTTAAGAAGGGGTAGAGTTCAGATTATAGGGTTAGAAATGAGCAGTTCATATTTCTTTCTTTTGCCACTGGTTAATGACAGTTTGTTCAATAAACATTTATTTACTTATTAACTTTACAAACTTGGTGCTCATATTCTGTTAACTTACATTAAACAATTAGGTAAGTTGAGCAAACTTTTTTACATTTGTCTTGGCTCAGGGTGCAGTTGGGCTTGATAACACAGCGCACTATCCGCAGTGAGTCGTGACAGTCTGTAGTTCACCAATTTTATTAACCACACTCCGTGCATTCACATACATGCGCATTAACCCTGATTGAGGCATTTTAACTTTTCCCCATACTCTCACCCCATCTAATGAATTGTTTGGGTCAAACTTCATATCCTGTTCTTGTACTCTAATAATTTACTCACCTGTTTTTATTTTTCTGTCCTGGCTTAATTACTTTGCACCTTTTAGTTTTCCATTTACTTGTAGTCTTGTAAAGCATAATTTCTGACTGTTACTCCACTCTATTCCTTTTTTTTTGTTTTTGAAATATTACCATACTCCCTTTTCCACCTGAGCTCTTCCCCCTATCCATCCCCCCAACATCCATTTTAAGGCCCTAAATATTATTTCTGCTCAGACCCTGGTCCCAGCCTGCTTCACGTGGAGTCTGTCCCTATTGAACACTTCCTTCCTGTCGCAGCACTGGTGCGAGTGTCCATGAAATGAAACCCCTCATTCCCACTGTACTCCTTTAGTCACATGCTAAACCCTAAACCCTAATCTGTTTATCCTTTTGCCAGTTTGTATGTGATTCAGGAAATAATCCAGAGATTATAATCCTTTATCTCTTATTTCCAAGTACTCTCCCAAACAGGACATCAGGAAACAGATCATTCCTCTCATTGTTATCTCCTGCTTTGTGCAAATTGGCTACTGTATTTAGCTACCTGAACAGTGGCTTCATTTCATAAATAATTAGTTGGCTGTGAAATTCTCTGAGATATCCAGTGGATGTGAAAGGCACAATATCAAATTAACCTATTTCTTTATCACTGATACCAAAGATTACTTTTGGACTAACTGAAGCACAAATCATGAGCATGAACAACAGAATCCTTTCAATTCTGGGGGTCCTTTTAAATCATTCATTTCCTGTTTTATTGTATTTGACTTCCTGTTGCACTCCAGTACAGAACTGTCAGCAAACAATCAGGATGGATTTGGTAAAGTACAATGAGTATCCATGTGGCTCATGGTGTGGTGAGTTGACTGGTTGATTCTCTAATTGAAAGCATTTGCAGCTGAAGTTTTCTGTGGAAAGGTTCGTAATACATGACTCAAGTATTGATGGGATATTGGAAATGTTAGTACTCCTTTTCAGGGTTCAACAATTAATTTAGCCCTTTTTTCACCTCCCTTAACTCATGTTGTCACTTCTTATTTTTATGTTGAATAAACTAAAAAGGTAGGCTGGTGCTACAATTGTGTTATTATGATAATACAGCTGATTTCAATCAATAATAAAAATATCCTGACTTGAACAGTAAAAATGAAACACAACCTACTGCATGGCTTTGGCAACATAGGTAAATGTTGGCTTGTATGAGTTTTCCTCGTACTGCATGTTCATAGATTTGACTGGAGTCTGGGCTTACAAGATATGTGCAGTGAATATCTTTGATCACTTGAATGTGAATGTCCAGATGAATAGTTAACAGAAGTGATAGCACTGCAGATGGTGAATCTTTATATTCTTAAATTGCTGAAGTTTCATGACCTTGTCTGACAGAGAATCCATTTCTCCTTTGGAGTTGCACTTAGAGTCATCAGTATTGAATGTTGTTAGTCTGCATGCCTTACAGCTGTTGGAATGGAACAGCTGACAGTTTGGCCTGCTGATCCTTTGTTTAGTAGAAAACAGACCCCAGGGTTGCAAGTTGTGATTGTTGTATGCTGCCAAACCTGTGTAATGTGCACATATGGAAGACCCATTGGAAATCATTTGTTGTTGCTCTGGATCTCATCAGTTCTCAGGAAGACTGCTGACAATGTTTCATCTGGAGCTGACTGAAGCTGGAAGGATTGTACCTCCCATTGGCTGTGGAAGTGTGGTGACCACTGTAAAATTTGGAGCCCAAACTTTCTACCCTTCAGACGAAAGGGAGACTCCCAGTGACATGAAGTTAAACTGGTCAGTGATAAATTACATGGGGCACACATTTTGTGCTGATAAACTATTTAATGTTAAACTACCATTTGAGAAAAAACGCATTTGTGTTTCTGTACTTCAAGACTGCCATTGACTCTAAATAGATATGCATATAATCTCAAAGGAGCACAGCACAGCATAATAAAGGAGCACATATAGGCATTTAGTCCCTTGAGCCTAATCCACCATTTAATAAGATCATGGCTGAATTTCTACCTCAACTCTACCTTGCTACACTATCCCCACATCCCTAAATTCCTTTAGTACCCCAAAAATTATCAATTTTTTTTTATATACTCAATGACTGAGCATCCCCAGTTCACTGGGGAAGAGAATTTCAAAGGTTCACAATTCCTTGAGTGAAAACATTTCTCCTCATCTCAGACCTAAATGTCTGACTCTTTAGTCTGAGACTGCGACCCATAGTTCTGCATCCAAGGGAAACATCTTCCTATTATCTACCTTGTCAAGCCATTAAGAATTTTACTTGTTTCAATTAGATCACCTTTCATTATTTACATTCTCGGAAATATAGGCCTAGTCTCATCAATCTCTTCTCACAGTACAATCTTCTCATCTGAAAAATCAGTCTAGTGAACCTTCGTTGCCCTCCCTTCATCACAGGCTCACAGAATCTCACAGTGCAGAAGAGGCCCTTTGGCCCATCGAGTCTGCACCGACACGTGAGAAACACCTGACCTACATACCTAATTCCATTTACCAGCCCTTGGCCCAGAGCCTTGAATGTTATGATGTGCCAAGAGCTCATCTAGGTACCTTTTAAAGGATGTGAGAGAACCCACCTCCACGAGCCCCCCAGGCAGCGCATTCCAGACCGTCACCACCCTCTGGGTAAAAAAGTTTTTCCTCACATCCCCCCTAAACCTCCTGGCCCTCACCTTGAACTTATGTCCCCTCATGACTGACCCTTCAGCTAAGGGGAACAGCTGCTCCCTATCCACCCTGTCCATGTCCCTCATGATATTGTTCACCTCAATTATGTCGCTCCTCAGTCTTCCCTGCTCCAATGAAAACAACCCAAGTCCATCCAACCTCTCTTCATAACTCAGATGTTTCATCCCAGGCAACATCCTGGTGAATCTCCTCTGCACCCCCTCCAGTGCAATCACATCCTTCCTATAATGTGGCGACCAGAACTGCACACAGTACTCCAGTTGTGGCCTCACTAAGGTTCTATACAACGCCAACATGACCTCCCTACTTATGTAATCTATGCCTCGATTGATAAAGGCAAGTGTCCCATATGCCTTTTTAACCACCCCACTGACGTGCCCCTCTGTCTTCAGAGATCTATGGACACACATGCCAAGGTCTCTTTGTTCCTCAGAACTTCCTAGTGTCATGCTGTTCATTGAATACTTCCTTGTCAAATTACTCCTTCCAAAGTCAAATTACTCCTTCCACCTCACACTTTTCAGGGTTAAATTCCACCTGCCACTTTGACCATACCATTTATATCTTCCTGTAGCCCAAGACACTCAACCTCACTGTTAACCACCCGGCCAATATTTCTGTCATCCGCAAACTTACTAATCCTATCCCCCACTTAGTCATCTATGTCGTTTATATAAATGACAAATAATAGGGGACCTAGCACAGATCCCTGTGGTACGCCACTGGACACTGGCTTCCGATCACTAAAGCAGACTTCTGTCATTACCCTCTGTCTCCTACAACTAAGCCAATTTTGAATCCACCTTATCAAATTACCCTGTATCCTATGTGTCTTTGCCTTCTATATAAGTCTCCCATGTGGGACCTTGTCAATGGCTTTGCTGAAATCCATGTAAATTACATCAACTACACTACCCTCATCTACACACCTGGTCACCTCAAAAAATTCAATCAAATTTGTTAAGAATGAGCTCCCTCTGAAAAAACCATGCTGACTATCCCTGATCAAATCTTGCCTCTCCAAGTGGAGATACATTCTCTCCTTCAGAATTTTCTCCAATAGTTTCCCTACCACTGATGTGAGACTCACTGGTCTATAGTTCCCTGGCTTATCTCTCCAACCCTTCTTAAATAGCGGAACCACATTAGTCCTCTGGCACCTCCCCCGTGGCCAGAGAGGAATTAAAAATTTGGGACAGAGCCCATATGATCTCTTCCCTTACCTCCCTCAGCAGTCTGGGGCACAAATCATCCAGACCTGAAGATTTGTCCACTTTTAAGCCTGCCAACACCTCCACTACCTTGTCACTCCCTATATCAATTTGCTCAAGAACCTTACAGTCTCTCTCTCCGAGTTGCATACCATCATCCTCATTCTCTTGGGTGAAGACGGATGTGAAGTATTCGTTCAACAATCTACCGATGTCCTCTGGCTCCACCCATAGATTGCCCCCTTAGTCCCTAATGGGCCCTACTCTTTCCCTGGTTATCCCCTTCCCTTTGATATACTTATAGAATATCTTGGAATTTTCCCTACTTTTTACAAGCTAGAGCTTTCTACATATCCCCTCTTTGCTCTCCTAATTGCTTTCTTAAGCTCCACCCTGCACTTTCTGTACTCCTCAGCTGATTTGCTCCCCTTGTACCTGCTAAAAGCCTCTCTTTTCCTTCTCATCATATCCTGAATATCTCTGGTCATCCATGGTTCTCTGTGCTTGTTACTCTTTCCTAGCACTCTAGAGGGAACATGTTGAGCCTGTACCCTCCCCATTTCATTTTTGAATGCCCCCCCCCACTGCTCTTCTGTAGATTTCCCCACAAGTAGCTGTTCCCAGTCTACCTTGGCCAGATCCTGCCTTATTTTACTAAAATCCGCTCTCCCCCAATCCAATACATTTTTATTGAACTTGTCTATTTCTTTGTCCATAACCAGCTTAAATTGTACCATGTTGTGGTTGCTATCAATAAAATGCTCCCCCACCACCACCTCAGCCATCTGTCCGGCTTCATTCCCCAGAATTAGGTCCCTTGTTGGACCCTCTACTTAAAAAGTCCTCCTGTACACATTTCAAGAAATCCACTCCATGCAAGCCCTTAACACTATGTCTATCCCAATTAATGTTGGGAAAATTGAAATCACCTAATATAATTACCCTATTGTTATTGCTTTTACACACTTCCACAAATTGTGCATATATTTGCTCCTCAATTTCCTGTCTTGCCTGAAGATTCTATATCCCGGAATGTTGAGCTGCCAATTCTGCCCCTCCCTCAACCACGTCTCTGTGACGGCTACTGTATCACAATTCCACATGTCAATCCTCACCCGTAATTCATCCGTTTTACCTGTAATACTCCTGGCATTAAAGTAGAGGCCATCCAGTCTTGCCTTACTCCTTTGAAGCTTAATGCAGCTGTACTCCCTCTGACTTGATTGTTTTACTGTATTATGATGTGTCCCTATTCTGCTAACATTCTGTGTCCCCTCCCCTTGCCAAATTAGTTTAAACTCCTCCCAACAGCACTAGCAAACCCATCCGCAAGGATGTTAGTCCCGCTCTGGTTCAGATGTAGACCCTCCCGCTTGTACAGGTCCCACTTTCACCAGAAATGGTCCCAGTGATCCAGGAATCTAAAACCCTCCCTCCTGCACCAACTCTTAAGCCATATATTCATCTGCGCTATTCTCCTATTTCTGTGCTCGCTAGCACATGGCACTGGGAGTAATCCAGAGATTACAACCCGAGAGGTCCTGCTTTTCAGTCTACTGCCTAACTCCTTGAATTCTTGATGCAAGACCTCATCCCTCTTTCTACCTATGTCATTGGCACCAACGTGTAGCATGACCTCTACCTTATCACCGTCCCCCGTCAGGATGCCCTGCAGCCGTTCAGTGACATCCCAGACCCTGGCACCAGGGAGGCAACACACCATCCACGTTGACGGCTACAGTAGCGCCTCTCTGTTCCCCTGATTATAGAATCCCCTATTACTATTGCTCTTCCTCGCTTCCTCCCCTCCTGTACAGACAGGCTGCTTGTTGTACCAGAAGCTTGGCTCTGTCTGCACTCCCTGGAGGAACCAGCGCCCTCATCAGCCTCAAAAATGGAATACTGATTTGCGAGCAGGAACCCAGGGGACTGCTGAACTCCCTGCCTGTTTCTCTTGGACTGCCTGGTGGTCACCCATTCCCTTCCTTCCTCAAGTCCCTTCAGCTGCGGTGTGACCACTTCTCTAAACGTGCTATCCACGATGCTCTCAGACTCACGGATGCTCCAGTGTCCCCAGCCGCCGTTCCAGCTCTGAAACCCGAGCTTCCAGGAGCTGCAGCTGGACATACTTCCTGCACACATGCTGGCCCACATGGAGCACGAGGAGCACACCACGGCTTTGAGCTCTCCTTTAAATTAAACCTTTTAAATCAATTGCTTTCGGGCCCTTCTCTCCTGATCCTCGCTACTACAGAACATACAAACTATAAACCACAAAAAGACCTTAAACTATAAACGATAAAAGTAGTAAATACTTACCCGACCTTACCCACTTCTTACCAGTCATTTCTCTCCCTTGTAGCCGCTGCAGCAGGGCAAGACCACGCTCTGAAGATTTAACAGGTTGGATAGCAAAGAAAAAATGCAAAGAGTACCTCTTCCCTTATGCACCAAATTCCCACTGTGCACCAAATTGCCAATACCCACACTCACTCTGGCTGTGTCTCACTCAGGATGGGGTCTCTTCCCTGCTCATGTGTAGGGAAAAGTTTGCCCTGTCAGGCAAATAGATCCTTTGATCAGGAGACTGAAATTGTACAAAATACTCCAGGCATTGTCTCACCAATGCCCTACATAATTGTGGTTCCCTGCTCTAATACTCCAATATCTTTGTAATAAGAGCTAACATATGATTTTCCTCATTAATTGCATGCATAGCCTGAATTTTAGCTCTCTGTGATTTGTGTACAAGAACACCCAAATCCCTTTGAATACCAACATTACCCAGGCTTTTACCATTCAAAAAATATTCTGCTTTATTTTCTACTAAAGTGGATATCCTCACACTTCCCCACATTATATTGCTTTTGCCATTTCCTTGCCCACTCATTCAATTTGTCTATACCCATTTGCAGTTTCTTTGCGGCCAACTCACAGCATATTTTCCCACCTAATTTTGTATCGTCAACAAACTTGTAAACATTACAAATTGATGCTGTAATTGTAAGTTTCTTCCTGAGAATACATTGGGCAGGAAGATGGGAACGAGGAGGTAACGTTAGACAGGAAAACAGTGTGTATGAAAAATTGGGAGACAGATAGCATTGGAGTAAGAAATAGTATGGCATTAAGTAGGGTCAGAGTAAGAGGAAATGCAATCAGGTCTAAATTAGGTTTATAGTGCATGGACATAGAGTGTGGCAAACTACGTTGGTGAACTGCAGCTGCAGATAGTCATGTGAGAGCATGATGTTGTGGCTATAAAGAGACCTAGCTCAAAAAGAGCAGAACTGAGTACTCAATACTCCTCAGTACAAGATGTTCAGGAACAATATGGAAGGAAAGAAAGGAGGAAGAGTGGCAGTGCTGATTAAGGAGAATATTACAGTGCCAGAGAGAGTGGAGGGGTTCAAGGACAGAGTCTATTTGGTTAGAGATAGGAAACAATAGAGGAACCATGACATTATTAGGTGTCATATATGCCACCAACTACTGGGAAAGAAATGGAGGAACAAATTTGTAGGGAAAAATTATCGAGCAGAATCGTCCTAAGTATGGTAGCGAGCAGGTAAATGACAGTTTTTCACATTGTATCATCCCAAACTTGCTGTATTAATTATGCATTCCCAGGAAGCATGCTGTTTCCATGGCGGGTGGGGTCTAATTTGCCCACCACGCTATCAATTCGCTGTTTCATCACACCGGGTGCCATATTTAAAGTGCAGCCGCTTGCACACCACTCAATTTTTAAAAATTCATTGTGAGATGTGGGCTTCACTGGCTGGGCCGGCATTTATTGCCCATCCCTAGCTGCCCTTGAGAAGGTGGTGTGAGCTGCCTTCTTGAACCAGTGCCATCCCTGTGGTGCCAGTCAAGGGGGCTGCTTTTTCCTGGATGGTGTCAAGCTTCTTGAGTGTTTTAAGAGCTGCACCCATCCAGGCAAGTGGAGAGTATTCCATCACACTCCTGATTTATGCCTTATAGATGATGCACAGGCTTTGGGGAGTCAGGAGGTGAGTTACTCACCACAGGATTCCGAGCCTCTAACCTGCTCTTGAAGCGACAGTATTTATATGGCTAGTCCAGTTCAGTTTCTGGTCAGTGGTAACCCCCAGGATGTTAATAGTGGGGGATTCAGTGATGGTAATGCCACTGAATGTCAAGGGGCAATGGTTAGATTCTCTCTTGCTGGAGATGGTCATAGCCTGGCATTTGTGTGGCGCGAATGTTACTTGCCACTTGTCAGCCCAAGCCTGGATATTGTCCAGGTTTTGCTGCATTTGGACATGGGCTGCTTCAGTATCTGAGGAGTTGTGAATGTTTCTGAATGTTGTGCAATAATCAGTGAACATTTCTATTTCTGACCTTGTGATGCAAGAAAGGTCATTGATGAAGCAGCTGAAGATGGTTGGGCCAAGGACACTACCCTGAGGAACTCCTGCAGCGATGTCCTGAAACTGAGATGATTGACCTCCAACAACCACAACCATCTTCCTTTGTGGTAGGTATAACTCCAACCAGTGGACACTTTCCCCCCAATTCGCATTGACTCCTGTTTTGCTAGGGCTCCTTGATGCCACACTCGGTCAAATGCGGCCTTGATGTCAAAGGCAGTCACTCTCCCCTCACCTCTGGAGTTCAGCTCTTTTGTCCATGTTTGAATCAAGGCTGTAATGAGGCCAGAAGCTGAGTGGCCCTGGCGGAACCCAAACTGAGTGTCAGTGAGCAGGTTATTGCTAATCAGGTGCTGCCTGATAGCACAGTTGATGACCCCTTCCATTACTTTACTGATGATGGTGAGTAGACTGATGCGACAGTAATTGACTGGGTTATATTTGTCCTGCTTTTTGTGTAGAGGACATACCTGGGCTATTTTCCACATAGCTGGGTAGACACCAGTGTTGTAGCTGTACTGGAACAGCTTGGCTAGGGGCGCAGCAAATTCTGGAGCACAAGTCTTTAGTACTATTGCTGGAATATTGTCCAGGCCCATTGCCTTTGCAGTATCCAGTGCCTTCAGCCGTTTCTTCATATCACGTGGAGCGAATTGAATTGGCTGAAGACTGGCATCTGTGTTGCTGGGGATCTCCGGAGGAGGCTGAGTTGGATCATCCGCTCGGCATTTCTGGCTGAAGATTGTTGCAAATGCTTCAGCCTCATCTTTTACACAGATGTGCTGGGCTCCCCCATCATTGAGGAATCACCACCATTCTTGACTAGATGTGGCAGGACTGCGGAGCTTAGATCTGATCCGTTGGTTGTGAGATCGCTTAGCTCTGTCTATCACTTGCTGCTTATGCTGTTTGACATGCAAGTAGTCCTTTGTTGTAGCTTCACCAGGTTGATACCTTGTGACATTTTTAGGTATGCCTGGTTCTGCTCCTGGCATGCCATCCTGCACTCTTCATTGAACCAGGGTTGTTCCCATGGCTTGACGGTAATGGTAGAGTGGGGGATATGCCAGGCCACAATGTTACAGATTGTGTTCGAGTACAATTCTGCTACTGCTGATGGTCCACAGCGCCTCATGGATGTCCAGTCTTGAGTTGCTAGCTCTGGTCAAAATCAATCCCATTTAGCACGGTGGTAGTGCCACACAACATGATGGAGGGTATCCTCAAAGTGAAGACAGAACTTTGTCTCCACAAGGACTGTGCAGTGGTCACTCCTACCGCTACTGTCGTGGACAGATCATCTGCAGCAGGCTGGTTGGTGAGGATGAGGTCAAGTATGTTTTTCCCTCTTGTTGGTTCCTTCACCACCTGACGCAGACCCAGTCTAGCAGCTATGTCATTTAGGACTCGGCCAGCAGTGGTGCTACCGAGCCACTCTTGGTGATGGACATTGAAGTCCCCTGCCCAAAGTACATACTGCACACTTGCCACCCTCAGTGCTTCTTCCAAGTGGTGTTCAACATGGAGGAGCACAGATTCATCAGCTGAGGGAGGGCATTCCGCAGTAATCAGCAGGAGGTTTCCTTGTCCATGTTTGACCTGATGCCATGAGACTTCATGGGGTCCGTTTGCGTTGAGCTTCACTGGAGCAATGCAGCAGGCCAAGGCCAGACATGTGGGCATGAGAGCAGGGTGGTGTGTTGAAATGGCAAGCGACAGGGAGGTCTGGGTCAGAAAATTTTCTAGATCAGTACATTTCAGGTCTAAGAAGGAAAGAGGCATTTCTAGATCTGATCCTAGGGAATGAGGTGGGTCAAGTGGATCAAGTGTTGGAACATTTAAGGAGGAGTGTTCATGGTATTGTGACTTATGAGGGCTATGGAAAAGCACAAGAAGCAATCCAGCATAAAAGTCATGAATTGCCCAAGGGCCAATTTCTTTGGGATAAGAACGGATCTCACCGAGGTAAACTGAAATTTAAGATTGGTCAACAAAACTGTGACAGAACAATAGGCAGCCTTTAAAGAGCAAATGGTTCAGGTACAGTCAAGTTACTGTACCTCAGAGAAAAAGACAAGATTAGCAAAGCCCGGGTTCCCTGGATGATGAAAGAGGTAGACCAAGCAGGAAATGGATGAATATGACAGATGCCAGGTGGATAACACAAGTGAGAACCAGGCTGAATATAACAAAGCTCAGAGTAGAAGTGAAAAAAAAAGAGAGATGCAAAGCAAAAGTATGAGAAGGGACTGGCAGCTAACATAAAGGGAAATTTAACAGTCACTTATAGGCACATAAATAGTAAAAGGTTGGTAAAAGGAGGGATGGGGTCAATTAGAGGCCGAAAAGAAGATTGTGGCATTAAGTCAGAGGGTATTGCTGAGGTACTGAATGAATACACTGGTCTTTATCAAGGAAGAAGATGCGACCGAAGTTATAATGAAAAGGGAGATATTTGAGACACTGGATGGGCTAAAAAGTGGGTATTACAAAGGCTGGTTGTATATAAAGTGGATAAGTCACCAGGACTGGATGGAATGCATCTGAGGATGCTGAGGCAAGCAAGGATGGAAATTGTAGATGCATTGTGGGGTAGTGCCAGAGGACAGGAGAATTGCAAGTATTACATCCTTATTCAAAAAAGGATATGAGAATAAGCCAGAACATATTTGTTAAGGGTAAGCTTTGTTTAACTAGCTAGTTTTTTTTTAGGTAACAGAAAGGGTTGATGAGGGTATCGCAGTTGATGTGGTTACATGGACTTCCAAAAGGCATTTGATGAAGTGCCACATAACAAGCTTGTCAGCAAAATTAAAGCACATAAATAAAAGGGATTGTTGCAGCAGGGATACAAAGTTGGCTGAGTGACAGGAAACAGAGAGGCGTGGTGAAGGGTTTTTTGGACTAGAAGAAGATACACTGTGGGGTTCCATAGGGGTCGGTACAAGGACCACTGCTTTTCTTGATCTATATTGATGAGTGTGCAGGCACAATTTCAAAATGTGTATATGACATAAAACTTGGAAGTGTTGTGAACTGTGAGATGATAGTGATAGACTTTAAGAGGACATAGGCAGGCTGGTGGAATGGGCAGACAAATGACAGATGGAATTTAATGATGAGAAGTGTTAAGTGCTACATTTTGGTAGGAAGAATGAGGAGAGGCATTATAAAATAAAGGGTACAATTCTAAAGGGGATGCAGGAGTAGTGGGACCTGGAGGTATATGTGCTCAAATTGTTCAAAGTGGCAGGACAGGTTAGGGAATTGATAAATAAAACATATGGGATGCTGGGCTCTATAAAAAGAGTACAAAAGCAAGGAGGTTATGGTAAACCTTCATAAAACACTGATTTGACCTCAACTGGATTATTGTGTCCAATTCTGGATGCAATTGCATTAGAGAAGGCCCAGAAAAGATTTACAAGAATGGTTCCAGGAATGTGGGACTTCAGTTACATGGATAGATCGGAGAAGCTGAGGCTGTTCCCTTACAGAAGTTGAGAGGAAATTTGTTAGCAGAGCCTGGGCAGAGTAGATAGGGAGGAACTTTTCCCATTGGTCACAAGGTTGAAAACCAAAGGTCACTAATTTAAGGTGAATGACAAAAGAACCAAAGGCGTCAGAAGGAAAACCTTCTTTATGCAGCAAATATTAGGACCTGGAATGCACTCACCAGAGGTGGAGGCAGATTCAGTTGTGGATTTCAAATATTATCTGCAGAGAAAATGTTTACAGGGCTAAGGGGAAAAAGGGTAAGTGGGACTAGCTGTGTTGCTTTAGTGCAGAGCTGGTCGGGACATGACAGGCTGAAAGACCTCTTTCTGTGCTATAACCATTTTATGATTTTATTCTATTCTAAGCTTGGCATTTTGCTGCCAGGAGGGCGTCCTTCATTAATGACTAATGTTTGTGCCTATGATTATGCATTATTCTAACTGATTGTCAAAATGATCATTTACTTTTCATATTGTGTGGGAAAATGAGAACAATATTGCAGTACATGTCAGCTAATGAGCACCCTTTAGAACATTTGATGAAGCATTGATTGCTTCTTAATACAACCAGTATCCACTTAACAGGCTGGGTAAAAGGAATATTTAGCTATCAGAAAGGCCTTCTACTATAATCTCATGTTGTTAAGAATATTAGATTGGCCATTGACTGAAGTGCACTTTAGTAGTCTCATTGGGGCAGGTACAGTTGGGAGGTCTTGTTTAAAGGTTATGATGAGAAAATGAGACAATGGCCAGAATTTTCAGGTCGGCGACATGTAAAATGACGTGCAGTGACATAGGGCATGCATCCCGACGTCCCCGCACGTCATTCAGATCTTGAGTTCGGTGGGCACGCAGCCAATTCCGCTGCGTACCCGCCAAACTGTCAAAGGCCTATTAAGGCCATTTAAACACCAATTATCTAATTAACTGAGCTGCCCGTCCAACCTTAAGGTTGGCGGGCAGGTGAAGAGCCCAGGCAGCCTTCGCATTTATCATGAAACCACATCCACGGGCGGGATGAACTTTTATGAAGGTTTTTAAAGTTTAATAAAAATTTTTAATAAAATTCATTGACATGTCCCAGCTCAAGTGACACTGTCACATGAGGGGACATGTCTTAAATATATTTTTCTTTATTAAAATTTTCAGAAATCAAACTAATCTCCCTGAGGCAGCTCTGTGCCTCAGGGAGATTTCTGCGCTCTTTCACGCGCATGCGCGAAAGAGCGCAGGTACCAACTCAGCCTACTCCCCCTGCCTGCACAGGGAATGCACAGTGCTCCCGGGTGCGCGTCACGCTGGGGAGGCTTTAATTGGCCCACCCACATAAAATGGTGGCATGCAGCCGATAGCTGGCGGTGATTGGCTACGCGCCAGGTTAACCTAGTTGCAACACCAGGAGCTGTTCTAAGACTGCCAAACAGAAAACTGTTCTGTTTGGAGAGAACCTTGCTTGTTTTCCTCTCAGACAAATTCTTAATATGCTTTGAGCTGCCAAACTGAAAACACACGCTGACCCAACCCCACTGTGCAATTAGCTTTCTATTTACCCTTTGCTTCATAGCTGTTCATCCCCATGGCAACTTCAAGTCACATGGGCATTTCTTAGAGCCTGATTGTGTCATAATCAGGACACCAGTTAAGCCTCGGAAATCACAACCAAGAAAATGGGAGCATTTTTCCCTCGCTGGGCAGGCTCGGCGGGGCGGGCCGGGCCGGGGCAGTCAGGAGTGCAGAAATCTCCCTGAGGCACAGAGCTGCCTCAGGGAGATTAGTTTTGAATGTAAAAAATTTTAATAAGGAAGAAAAAAAATTTTAAGACAGGTTCCATCATGTGACAGTGTCACATGAGCTGGGGCATGTCAATGAATTTTATTAAACATTTTTATTAAACTGTAAAAACCTTCATGAAACCTCATCCCACCTGTGGATGAGGTTTCACGACAAATTTGAAGGCCGCCTGGGCTCTTTGCCTGCCCACCAACCTTAAGGTTGGATGAGCAGCTCAGTTAATTATTTTAATTGATTTTTAAATGGCCTTAATAGGCCTTTGACAGTTCGTCGGGCGCACAGCGGAGTCAGCTGCGCGCCCACTGAACTGAGGATCTGAATGACGCGCGGTAACATTGGAACCCGTGCCCGACGTCACCGTGTGTCATTTTACGCATTGGTGAGCGGGGGCGGGCCTATAGAGTCATTATATTAAGGGACTTTAATTGCTGAATATAGATTGGGATAGTCGTAGTATAAAGGGTAGGGAGGGGCAAGAGATCCTAGAATGTGCTTAAGAAGATTTTCTACAGCATTATGTTTCCAGTCCAATGAGAAGGGAGGAACTGCTAGGCCTGGTTCTTGGAATTGAGATGGGGAAAGTGGACCAGGTGTCAATAGGAAAACAGTCCAGAGTAAGAATAATTAAGTGGGGGAAAGCCAACTTCAATGGTATAAGATTTAATCTACGCCAAATAAATTGGAGCCAGAGGTTGGCAGGAAAAACAGTAGCTGAACAATGGGCTACCATAAAAGAAGAAATAGTTCGGGCATGCTCAAGGTACATTCCCTCGAAGGGAAAAGTAGGGCAAACAAATCCAGAGCTCCATGGATGACAAAAGAGATAGAAATTAAGAAGAAAAGTGCACTTATAACAGATCTCAGGTAGAAAATACAATTGAGAACCAGGTTGAATACAAAAGGTTCAGAGGGGACGTGATAAAGCAAATAAGAGAAGCAAAGAGAGAGTATGAAGAGACTGGCAGCTAATATGAAAGGGAATCCCAAAGTCTTCTATAAGCATCAAAATAGTAAAAGGGTGGTAAAAGGAGAAGTAGGGCCAGAAAGGAGATTTACACATGGAGGCAGAGGGTATAGCTGAGGTATTAAATGAATACTTTGTACCTGTCCTTGCCAAGGAAGAAGATGCTACTCAGGCCATGATGAAAGAGGAGGCAATTCAGATACCAGAAGAGTTAAAATTGATAAGGAGAAGGTATTGGAAAGGTTATCTGTACTTAAAGTTGATAAGGCACCAGGACTGGATGGGATACATCCAAAGATATCGAGGAAAGTTAGAGTGAAAATTGCAGAGGCGCTGGCCATAATTGTCCAGTCTTCCTTCGATTCCTTAGTCTTCCTTAGGAGTGGTGCCAGATGACTGGAGAATTACAAATGTTACACCCCAGTTCAAAAAAAGGTGCAAAGGTAAGCCTAGCAACTATAGGCCAATCACTTTAACTTTGGTGCTGGAGAAATGTCTAGACACAATAATTTGGGACAAGATTAACAGTCACATGGACAAATGCAGGCTAATTAAGGGAAACCCGCATGGATTTCTTAAGGGAAAGTCCTGTTTAACTAACTTGCTGGAGCTTTTTGAAGAGGTAACAATGAGGGTTGATGAGGGCAATGCTGTTGATGTGGTGTACATGGACTTCCAAAAGGCATTTGATACAGTGCCACACAACAATCTTGTGAGCAAAGTTATATCTCATGGAATAAAAGGAACAGGAGCAACATGGATACAAAATTGGCTGAGTGACAGGAAATAGACAGTAGTGGTAATGGATGTTTTCAGGGCTGGAGGAAGATTAGTAATGAAGTTCCCCAGGGGTCACTGTTGGGACCCTTGCTTTTCCTGACATATATTCATGGCCTAGACCTTGGTGTACAGGGCACAATTTCAAAATTTGCAGATGATATGAAAATTGGAAGCATTATGAACCGTGAGGAGGATAATGTGAACTTTAAAAGGGCATGGCAAGTTGGTGGAATGGGTGGACAATTGGCAGATGAAGTTCAATGTGGAGAAATGTGAGGTGATTCATTTTGGTAAGAAGAACATAGAGACACAATATAAAATAAAGAGTATAATTCTAAAGGAGGTGCAGGCACAGGAACCTGTGGTAACATGTGCATACATCATTGAAGGTGGCAGGACAGATTGAGAGCTCAGTTAATAAACAATACAATATTCTAGGCTTTATTAATCGGGGCACAGAATACAAGAGCAAAGAGGTTATGTTGAAATTGTATAAGACATTAGTTTGGCCTCAGCTGGAATATTGCACCCAGTTCTGGGTGTCACACTTTAGGAAGGATGTGAAGGCATTAAAAAGAGTCGAGAAAAGATTCCTGAGAATGGTTCCAGGAATAAGGAACTTCAGTTACGAAGATATATTAGAAAAGTTAGGACTGTTTCCCTTGGTGGATTTAGAAAGGGCACCTGGGTGTCCTCGGGCTGGCATGGACAAGATGGGCCGAATAGCCTCCTTTGGTGCTGTAACTTTTCTATGGTTCTATGGTTCTATGGAGAAAAGAAGGCTGAGAGGAGATTTGATAGAGGTTTTCAAACTCATGAGGAGCCTGGACACATTAAGAGGAAATTGTTCCCACTCATTGAGAATGAGAGGGCACAGATTTTAAGTAATTGGTAAAAGAAGAAAAAGTGAAACGGGAAAAAACTTTTTCACACAGTGAAGGTTAAGGTCTGGAATGCACTGCCTGAGAGTGTGGCGAGACAGGTTCAACTGAAGCATTCGAAAGATAATTAGACTGTTATGTGAAAAGGAAGAATGTGCATGGTTATGGGAGAAGTGGGTGAATGGCATTAAGTGAATTGTCCATTTGAAGAGCTGGTGCAGACACGATGGGCCGAATGGCCTCCTTCTGCACTGTAGCAATTCTGTGATTCCGTGAATTCTTCAGTTCCGTAGTGCCACCTAGAGGAGTGACCACTACTGGGAATGCAATAGTCCCCTGACTCGTGATGATGGAAGAGGCCCAGAGAGTAGGAAAGGGGAGTCATGTCTGTCTGGGATCAATCATGCAGGTGTCTGTGAGGGGGAGGGGAGTTTGATCACAAAGGCAGCTAGGCAATCTTCCAGCAGAGGTGGCCCTTACCATTGGGAGAGCCTCTCTGTGGACTACAAGGTGCACGATCAGGAGGGACCAAACCTCAGGGCCCACAGCAATGCTGCCAGGTTTTACTGGGCAGACTTGACATGTGGCAAAATGCCCATTTTCCATGAGAGGAAGAGGCCCTTAAGTGGCCCTTAATAACTGTTTAATTGCCTCAATTGCCCTAAGGGCGGGTTCCCGCCACCCACCCTGCCACTGGTAAAATATCAGCAGAGGCAGGAAGGCAGCAGGCAGCCATCTCATCCGATTTTATAGTTCCCCAATCCATTCCCAAGGGGGCGTATAATATGGCCTGATGTTCACCATCATTTTTAGAGACAAGGCACAGCCATGGGGTGAGCCTGCTTGGAGAATGTGCCAGGCAGAAGAATGGCCCAGGGCAGGGTATAACAAATCTGCTTCTCTATAAAGCAGCCTACTTCAGATCCATTGACCTGTTGTATGTGGAAGGGGAAAATCTACTGTTCTGACTTTAGTTTGCTGTGGTGCGTAAATGGCTTGACAGCATCCCTTGAGATCAGGGGAGCTGTGAGAGGTTTAGTGAAACCTATAGTGGATGTATACTACTGCAAGTTATATGGTGCATCATCTTCAGTGCTGTGGACAAGCTGTTTTGGATGCATACATTCTGTCATTGTGCAAATTTTACCTTACAGTGCCTTTGCATAAATAGACTTTGGATAAAATGCCTCAGGTGCCTGCTACATAGAATTACATTGAGCTTACAGCACAGAAAATGACTATTTGATCTAACTGGTCTATGCAGCTGTTTATGCTCCACATGAACTGCCTTCAACCCTAATTCATATAATTCTATCAGCATAACATTCTATTCCTTTCAACCTCATGGAGGATGATGGTGGTGATGTGCTAATGCCAATGGGCTAGGTGCCCAGATTAATGCTCTGGGTAACATGGGTTCAAATCCCACCATTGTTGCTAATGGAATTTAAATTTAATGAATAAATCTGGAATATAAAGCTAGCTTCCGTAATGATGACCGTGGCAACTATCACTGATTGTTGTAAATACCCTTTTGGTTCACTAATGTTCTTTAGGGAAGGAAATTTGTCGCCCTTACCTGGTCTGGCCTACATGTGACTCCAGAGACACAGCAAAAACTGGTTGACTCTTAACTGCCCTCTGAAATGGCCTAGCAAGCCATTCAGTTCAAGGGCAATTAGGGATGGGCAACAAATGCTGGCCTTGCTAGTGCCACCCACATCTCATGAAAGAATTTTAAAAATTGTACTTAGAAAGTTGCACTCCCTAGATAAAAAGTTTATTCTAAATTCCTTGGGCAGAATTTTCTGCCTGTCGGGCGGGTGGGCCTGACCCAATTGCCGGCGGGCGCGGAGCCGATCACCGCCAGCGAAGTGGGCTGCACCGCCATTTTACATGGGCGGGCCAATTAAGGCCCACCCAGCGTGACGCCCACCGGGAAGCGCTATGTGCTCCCTGTGTGGGCGGGGGGAATCCCTGAAATCGAAAGTGCGCTCTTTCGCGCATGCGCATGAAAGTGCACACTCATCTCCCTGAGGCTAAGTGTAGTCTCAGGGAGATTGCCTGGACTTTGAAAAATATTAAAAATAGAAAAATAAAAATCCCTTACATGTCCCCTCATGTGACAATGTCACATGAGTTGGGACATGTTCATAATTTACAGAACAACTTTATTACAATTTTTAAAACCCTGCATGAAACCTCATCCCGCCGAAGGATGAGGTTTTATGTTTTCTCTATGGCTTCTGGCCTCCCACCAACCTTAAGGTTGGACGGGCAGGTCCTTTAATTGTTTAAATGATCCTGTCAATGGCCTCAATTGGCCATTGACGGGTCAGCGGGCCCATAGCTGATTTTGCTGCAGCCCCGCTTTCCTGAAAATTTAAATGGGGCAAGGTGAAATCGGAGGCTCTGCCCGATGTCATCCCGCGCCATTTTACGCATCGGTGAGCGGGCCCCGCCCTCTGCTCGCCGACGGCAAAATTCTGCCCCTTATTTAGATAACAACTTTTATAGAAAAAAGAGCCCCAGCCTTTTAAGATCTTTTCTGACTGTTATAACTTTTCAGTTCTAGTACCAGTGCCAGTACGAAACCGAAACTCAGTATTATAGCTGGATTCCCACACCACAGGTGAGTGATGGTGAGAGGGGTATCTTGGTTGGGGGGGCGGGTTTCATGGGGAGGGGGTTTTGGAAGGTCAGGGGGCTCCCCTTCCTGATGCCGTGTCCATCAAGTGCCTTTGAACAAGGGACCCTTCCCCCCACCGGGAGCCCATGAGCAACCACACACGGGTTTACTTGTTGTACTCCCTACCCGCCAGCAGGTTGATATGCATCCCATCCACCACATTTAACACTCAGTTCCTCCACCATAGATGCATAGTGACAGCAGTGTTTATACATGCAGCAACTTGCAAAGTTTCCTTCGACAGCATCTTCTAAACCTGCAACCTCTGCTATCTAGCAGGACAAGGGCAGTAGATGCATGGGAACACCATCACCTGGAAGTTCCCCTCCAAGCCACACACCATTAGAACTATATCACCATTTCCTTCATTGTCACTCAGTCAAAATGCTGGAACTCCCTTCCTAAGAACACCCTAAGGGTGTTCTTACATAAGATGGACTACAGTGGTCCAGGAAAGTGGCTCACCACAACCTTGTCAATGGCAATCAACAAATGCTGGCCTTGTCAGCGATGAACACAACCCATGAAAGAATTTTTAAAAACCTGAATGTACAAACAAGTACAGCACAAAATAAATACAGATGTGGAGTCTTTTCAATTCAGGCAAAATAAATACAGTTCTCTATCACATCATCACTTTGAATGATTGTCAGGTTTCTGACTTCATTACTCTACATATAAGACCATTCCAAACATTGCAAGAAGAAATTCTTCCTGAGATCATTGATCTTTCTGCAGTTGTAGCCTCGTTATACTTGTCTGGTCTTGTTATTTTGTTTACAATGAGTGTAAGTCTCCTCTCAGTTGCTTTCTGTCAAGGCAAAAGAATCACAGCTTTCCTCTGAAATCAATCTTCTGACATCAGGATCAAGTGATCAGGCACATTACCTGTTTAGCTTACTGTCCCTCCGTGATCTATTTCAACTTCAGTTCCATGCTACTTGCAGTGTGTTTAATGCCTCTTTTCTATTTAAATACCCAGTACTTTACACTTATTGCATTAAATTTAATTTGCCACTGTTCTGCTCTTTACAGCCTTTATTAACCTCTTATTTGTTTCTAAGAATACAAAACAAATTAGTAAACTATGAAAATACTTAAAAATTCGAAGCATCGAGATAAAAACATTTCATAACCTCAGGGCACACCCAAACACTTTACAGCTAATAAAGTACTTGCAAATAGCAGTAACTGTTCTAATGCAGGGAATCTTGGCAACCAATTTGCACACAGCAAAGTACACCAGCAGTAATAAGATAAATTATTAGACAAGCTGTTTAGAGATGTTGGCATCAATATATGTTGGCTGGGAACTAAGGAAACTCTCCTGCTATTCTTCAGATAGTACCATGGAATGTTTTACTGACATGGCGGACAGAGTTTTAAGTCCATTGCGAGATGGCCCTTTCAACAGTGCAGCACTCTCTCAGTACTGCACTGGATGTCAAACTAGATTAAAGGACAAGTTGTCAATTTGGGGTGAGAATCGTGAGTTGGGTGAATTCCTGACATTGCAAAGCCATCTGCTGACTGGCTGTGTCCACCCACTGTATTTTCATGCTGTTGAATCAGAATGGGCTGGAGTTGGAGCTGCTACCTCCCAGGCCAGCACAGAGGTGCAATTGGTGGCAGAACAGTGGCAGATGCAGAAGAGTCCATTCAGGAGCAGCATGATGTCCTGCACAGGGTGCACAAGACTCTCCATAACATGGACCATTCAGTTCAGAGCTTGAATGCTGAAGGCCGTGGAGTTTGTGAGGAGCTATGAACAGGACACTCTCACAGGTGGCCCAACAGTGGCTGGCGTGGATGTGAATTGCATCCCTTCCAGCCAACGGGAGAGCACATCAATGACCCACCCTGCATAACTAAGGAAGTAGAGAGGCTCTTAAACTAATTAGTGGGGCAAGGGATCAAATTTGGGAAGATGTGGTAAATCAAACAGTAGAGAAATAGCAAGAGAGGAAGATATTAATATGGGAAACGATAGACAAAATGTGGCAGGAAGGAATAGAGAATACAAATCTAAGGCCTGAACTTTCAGGACGGCAGGGGCTTGGTCCCTGTTTTCTGAAGAGTCGGTGGGGAACACATCCCCACTGACTCCAGAAGCCCCGATGGCACAAGGCGGGACTTCTGCCCCCCACTCTGGAGGAAGTCCTGCCTTGGAGAGCTGAAAGCCAATCCCCAGTCTCTCTAGGCACCACGCTGCAGTGGCTTGAAGAGGCACTGCAGGGAGCTTCATGGCATTAAGTCCCGGGAACTGGAGGACAGGTAAGTGGCAGGTGGGGGAGGGAGCGTAGGGAAGGCCTGGAGGTTCACAAGAGGGATGAACGGGGTCTCGGGGGATAGGCTGGGAGTGGGGAAGGGAGGTCTGGAGGTCACCAGGCCTTAAGGGGAGGGTGACCCCAGTCAGGAGAGGGCTTCTGATGGGGACACCACACCCCCCGCCCCCCACCCCACACTCTTCCCACCTGAGATCAATCTTACTTTATTTTTGCAATTCCCCCCCTGAGCTATCATCCGCCGCCAGTCTAAAAATTGAGGCTGGGTGGGAACAGGTCCTTAAGTGTCCATCAAGTGGCCATCCAAGGCTCTGCCTGCCCCAGCACAAAATTGATGCCAGGACAGGGTGGGCAGGAACCTGGAGGGAATCCCATCCATACAATTTGGCATTCCCCCCCACGGTCTCAGAACCCGCTGGGGTGGGCGGTGGGGGTGAGGGTGCGCAGGGAGCGTAAAATTCTGGCCCAAGAGTAAATCAGCAGTTAAGCCTAGAGATTATAAAAATAATAAAAGGACAAAATTAAAAGCTCTGTATCTGAATACTACAGCATTCGAAACAAAACAGCTGAACTGATAGCACAAATAGAAATAAAGAAGTGCATTCTGATAGCCATTACAGAGACATGTCTGCAGGGTGACATGGATTGGGACCTGAATATTGAAGGGTACGTGACTTTCAGGAAGGACAGGAAACTAGGAATTGGTGGAGGGGTGCCTCTGCTAATTAATGATGGTATTAGAGAGGGATGACCTAAGTTCAGAAAACCAGGATGTAGAAGCGGTTTGGGCTGAGATGAAAAATGATAAAGGCAAGAAATCACTTGTGGGAATGGTGTACAGGCCCCCTAATTGTAACTACATGATAGGACAGAGTATAAAGGAAGAGACAATGGGAGTTTGTAAGAGAGGTACGGCGATAATCATGGGGCATTTTAATCTACATATTAGACTGGAAAAATCAGGTGGGCAAAGGTAGCCTAGATGAGGAGTTCATAGAACGTTTTTGGGATAGTTTCTTAGAACAGTATGCTCTGGAGCCAACCAGAGAGCAGGCTATACCAGACCCGGTATTGTGCAACCAGATAGGATTAATTGATAACCTCATAGTGAAGGCACCCCTGGATAGCAGCGATCATAATATGGTTGCATTTTACATATAGCTTGAGAGAGATAAGGGTGGGTCCAAGACTAGTATTTTAAACTTAAGTAAGGGCAACTTTGTGGGAATGAAAGTGGAGCTAGCTAAAGTGAAATGGCAAATGAGGCTAAGGGATAGGTTAACAGAGGTTCAGTGGCAGACATTCAAAGGGATATTTCAGAGTACACCGAATAGATACATTCCAACAAAAATGAAAAATTCCAAGGGGAGGACCCACCATCCGTGGTTAACTAAAAAAGTTAAAGACGGTATCAGACTTAAGGAAAAAGCATATAATTGCACAAAGATGGGTGGCACGTCAGAAGATTGGACATAATATAAAGAACAGCAAAGAATGACATAACGATTACTAAGAGGGGAAGAATTAGAGTACAGGAGAAAGCTAACGAGAAATATAAAGACAGATAGTAAGAATTTTTATACATAAATAAAAAAAGAGTTAACAAAGGTCCTGTAGAAAGTGAGTCTGGGGAATTAATAATGGGAAATAAAGAAATGGCAGATGAATTAAACAGGTATTTTGCATCGGTCTTCACTATAGAGGATACAAGTAACATCCCAGAAATGGCTGTAAATCAGGAATCGCAAGGGAGGGAGGAACTCAGGAAAATTACAATCACCGGGGAAGTGGTACTTCGCAAATTGTTGGAGCTGCAGGTTGACAAATCCCTGGGTCCTGATGGACTTCCTCCTCGGAACTTGAAAGAAGTGGCTAGTGAGATAGTTGATGTGATGGTTTTAATTATCCAAAATTCCCTGGACTCTGGGAAGGTTCCATTAGATTGGAAAATAGCAAATGTAACTCCTTTATTCAAAAAGGGGGGAAGACAGAAAGCAGGAAACTGCTAGTTGGCTTAACATCTGTCATAGGGGAAATATTGAAAGCTATTATTAAAGAAGCTATAGCAGGACACTTGGAACATTTCAAGGCAACAAGGCAGAGTCAACATGGTTTTATGAAAGGGAAATCATTTTTAACTAATTTATTGGAATTCTTTGCAGGATTCAGGCTGTGGATAAAGGGGAAACGGCGGATGTATTATACTTAGATTCCCAGAAGGTGCCACATCAAAGGTTATTGCATAGAATTAAAGCTCATGGTGTTGGGGGTAACATATTGGCATGGATAGAAGATTGGCTAGCTATCAGGAAACAAAGGGTAGCCATAAATGTGTGTTTTTCTGGTTGATGGGATGTAATGAGTGCTGTACCACAGGGATCAGTGCTGGGGCCTCAACATTTTACAGTTTATATAAATGACTTGGATGAAGGGACAGAAGGCGTGGCTGCTAGATTTTCTGATAATACGATAGTTAGGAAAGTAAGTAGTGAAGAGGACATAAGGAGGCTACAAAGGGATATAAATAGGTTGAGTGAGTGGACGAGGATCTGGCAAATGGAGTATACTGTGGGAAAATATAAAATTGTCCATTTTGGTAGGAAGAATAAAAAAGAAGCATATTATCTAAATGGTGAGCGATTGCAGAATTCTGAGTTGCAGAGGAATCTGGATGCCCTAGCTCATGAGTCACAAAGGGGTAATATGCAGGTACAGAAAATTGTTAGGAAAGCTAATAGAGTGTTATCGCTTATTGAGAGGGGAATTGAATTTTAAAGTAGAGAGGTTATGCTTCAGTTGTACAGAACAGCAGTGAGACCACATCTGGAATACTGTGTACAGTATTGGTCTCCTTATTTAAGGAAGGATGTAAATGCGTTAGAAGCCGTTCAGAGAATATTTACTAAACTAATACTTGGAATGGGCAGGTTGTCTTATGAGGAAAGGTTGGACAGGCTAGGCTTGTATCCACTGGAGTTTAGAAGAGTAAGAGGTATCTTGATTGAAATATGTAAGATCCTGAGGGATCTTGACAGGGTGGATGTGGAGAAGCTGTTTCTTCTTGTTGGAGAATCTAGAACTGAGGGGGTGGGGGAGGGGTGGTCACTGTTTAAAAATAAGGGGCCTCCCATATAAGACAGAGATGAGAAGAAATTTTTTCTCTCAGAGGGTTGTGAGTCTTTGAAGCCCCCTTCCTCAAAAGGCAGTGGAAGCTGAGTCTTTGGATGCTTTTAAGGCAGGGGTAGATGGATTATTGATAATCCAGTGGCTAAAGGGTTATCAGGGCTAGGCGTGAGGATACAGTCAGATCAGCCATGATCTTATTAAATGGTGGAGCAGGCTCGGAGTGCCAAGTGGCCTACTCCTGCTCCTAATTTGTATATTTGTGTGACTGAAGAATTTCAAGAAGAGGTTGAGGGGTCATGCAGATTGAGGGAACCTCACTATCCTTAGCTTTCTTGGCCCTTTTGTCAGGGGGAACATCAGTGAGCCAGAACCAATTGACGATGGCTGCCCCTTCTGAGATGCAGGCAGTGCACTTACAGGAAGGATCCCAACAGGCCCTTGCGTGACAAAGCCGACTTTTTAAAAATTCATTTATGGGATGTGGGCATCACTGGCTAGGCCAACATTTATTGCCTATCCCTAATTACCCTCGAGAAGGTGGTGAGCTGCCTTCTTGAACCACTGCAGTCCCTGTGGTGTAGGTACACCCACAGTGCCGTTAGGGATGGAGTTCCAGGATTTTGACCCAACGACTTTGAAGGAACAACGATATATTTCCAAGTCAGGATGGTGAATGGCTTGGAGGGGAACTTCCAGGTGGTGATGTTTCCATGTGTCTGCTGCCCTTGTCCTTCTAGATGGTAATGGTGGTGGGTTTGGAAGGTGTTGCATTAGGAGACTCGATGAATTCCTGCAGTGCATCTTGTAGATGGTATACACTGCTGTCACTGTTCTTTGGTGGTGGAGGGAGTGCATGTTTGTGGATGCGGTGCCAATCAAGTGGGCTGCTTTGTCCTGGATGGTGTCCAGCTTCTTGAGTGTTGTGGGAGCTGCACACATCCAGGTAAGTGGGGACTATTCCATCACACTCCTGACATGTGCCTTGTAGATGGTGGACAGGCTTTGGGGAGTCAGGAGGTGAGTTACTCGCTGCAGGATTCCTAGCCTCAGACCTGCTCTTGTAGCTACAGTATTTATATGGCTAGTCCAGTTCAGTTCCTGGTCAATGGTAACCCCCAGGATGTTGATAGTGGGGGTTTCAGTGATGGTAATGCCATTGAATATCAAGGGGCAATGGTTGGATTCTCTCTTGTTGGACATGGTCATTGCCTGGCACTTATGTGGCGCAAATGTAAATTGCCGCTTGTTGGCCCATGGTCCTCACAGCTGCAGAGCCAAAAGCATAAACAGGCTTCCTCTACCTCCTCCGAGGCAACAAGGGGAATACTCTGTAGGAGTGTGTGAGTTCGCAGTGTGTGGTACATGTGTGTAGATAAGAAAGCTGTTTGACACAGTTTTTTAGTAAAATAGCTGGTTTATGCAAATGGTTTGCATGTTGTTTACATATTTACATCAAGTTCTCACTGATGCCAGTGGGACCGCAGCCCATATGTGTCGATCGTATTGCGAAGAATGTTGGTTTGGCAATTTTGTGAAGGCTCAGGCTTCATATAGTGCCAGGCAGGTATTCTGTCAGCAGCTATTCAGGGTGCCCTCAGTTGAACTGCTGCTAGAACAATAGGTCCATTACAATAATGACATCCTACATGGATTCCTCACCACATTTCTGTGCCCCTCCTCTGCCATGTCTCTGTGGTCCACCTTGCGGCTCAGGCTCCTCTGCCTCAGAATCCCATGGCCCTTCTCCTCCACCCTCCTCCTCTTTTCCTTTGAGTATATGGGACTTTCCTCGCCCTCTGCCTCCTCAAGCATCAAACCCCTCAGCTGCACCCTGTTGTGCAGCATGCAGCACACGACAATCATCTGACAGACCATGGCAGGCAAATTTAGGAGCACTCCACCAGAGCAGTCATTGCTTTGAATTCACATTTTTAGTTGTTTAGTCTGCTCAGTGAGTGTCCTGGTGTAAAGGTGACTTTTGCTGTATCTGTGCTGGGCCTCTGTTTAAAGATCGCTCCCCAATATGATTAGAAACCAACTGCTCAGAGGGAACCATTGTCACCCAGAATCCATCACCTGGGGGATGGAGCAGAAGAGCTGTGGCAGCCTTGACTCATGAAGTATAAATGTGTCATGGCAGCTTCCTGGGAAGAATGCACAGATGTGCAGGAAATTTTTCCTATGGTCACACATCAGTTGCACATTTATGGAATGATACCCATTCCTGTTGATAAACATGTCTGATCTTTTTGTGCCTGCCTTCATAGACACATCGCTGCAGTCTATGATACCCTGGACCTTTGGGAAGCCGACTATAAATGTGAAACCAGTAGCCCTCTGTGTTTGTGAGGCTGCATCCATCGGGAAGCTGATGAAGTCAGCCACTCTGCTAAAGAGGGCATCTGCCTGTAATGGTGAGGTTGCAACCTGTACCTTTTCTCACACCAGTGAAAATGGCTAGCTCTGGAGATGGGGTGGGAATTCCAGATGTAGGGGGTGCCAGCCTCTTTCTTTCACCTGCCTGATGCAGGTTGACCCACATCAGGATGGAAAATCGGGCCCTAGATGTTCAAATCACTGGAATAGGGCTTGGACCCATGATCTTCTGACTGAGAAGTAAAAGTGCCACCTTTTGCAATGGCTGTGCATTAAGATCATAAAGGACCAAATTTTAAAATCAAAACCTTCTGTAAAGAAGGAGTCTGAAGAAACTGTTCTTTGCGCATCTGTTAAGAGACTTTCCCACCTGGGACTGGAGCAGAGGTAGTCAGTAGCCGGAAGCAGTATAAATAGAGACCGGGGATCAAAGTGCGGCCTTTCCTACCTGGGACTAGAACAGGGGCAGTCAGGAACCAGAAGCAGCATAAACAGAGCCCAGGGATTGGAGCACAGCCTCACCTACCTGGGATCGGAGCAGAGGTAGTCGGGAGCCGGGAACATGTCAGCTTCTGAAGAAACTGTGTCACAGGCAACCAGTAAGTTGACTGGCTGGTAAGTGCTTATGTAAGGGACATTGTGTTAAAGGACAGCTAAAGACACAGGATTTAAGGTAGATCTACAAATAGCAAGAAGTAAACTTTAAAATAAAATAAAATAATTAAAATAAAATAGTTAAAATAAAATAATTAAATTAAAGACCTAAAACACATACATGTCTAATAAAGAAACATATAACTTTTAGTTGTATTTGTGGGTGGTACTAGCATTTAATAAACACAGTAAATTGTAGTATACATAGGAATTATTCTAAATTAATTGAGAAAATAATTAAAGTAAATTAGTAAGTTAAAATAAATTTGTAAATAAACACTGCAATAAATGCTTTATATAAAGTTTAAGGTATGTCAGTTCAGCTCAGCCATGTGGAATGTGCATCTTGCGGGATGTGGGAAGTCATGCAGGCAAAAGTGCCCTCGATGACTACGTTGCAGGAAGTGCCACCAGCTGCAGAAACTTGAGCTCCAAGTTGCGGAGCTTGAGTGGCAGTTAGAGTCACTGTGGTGCATCCGTAATGCTGGGGATTATGTGGATAGCACATTTAGAGAGGTGGTCACACCACAGCTAAGTATACAGGCAGAGAGGGAATGGGTGAGTGCCAGAGTATCTAAAAGAAATAGGCAGGTAGTGCAGGAATCCCCTGAGGCTATCTTGCTCTCTAACCACTTTTTCATTTTGGATACTGGTGATCAAAATGGTCCCTCAGAGGACTGTAGCAAGAGCCACGTCTGTGGCACCATGGGTGGCTCAGCTGCACAGGAGGGGTGGAGGCAGAGTGGAAGTGCTATAGGGATAGGGGATTCCATAGTTAGGGGAGGAATAGTTAGTGGGCATCCCCGCTTCCGGACACCTTCCCCCCGGAACCCCTCCCGCTCCCTGGTAGTCCTCCCCCCCCCACCCCACCCCCCCCCCCCCCCCCCCACCCCTGGACTACCCCCCTGCTTAGTCCCTCCTCCTTGACTCCCTCAGACACCCTTACTTCTTCTGCCACCCTTAGTCCTTCCCCCTTCCTGACTCCTTCTTCCAGCCTTACCTCTTCCTCCAGTCTCACTTCTTCCTCCAGCTTTATCCTTCTGCCTTACCGACTCCTTCCTCCAACCTTACTTCTTCCTCCACCTTTACTCCATTCCCTCTCCATACTCCATCCTCCCCCGGTCTCCCTCACCTCTTGTCCTCCCCGGGGACTCCCTCCCTTTTCCGCACTCCTTCCTCCTCCTGGACTCCCTCACCTCTCCACACTCGTTCCTCCCCCGGACTCCCTCCTCTCTCCACACTCCTTCCCCCCCCGGATGTGAGAAAAAGATTTTCACCCAGGAGGTTGTTGAAGTGTGGAACAAACTTCCTGAAAGGGTGGTGGAGGCAGGTCTGATCAAGGTATTCAAAAGGGAATTGGATTGCTACCTGAAAAGAATGAATGTGCAAGGTTACGGGGATAAGGCAGGGGAGCGGGACTAGGTGGAATGTTCTTTCAGAGAGCCAGTGCTGATTTGATGGGCCAAATGGCCCCCTTCTGCACTGTAAAGATTCTGTGATACTTGACATTTAAGTGGGCACAACAGCTCTTCTGGTTCTGTTGGACAAATTGAAATTTTCCATTAAAATGTTACCAACTCCTGTTGAATTGGAATGTGGCTATTGGTTTGCACATGAGATTTGTAGACAAAGTTCTTATGTTTCATTGCAATTAAGAGAAAAAGAACAGGGTTTTAACTGTGTCATTTGACTATTTGTGGTTTCATGGTTCCATATTAATGACAATGTTAACCAGTCCGTTATAAAGTGCTCTACAACATCTTGGCAGAAGACAAGAGGGTGATTGGGGAACCTGATAACTCCATTAACAAAGAGCCTGGGAGATGACCCATGGTATGTCAGGCAGTCTTTCAGTGAGGCTGTTCTGTATTTAATTTCATGCAGACATGAAGCACCTCAACAAACTGATATGAGTTAAGACAGCTGCATTTACTTAAAGTCATATTGTGGTTAATACTAACAATAAACATCTTTTTACGTTTCTCTCTGTCATTTTAAAGTAAAAGACCAAGGGCTCGATAGCGCTGATTGCTTTGGTGGTTATGCGGCCTCCTAATGCTCAAGTGCATTTCGGATGGGAAGCGTCTTACACTTGCTTTTTGAAGGGATTTTTGAATTCATACCTAATGTCTGCTGACAGCTTGTGGAACAGGCAATTGTGATGTAAATTAGTGTGTAATTTTTTGACAACAGTGTTGCCATTTTGGAATGCTATGCCGCAGTCTGCACCGTGTCTTAACCTCGCAGAGCTGAGCAGGACGTTTAATAGCATGAAGGATTCCCCCACCAGTACTGCCTAAAGGGATCATGAACTAATTGTAGGTTAGTTGGTGGTTTATTTCTTCTGGCTGCTTGCACAAGTCTATGTACTTTTGGAGCTTTATTATACTTGCCTAAAATTCCACTAGCCTACAGGAAGTGGTCTGGCGAGTGCTGAAGTACTTTTATGTTCATTTAAAATATTATGCTAAATTAAATGCTTCCAGACATGGGTGACCTGGTAGGCCTTCCTCTTGGTGTTGAGCATGACTGGGAGAATGAAGGGAGGTCAACCAGAGCATGACAAGCTACTAGAAGAGGGGGCAGGAGGAGGACTCTCAGGAGGAGGCCTTATTCATTGGCGAGAACAAATGCTTGAGATTTCTTCACCTCACTAAAGAAGTAACTACTGAAATCTGACAGCTGCTGCACCCATAACTGTACCTCAAAGCAAGGCAAGGTTTGCATTGCCTGTGGCTGTCCAAGTAACTGTAGTTCTTAACTTGTATGTGTTTCCTTCCAGGCTGCTGCTGGAGATATAAGCAGCATCTTTCATTTGATGCATTAGCCAGGTTGCTGAGACTCCTTATATGAAGAGACAGATGCATCTCATTCCCTCTTGCCATTGACAAGCAGGACGGAGCAAGCATGAAGATTTGCATGGATTTCAGGCTTTCCTATGGTACAGGGTGTATACACATTACCTTGCATGCACCTCATGTCATTTTGGACATTTTGAAGAACGGAAAAGGATTCCACTCCCTCAATGTGCAGCTTGTGTGTGACCACAGGCAATGCATCATGTAGGTGAATGCCTATTAACATGGCAGCAGATGGGATACTTTCATTCTGTTGCAGTCATCTGTTCCAACTGATTTGAATTACCATAGCAAATCAAAGGCTACGACTGTCCTTAACTCATACAAATGTAGCATCTTGAGCAGAAAATATTTTAAGAAGAGGGAGAAGTGGGATGAGGGAAGAAGGATTGGGTATACAGATATTTTCATTACTGATCACTTCAATCTCACCAGGGGCCATGTTTGTGGAGATGCCCCTTCTCATGACAGCCAGCACTGGGATTTAAACCATGCAGGTATACTTGCCCTCCTCCAGTTAATTGCTGCTACTTTCTGTTACACATTGCAGTGTTCAATGGTTTGATTGTGTTGGTCTGTTCTCTGATTTATGGAAGAGCTGTAGAGTTAGAGAAATAAGTGCTGACATCATACAGAAAATATTCTGGAACAATCTGGGACCTGGGTTGAGGTCATGTGTGTGTACAAAATCCTGTGAGTTCTGACATGTTTTAAAGTGTTGTAATTAATACTGTTGTAGATTTGGAACCAATGTCATCTCTGTATTGTTCTGAGATAGATCAGACATCTAAGGTATATAGCTAACTGGCAAATACATAATACACGTCACCTGCAAGAAAGGGGAAAGTGTGTCAGTGAGTGCGGTGCAATATGTTTGGATGACATGGCTATTGTGGGTGAATAGCTGCCAGTGTGTGTGAGTTGTGAATGTGAGGTTTGCAGCAGTACTAAGTGTGTGAAGAAGAGGTAAAGTATATATATTGTAGGATTGATAGAGATTGAGGTAGGTGAGTGATGGGAGCATGATGAATTGGTGAGGGTTTAGTGAATCAAGAATGGGTGGGGCTAGTGGTGCATTTGGTAGGATGTGCCATTTGAAGATTGAACTCAATCACCTTGACATTTTGTGTTGGAGATTGTTAAACTTCTTCCTGCACTGCATCCATGTTTGACAAGCTACCCTCCTGGCATTGACCACCACTGCTACCTCTTCCCACTGCCTCCTGAGTGTATGTCCGGATGGTCTCCTGCCCCTGATGTAGGACCTCTTTCCTCCTTTCTTCCTCTTGCACCAAGACATCCAGCGCAGCCTCTGAAAACTTGGTGCAAGCTCTCTTGCATGTTCAGCCATTGTTCAAAGTATCACAACATTGATTCAGTAGTCAAATAACTCCCACCTCTTCTTGCAGCCTCAATATACCTACCTCCCCTTTAAGTTATTTTTAAGATAATTTCTAAGTAGCACACTTGACAAAGGGCCAGCTGATTATGCTTGCAGCCAATGAACCAAATGGGTGGCTGTGGCTGGAAACAGCAAACGTAATGCATTAAGCAGTGTGAATTTAACATGTTGCCTGCAATGCAATGAATGGCATGGGTTAATCACACACCGTAATCCCATGCCCATTCTCTGGCATTACCATTGCCTAAATGTTGTCAACTAAAAACTCTTCAAATATGCAGCAAATAAAAGATTGATCACTAACTTTGAATAAATAAAAAGTTCAGAATGAAGACCCATGGCAGAAGCTTGATTATTGAAAATAACTGTTTTATGATGTTTTCCCATTGATTCACGTGCAGATTCTTTGTTTTCTGATCTGACAGTATGACCCTATGTAATTCATATCTAATCAGCCCATAAATAGGGCCTGGGATATTTGTCTTCAGCTTTTTGTTAAATTCCTGGGCCAAAATTTTCCGGCCATATTGGCATCGGGCGTCATTGTGGGTGGGGGTAGGACAATGTGGTGAGAAGGCCAAGAATGGGTTTCATGCTGGTGTGAAAGCACAGCAGGCTTGTCCGCTGGTGTCCGCTATGGCGGAATGCCAATCCAGCTGGAGGCCGGTGTGAACCCACTTTGCACTGTGCTAATGGGATGCAAAGTATGGGCCCGACTAGAATTGTCCCCCCACGCCAGATTTTCCGTCATGCCAGCAGGAAAACATGCCAGCCCAGATCATGTCAGGACAAGCGTGATGTGTAGAAGTCAGGACTTACCGTTAGGGCCTTGCTCAAATCGCAGACCTCCGAGGAGAAGATGATGCTGGAGCCATACAGCTACCGGACACTGGAGGAACACGTGCATCGTATGCTGGGTGGATCCTCATAGACATGGCTCCACCGTGAAGCAGCTCACAGAAGGTGGGAGATTTCCATTGATGCTTCAGGCCTGCTTCAGAACATCATGGACTTGGCCATGGACTGCTATGGATGATCGGTGAAGGTGGGGGAGGGTGGGGGAGAGGAAGGTATACCTGGGGGAGAGGAGGAGTGGGGAGAGGAGGGATAAGAAGGTCTAGATTTGATTGGGAGAGGAAGGTGTACCCAGATGGTGAGGTTGGGAGGGGGGTGATGAAGGTGTCAGGGGTGGGAAGGTGAGGCTAGGGAGGGGGGAATGAAGGTGTTGAGGGGTGAGGTTGGGAGGGGGGAGGAGGGAGAAAGTGGTAGGAGGGTGCAAAGGGGGTAAATGCGGCAAGTGGAGAGGTAGGTGTAAGGGGGGAGGAAGTGTAAGTGAAGGAGTTCAGCGGGGGGGTGCAAGGAGTTTGGAAATAGGAAGGAGTTTGGAGGGGGGAGGAAGGAGTCCAGAGGGGAGGAAGGAGTCCGGAGGGGAGGAAGGAGTCCGGAGGGGAGGAAGGAGTCCGGAGGGGAGGAAGGAGTCCGGAGGGGAGGAAGGAGTCCGGAGGGGAGGAAGGAGTCCGGAGGGGAGGAAGGAGTCCGGAGGGGGGAAGGAGTTCAGAGGTGTGTCCAGGGGGAGGAAGGAGTCCAGCGGGGAGGAAGGAGTTTGGAGGGGGGAAGGAGTTCAGTGGGGGGATGGAGTCCAGGGAGAGGAAGGAGTCCAGAGGGGAGGACGGTTGAGGGGGGTCGAAATTCAGAGGGGGGGAAGGAGTTCGGAGAGGGGAAGGAACTCAGGGGGAGGAAGGAGTCCAGAGGGGAGGAAGGAGGAAGGAGTCCAGAGAGGAGGAAGGAGTCCAGAGAGGAGGAAGGAGTCCAGAGAGGAGGAAGGAGTCCAGAGAGGAGGAAGGAGTCCAGAGAGGAGGAAGGAGTCCAGAGAGTAGGAAGGAGTTCTGAGGGGGGAAGGGGTTCTGAGTGGGGATGAAGTCCAAAGGCTTGCTTTGGCTGTCCTCCTGTGGGCCAGCTGTTCCCTCTGCAGTGACAGAGGCCGAGGTTGAGGGGAGTCACAGGCTAAGGGGTCTCAGAGGGAGAGGACACTCTCTGAGATTCCTGAGTGGATGGTCCCGGGGTGTCCAGCTGCCACTTCTCATCCCTAAAGGTGCCCAAGGACCCCGGCCTGACTCCTTGAGGGGAAGGAGCACCTGGAGGGACATCAAGGTGCCCCGTTTCCCTCATGTGTTGCCACTGTAGGAACTCACCCATGGCTACTGTGATGGAACGTAGGCCTATGTGCATCTCTGTGTTCTGCTGGACCAGGCTCTCCATGGCGTCCGCCATCCTTCCCATGGAGACCTCCATATGCACACATGTCGGCACCACTTCATCAGAGAGCAGGCGGTCGCACTCCTCTGACTTGCGAGCCAAAAAGGGAAAGCTGCTGAGGGCTTCCGACAGTTCTGTGTGATGTCCCCCACCTTCTGCTGACTCTCCACGATGAGTTGGGAGGCCAAATCCAGAGGCTCATCATCTGACTCGGACCTCACAGATGCCTCTTCCCCAGCAGTCCTCCAAGTGCTGGGGAGCTCGACTGAACCTGCTGCCTCCTGCAGACACGTATCTGTGCGGTGACCACCAGATTGTGAACCCGAGCCTGCTCTAACTCTAGGTCCCAAAGAGGTGTGTGTCTCTGTGCTGGTGGAGGGTGTGGGTAAGCGCTGTGATGGGTCTACCAGGCTGCTTATTCCCAGCTCTTCAATGGAGGAGGTGTCCTCTTGGCTGGAGGTGAGGATGTGGATGGAGCTGAGGGACTGGCTGGCTGAGGGAGCCGGTCGCTTGGCAGAGTTCCCTGTGAACCAATGTAGAGATAATTAGTGCATGGCAGCAGAGTCAAAAGCAGGAGAGAGAGCACTCACATTTGGGTTGAGAGATGGGTGAAGGGGTGCAGGATCTTCACAAGGGTGTTTGCCACCAACCTCACTGTTGCCGCTGGCACGGTCCACATCCTCACCAGTCAGGCAATGGCACGCTCTTCAAAGTGAGTGAAGGGCCTAATGTGTGCCACACCACCTTGAATCTGGGAACCCTACTGTTGTGAGCCAGCTTTTCCTGCATGAAAACAGATGGAGTGTGTGAGCAGGACACATGGCACTATGTGGAATGTTTGTGTGGTGAGCGGAGCCACAGACGGGATGAGGATGCGAGCTCCAGAGGATATGAGCCTGATGGAGATGTGAGGGTGTGTGTGAGAGTTAGTGGTGTTGTCCCTTGTGGTGCAAGATCCCTGTGGATGTGTGATGGGTTTGTCAATGTGAGAGTTGAGAGTGATGAGGTGGTTGGCTTGCCCTGGCGGAATGGATGAGAGCATTTATCCTCTTCCTGCACTGGATGGCTGACCTCTGTGCTCTGGTGGCACTGACCGCTGCTGCCACCACCTCCCAGGCCAGGTTGGTGACTCTGGTGGACCCCCTGTGGCCAGAGCGGGGGTAGAGGATATCGCGGTGGCCTTCCACTGCATCCAGCAGGCGCCCCAGAGAGGCGTAATTAAATTTAGGTGCTGCCGTCTTCTTTGCTTTCGTGGCCTAGAGCCATCCTGGTCTGTAGACATGAAGCGCTCTGGTGCGCTTTAAATATGGTGCCCGGAGCGAGGAAGCGCTGAGGTCACAGCGTGGCAGGCAAACCCGAGCCCACCCACCAGCGATCTGGCATGATTCCCGTGAATGCGTTATTAATGGGGCGGTGAGAATTAACGTGCCGAGAATTGGACGATGCAGCGCAAAAAGCCGCCATTGCGGCCGGCAGGTAAATGTCCTTTTTCCCACCCGCTACTGCTCTTTGTGCAATACCGGGACAATTCCGCCCTTGGTCTTCAATATTAAACCCCCAAAGGGTAGGTAAGGGTCATAGGGCAGGATTTTTAATTTGGTGGGTGCCTGTGAACGGCGGGTCCGGGAGCAGCCAGGGAACAATCCCCTGACCGCGATCGGCCCCTAACCGTGATTTCACGCTGGCTGGTCAATTAACGGGCAACCAGCATGAAAGGCTCAGCGCTGCCAGGTTGGGGGCAGGAGAGGAGGGTGAGTGTTGATGTCAGTTCGTGCGTGGGGAGTACGGAATGAAAGCTCCCTGAAGGCAGAGAGCTGCTTTAGGGAGCTGAAGAATTTAAATGCAAAAAATAAAGGATTTACAAACTGGGAAAAAATGCCCATGCATCAGAATCAGTCACCGGAACGTATGGATGATGAAAATTCTGTCTAAACTTTTTTTTAATCAATATCGGAAACCTCACCCCGCCTGTGGATGAGGTTTCCTGACAAATGCAAAGGCTGACTGGCAGATTCGCCCACCTGCCAAAGTTGGACGGGCATCGAGAAATCTTAGTTAATTACTACTTTAATGGCCTTAATAGGCCTCTGAATTGTCCGTGGGCATGCTGCCGACTCTCACACGTGCCCACCGACTGAAATATCACATGCTATTTCACGCTCGAGCATGTCGGGCACGCGTCCGCACGCTGAGCAAAATACTCTGCCTAGAGTGGTGGCGTAGTGGTGAATTGAAGATGTGAAATCCATGCAGCCTCACCCCAACACACCACTCACCAATTGCTACTGCAATTTTTACTATAGGAGCAGATAAAGAAGTATCAAGTCTCTCACCATGGAGGCGTGGAACTCTTAGTAACATATTTAAGTGAAGCTCTTACAATGCAATATACATTAATGACTTGGATGAGGGAAATGGATGTACTGTTGCCAAGTTTGTGGATGACACAAAAATAGATGGGAAGGCAAGTGGCGAGGATGACACAATGAGCCTACAGAGGTTCAGTGAGTGGGCAAAAACGTGGCAGATGGAATATAATGTGGGAAAATATGAGGTTATGCACATTGGCAGGAAGAATAGAGGAGCTGGATATTACTTAAATGGAGAAAGGCTGAAGAAAGCTACAGCACAGAGGGGTTTGGGGGTCCTTGTGAATGAATCATAGAAAGCTAGCATACAAGTTCAGCAGGTAATAGGGAAGGCAAATGGAATGTTGGCCTTTATTTCGAAGGGAATGGAGTATAAAAATAGGGAAGTATTGCTAAAACTTTACAAGGCACTAGTTAGACCACACCTAGAATACTGTGAACAGTTTTGGTCCCCTTATCTGAGGAAATTTAAACTTTGCTTCTCCCGTAACTCCATGTCTATCACAACGTCCCTAGCTAATGCTCTACCTCCATTTTTCTGATCTGAATCTGACCGATCTGATCCTACTCCTGGGATCCCATCCCCCTGCCACACTAGTTTAAATACTCCCCAACAGAACTAGCAAAAGCCCCCACAAGGACACTGGTCCCAGATCTGCCTGGGTGCAGCCCGTCCGGTTTGTACAGGTCCCACCTTCCCCAGAACCGGTCCCAGTGTCTCAAGAATCTGAATCCCTCCTGGCTACACCATCTCTCCAGCCACGTGTTCATTTGGTCTATCCTCTTATTCCTGCTCTCGCTAGCACGTGGAACTGGGAATAATCCTGAGATTACTACATTTGAGGTCCTGCATTTTAATTTATCTCCTAACTCCCTGTACTGAGCTTGCAGGTCCTCATCCCTTAGTTTACCTATGTCGTTTGTACCAATATGTACCACGACCACTGGCTGTTCACCTTCCCTCCCCAGAATGTCCTGCAGCCGCTCCGTGACATCCTGGACCCTGGCACCAGGGAGGCAACATACCATCCTTGTTGCCTTGGGGAAGGTTACCTGCGAGTGGTAAATTTGGGAATTTGTTTAATAGTCATTATGGTAGTGATTTGTAGACATGTGTGTGTTTAATACCTTGTTAAATTAATAAATGTTTAATTTATATTAAAAACCTGGAGGCTTGGTCATTTCATTTCTGAATTCAAAGCTGCATCTCAAACATACCAATTGAAAATCTAGGTTGTGACAGTTGTTTAAAGTTTCCCTCTGGGATTTTAAATAATTCAGCCTTTACCAACTGCTGTGTCATAACATTTCCCTCCATCAGCCTCGATCCTCATTCAATCACCCTTGCCCTGTCATCACTGACCTTCGAGCTACCCATTAGCAATCTTGCTCAACTTTCATTCACCCGAGGGCTACCTCCCACCATCACCATTGATCCGTCCCCCGGCACCTTGGACCTGCACCCCCGCTACCCTTGACCTTAGTATTTCCCCTTTCACTATGTTTACCCCTTCAATATTTCACACTCCTTCTCCTTAACCATAATGTTTGCATCCTCCCCTTCCTTTGTTATACTGACTCATCAAATGTCCCTCCATCACTTCTGACTGCTTTCTGTTACATTTGACAGTTAGGGCAACATCATTGATCTTCCCTTGATAACCCTGGATCTCTGCACAATCATGCTTCTGTAGATATTGACCTTCCCTGCGTAGCCCAGTTTCCTTCCTCTGTCTCCCATGTGCCCTCATACACCCACCATGACCCACCCTTTCTCCCTCGGTCAACCATGTCTAATTGCCCTGCACAGCCAGCACCCAATCTCAGTGCATCATAGCCTCCTCTCCCATGGTCCAACAAAACTCCCCATGAAAGAAAAGCAGTCCCTACTCACTCCAAACCCACCAGGAAGACTACCTCTCATGCTGTTTGCCACCTTAAACCAGTTATGAATCTGAAGACATGTGTTTCTTGTTTGCTGCAGAATTAATTGCTAAAGTACCCTTTAACCTTGTGAAATGATGCTTTAATGAGTATGCATGACATGCTAATGCATTACAAAAAGTTTCCTGTCACTTGCCGTCGGAAAGATCGATCTGCCTTCAATCCGCCAGAACCTTAATTCTCCACTTTCATCCTGCCATTGGAAACCTGACATTTTGCCTCCTGCACAATTAAATGAGCCTTGTCTCCTGCTGCCCCTGGATGACTTAAATAACTGGTCAGTCAACTTAATCTAAGTGCTGGACAAATTATTGGAAAAATTCTGAAAAACAGTATTAATCATCATCTGGAAAACCATGGATTTGTCAAGGATAGTCAGCATGGATTTGTTAAGGGAAGGTCATGTCTGACTACCTTGATTGCATCTAACATATTCTACATGGATTTTAACAAAGCTTTTGACAAGATCATATCATACATGGCAGCCTGGTTAGAAAAGTAAAAGCACGTGGGATAAAAGGGAAAATAACAATTTAGATACAAAATTGGCTCAGTGGAAAATGCTTGAAATTGGACTTGAAGTATGATAACCTACAATGCTGCATACGGAGCTAGAAAGTGGGATTACGCTGATTAGATATTTTTTGGCCACAATGGTCCAAATAGCTTCCTTCTGTGCTGTAAATTTCTATGATTCTATGTTCTGTGCACAGCAGAGATTAACAAGACAAATGACTGCTGGTGTTGGTTGAGAGAGGAATGTTGGCCAAAACTTTAGATGAAATCCCTGGTCTCTGTATGGTGGCATGGGATTTATTAACAATTGTCTGAACAGGCATGCTGGGTTAAATGTCCTATCCAAAAGATGGTACCTTTGACAATACTCCCTCATTATGGTGGCAAATAACAGAATTTAGAATTAGTCACTTGCCAAACTTAATGTAAGCAGATTAACAGTAAAATAAATGATTGACACGAAAGAGCAACAAATGCCCAGGATCAGATGTTTTCATTCCAGAGTTTTAAAAATAGTAGTGAGAACATTGCAGATGTCATAACTATAATCTTTTGGTTCAAGAGCCATTGCTTTAGATTGGAAAATTGCACATTCCACTCCACAATTTAAGAAATCTGAGAGAGCAAGACAAGAGAATTATAGATCATTTAGCCATAACACCTATTGGGAAATGACTAAAGTACTGAGCTACTTGAAAATTCTCAGCTAATCAAAGGGAACCAGTATGGATGTTTAAAGGGTGGTGATTCCTGATGAATCTGATTGAATTTTTTGAAGTGACTGAACTGGTGAATAAGGAAATGTCTATAGATGTTATTAATGTGAACTTAAAGAAGTTATTCATTAAGGCCTTTCGTAAGAGACAGTGAGCTAAAGTTGAAGCTAATGGAATTTAAGGCAAATTATTGACAAAGTTGCAAAATTGTCTGAGTGACAGGAGACAGAGAGAACAGATAATAACCAGGTACTCTAATTGGCAGGACTGGTCGCATCTCATAAGGATCTGTATTAAGCCTTCAACTATTCATTAACAACTTAGTTTACATGATAGAGAGTCACATATTTGTCCATGATAAAAAGATAGGCAACATTGAAAGCATACAATTACAAAGCTATTAATAGATTAAATGATTGGGCAAAACTGTGGCAAATGAGTTTTAATGTAGGCAACTATAAGGTCACCCATTTCGGACTTACAAGTGATAGAACAGGGTACTTTCTAAATGGTAAAAAGCTAGAAACAGTAGAAGTCCAAAGCAACTTGGGAGTCCATGTACATAGATCACTGAAATATTATGAACTAAAAGTAGGTACAAAAGTGTAGATACAAAAAGAGGAATACCAGGGAGCACAAAATACTGGGAGGGACAGATAGCACTAGTATAGAGAATAGTAAGTTAATAGGTGAAGTCGGGGTGAGGGAGAAAGTAACAAAATCTAAATCGGGGTTACTATGCGTGTATGTGAATGGACGGAGTATAATAAATAAGATTGGGGAGTTACAGGCGCAGATTGCCATGTTGTTGTGGTGATAACAGAGACCTGGCTCAAGGAAGGGCAGAACTGGTTTTAAATATTCCTGGGTACAAGGTGTTCAGGAAAGATAGGAAAGGAGGAGGGGTGACAGCATTGGTTAATGAGAGCATTGCAGTGCTGGAGAAGGAGGACGTCCCATAGGGTTCAAGGACAGAATCAATTTGGCTAGAGCTAAGGAATAAAATGGGTGAAATTACATTGCTCGGTGTAGCCTATAGGCCACCAGCTGGTGAGAAGGATGTAGAAGAACAAATCTGCAGGGAAATTGCAGAGAGATGCAAGCATTGTAGAATAGTTATAATGGTTGACTTCACGCTACTACTATCCCAGTCTACATTTGGGTAATTAAAGGGTGGAGAGGGGCAAAAGTTTCTAGATTGTGTTCAGGAAAATTTTCTATAGCAGCATGTGTCTAATCCAATAAGAAAAGATACACTGTTGGACCCGGTTCTTGGAAATGAGGCGGGCCAAGTAGATCAAATGTCAGTGGGGGAACATTTAGGAGACAGTGATCATTGTATTGTATGTTTTAGGATCATGATAGAAAAGGACGATAGGCAACCCAGAGTAAAAATAATTAACTGATCGAAAGCCGACTTCGATGGGGCAATAATGGAGCTGGGCCAGGTGGCCTGGAACGAAAGATTGATGGTAAAAACTGGTAGCTGACAATGGGCTACTTTCAAAAAAGAATTGGTTTGGGCACAGTCAAGGTATATTCCATTGAAAGGGAAAGATAGGGCAAATAAATCCACAGCTCCCTAGAAGAAAAAGAGATAGAAATTAAGATAAAAAAGAAAAAGCGTGCTTATGACAGGTATCAGGTAGAAAATACAATTGAGAACCAAGAGGAATACAGAAGGTTCAGAGGGGAGGTGAGAAAGCATATTAGAGAAGCAAAGAGGGATTACGAGAAAAGACTGGCAGTGAACTTAAAGGGGAATCCTAATCTGTAGGCATATAAATAGTAAAAGAGTGGTTAAATGAGTAGGTCTGATTAGGGACCTAAAAGGGAATTTACACAAGGACGAAGGGGCCATGGCTGAGATATTAAATGAATACTTTGCATCCATCTTTACCAAGGAGGTAGATGCTACCCAGGCCATGGTGACAGACAAGAAAATTCTGTCATTAGAAGGGTTCCAAATTGATGAGGAAGTGTTGAATAGACAGTCAGTACTTAAAGTTGACAAGGCACCAGGACTGGATGAAATGCATCCAAGGATTTTGAAGGAAATGAGAAATTGCAGGGACACTGGCCATAATTTTTCAGTCTTCCCTAGACTCAGGGGAGGTGCCAGAAGACTGGGGAATTGCAAACATTATGCCTTTGCTCAAAAAAGGCTGTAAGGATAAGCCCAGCAATTACAGACTAGCCAGTTTAACTTCAGTGGTGGGCAGGATTCTAGAAACAATTATTCGTGATAGAATTAGTAATCACATAGAAAAATACGGGTTGATAAGGAAGAGCCAGCATAGATTTCTAAAGGAGAAACTGTGTTTAACTAACTTGCTGGAATTTTTTGAAGAGGTAACAGAAATGGTTGATGAGGGTAATGCTGTTGATATGGTGTACATGGACTTTTAAAAGGCATTTGATACAGTGCCACACAACAGACTTGTGAGCAATGTTATTGCTCATGGAATAAAAAGGACAGTAGCAACGTGGATACAAAATTGGCTGAAAAATAGGAAGCAGAGAGTAATGGTCAATGGATATTTTTCAGGATGGGGGAAGGTTTGTAATGGAATTCCCCAGGGGTAGGTATTGGGATCCTTGCTTTTCCTGAAACATATTAATGATCTAGATCTTGGTGTGCAGGGCCAACTTCAAAGTTTGTGGATGATATGAAGCTTGGGAGTGTTGTAAACTGCAAGGAGGAGAGTGTAGAACTTCAAAAGGACATAGACAAGTTGGTGGAGTGGGCAGATAGGTGGCAGATAAAGTTCAATGTGAAGAAGTGTGAGGTGATGCATTTTTGTAGGAAGAACATGGACAGACAATATTGATCCCTTTCGTCCCAAGAGCTATATCTAACTCCTTCTTGAAAACATACAATGTTTTGGCCTCAACCACTTTCTGTGGTAACGAATTCCACAGACTCACCACTCTCTGGGTGAAGAAATTTCTCCTCATCTCAGTCCTAAATGGTCTACCCCGTATCCTCAGACTGTCACCCCTGGTTCTGGACTCCCCCACATCCGATCGGGAACATCATTGAACATTGGGAATGTATTGATCTTGGAGGGAGTGAAGTGTGGCTTTACTAGAATGGTACCTGGACTCCAAGGAAAAAATTGTGAGGGGAGATTACACAGACTAGGTTTGTACTCCCTGGAATTTAGAAGTTTAAGGGGTGATTTGATAGAAATATTCAAGGTATTAAGGTGAGCTGATTAGTTAAATAGGAAGAAACTAGTTCCACTACTTGAGAATTTAGGACTAAGGGACAATATCTGAAAAGTAGACCAAGTTCTTTCAGGAGTCAATTTAGAAAACACTTCGATGTGCAAAGGTGGTAGAAGTTTAGAACTGAGCATCCAGAGTTATGTCACAGGTCAGCCATGACCTCATTGAATGGTGGAAGGGTTAGGGGGGGGGTACTCCTGTTCCAATGGGCGGAATTTTACGATGGCAAGATTTTACGGTCCTGCAGAAGACAATCGTCTTTTGAATGGCTCGCCACATTTTGCAGCCCTGCGCCCGCTGTGACAGGGCCGTAAAATTCCGCCCAATGTTCCTATGTGCCCATTATATGCTTAAATCCTGAAGTGGAGTTTGACCCCCATGGCTTAGCAGCCATAAGACACATAGGGACACTATTATATTCTTTGCTCCGCTTTGCAATGCTAATGAACACTGAATGCAGTTAGTTGGCACAGTGCTGGGTAAAACCACAGAAAGATTCTATTTTCTGAGCTGGTGGTAATAAGATCTGGACCAACTGAAAGAGGCAGGCAGCTTACCTTAATGATGAGTTGACATGAGCTCCAGTCTTAACCATTGTAGCATGTAAACTTATACTTCTGCCCAGAATGTTAATCATTTTTGGAATAGCCTAAACTTCAAAATTGACCCTAATATGTTATCAGACCTTTCACAGTCAATGAAAAACTTGGTTACATTTGTCCATTGTGCCTGAATATCTCTGGTCTTTAATTTGAAAGAGTATTTCTTTAACTTGATTGAATCTAAATAGAAGTGCAGCGCATGCCAGATACCATTCATTTTCTTTTAAGTCTTGCTGTACTTCACATATGTAGTTCAGGTCTCTGGTTCTGGTTATTTTAATTAGGCCTTGCATTTTATAGTGACATTTGGTTTGATATATCTAATTTGTTTTGTAGAACTGCAAAAATATAACCACATGTTGAAACGTATTTCTCTTTTTATTACTTTGCATTTAGATTTTTATTAAAGAGCCTTATTAACAAAAACCCTTCAAGAGTCATTAAACTGCATTAAAATTATTACCTTATTAAAAAATTTATTAACCACAGTGGTATCTCTCCGTGAATATTTATAGTCAGGTCATCTGTGAAACATACGTAACCACTACACTACTAATAGACTCATATGAGGCTTGATTGTGAAGACAATTTATAAGAATTGAAAATATATAAACAGAGTGAACAATGGCAGATTAAACTTAATACAAACAAATGTAAGGTACTGCATAATGGAGCAAAAAATGGACAACCCAAGTACATAAAATTTTAAAGCACAGAAACAGCTAGATTGACCCAACTGATTTATACTCATGTTTATGTTCCATGAAAACATCCTTCTATCTTACTTTATCTCACCATATCAATTTACCCTTCCGTTACTGTCTCCTTTATGTACTACTTTGCTTTCCTTTAAATACATCAATTGTAATCAACTCAAACATTCCATGTGGCAACAACTTCCATATTCTCACCACTATCTGTGTAAAGAAGTTTCTCCTCAATTCTTTACTAAATGTATTAGTAACTATCATGGCCTCTAATTTTGTACACCCCACCAACAAATAGGTAGCCTTATTATTGCTTTTACAGAAATGCACCGCCTTACTCTTATCTATATTGAAATTAATTTGCCATTTACGCACCAATTTTGCAAGTTTGTAAATGTCAACTTGTATTCTGTCACCGTTTTCCTCTAACAATACCCGCAACTTTATATCATTTGGAAATGTTGATATTGGGGGAGGTGGTGGCATATTGGTATAGTCACTAGACCAGTAATCCAGAGATCAGAATTCAAATCCCATCACAGCAGATGGTGGAATTTGAATTCAATAAAATATCTGGAATAAAAAATCTAATGATGACTAGGGACAGACAATAAATACTGGCCTAGCCAGTGACTCCTGCATCCCGTAAATTAATTTTAAAAAACTACCATAGTCCATCATCCCACCAGGTTGGTCATCCTTTCCCCATGCCCCCCATCCCATTCCGGTCACAATGCTGGCCCTGCCTGAGACCTGCAGAACACGCCCTCCCGGAGTGTGGAAGAAGCCAGTGAGCAGCTCAACCCTACACCCCACCAATGTAGCATCTCACTGACATTAGTGAGAACCCAGAGCAGCACTGTTGCTGGTAGGCCTTGCATGTTGCACTCACCTGGGAGTCACGAGCAAAGTGAGGATGGACAGCTGCACGCCATTCATTTCCAAATGTGATTTGAACCATTCGACTGTAGGATGTGAAAGAATGAGTTGGGTTGGACTAAATGGTATTTCTTATTCATAGCTCTTTTGTAAAATGGGGCTGATACATTGGACTTGGTTCAGAGAACAGCTATATGAATGGAAGTGAGACTGCATCTCTAACAAATGAGGAGAAAATTACAGAACTGAACCAACTTTTACTGGATAAAATTGGGAGGATATTATCCAGGTCTTTAAGATGCTGAGAAACAGAGATGACAGCAGGCTATTAAGATTATACTTAGCCCAGAACCAAGCAGCAACATTTTAATAGTAGCATAGTGAATATCTTACTGTAATAGTAACTTGGATTAATAATATAGAAAGTTTCACCATGGCAGTTTTTGGAAATGATATTTGTTGGGAAAAAAAATCCTGAATAAAGAGTTGGTATCAGGGAAAATGACCTTAAAGGAATTATCCCTTTGGATCAGAAAATTGCCAGTGCTACTCCACCATTTAAGAAAGCTAAAAAAATGTAATCTAGGAATCTTTAGGCCTATTTGTCAAATGTCAGTTATAGGGAAGTTATTTGCATCTGTTATTGGGAACAGAGTGACTGAACATTTGGACAAATATAAGTTGATCAGAGAGAGCCAGCATGAATTTGTAAAGGGTAGGCCATGACTAAGGAATATTTTGAGGAAGTAACCAACAGCTAAGTGAGTGTCTTGGATGTTCTTTACATGGGCTTCTCCAAGGGATCTTTAATGTGCAGCAGCTTTTTACAATATTTTTAAATTATTTGAATGAATAGAGAGCCAAATATCTAAATTTATTGATGACACTTAAGTTAGGTGGCATAGCAAATAGTATAGATGTGAGAAGAAATTTGCAAAGGGTCATTAATAGATTAAGTGAATGAACACAACTGTGGAAGATAGAGTTCAATATGGGAAAATGTGAAGTCTTCCACACTGGGCTTTAGAAAGATGGATCAAAGTATTTTTGAAATGGTGTGCTGCTAGGATGGTTCACTAGGCTGATCCTGGGATGAAGGGGTTGTGTTATGAGGAAAGGTTGAGCAGGTTGGGCTTATACTCATTGGAGTTTAGAAGAATGAGAGGTGATCTTATTGAAACACATACAATTCTGAGATGGTTTGACAGGGTAGATGTTGGGAGGATGCTTCCTCTTGTGGGGGAATCTAGAACTAGGGGGCACACATTCAAAATAAGGGATCTCCCATTTAAGATAGAGATGAGGAGGAATTTCTTCTCTCAGAGGGTGAGTGATTCTCTCCATCAGCAAGCAATGGAGGTTGTGTAATTGAATATATTCAAAGCTGAGTTAGACAGATTTTTGATTGACAAGGGAATCAAGGGTTATGGGGGACAGACAAAAAAGTGGAGTTAAAACCACATCAGATCAGCCAAGATCTTATTGACTGGCAAAGCAGGCTCGAGGGGCCAAATGGCCAACTTCTGCTCCTATTTCTTCTGTTCTTATAGGAATATTGGGAGAAGGATGCCTACAATCAGGATGGCTGGGTGTGAAGGCCAGAGGTTGGGAAGATTCGGACAGGCAGCCCATGAAAGGAAAGACTAACAAAGCCAAAGGCTTCCTTGAGGGGACTGGGAGGGATCAGTCCAGTACCTCCTGGCCCACAACGACTACTGAGAGAAAAACCTTTACTTTGGATAAGAGCATCTGACAGCCGCGTTAATTTCATATCACGCTCCCAATTACAAGACCATAAGATGTAGGAGCAGAAGTAGGCCATTCAGCCCATCGAGTCTGCTCCACCATTCAATGAGATCATGGCTGATCTGCGAACCCTCAACTCCACTTTCCTGCCTTGTCCCCGTAACCCTTGATTCCCTTACTGATTAAAGATCTGTCTATCTCAGCTTTGAACATACTTAACAACCCAGCCTCTACAGCCCTCTGCAATAAAGATTTCCAAGATTAACAAACCTCTGAGAGAAGAAATTCCTCCTCATCTCTGTCTTAAATGGATGACTCACTTACTCTGAGTTTACGCCCTCTGGTCCTAGACCCTCCCACAAGGGGAAACAGCCTCGCAGCATCTACCCATTCAAGGCCCTAATAATCTTATGGGCAGAATTTTCTGCCTGCCGGGCGGGCGGACCCGACCAAATCTCTGGTAGACGGGGAGCCGATCCCCGCCGCCATTTTAAGTGGGCCGGCCAATTAAGGCCCACCCAGCATGACGCCTAGTGGGAAGCGCTATTCGCTTCCTGTGCAGGCAAGGGGGGGTTCCCCAAATGCGAGAGTGCGCTCTTTTGTGCATGCGCATGAAAGAGCGTACATCTCCCTGAGGCTAAGTGCTGCCTCAGGGAGATTGCTGACAGTTGTACAAACATTAAAGATAGAAAAAAAAATCCTTAACATGTCCCCCTCATGTGACAATATCAATTAATTAATGATTAATGATAATGATGTTAATCCAACCTTAAGGTTGGATGGGCAGGTCCTTTAATTGTTTTAATGATCCTGTCAATGGCCTCAATTGGCCATTGACAGATCGGTGGGCGCACAGCTGATTTGGCTGCAGCCCTGCCTTCCTGAAAATTTAAATGGGGCGGGGTGACATCGGGGATTCCTCCTGATGTCATCCCACGTCATTTTGCACGTCGGTGTGTGGGCCCCACCCCCTGCTCGCCGACAGCAAAATTCTGCCCTATATGTTTCAATATTCTCTCATTCTTCGGAACTCCAGCGAGTACAGGCCCAACCTACTCAACCTCTTCTCATAAGAAAATCCCTCCATACCCAGGATCAACCTAGTGAACCTTCTCTGGACTGCCTCCAATGCCAGTTGTCCAGCAAGGGAAATTGACGGGGTTAAACTGTTTATACTTCAATGCAAGAAGTATTACAAACAAGGTAGATGAGTTAAGGGCACAGGTAGACACATGGCAGCAGGATGTCATTGCTATAATGGAGACCTGGCTAAAGGAGGGACAAAACTGGCACCTAAATATCCCTGGTTATAGAGTCTTCAGACACGATAGAGTAGGAGATAAAAAAGGAGGGGGGGTAGCACTAATGGTTAAAGAATCAATTCCAGTTGTGAGAAGGGATGATATACTAAATGGGTCAACAAACGAGGCTTTATGGATTGAGCTTAGAAAAAAAAAGGGGCAGTCACACTACTGGGAGTATACTACAGACCCCCAAATAGTGAAAGGGAGATAGAAGAACAAATATGTAGGCAAATTTCTGCTTGTAAGAACAAGAGGGCAATAATAGTAGGAGACTTCAACTATCCTAATATCAACTGGGATTCAAACAATATAAGGGGCACTGAGGGAAAAAAATTCATGCAGTGTGTCCAGGAAAATTTTTTCAACCAATTAGTGACAAACCCAACGAGAGGAGATGCAATTCTAGACCTAGTCTTGGGGAACGAAGAAGGGCAAGTTGGCGACCATATCGGGGACTGTTAGATTCAGTTAGATTTAGCATTACCATGGAAAAGGACAGAGATAAGGCAGGAGTAAAAGTCTTGTACTGGGGGAAGACAAATTTTGCAGAAATGAGAAGGGACTTGGCTGAGGTTTACAAAATAATGAGTGCATGGACAGAGTAGATAGTCAGAAACTTTTTCCCAGGGTGGAAGAGTCAATTACTAGGGGACATAGATTTAAGGTGAGAGGAGAAAACTATAAAGGTGATGTGCGGCGCAAGTTTTTTACGCAGAGGGTAGTGAGTGTCTGGAATTCGCTGCCAGAGGAGGTGATGGAAGCAGGTACGATAGTGGTGTTTTAAGAAGCAGCTTGACAAATACATGAATAGGATGGGAATAGAGGGATTCGAAGTGCAAAATGTTTTAGTTGACGGGCAATATGATCGGCGCAGGCTTGGAGGGCCGAAGGGCCTGTTCCTGTGCTGTACTTTTCTTTGTTCTTTGTTTGTTTGACTGGACAGCACTACTGGAGGATAAAACAGTGGCAAACCAGTGGGAAGCACTAAAAAGAGGGTACCTAATTGTACAAGGTAGACATGTCCCCTACAAAAATAAGAGTGATACTGCCAAATCTAGACCTCCCTGATTGTCTAGAGGAATACAGGGGAAGATCAAACAGAAAAAGAAAGCGTACGATAGGCACAAAGAACTAAGCACTGCAGATAGCCTAGATGAATATAGGAAGTACAGGGACAAAGTAAAAAAGGAAATAAGGAAATCAAAGAGAGGGCATGAAAAAAGATTAGCAAGTAAAGTTAAAGATAACCCAAAGATGTTTTACCAATACATTAATGCTAAAAGGTTAGTTAAGGAAAAAGTAGGACCTATCAGAGATGAAGATGGAAACTTGTGTGTAGATGCAGAGGCTGTGGGAAGGGTTTTGGATGAATATTTTGTCTCTGTGTTTACAAGGGAAAGGGACGACGTAGATATAGTAGTCCAGGAGGAACACTGCGAGATATTGGACGGGATAGTCATAAAGAAAGAGGCAGTGCTCGAAGGGCTGAAATCCTTGAAAGTGGATAAGTCACCAGGGCCAGATGGATTGTTTCTGAGGCTGCTGAAGGAAGTCAGGGAGGAGATAGCAGATGCTCTGAGGATGATTTTCCAATCTTCACTAGATAAAGGGGAGGTACCGGAGGACTGAAGAAATGCAAATGTAGTTCCATTGTTTAAAAAGGGATCAAAGGAAATGCCAAACAATTATAGGCCAGTTAGTCTTACATCAGTGGTGAGCAAATTAGTAGAATCAATCCTGAGAGATAGGATTAATTGTCATGTGGAAAGGCATGGACTAGTCTGGGATGGTCAGCATGGATTTTTTAAAGGAAGGTCTTGCCTCACAAATTTGATTGAATTCTTTGAGGAAGTGACAAGAAGGGTTGATGAAGGTAGTGCAGTGGATGTTGTGTACATGGATTTTAGCAAAGCATTTGACAAAGTCCCACATGGCAGATTAGTCAGGAAAGTAAAAGCCCATGGGATTCAGGGTAATGTGGCAAACTGGATAAAAGGTTGGCTTTGTAACAGGGAACAAAGGGTAATGGTCGATGGATGCCCTTGCGAATGGAAAGTTGTCTCAAGTGGTGTTCCATAGGGCTCGGTGTTGGGACCCTTGCTGTTTGTGTTATATATTAATGATTTAGACATGAATGTGGGGGGCATGATTGAGAAAGTTACAGATGACACAAAGATTGGCCGAGTAGTGGATAGTGTAGAGGATAGTCATAATCTCCAAAACAATATAGATGGATTGGTGGAGTGGGCGGTAAAGTGGCAGATGGATTTTAACATAGAGAAGTGTGAGGTCATACATTTAGGGAGGTCAAACAGTTACAGGGATTACACAATAAATGGGAATATACTAAGAGGGGTAGATGAAGTGAGAGATCTTGACGTACAAGTACACAGGTCCCTGAAGGCAGCAGTACAAGTAGACAAGGTTGTAAAGAAGGCATATGAAATGCTCTCCTTCATTGGCAGAGGTATAGAATATAAAAGTAAGGATACAATGTTGGAATTGTATAAAACACTGGTGAGGCCACAACTGGAGTATTGTGTGCAGTTCTGGTCACCACATTACAGGAGGGATGTAATAGCTCTGGAGAGAGTGCAGAGGAAGTTTACAAGAATGTTGCCAGGGTTAGAAAAGTGTAGCTACGAGGAGAGGTTGGATAGGCTGGGGTTATTTTCCTTAGAACAAAGAAGGCTGAGAGGTGACTTGATTGAGGTGTACAAAATTATAAGGGGAATAAATAGAGTGGACAGGATAAAATTGTTTCCCTTGATGGAGAATTCTGGAACCAGGGGATATAGATTCAAGATAAGTGGCAGAAGGTGTAGGGGGGGCATGAGGAAGAACATTTTTATGCAGAGGGTAGTGGGTGTCTGGAATTCGCTGCCCAAGTTGGTGGTAGAGGCAGAAACTCTAAACTCTTAAAAAGTACCTGGATCTGCCCCTAAAGTGCTGTAAGCTGCAGGATTATAGACCGGGTGCAGGAAGGTGGGATTGGAAAGGACACCTGGGTGTCATTGGGCTGGCATGGACATCTTGGACCGAATGGCCTCCTTCTGTGCTGTAACTTTTCTATGGTTCTAATAACCCATAGACTTAAACAGACACCAGGCAAAGCACATTTTACCTTATCAATTCAAAATGAGAGTTCATTTTAATTTGGTTCCTTTGCTGACACCTTGGAAGGGCTTACAGGCAGCATGTGTCTGACCCACACACAAAAGTCTTTCTATATATACCTAGCCTCCCCTTTGAATGCAAATTCTCATTGTATCACCAGGCCCTTTGAGCTCCACCTCTTCTAACAATAAAACCCCTTTCATAGTACCAATTTTATTAGTAATATAAAGATATTGCTTGGTGTCTCCTAGATAGGTGCAAGATTTCACCCCCAGCCTTTGAATGGTTTATTCAACAAAATGCAAATGTCCCCTCCACCTTACTGTTTACACCTCAAAACTACTACACATCAAAGCACCCAGACTAGCTGGCTTTAATCTAATTAAGACTCACACCCTACTACAAGTGCAATTTAAAATAATTTCCAATAACATTATATACATTAATATATTCATGACAGGAAGGTCAAAGATGACTGAGGGAGGGTGCAGGGTGATAGCTTCAAGCTCCAGGGTCAAAGTAGGAGAGCCCAGGGACATAGATGCGACAGCACAGAGGTCTCCAGACTGCAGGTCGAAGATGGAAGTGCCCATGGTGGTGTGGCCAATGCAAATGGCTCTCCATTTTGTCAAAAGTGCTCAAGGCAGGATTGACAGCCATAAAGACTGTGCTGGCCAGAACTAAGCTTGCCTTTTGTTCACAGTTCACCTCAAGATAGGTCAAGTGTATCCAGTACTTCTGCTAACTCTAGTGCATCTGAAGAGGAACCGGCAGAATGTGGCCCAGGGACAGGCATAAAAATGGTCAGAACTCCAACAAGCGGCACTGGCAGAGAGTCAGGCAGCCCAGGATGCTAGCAACCAGGGGTCAGTGAGTCAAAAGACTCAGAGGCCAGAATTTTTCTGTTGGCGTGCGGGGGCGGGACCCACCTGCCAATACGTAAAATGACATGCAGTAAGGTCGGGCTAGCGTCCTGACGTCGCCACGCGCCATCGTAATATTTTGTTGGGCGGGCATGCAATGATATCCGACGCCTGCCCGCCATTAATTAATGGGCCACTTAAGGCCCGTGAGGCACCAATCGACAGCGATTTTTCGGCGCCCGTGCGATCTTTGGGTCAGCGCACGGGTGGGTAGGACACATTTGCATAAACCTCATCTAAGGGCGGGATAAGAGGGCTCAGTGGGGTAGCAAGTGTGCTCTGCCAAATGTTGATTTTTCAAAGTTACTGATACTTGCGTGTGTGATCTGCAATACTTCAAAACGCATACCAACTGCTTGGACTGGACTCACAACCTTCAGGTCAGCACTCTGCAGTGAGGAATCTTTTTTGGGCCTGCAGGTTTCAGGAAGCCCTCCTTTAACCTGGGAATGGGAGCTGAATTCTCCACTGGAGGCACCTCCTTTGAGGAAGAAAGGAAGGCTAGAAGGGGGAGGAGGCCAGGAGTACACATTTAGCCTCCAGGGGAGCCTCCTTTGGGAGGACAGGCACAGGCACAAGGGGTGCAGGGCCAAGAGGTAGTCCAAGGTAGAAGGGGCTGCAGAAGACACCACTATCCTGCTGCCAGGGTATACAGGCGGCGAAGCAGCTACCTCAATATGTCTGAGGTGCAGTGCCGAAGGAGGCTCCGTCTGTCAAGGGAGACAGTCAACTATATCTGCCAGATGATTGGCCCTGAGATCTCCCCTAACTGTGTGGGTAGACACCCCATGCCAGCGGCTCTAAAGGCCACAGCTGCCCTCAACTTCTATGCCTCTGGTTCCTTCCAGGGGTTGGTGGGTGATCTTTGCGGTGTCTCCCAATCAGCTGTGCACACTTGCGTCCAGCAGGTTACAGCTGCTCTGTTCAGGCATGCATTGATGTTCATCCACTGGGACCAGGCAAGCCAAACACAGCGAGCCAGAGACTTAGCGGCCATTGCTGGCTTCCCCCGTGTCCAGGGTGCAATAGACTGTACACATGTGGCCATCAAGGCACCAGCAGGTGAGCCCGGTGCCTTCGTCAACAGGAAGGGCTTCCACTCCATGAACGTGCAGATCGTGTGTGATCATAGGATGCTGATTCTACAAGTCTGTGCAAGGTACCCAGGCAGCTCCCACAACACCTACATCCTCAGACACTCCCAGGTGCCGAGGCTCTTCAGTGCTCCGGCTCGGCTGGATGGATGGCTGCTGGGTGGCCTCGATGACCTTGGCGGCCGAACTCTGGCCTGTGGAGCCTGAGCTGGCCCCGCCAGCTGGCATCTCCCCAGTCATCGCAGCCTCATCGGATGCAATGGTCACTGGCAGAGGGGCGGAGGAGCTGCCATCCTCAGAGACGCAGGCAGCTGCTGCGCCGACATGAGGTCGCTTCAGACCTCCCTGCTTACTGTGGATGGAGAGGCACCGAGCTGGGAAACTTGATGCCCAGACTATCTCCCACACTGGCACTGACCAGCTGAGGTCAATGCCGATGTGAGAGTTTGCTGGTCCGAGCACATCCCCAGGAAGCCCTGATTGGTCTCCTGGAGGAGCCTCTCCACTAGAATCGCCATTGTCTCCATGGAGGACACATGGCACTCGGCCACGAGATTCATTGTATCGGCGATAGTCTGTGTAGATTCCTCCACCACAGATGCCAAGCCAAGCATAGCCTCATGTAACTCCACCAGATGCTCCCGCACACCCGGCCGCATTTCCTGCATTTGCTGCATCGCGGACAACTCCAGAGGAACGTCATCAGCCACTGACTGAGCATGTGCCTGGTCCCCTGCAGTCCTCCAACTGCTGGTGCCATGGGCACTCTCTGTCTCTGCCAGCTCCTCCAACGACTGTGAAGTGCCCTCACCACTGTGCCCCGGGAAACTAGCCGATGTTCTAATTCTCACCGAGGTGCTAGTATCTGCGCTGGTGCCTGCCTGGCAGAGATGGTGAGACGCTGGTGAGTCTGTGACTTCAGGGCCCTCAGGTGTGAGAGGGGGCCTCTGCTGCTCCTCCTCCCAGCCCTGCTCCACTGATGCTGAAAGGAAGAACAAGGACATTGGATCAGTTAACGTGGAGGTAATGTCAATATGTATCCCTGTCCCCTGGATCATTACGCGCTCATCCTTCCATAAGCAATGGTCAAGCCATGTTGCAAACTTCAATCACTCAACATTCAGCACTGCTATGGCAGTTGGGAGAAAAATGGTGACCTCACTGCTGGGCACACATTCCTGCCCATGGCAACCCAGCCTCACCGACACCGGTGGACCTGGGCACATGGTCCCTCTCCAAATATAGGGCCTCCTGCTCAAAAAGGCTGAGTATCGCCAACTGTGCCAGCCCTCTACCAGTCCTCACCCGTTTGGCTGCATTATGTGCAACCTTCTCCTGAAAAGGAGAGAAGAGCATTGGTTTGTGCTACTTGTACCTGGACTTTCTTCGCGGATGGCCCACACCAACCAGAGTGGAACATTGCGGGGCTCCAATGTCTTCTCGCCCCGCTGCTGCCGAACATTCACACAAAGATAAAAACAGAAATACCTGGAAAAACTCAGCAGGTCTGGCAGCATCGGCGGAGAAGAACAAAGTTGACGTTTCGAGTCCTCATGACCCTTCAACAGAACTAAGTAGAAATAGGAAAAGGGTGAAATATAAGCTGGTTTAAGGGGGAGTGGGGGGGGGAAGAAGTCGGGGGTGGGGGGTTGTTGGGACAAGCAAGCAGTGATAGGAGCAGATAACCAAAAGATGTCACAGACAAAAGAGCAAAGAGGTGTTGAAGGCGGTGATATTATCTAAAAGAATGTGCTAATTAAGATTGGAGAGCAGGATGAGCAAGGTAGCTCTAGTGGGGGTGGGGTGAAATAAAGCATGGGCGGAATACATATAAAAATAATGGAAATAGGTGAGAAAAGAAAAATCTATATAAATTATTGGAAAAAACAAAAGGGAGGGGGAAGAAACGGAAAGGTGGTGGGATGGAGGAGGGAGTTCAAGATCTAAAGTTGTTGAACTCAATATTCAGTCCGGAAGGCTGTAAAGTGCCTAGTGGGAAGATGAGGTGCTGTTCCTCCAGTTTGCGTTGAGCTTCACTGGAACAATGCAGCAAGCCAAGGACAGACATGTGGGCAAGAGAGCAGGGTGGAGTGTTAAAATGGCAAACGACAGGGAGGTCTGGGTCATTCTTGCAGACAGACCGAAGGTGTTCTGCAAAGCGGTCGCCCAGTCTGCGTTTGGTCTCTCCAATGTAGAGGAAACCGCATTGGGAGCAACGAATGTAGTAGACTAAGCTGGGGGAAATGCAAGTGAAATGCTGCTTCACTTGAAAGGAGTGTATGGGCCCTTGGACGGTGAGGAGAGAGGAAGTGAAGGGGCAGGTGTTGCATAGTTTGCGTTTGCATGGTGAGGTGCCGTAGGTGGGGGTTGAGGAGTAGGGGGTGATGGAGGAGTGGACCAGGGTGACACGGAGGGAATGATCCCTACGGAATGCCGCCGGGGGGGTGAAGGGAAGATGTGTTTGGTGGTGGCATCATGCTGGAGTTGGCGGAAATGGCGGAGGATGATCTTTTGAATGCGGAGGCTGGTGGGGTGATAAGTGAGGACAAGGGGGACCCTATCATGTTTCTGGGAGGGAGGAGAAGGCATGAGGGCGGATGCGGGGCAGATGGGCCGGACACGGTTGAGGGCCCTGTCAACTACCATGGGTGGAAAACCTCGGTTAAGGAAGAAGGAGGACATGTCAGAGGAACTGTTTTTGAAGGTAGCATCCTCAGAACAGATGTGACGGAGGCGAAGGAACTGAGAGAATGGGATGGAGTCCTTACAGGAAATGGGATATGAGGAGCTGTAGTCGAGGTAGCTGTGGGAGTCGGTAGGCTTGTAATGGATATTGGTGGACAGTCTATCACCAGAAATTGAGACAGAGAGGTCAAGGAAGGGAAGGGAAGTGTCAGAGATGGACCATGTGAAAATGATGGAGGGGTGGAGATTGGAAGCAAAATTAATAAATTTTTCCAGGTCCCGACGAGAGCTTGAAGCAGCACCGAAGTAATCATCGATGTACCGGAGAAAGAGTTGTGGGAGGGGGCCGGAGTAGGACTGGAACAAGGAATGTTCCACATACCCCATAAAGAGACAGGCATAGCTGGGGCCCATGCGGGTACCCATAGCCACACCTTTTATTTGGAGGAAGTGAGAGGAGTTAAAGGAGAAATTGTTCAGTGTGAGAACAAGTTCAGCCAGACGGAGGAGAGTAGTGGTGGATGGGGATTGTTCGGGCCTCTGTTCGAGGAAGAAGCCCTCAGACCATCCTGGTGGGGGATGGAGGTGTAGAGGGATTGGACGTCCATGGTGAAGAGGAGGCGGTTGGGGCCAGGGAACTGGAAATTGTTGATGTGACATAAGGTGTCAGAGGAATCACGGATGTAGGTGGGAAGGGACTGGACAAGGGGAGAGAGAAGGCAGTCAAGATAGCGAGAAATGGGGCAGGAACAGGCTGACACAATCGGTCTGCCTGGACAGTCCTGTTTGTGGATTTTGGGTAGGAGGTAGGAGCGGGCCGTCTGAGGTTGGGCGACTATCAGGTTGGAAGCTGTGGGAGGAAGATCTCCAGAGGAGATGAGGTCAGTGACAGTCCTGGAAACATTGGCTTGATGTTCAATGGTGGGGTCATGGTCCAGGGAGAGGTAGGAGGAAGTGTATGCGAGTTGACGCTCAGCCTTTGCGAGGTAGAGGTCAGTGCGCCAGACAACAACAGCACCACCCTTGTCAGCGGGTTTGATGACAATGTTAGGGTTGGACCTGAGAGAACGGGGTGCAGTAAGTTCAGAGAGTTCTTCTGAAAATGGCTCTCAGTCACCAACCTCTCCATGGAGGAAGCTATGAGCTCACAGCCTTGATTCAAACATGGGCAAAAGAGCTGAACTCCTGAGGTGAGGTGAGAGTGACTGCCCTTGACATCAAGGCAGCATTTGACCAAGTGTGGCATCAAGGAGCCCTAGCAAAACTGGAGTCAATGAGAATCAGGGGAAAGCTCTTCGCTGTTTGGAGTCATACCTAGCACAAAGGAAGATGGTTGTGGTTGTTGGAGGTCAGTCACCAAACCTCCAGGACATCACTGCAGGAGTTCCTCAGGGCAGTGTCCTAGGCCTAACCATCTTCAGCTGCTTCAACAATGACCTTTCTTCCATCATAAGGTCAGAAGTGGGGGTGTTTGATGATGATCCCACAATGTTTAGTACCATTTGCGACTCCTCAGATACTGAAGCAGTCCATGTCCAAATGCAGCATAACCTGGACAATATCCAGACTTGGGCTGACAGTGGAAAGTAACATTTGCACCATACAAGTGTCAGGCAATGACCATCTCCAACAAGATCGAATCTGACCATCACTGCTTGACATTCAGTGGTGCTACCATTGCTGAATCCTCCACTATCAACATCCTGGGGGCTTATCATTGACCAGGAATTGAACTGGACTAGCCATAAAATACTACGTCTACAAGAGCAGGTCAAAGGCTAAGACTCCTGCAATAAATAGTTCCACCAGACAGGACTCCAAACACAATCAAAGTATTTTTATTTTTGGATTGATGCAATTAATAAGTTACTTGAGATGTTAAAGTCACCAATGATCTCTCTTCAAATGATAAAATGATACATTTCCCACTTGAGGTTGGTGGTCGGAGTTGAATAGAGGGCAAGAAAGTGGGGGAGGGGCAGTTTCAGGGTCTTCTTTCCATGTGAATCTATTATGTTTTTCCTCTGGAGAATATAGAAAGTGTTTTTAATACAGGCATTTCCACCATGCCCCAGGGTCACTTGCAGATGCCAAGGAAAGACATTTGTCCTTTGATGTGCTTGTAACTCTGTTCCTTTTGCTCTTCTTTTTTTGTATGTTGTTTTGCCCTACTTGAGCTGTGTGAGCCTGGAGCTTTGGAAAAGGTTGTTCTTAGCACTTGGTTCATTGATGGATAAATCTTAAATCCTGCTAACATCAGCAATGTGGGATTCATGGGACTTAATAGGAAAGGAATTTACATTTTATGGGATTGATTTCCCTCTTAGCCCTTTCTGCCCACCTCTGCTTTCTGAATGCAGCAACCAATAGGCCGAGGCCCAAAGATCATGCTGTTGGGAAAAAGTGTCACCTACTTGTTGCCCCCGAGGTCCTCAGTATGCTCCAGAGTCCCCAGCTATCCTTCCCATTCTGTCATGATAATCTGTGATTGTGGTAGTGGATTCCAGTATTAGATACTATATGGTACTTTGCACTAGAAATGGGGTCACCTGGCCTAGGGAGTTGAAGGTCAGATAGCACATGTTGGAACCTGTCTTGAAGGAATTCAGTTACTGCAGATATACGTTCACTTTAGGACAATGTGTTATCAATAAAGTAGCTCAGCTACAATGTCAACAGCCTGTGTGCATCATTGAAACAAAAAACAAGACAAGTTCTATGCCAAACTCCAGGCACCTATCCTCTGTTTGGGCCTACTATGGCTTGATAAAGGGGAAATTGAGGTTGTGTGGAGGACTGGGAAAGTCTCTCCAGCCTCATATGCAGTTGCTGGCCTGGTACAGCCAATTGTAAAAATGCAGCACAGTGCAGTGAAGTCAGAGACACTGATGCAAAGGCTCTCCACCCTGTTCCCTCTTTGCTGTGCCTTGGAGCTGAGGATTCCTTTGGGGCAACAAAGAGGAAATGTTCTCCAGTATATGGCCCGCAAAGCTCCATGGTACACATGTGTGGCACACAGAGACAGATGCCTGTCACATTTGTCAGAAATGTCTCATAGTGCTTCATGTAGAACAAATGACAGTTAAAGTAGAACACAAATTTCAGTAGAAAATCAACCCATTTAACAAAGACACAGCAATAAAACATAAATGTGATCTGCAGCACTTTATACAGGGTCATGAAAATGTAATAAAACTCCCCTGTTAACTGTCGTTATTGTGAGTTGGCCGATAGCATATTAAAAATCTCCTGGTGTGCATGTGCAACTTTCCTGTTTGATCTTGCCTATCTGTTTGCTGTGTCCCTATATGATCTTCGAAATTCTCCTAAACCCTTTTAATGTATTTCTCATGTAAATTGGATCAAGATGGTGAGCCCGTGCAGGTTTATTAACTTTTAATCGTCTGTCTTTGAACAATGTTTTCTGTTTCCTGCATTACTGGATTACAGTTTAAAACATAAAAGCAAAGCTTCAAAATACATTTCATCATGATAGAACCACTTCCTCCACTGGAGTAGCCAGTAAAAATTGGCAGTATTTCTGAGCAGCACTGTGACCACTATCACACTGTCCTTTCACCCTTTGAGCCTTAGTATCCTGTTCATAGTAAAAGATGTAGAGATTAGAATTAAATTTGTGCAGACTAAATCCAGATTCAACATGCCAAAGTCTGTTCCTCGTCATATTTGTCATTATTTTGTTAATATTTTCTTTAAGTATGCTTCTTTCTTTAAACTATGTTCAAAGACAAAAGGGGAAAACAGGGTAATCAGGGCATGTAAACATTTTGCTGCCTCTTCATTTCAGCATGCAGCACAGTTCAAAATGCGCCACTGACAGGCTCCAAGCTTAACAGGGGGCCCAGTAGCTTGCGTGGTTAGTACATATTTCAAACCCTTAAAACCATCCTGCTCCTCTTACAGGGAAGCTGCTTATCTATTGAAGCTACTGCAGACTGTGGAAGATTTGGGTAGAAGCCAAAACACAGAAAATAGAGCAAAAGGCAAGAGTGAAAGGGTTCTGAGGTTTTCTGATGCAGTGCTGGAGGCATCAGTACAGAAGATGGTAAGGAGGAGAAATGATCTGCAGGGGCCAGGGAGCCCTCAAGGCAAATCCTGAGAAACAAATGGAAGCAGGTGACCAGAGAGGTCAAGTCCTGAAGTCTGAGGGCATGGCAGCAGTGGTGGTAAAAATTCAAAGCTCTCACATAAGTGGTCAAGGTCATTCAACACAACTTTGTATATCCCCTACTTACCGCACCGCCAACCTGTCAGCTTATCCAGCAAGAGATGGGCATGCCTGCATCGCCTAAGCCATCTGGAGGAGATGGGGTAGGCAGGATGCAGATTTCAGGTTACTATCAGGCCAGCCATGATCTTATTAAATGGTGGAGCAGGCTCGAAGGACTGAGTGGCTGACTCCTGCTCCTTGTTCAAGTGTTCGTATGTGTATCATGGGGCCAACTGAGACTTGTGTCTGTATCGAACAGTGAGGGTGATGATGCTATGTTCCTGCCTTATGCCCCCTCTCAATTCTCACCTCATCCTGCTATTTGGCATGTAGTGCAAGCTGCAGATGCTGTGACCAAGGTCACCTTGCTTCCATTTCCGATCCCCTTGCAGATTTTTTACTTTCAAATACCCAAGAACTATAAGACCATAAGACACAGGAGCAGAAGGAGGCCATTCGGCCCATCAAGTCTGCTCCGCCATTCAATCAGATAATGGATGATCTGATAATCCTCAACTCCACTTTCCTGCCTTTTCCCCATAACCCTTGATTCCCTTACTGATTAAAAATCTGTCTATCTCAACCTTGAATACACTTAACAATCCAGCCTCTATAGCCCTCTGTGATAAAGAATTCCACAGATTCACCACCCTCTGAGAGAAGAAATTCCTCCTCACCTCTGTCTTAAATGGGCGAGCCCTTACTCTGAGATTATGCCTTCTGGTCCTAGAGTCTCCCACAAGGGGAAACAACCTCCCAGCATCTACCCTGTCAAGCCCCCTAAGAATCTTTTAAGTTTCAATAAGGTCACTTCTCAATTTTATAAACTCCAATGAGTACAGGCCCAACCTACTCAACCACTCCTCATAAGAAAATCCCTCCATACCCAGGATCAGCCTAGTGAACCTTATCTGAACTGCCTCCAATACCAGTATATCTTTCCTTAGATAAGGGGACCAAAACTGTTCACAGTATTCTAGGTGTGGCATAACTAGTGCCTTGTATATTTTTATACTCCATTCCCTTTGAAATAAAGGCCAACATTCCATTTGCCTTCCCCGTTGCCTGCTGAACTTGTATGCTAGCTTTTTGGGATTCATGTTCGAGGACCCCCCCAAATCCCTCTGTGCTGCAGCTTTCTGCAGTCTTTCTCCATTTAAATAATATTCAGCTCCTCTATTCTTCCTGCCAAAGTGCATAACCTCACATTTTCCCACATTATATTCCATCTGCCAAGTTTTTTGCCCACTGAGTTAACCTGTCTGTATCCCTCTGTAGACTCTTTGTGTCATCCTCATCGCTTGCCTTCCCACTTATTTTTGTGTCATCCGCAAACTTGGTGATAGTACATTCACTTCCCTCATCCAAATCATTAATATATATTGTAAATAATTGTGGCCCCAGCACTGATCCCTGTGACACTCCACTTGTTAAAGGTTGCCATCCTGAAAATGCCCCCCTTATCCCAACTCTCTGTCTTCTATTAGTTAGCCAATCCTCTCTCCATGCTAATATACTACCCTCAACACCATGGGCTTTTACCTTTTTAAGTAGCCTAATGTGTGGTACCTTATCGAATGCCTTTTGGAAATCCAAATATATTACATCTGCTGGTTCCCCTTTATCTATCCTGCGTGTTACCTCCTCAAAAAATTCTAATAAATTTGTCAGGCATGACTGCCCCTTCATGAAGCCATGCTGAATTTGCTTATATTCTGCATTTCTAAATGCTCTCCTATTACATCCTTTATAATGGACTCTAACATTTTCCCAATGACGGATGTTAAGCTAACTGGCCTACAATTACCTGTTTTTTGTCTCCCTCCCTTTTTGAATAAGGGTGTTACAATGGCATTTTCCAACCTCTGGGACTTTTCCAGAATCTAAGGATTATTGGAAGATTACTACCAGTGCATCCACTATCTCTGTAGCTACTTCCTTTAATATCCTATGGTGCAGCCCATCAGGTCCAGGGGACTTATCGGCCTTTAGCCCCATCAGTTTCCCTAGTAATTTTTCTCTAATGATAGTTATTGTATTTATTTCCTCCCCGCCTTTTACCCCTTGATTATTTAGTATGTTTGTAATGCTATTAGTGTCTTCAAATATGAAGACTGATGCAAAGTATTTATTCAACTCCTCTGCCATTTCCTGGTTCCCCATTACTATTTCCCCAGCCTCATTCTCTAAGGGGCCTATGTTCATTTTGGCCTCTCTTTTCCTTTATATACATTTAAAGAAGCTCCTACTGTCCATTTTTATATTACTTGCTAGTTTACCCTCAAATTTATTTTCTCCCTCTTTATTGTTTTTTGGTCATCTTTTGTTGGTTTTTAAAACTGTCCCAATCCTCTGGCTTACCACTAATCTTTGCCACATTGTACATTTTTTCTTTCAATTTGATACTATCCTTAACTTCCTTGGTTAACCATGGTTGGTTTATCCCCTTCCTATTATTCTTCTTCCTCACTGAGATATATCTTTGTTGTGAATCATGAACTATTCTCTTAAATGACCTTCTTTTCTGCTAAACTCCTTTCCCAGTTCACTCCAGCCAGCTCTGTCCTCGTTTCTTTGTAATTAACTTTATTTAAGTTTAGCACAGTTGTTTCCGATCCAAGTTTCTCACTCGCAAACTGAATGCTAAATTCTGCCATGTTTTGGTCACTAAGGGATCTTTTACTCTGAGATCATTTATTAAACTTGCCTCATTACGCATTACCAGATCCAAAATAGCCTGATCCCTTGTTCGATCCACAACATATTGTTCTAGGAAACTGTCCAGAATACACTCTATGAATTCTTGCTCATGGCTACCTCTGCCAATTTGATTTTCCCAATCTACATGAAGATTAAAGTCACCCATAATTAATGTACTGTCTTTTTCACATGCCCCATTATCTTATTTGTTCTCTGTCCTACAGTATAACAGTTAGGGGGCCTATAGACTACTCCCACCAGTGTCTTCTTCCCCTCATTATTTCTTACCTCCACCCGTATGGATTCTACATCTTCTGATCCGAGGTCATTTCTTGCTATTGTACTTATTCCATCTCGTACTAACAAAGCTACCACACCACCCTTTCCTTCCTGTCTATCTTTTCGAAAGGTCAAATACCCCTGAATATTTAGTTCCCAGCTTTGACCTTCTTGTAACCATGTCTCCGTAATGGCTATAAGATCATACCTATTAACCTCTATTTGTGCCATTAATTCATTTACTTTGCTCTGAATACTGCATGCATTTAAATAAAGAGCCATTAATTTTGCCTTTTTACCATTTTTTTCCCCTTTGACCCTATTTGCTGCTTTTTTTTATGTTTGTACACTCTGTCCCTTCCTGTCACACTCTGGGTATCATTAGCTAAATAGCTGCCCTGCAAAGCTGCCATATCCTTTTGCTTTGTATCCCCTCTCCAGAACCCCCCCCCTATTTAGTTTAAAGCCCTCTCTGCAGCCCTAGTTATTCGATTCACCAGGACACTGGTCCCACATGGTTCAAGTGAAGCCCGTCCCACTGGAACAGCTCCTTTCTACCCCAATGCTGGTGCCCCATGAGCTGAAACCTATTCCTCCCACACCAAACTTTGAGCCACACATTTAACTCCTTGACTTTCTTTACCCTATGCCAGTTTGCCTGTGGCTCAGGTAGTAATCCCCAGATTATTATCTTGGAGGTTTTGTTTTTTTTAACCTATCTCCTAACTGTTTAAACTCTTTCAGCAGAACCTCCTTTCTCGTCCTATCAATGTTGTTGGTTCCAATGTGGACGATGACAACTGGACCTCTCCCCTCCCACTCCAAGTTCCTCTCCAGCCCTGATGAGATGTCCTTAACCCTGGCACCAGACGGGCAACACAGCCTTCGGGACTCACTCACGGCTGCAGAGAACAGTATCTATCCCCCTAATTATACTGTCCCCTACCACTACTCCATTCCTATTTCCTTCCCCCTTGAATGGCTCCCTGTACCATGATGCCGTGATCAGTTCGCTCATCCTCCCTGCAGTCCCCACTCTTGTCCACTCAACTTGCAAGAACCTCATAACTGCTGGACAGTTGCAGGGGCTGAGGCTCCTCAAATGCTACCCCCTGGGTCCCCACACCTGCTTCACCTGCAGCCACACCCTCCTGTCCCTGATCACAGACTAAGTTTGAGTTACTCAATCTGAGAGGTGTGATCGCCTCCTGGAGCAAAGTGTCCAGATAACTTTCCCCCTCCCTGATGCGGTGCAAAGTCTGCAGCTCGGACTCCAGCTTCTCAACTCAGATCCAAAGTTCCTCAAGCTGCAAACACTTACTACAGATGTGTTCACTCTGGATTACCTTGGTGTCCAGCTGTTCCCATATGCTGCAGCAGCAACACATCACCCATCCTGGCATCATTATCGTGTTTTACTTGGTTTATTAATTATTTACTCTAGTATCCCTGCTCTTTACACTTGAAGAATCCCCCACTCTTTACACTTTACTGTAACTGCTGCCTGGCCAGCCACTTCAGCCTCATAAGGAAAGGCACAGCCACACTTGGGCCGGGATTTTCTGTGCCCGCCAGCATCAGGCATGTTCAGTGGCGTGAGCAGACAATATGGCGCGATTGGCTTCACAACGGTGTGAAACCAGTTTGCGATCATCTGCTCAGTCCACCTCAGCTGGAGTGCTGGGGGAGACGGTGGCATAGTGGTAATGTCATGGGACTAGTAATCCAGATACCCAGGCTAATGCTCTGGCGATATTGTGTTCAAATCCAACCGCCACAGCTGGTGGAATTCAAATTCAATTGATAAATCGGGAATATAAAGCTAGCCTCAGTAATGGTAACCATGAAATTATCGTTGATTGTCATAAAAACCCATCTGGTTCACTAATGTCCTTTAGGGAAGGAAATCTGCCGTCCTTATTTGGTCTGGCCTACATGTGGCTCCAAACCCACAATGTGGTTGATTCTAAACAGCTCTCAATGGAGGGCAATTAGGGATGGGCAATAGATGCTGGCCTTGCCAGCGAATCCCACATCCCATCAACGAATAAGAAAAAACAATGCCCTGTATAGCTGAAGTATTAGCTCTCTATTTTTGTATTCAATTCCCCTCAAATAAACAATAACATTCTATTAACTTTCCTAATTACTTGCTGTAACTACATGCTAACCTTTTGCGATTCATGCACTAAGATATCCAAATCCCTCTGCATCGCACAGCTCTGCAATCTCTCACCATTTAGATATGCTTCTTTTTTTATTCTTTCTGCCAAAATTGACAATTTCACATTTTCCCACATTATACTCCATTTGTCAGATCTTTTTCTACTCACTTAAATTATCCATATACCTTTGTAGCCTCCTTGTGTCCTCTTCACCTAACTATCCTACCTATCTTTGGATCATCAACAAATCTGGCAATCATACCTTCGGTCCCTTCATCTGAGTCATTAATATAAATTGTAAAAAGTTGAGGCCTCAGTACTGATCCCTGTGGCACACCACTCGTTACATATTGCCAACCAAAAAGTGACCCATTTATGCCTACTCTTGTTTCCTGTTAGCTAGCCAATCTTCTATCCATGCAAGTATGTTACCCCCTACACTATGAACTTTTATTTTCTGCACCTTTGATGTGGTAACTTTGCAAATGCCTTATGAAAATCTAAATACAGTACATGCACTGGTTCTCCTTTATCCATAGCACATGTTACTGCTTCAAAGAGCTCCAATAAATTGGTTAAACATGATTTCCCTTTCACAAAGCCAATGTTGACTCTACTTGATTATCTTGATTTTATCTAAGTGCCCTGCTTTCATGTCTTTAATAATAGCTTCTAACATTTTCCCTTAGACAGACGTTAAGCTAATTGGCCTGTAGCTTCCTGCTTTCAGTCTCCCTCCCTTTTTGAATAAAGGAGTTACATTTGCTATTTACCAATCTAATCGAACCTTCCCAGAATCTAGGGAATTTTGTAAAATTAAAATCAATGCATCAACTATCCCATGAGCCACTTCTTTTAAGACCCTGGGATGAAGTCCATCAGGATCTGGGGATTTGTCAGCCCGCAGCTCCAACAATTTGCTCAGTACCACTTCCCTGCTGATTGTAATTTGGTTGAGTTCCTCCCTTCCTTCCATTTCTTATCAACATCCTGGGGGTTACCATTGACCAGAAACTGAACTGGACTAGCCATATAAATACTGTGGCTACCAGAGCAGGTCAGAGGTAAGGAATCCTGCGCTGAGTAACTCACCTCCTGACTCTCCAAAGCCTGTCACCATCTACAAGGCACAAGTCAGGAGTGTGATGGAATACTTTCCATCTTCTTGGATGAGTGCAGCTCCAATAACACTGAAGAAGCTTGACACCATCCAGGTCAAAGCAGCCTACTTGATTGGCACTCCATCCACAAACATTCACTCCCTCCATCACCGACACACAGAGGCAGCAGTGTGTACCATCTACAAGATGTACTGTAGAAACTCACCAAGGCTCCTTACACAGCACTTCCAAACCCGCAACTGCTACCATCTAGAAGGACAAGGGCAGCAGATACATGGGAACATCACCATCTGCAAGTTCCCCTCCAAACCACTCACTATCCTGACTTGGAAATATATCGTCATTCCTTCACTGTCACTAGGTCAAAATCCTGGAACTCCCTCCCTAACAGCACTGTGGGTGTACCTATACCACATGGACTGCATCAGTTCAAGAAAACAGCTCACCACCATCTTCTCAAGAGCAAATAGGGATAGGCAATAAATGCTGGCTTAACCAGTGATGCCCACATCCCATGAATGTATAAAAAAATATTAGAGCTAGTTCTGGGATTTTACTTGTTCACACTTGCATCCCAGTGAAGTGAGGGTGGAGGTAATGGAAGAGCTTGCCTTAATCTTTCAATTCTCCCTAGATACAGGGATAATTAAGTTTGGATAATTATAACTACTCTATAATTCCTGCACCTCTCTGTAATTTCCTTTCAAATTTGTTCCTCAATACCCTTTCCATCAGTTGGTGGCCTATAGACTATACTGAGCAATGTAATTGCACCTTTTTTGTTCCTTATTTCTAGCCAAATAGATTCTGTCCTTGACCTCTCTGGGACATCCTCTCTCTCCAGCACTGTAATGTTCTCCTTAAAACCACAACCCACCCCCTTATCTTCCTTTCCTATCTTCCCTGAATACCTTGTATCCAGAAATATTTAATAACCAGGCCTTCTCTTTTTGAGCCAGGTCTCTGTTATAGCCACAACTTTGTAATTCCACATGGCAATCTATGGCTGTAAGTCACCAATCTTATTTACTACACTCTGTGCATTCACATGTAACAGTAACCTTGATTTAGACTTTATTACTTTCTCCCTTACTCTGACCCTACCTAATAACTTACTATTCCCTACTCTAGTGTTATCTATCTCTCCAAGTATTCTGTACATCTTGGTATTCATCTCTGATATTATCTCCTGGTTCCCATGCCCCTGCTGAGTTAATTTAATCACTCCCCATTAGCACTAGCAAATCTTGCAAGCAACTCAGTCCCTGCCCTACTTAGGCGCAACCCATCCGGCCTGTACAGGTCCCAATGTCCCAAGAATCCAAAGCCCTTTCTCCTGCACCATCTTTCCAGCCACACATTCATCTGCTTTACCCTCCTATTTCTATACTCACTTGTACGTGGCACTGGGAGTAATCTAGAGATTACTACTTTTGAGGTCCTGCTTGCTAATTTCCTACCTAGCTCCCTATATTCTGACTGCAGGACCACATCCCTCTTTCTGCCTATGTCGTTTGCACCAATGTGGATCACATCTGCTGCCTGTTCACTCTTCCCCATCAGGGTGCTCTGCAGCCACTCAGTGACATCCTTGACCCTAGCACCAGGGAGGCAACACATCATCCTGGATTCATGTATGTGGCTGCAAAAACGCCTGTCTATTCCCCTAACATTTGAATCACGAATCACTATTGCTCTTCCAGTCTTCCTTGTCACCCTCCCGTACAGCTGAGCCACCCGAGGTGCCATGGACTTGGCTCTGGCTGCATTCCCCAGATGAACCATCACTTTCATCAATATTCAGAAAGGAATATTGGTTGGAGAGTGGGATGCACTCCTGCATAGCTGCCTGCTGGCCACCCATCCCCTCTCTTTGTGCATATTCTTAAGCTGCGTGGTGACCACATCTATAAATATGCTATCCACAAAGCTCTCAACCTCAGAGATGCGTCATAGTGATGCCAGCTGTTGCTCAAGTTTGGAAACCCAAAGCTCAAGCTGCTACATCTGATGACACTTCCTGCACACATGGTTCCTTCACACGAGAAGTGTGAAGCACAGGATGTGCACCCTAGAGGTCAGAGCAGCCCTTCCAATCCTCTACCAATTAGTTAATAACCTTGCTACTGCTAATAAACCTTTCCCAATACTAATAAACCCTACTAATACTCAATACTCATTACTAGTTGTAATAAACCTTACTTAAAAAAAGGATAAGATTCACCAGCTACTGACTCGTTACTTGTCATTAAGACTTAGGCCGGAATTTTAAGACCCCGTCACCGCGGGGACGGGCTGTAAAATGCAGCGAGCCATTCTAAATGCCATTGAATTTGATAAAACTGTAAAATCCAGCTGGTGTAAAATTACGCCATTAGCTTTTTAAAACTTATTTTTATCTGCCAGTTGTTGGGACTCAATCGCTAAGCAGCAATACTCACTAGCCATTCAACTCCCGACTTCCCTGTGGTGTACATTTGGGTATTTTTTCCCCAAACTCCGCTCTGGACTCTGCTCCTGCCTCTGTCCCAAGGTAATATTACTAATAAACTTTACTGCTACTAATAAACCTTACTACTATTCATAAATTAATCAATTTACTTACTACTATATTTAGTCAATTTGAATTCCTAATTTCTGAGTGTCTAAAGAGAAGAATGCTCAGCAACCAATCACTTGTGCAAATATGATGGGCCGAATGGCCTACTTCTGCATGGTAACTATTCTGTGACTTATCCAATTTCCTGTGACGCATGTTTTAATTTTCTTTGGAGATCTTCCGTTGGTCGCACAATGATTCTCCTGCTCTCGCCGCCACTCCTGTTATCCCTGTTTGCTCCTGCCTTTCCCGCTGGTCTCACAATGAATTTTAAAGGATTGTAGCACCCTCAGACAACCACAAATTACTCCATTGTGGTTTCAGCCTCCACCTATTGTACATTGGGGGTTTCTTTGGCTTTTTACACGATTTCTTTGGTGCTTTGTGAAGTTTTTCTATTGCCCTCAAACTATAAGATGCCAGCCTCTCTGCAAAGCAGACAGTCAAACCACAGGTGCAGCTCCTCGTATCCTCACCTATTCCTGGCTGCCCACCCGATGGAAAAAGAAGAAAAAGCTTCATATGGACATTAAAAGACTAGCAGAATGGGCAGACAAGTGGCCAATGGAATTTAATACAGAGAAGTGTGAGGTGATGCATTTTAGCTGAAGGGATAGGGAGAGCCAACATAGACATAATGGCACAGTTCTAAAGAGTGTGCAGGGACAGAGGGACCTGGTGGTTCATGTGATTAGGGTTTTTAAGATGGCAGGACATATTGAGAGAGTGGTTAGCAAAGCATATGGAATCTTAGGCTTCATATTTACTGTGGAGACATTGAATACAAAAGCAGGAAAGTTATACTGAACCTTTATAAAGCATCGTTAGACCACAACTAGAGTGCAGCATCCAGTTCTGGTCACCACACTTTAGGAAGGATGTAAGGATCTTTGAGAGGATGCAGAGGAGATTTTCCAGAATGGTTCCTGGGATGGTGGGGGTGGGGGGGAGGGGGGGTTTAGTTACAAGATTAAGTTGGAAAGGCTAGAATTGTTCTCCTTGGAGCAAAGGAAATTGAAGGGAGATTGGATAGAGGTATATTAGATTATGACAGGTTTAAATTAGCTGGACAAGGAAAAACTGTTCCCATTAGCTGATGGTACAAGAACTAGGGGACACAGATTTAGATTTTGGGCAAAAGACACAGGGCGAATGTGAGGAAAACCTTCTTTTGCCCAGCGAGTGGTAATGACCTGGAACTTGTTATCCATGAGTGTGGCAGATGCAGAAACAACCAAGGATTTGAAAAGGGACCCTTGAAGGAAATAAACCTAGGCTGAGTGAGACTGAGAGAGTTTTTTGGGTGCAAGACTCCAGAATTAAAGAATCTTAGAACCGGGAGAGTTATGATCTGATAGGGCTATGCTAGAAATGCTAGTGACATCTATGTTGAACTGGGAGTCAACAACCATGGGACTGTTGGAGGAAACTTGAAGGGACAACCTGGCCAGAAGCAATTCCTGATAAGTATCTGACTTGAGCTTATTGGGGGGTGCAAGTTAAATGGGCGAAGAAGGAAAGTTGAATTAAGAAATTCAGGGTGGCAAAGTGGCAGCTAGGTAGGGTGGTGGGTGGGTGAGGTGGTGGGGTGGCAGGTGGGTAGCATGGCAGATGGGCAGGTGGCATGCATAGGGTGGAAGGTGGGTGAGTGGGTAGATGAATTGGCTTCCAAAACAAAATAAAAACAGAATTACCTGGAAAAACTCAGCAAGTCTGGCAGCATCGGCGGAGAAGAAAGAATTGGCTTGTCAGGTCGGGCGGGGGAGCGGAGACCTGTGGTGGGGATCAGTCAGGGGAGTGTGTTAGTCAGGTCAGGTCAGGACGATGTGGGCCAGCGGGGATGGGGGAGTCAGGTGGTGGAGGCTAGTCAGGTCGGATTGGGGGTGTGGTCAGTGTGAGTTACTGGGCAGTCAGTTTTGTAGTTACCCAGGAATTACACTAGAAATTTTCTGTCTAATATTTCCTGGGTAACTATCCAGTTAAGTATATTGGAAACCAGTGGTGTCTCCAACTCTAATTTGGACTCAGGAACTTTTTTTGGAGGATCCAAAGAAGCAGAGGAATTGCCCATCAGAAGCTCAAACATCCCAGGTAATTCCTATGGAGTCAGTGTGTTGGTGTTACGACCGGGATGGGAGAGTGCACGAATTATCAAGCTCCCCTACTCCGCAGTCCGTACCATTACTTTAAATGTTTAATTTTTTCATCGAAATGGCCAATTGTGTACCTATAGTTCTAGTGCCCAGAAGAAAAGAGACTCTGACCAGGCTTCTTTCGAAAAAACTCAGAATGATTAATTTATTTTAAAACAAAACTTCTTTTAAAAAGTTGCAAGTTCTGGCTAACACACGATTATAATCAGAAAGTATAACTATCTATCTCTTCCTAAAGAATTCCCCCAGCGCACACCCAGATTAAGAATAAACAGATAGAGTCTCTCTGCAGAAATGGGTGTAAAAAAAAGGCTGAAGTTTGCAGAGTCTCGAAGCTGCCAACCTGGAGTTCTCTTGTGTGAAAACAGACTGCTGGTCCCGATAGATGCCTGGGAGTTCTCACCAACTAGTCCAGCTTTGCAGGTCCAAATGCAGACTGGTTACATGCAGATGAGGGTTCTCTGGCTACAGATTGATAGTTGCACACAATTTTAGGCAAGGTAGAGAGAGAGAACCTTCCTTTCTCAGCTTGTTCTTCAACAAGCCTGCCTCCAAAACAAGCAGGCTCACAACTTAGGTTTTTTTCCCTCTCCCATGTGATTTCCAGCTAGTTATCAACCTTTTCAGTTTTTTTTTCTCCATCAATTAAAATGATTGCAGTTTAAAACAAGCAACCAGATCTTCCTCAAGTACCATAAAGATCAGATGATTTCTTGGAAGAGGCCTGCTTGCTGACAGTTCCAAGAACTTTTTAAAAAAATTCCCAGGTTAGCATCCAGGTGACCAGATCATGCCAGGTCCTACCATTTTGTAAGAGAAAGAATCAGATCTCTCAAGACAGAAGTTAACAGTTGGGGCTTCCAAGGAAGCGCAGCTCCCAGGGTACATCCGGTCTCTGTTGATCCCTGGAGACTATTCCTATTTGATAGAACTTCTTATCACAAATCAGATTTTGAGCTTTGACCATAACCACAGAATCATAGAACACTACAGCACAGAAAACAGGCCATTCGGCCCTTCTAGTCTGTGCCGAAATATTATTCCGCTAATCCCATTGACCTGCACCCAGTCCATAACCCTCCAGACCTCTCCCATCCATGTATCTATCTAATTTATTCTTAAAACTTAAGAGTGAGCCCACATTTACCATGTCAGATGGCAGCTCGTCCACACTCTCACCACTCTCTGAGTGAAGAAGTTCCCCCTAATGTTCCCCCTAAACCTTTCCTCTTTCACGCTAAAGCCATGTTCTCTCGTGTTTATCTCTCCTAATCTAAGTGGAAAGAGCCTACTCGCACTTACTCTGTCTATACCCCTCAAAATTTTGTAAACTTCTATCAAATCTCCCCTCATTCTTCTACGCTCCAAGGAATGAAGTCCTAACCTATTTAATCTTTCCCTGTAACCCAACTCCTTAAGACCCGGCAACATCCTAGTAAATCTTCTCTGCACTCTTTCAATCTTACTGATATCCTTCCTGTAGTTAGGCGACCAGAACTGCACACAATACTCCAAAGTTGGCCTCACCAATGTCTTATACAACCTCACCATAACATCCCAACTCCTATACTCAATACTTTGATTTATGAAGGCCAGTATGCCAAAAGCTTTCTTTACAACCCTGTCTACCTGTGATGCCACTTTCAGGGAATTATGTATCTGAACTCCCAGATCCCTTTGTTCCTCCACACTCCTCAGAACCCTACCATTTACTTTGTATGTCCTACCTTGGTTTGTCCTTCCAAAGTGCAATACCTCACACTTTTCTGCATTAAATTCCATCTGCCATTTTCTGGCCCATTTTTCCAGTTGGTCCAGATCCCTCTGCAAGCTTTGAAAGCCTTCCTCGCTGTCCACAACGCCTCCAATCTTAGTGTCATCAGCAAACTTGGTGATCCAATTTACCACATTATCATCCAAATCATTGATATAGACAACAAACAACTATGGTCCCAGCACAGATCCCTGAGGCACACCACTAGTCACAGACCTCCAGTCTGAGAAGCAATCATTCACTACCACTCTCTGTCTTCTCCCACACAGCCAATTTCGAATCCAGTTTACAACTTCTCCATGGATACCAAGTGTCTGAACCTTCTGAACTAACCTCCCATGTGGGATCTTGTCAAAGGCCTTACTAAAGTCCATGTAGACAACATCCACAGCCTTTCCTTCATCTACTTTCTTGGTAACCTCCTCGAAAAACTCTACAAGGTTCGTTAAACACGACCTACCATGCACAAAGCCATGCTGACTATCCTTAATCAGCCCTTGGCTGTCCAAATAATTGTATATCCGATCTCTCAGAACACCTTCCAATAATTTACCTACTACTGACGTCAGGCTCAGATGTTGATATATAATATAACGTTGATATAATATTGGCAATAAGTCATAGAATCATACAACACAGGATGCGGCTATTCAATCCATCAGCTCTGTGTCATCTCTTTCAAGGAGATAACCAATTCACTCCTTTGTCCTTTCCACATAGTACTACAATTTTTTCCTTTTGAAAGTTACTATTGAATCTCCTTCTACCACCCTTTCAAGCAGTGCTGTGAATGTGTATTTATCCTTGTTGGGCATCAAATTGTGTTTTGCAAATCAAGTGAGCACTGCTGATAATCATTGACTGTGCTCTGCTTTGTTCCTTCCATGGACAATGACATCATCAAGTAGGTCCCTTAACATCTGACAAGGCTGAAGAAACGATCTTCTGGGATGCACTAGGTGCTCAACTTAATCCATGAGGCATTCTGCACACACATTCTGAAACACACCTTCATGAGTAACAAAATCTGTATGATATTGGCTTTGCTCTGCAAGACGTATCTAAAGAGAGCTCTGACATATCAAGCATTGTGAAAACTATGGAGTCATGCAAGGATTCTGACAGTTCTTCAATTAAGTCAATACTCGTCTGGAAAGATGGGTCTGTTGACTGCCTTAAGTTGACACTTAGGGTGGTATTTTTGAACCCCGCCCGTCAATGGGCTTTTGGCTGGCTCACCGCAGCCCTTGCGATGGGTCCTGCCATGGCCATAGTTTAAGTTTATCATTTAATTCATCCTGCAGTGACTAGATTTGATATCCATGGCAATGTGTAATTTTATCTGCTTTTGAGTCATTTCAGCTCCTGTGATACTTTGGCATGAATTGCAAATGGTAACCATCTCATATTTTGTGAAACTGGCAGAAACTGATGTGCCGACTTGAGGACCATGACAGTGCCCCTTAATCTCCCTGAATCTGGTAAATAAGGAAGGATACTGGCATGTATAGTCTGTGACATCGATCACATTAATGTGTGTTCCTGTAGGGTCTTCAAGTACAGTAGTGAGAGATGACCTTAGTTTAAAAGGTCAAGATGTAGGATCAGTTTGGGTAGAGATAAGAAACAGCAAAGATAAGGAGTCATATGCAGGAGTAGGTTCTAGCTCCCTAGTAACAGCTGCTACATCATAGGACAGAGTATACGGGAAGAAGTTTGAAGTTTGAACCCAAGCATATCAAAAAGGTTTACCCACTAAAACTTCTGCCTTTAGCTACATAAAAAGTGAACCTGTCTAGGATGACATTTTTGTAGTGGACTGGAACTGCGACTGTTCCCAAAACCAGAATAATTGAGTCACCATGAACTTGAAGAGGGTCTGTCGCAGAAGTGAAAGAAAGTTGTGAAAAATACCGATGGCAGTGTTTGTCACTTGAAATCGATGCTTTCATACTAACATCAATAAGAAGCGATGGTGAGATATCCATGAACTCAACTGAGCATTTCTTGCAATGACCAGGTGCTTTACCATCCATGATGATATACATATGCTGTACCTCACTCCCAGGAAGAGACACCTCCACGTGTCAAACCGATAGTCTTCTTTGATGACCTGCACATCTTTGCAAAATAGTTTCACTTTAAGCAGGAGTCACACTTTTTCCTTTAACCTGGACATGGCATTGTGACTTGCTGAGCATTACCACAATTTGGAATCTGTTTTAAAGGTTTATGACCATGATGGGGCATATGTTGATGAGACTGCTAAGGTCTTATTATCTATAAACCTTGCACTTGAGCTTATTGAGCAAGCTGTGTCTGCAACTCTGAATCTAAGGTTGCATTCCTGTGTAACCTCTTTGAATTTAACATGGCAGATCCGATTTGGATTGCCAAGGTCTTGGCTTTTTCCAAGGTTAAGTCCTCATCCTCCATAAGGAGACTTTCCATAATTCAAGGAATTGAAGTCTTTTCAATTAATTGGGCATGAGTTATTTTATTGGTCAGTGTGCCAAAGTTACAATTGTTGCAACCCTGCCATGTATTGTTTAATGGGAATACCATTTTCCTGGCATCTCTGGTGGAATGTGAATCATTTAACGATCACACTTTTCTTTGGTCCGAAGTATTTTTTAAGAGCACTTGTTGCCGTATCAAATGTAGATGTACCTTCTATGAGCTGCTTGAATATTCGTTGACCTTGCTCTGAGACAATGTATGAGTTTTGCCTTCTTGTGAACTGCTGCTACATCCAGACTGTCTATCCCTGTAGTGAGAAAATAGGTCTTGAACTCCAAAATCCATCGATCCCATGAAATGGGAGGATCGCCTGGCGATGAAAGAAACACTACTGGAGATGGTAAAGTTAAACTTTTCTCAATCAATCTTATCGCCAATTTTGTTGTGTATTTGTTAGTTTGTATATCTTACATTATACATTTTATATATCTGATTTACCTCAGAGAAATGCAGAGATGACACTAGTTTTAACTCTACAACAGGTTTATTTACAGTGCTTTAAAATATCTCAGCAATTACAAATTTTCTACACATATGTTCATAGTTCAGGCTTCTTGGATCTTTCAGGAAGCTTCTGTTTACTTTGCTTCTCAGAGGCTTCATCCAGGTTTAGTCAATTAAGCACAATGATCATAGATCAGTCAACAGACTAATATAATCAAACACAGGTAAATTAAACCATTGAATGCTACAGCGAAAAGTTAGGAACTACAGATGGACAGAGATTTAGGGATCAAAGCCCAGAGATGACAACAACTAAAATTTATATGGAACCTTTAAAATAATCAAGCATTCCAAGGTACCTCACAAGGGCATTGTAAAACAAAATATATCATGGAACCACATTAGGAGATATTAGGTCAGATAATCAAAAGCTTGGTCAAAGATGTAGGTTTTAAGCAGTGTCTTCAAGGAAGAAGTGAGGTGGAAGGGTGGAGAAGTGTAAGGAGGTATTCCAGAACTTAGGGCTTAGGCAGCTGAAGGCATGGCCACTAATGGTGGAGGAATTAAAACCAAGAATGCTCAAGAAGCCAGAATTGGATGAGTGCAGTTACCCCAGAGCATTGTGGAGATTGCAGATTGGGAAGGACAAAGCCCAAGTACATAAATCACTAAAAATTAGTGGATAGACAAAAAAAAAATTCAAAAAGCTAATGGAATGTTGAACTTTATCCCAAGAAGGCTTGAACACAAAGGGGTGAATGTTATGCACAGACCTCACTAAGAATATTACATTCAGTTCTGGGTACCACAGTTTGGGAAGGATATATTGGCCTCAAAAGGAGTGTAGAATGGTACCAGGGTTATAAGGGTTAAATTATGAAGACAGACTGCATTGACTAGTCTTGTATCCCTTTGAATATGGAAGATTAAGGAGTGATCTAATTGAAGGCTAAGTTGCTTAAAGGATTTGCTAGGGCAGATAGGGAGAAACTATTTCCTCTAGTGGGCGTGTCCAGAAGACATAAGTTTAAAAATACACCTCAGGGATTCAGTGGGGAGGTCAGAAAGCACTTATTCACAAAGGGTAATGAAAATCTGGAACTCTATCCTTCAACAAAGCTGTTGAGTTAAGTCAGTTGAAAATTTTGAAATAAAGATTGATGGATTTTGTCTGGCAACACCTGTGGAGAGGAAAACAGAGTTAATATTTCAGGTCTGTGACCTTTCATCAGAACATTCATTCGAGGTATTTTCATTTCTTTGATTATTCTTCCCTCCTCCCTGCCATTTATTACATTTATTATTAATATAAAACACAAATTGTGTTATAAACATTATCGTTACCTTTCAATTGTGGAGATCTTGTAAAGTTTTGCACTGTAAGATGGTGAGCACTGGGAATTGTATGTGCTGAGTTCCTAATCGAAACATCCAACCTGTTGAATGAGGATCTCTGTTCTGAACATAGGAATACAAAATTGACCCCAAAGTTATCAAGTCAAATTACAAATTGCTTCTGTTGTTGCACTTCTCCAAAATCAGGATAGCCTCTCAAGCAAAGCAGTTCAACAGCTATCAATATTTCAGTTTTGACTTAATAAGGCCTACATTTATCTCTCTTGCTATAACATATTATAAAAATGGATAAATCTGTTACTCTTGTCTAAATGTGAACTTCTTCCATGTGCTCAATGTGCAAATAATGAAAATGAATAATGAAAAATTGCTCATGATTCTAATATATGGTTATTGTTGAGGTCAGTTGCATAGAACTGCTGGAGACTGAAAACTCAAAAGGAAGGGGACAGTTTCTCATCTAATTTGTATTGTGATTACTTTTCCAACTCAGATTAAGTGCACTTATAGTAGAACACAGTTGTCATGGCAGCCATCAATGATCTTAATTACCTGACAGGCCATCCTAACAGTAGACAGGGTCAATCAGTAATTTCATAGTACAAGATCTGCTGGGAAAAAGTGCCCATAATACAATTGAATTCCATATTAAGTTTGAAAGCAACATATTCCAGTCCCAAACAAGAATCTTAAACTAAGCCAATTACAACGGGAGAGCTGGCTCAGGTTGATTGGGTAAATAGACTAAAATGTATGGTGGTAAATAAATGGAAACATTTAAAAAAACAATTCAAACTGTTCAACAAAAATATATTACATAAAAAAATACAAAACTCATCAAGATCTCTCTGTCTTATTAGGGAAATTAATGGCGGTATTAAATTAAAAGAGGGTTATAATGATGCAAAGAATAGTAGCAAGCTTCAATGAAGGGTGACCAAAAAGTTGATAAAAAGGGGGAAAAATAGAATGAGAGAAACTAGCCAGGAATATAAAAACAGATTGTAAGAGCCTTTACAAGTATATAAAAAGGAGAGCAATTGAAGGAAATGTTGATCCTTTAGAAGCAGAGACTGGAGAAATTATCATAGGGAATGAGGGACGGCAGAGACATTGAACAAATATTTCACAGTAGAAGACACAAATTACATACCACGAATAGCGGATAACTAAGATTGTGGAACTTAAGGTAATTAATATCAGCAGAGGAAAATGTATTGGAGAAACTTAAGAGACTAATGACTGAAAAATATCCAGAACCTGATAGCCTACATCTTAGGGTTCTAAAAGAGGTAGCTGAATATACTGGCTATGATTTTCCAAAATTCCTTCGATTCTGGGACAGTCCCAGATTGGAAGTTAGCAAATGTAACACCACTATTCATGAATGGAAGGTGGGAGAAACCAGAGACCAACAAGTCAGTGAGCCTTATATCAGTCATTGGGAAAATGCTTGGAATATATCATTAAGGAAGTCTTAATGGTGCACTTAGAAAAGGAATAGTATGACCAGACAAAGGCAACATGATTTTACAAAAGGGAAATCATGTTTGACAAATTTATTAGAGTATGAGAGTTTTTCAGGGATGTAACTAGTAGGGTGGATAGAGAACTAGTAGATGTAGTGTATAAAAGCAAAATACTGCAGATGCTGGAAATCTGACAGAAAAACATAATTTCTGGAAATAATCAGGTCTGGCAGCACCTGTGGAGAAAAAGCAGAGTTAATGTTTCAGGTTGATCACCTTTCATCAGAACCCATCAGTTCTCATGAAAGATCATTGACCTGAAATGTTAACTCTGTTTCTCTCGACAGATGTTGCCTGACCTAGGTGTAGTGCACTTGGATTTCTAAAAGACATTTGATAAGGTGCTACACGAAAGGTTAACATGCATGGTAAGGGTTCATGGACTTTGGGAGTAATATATAAGCATGGATAGAGGATTGATTAACCGACTGGGATCAAGAGTAGGGATAACTGGGGCATTTTCAAGTTGGCTGGCTGTAAGGATCAGTGCTGGGCCTGAGCTATTTACAATATATATTAATGACTTAGACAAAGAGGCCGAGAGTATCTAACTTTGCTAACGACACAAAGCTAGGTGGGAACGTAAGCTGTGAGGAGGCGGCAAAGAGGTTGCAAAGAGATGTAGACAGGTTAAGTGAGTGGGCAACAAGTTGGTAGATGGAGTATAATGTGGGAAACTAGGGATGGGCAATAAATGCTGGCCCAGCCAGCGAAGCCGACATCCCGCGAATGAATAACAAAAGGCTTGAGATTATTCACTTTAGTGGTAAGAATATAAAAACAGAATATTTTTAACAGGCTTGAAACTTGTTAATATTTATGTTCAGAGGGACCTGGGTATACTCCTACAACAACACAAAGGGCAGAATTTTGCCCTTGGTGGGCATGCGGGCCCCACCAGCTCAGCGGCGGGCGGACAGCTGACTCCCACCGCCGAAATGGGGCCCACCGCCATTTTGAGTGGGCAGGCCAATTAAGGCCCACCCTGCGGCCTGCCCGACAGGAAGCGCTGTGCGCTGAGGGAATCCCCAGTTGTCAAAGTGCGCTCTTTCGCGCATGCATGCGAAAGAGTGCACTGCTCCCTGAGACTAAGTGCTGTCTCGGGGAGATTAGTGACAGTGCACAAAACTTAAAAAATAGAAAAATAAAAATATTATTAACATGTCCCCCCCCTTGTGACAATGTCACACGAGATGGGACATGTTAATAAATATCATATTACATTTATTAAAGTTTTTAAAAAGGAACGTGAAACCTCATCACACCAGTGGATGATATTTCATGTATTATCAGAAGCCCGCTGGGGCTCTTGGCCTGCCCACCAGCCTTAAGGTTGGACAGGCAGGGCCTTTAATTACTTTAATTATCCTGCCAATGGCCTCAATTGGCCATTGACAGGTCGGCGGATGGACAGCGAAATCAGCTGTCCGCCCGCCTTCCTGAAAATTTAAAGGGGTTCCTCCCGACGTCATCCCACATCATTTTCCTGTAGGTGAGTGGGCCCTGCCCCCAAATCGCCGACGGGAAAATTCTGACCAAAGCTAGCAAGCAGGTACCGCAAGCGATTAGGAAAACAAATGGCATGTTCGCCTTTATTGCAAGGGGACTGGAGTATAAGAATAAGGAAATGTTGCTTCAATTGTGCAGGACTTTGGTGAGACCACCCCTGGAGGATTGTCTCCATATTTAAGGATGTACTAGCATTGGAGCCAGATCAAAAAAAATTCACTAGATTGGACCCTGGGATGAGTGGATCATCCAATGATGAGAGGCTGAGTAAATTGGGCCTTTGCTCTCTGGAGTTTAGAAGAATGACAGGTGATCTGATTGAAACATACAAGTGGGTTGGCAGGGTAGACACTGAGAGGTTGTTTCCCCTTCCAGGGGAATCTAGCACATGAGGGTACAGTCTCAAGATAAAGGGTTGATCATTTAGGACTGAGTTAGGAAAAATCTCTTCACTGAAAGTGCTGTGAACCTTTGGAATTCCTTACCCAGAGGGTTCTGGATGCTCAATATTTGTTGCATATACTTAAAGCACATTAGACAGATTTTTAGTCTCTCAGGGCTTCAAGAAATATGGGGAGTGAGTGGGAAAGTGGAGTTGAGACGGAGATCAGCCATGATCATATTGAATGGTGGAACAGGCTGGTGGGGCCATATTGTCTACTCCTGCTCCTATTTCTTGCATTCTTAAAAACAGTTAAATGTAAATAATTATTTCTAAACAAGGAAATGCAGGCCAAAATTCTATCCAAGGCAACTTTAAAAAAAAGCTTGTCCGTATTTCCCTGCCAGTTTATTGGAGGAGTTAAGACTTCATCACAGACTTAGTTGGACTTGTGAGGGTAATATTAAGGACTTATTGTTAACTTGGTAGGAATATCGTCACCTGTGCATTCAACTTAATTAAAAAGTAGATTAGTGGGCAAGATTGATCAGAAGCGTCTTTTCTTCCACTTTAACTATTATTGTGTCTTGTTCCTATGCTAAATTAAAAATTGTAGCCCAAAAGAAATAGTGTTAAGGACAATTATAAGCTTCATTAAAGACAATATTTTTTAAGTGTCGAGCAGGAAGTTTTAATAAAAATTGAGCTCTAAACATCAATTTGACTTTGAGGTTGATATTGCTGCTTCCGAGGTGCTGCCTGTGCTTGTCCCAAATGACCTGACAGCACTTTAAGATCAACTCATTGAAATATTTCAGTGGTGCTTTCAGCACATGAGGTATTGAGAGTGGCAAGGGAGAGGGACCTAAACGCAAGGCTGCAGAAACCAGTGAAGCTTGCTGATGCCAATACAATGTCTTCTTTCCTTACTAATGGCCTGTTACTTTAGCCTCAAGTCTCTTTGCTCAATTTTGTTGTGAAAGCCTGAAAACAACATCAGTGGCCTTATAGTGGCAGAGGCTAATCTAACAGGAAAATTCCCGTCTCTTCACAAGTCTTCCTATGTGAAATGGGTACTAGGGAACTCCATTCACCTAATGGGCAAGCTCCCTTACTTGAAGACATTGGGGGCATTAATGAAGCTTGCGAACACTTTGTATACAAGTGCCAAGTGTTCTAAGCATTAGCCTGTCAGATTAGGAAGCACTAAATGAATTGGGAACATTAGGCCTCAAGATTTCCACACTCAATTAAATGAGGAACTGATGCTCAAACCACATGATTCACAACAGCTGCCAGCCATCTCATTGTAAACTCCCTGGAGTCAGCTTTACAAGAGCTAGAAAATAAACTATCACCAGGACGCATCTAATAATTTGGCAGTATTTGATAAAAATGTAATTATGCAACCAAAATTACTAGTGTTGTGGTTTTTAGGCACACAATGCACTGAAAAGCTTGCTACGACTTGTTAGAAGGAAGTATGTAAATAAATCAGTGTGTTGCATGAATGATGAAAGGCAGTGAAAGGATTCATCAATAGAATGATTGGGCCAAACAGTTAGACAATTTCTAAACACTTCAAAACCATTAATACATTAAACATCTTTTATCTGCATGCACTTCATGCATGCATATTTTTTTCTCACATTTTTGTAAGCTTTTGCATCTGTCATAAATGTCTACATCCAAATTATATCGGAAACTACATAAGTAAATTTGTCATGCTGTAGTTACACCCTGCCACCAGTAATGATGTTATAGTGCTGTAATTTTATGTCTGAATTTGGCAGAGGAACCTCTATGCTCTAATCAACTCTACTATTCTGCATTCCAAGTTACTTTTTTTTTCCTATTTAGCTATAAATCTCAATATTATGGGCCACACCTTGCTGGATGAGTAATGGTGTGTTAAAAATGCACATGCAGAACAGCCAGCAAATTCAGGGGATTAAGAGAATTCCTATTGTTAAGAACTTGTTAGATTTGCACATTAATTGTCCATTAAACTCACTGCAGAAAGTCAGGGCTAGAACTTAATGTGCAAGTGCCTTCTTAATAACATGATAATTATCAATCCCAAACAACCTTTCTGGCTCAGAAAGGGAACAATATATACTGTTCAATTTCATTTCTGTATATAGTCAATTGTTAGGGGGTTTAAGAAGTCAAATTTGAAATTCAATTTTTTGCAGTACTCTTTTTTTCCTTATTTCTCTTAATCTGATGTTTCTTCCCCTATTTTTGTTGTTCTTTCTGTACTGAATTTGACACACAGATAGGTATCAGTATAAGGTGGAAGCATAAAGTTACAGAGGGATATTAATAGGTTAAGTGAATTAGCAAAACTGTGGCAAATGGATTTTAAAACAGTCAAGTGTGAAGTCATCCATTTTTGGCCAAGAAAGGAAAAACCAGAGTACTTCCTAAATGGTAAAAAGCTAGAAAGAATGGAGATTTAAAGAGATGGAGGGATCCATGCACATGCATTAAAATGTCATGGACAACTACAGAAAATTATCAAAAAGGCTACTGGAATGCTGACCTTTATATCTAGATAACTAGAATACAAGGGTTAGAAGTCAAGCTACAGTTATAGAAAGCCCTGTTAGACCACACCTGGAGCACTGTGAGCAGTTCTGGACACAAACCTTTGGAAGGATATATTGGCCTTAGAGGGAGGCAACATAGTTCTAGGAGAATGATACATGGAAACCAAAGGTTAAATTGTGAGGTGATCTTACAGAAATTTGCATTGTATTCCATGGATTTTAGAAAATTGAGTGGTTTTATTAAGTTTTCAAGATACTAAGGGAAACAGATAGGATAGACACAGAGAAACTACTTTTGCTGTTAGGGAGTGTAGGGCTTAGGGGACATAGCAAAAAATTAGAGCTCGGTCTTTCAGGACTGAAATTCAAAATCGTTTCTACATGTAAAAGTAAGGGTAGACGTTTGGAATTCTCTTCCACATGTGGCAATTAATGCTAAGACGGTTGTAAATTTGAAATCTGAGATTGATACATTTTTGTTAACCAAAGGTTTTAAGGGATATGGAGCAATGGTGTTAGGTCACATCAACCACAAATCTCACTGAATGGTGGAACAGGCACAAGAGGCTAAATTGCCAACTTCTGTTCCTCTGTTCCTAATTTACCCTCCTTCTCTGATCATGTCTGTTTCTTTATCAACCCTGAATATTCATTGGTTAAGGAGATAGGCCATTGGTCCCACCATTCACTAATGTTCATGTTGTTATCAGTTCATACTTCCAGCAAGTTATGGCTGAAGGGTCCAGGAACAAGTCTGACTAATGATGAACACTAAGATGTCCCACTCCAACAAGATCTAGCTCGATGTAAAAGAATTACGTAAAATAAGAACAGAAAGTATGACTTTAAAATGGAAACTTTTCTCCATCAGTGCACCCTTGTCCAAATGTCCCCTTCCCTCTAAGACTTTAAGACATTAAGGCTGACTCCCCATGAACAATGCCACAGGAGATTAACTAGTTACTTCTCATTAAAAAAATGCCTAGCATTGTAGAAAGTTGCAACTCAGCCTTCGGAGCTTTGATGAATTTCTAATTTAAAATTATTCCATGGAATATAACTGGGGAATGTCTGACTGGGTTTCTCCATGGATTGGAGTGATTCACAAGCGCATCACATAAATGTTCTTGTAAAGCTTCCTTAGTGTTAAAGTTTTTGACCACAGCCTGACACGGTGCTTTCTGTCTCCAAAATGCGAGCCCATATCTGATGTTGAATCTGGCCATTGATAGGAAGATAATATAGGAACTAACCTACAATGAGGCTGCAGAAAGGGATGATAGTTGGAAGCTTCCCACCAAATGCTTTTCCACTCCTGCCTGCACCCAGGTGTCCCTCCTGTAACCAAATCTTTTTATCTCTCTCTCTCATAAATTTGGAGATGGGGAGAGGTAAGGGCTACTGCATCAACAATCTTCCATTTCCTCAGGAATAACCAGGAAAATGAAAAGATGCTTGCACAGTGGAAATGCTGATTCAGCAGCAATAACAACCATCCCCATTCACAGTCGCTACCAGAACATTCGATGAAAATTTTGAAACAAACATGAAGTTTGAAGTCCATAACATACATGATGAGACTCCATCCTTCCATTTTGATGAGATACCAGGATAAAGTTTGCTGGAGCATGTTTCAGGTGCAGATTCCATCTTAGGGGTTGTTGATTGGAGAATTTGGTTCCAAGGTGCGGTCGTTAAAATGAAATAATGGAAAATTATGCAGGGTTGTAAAGCAGGTATATGAATCTACACAATGGAAGTTCCCCTGTTGCAGTGCAGTAAGTTTTGCATCAAGAACACCAGTGTGTAAAGTGACTGGACTGTCTATATCCCCCTAGGTGTAAAATCTTGAAAGATGACATGGGTTAATTACACTAATTGAAAAGTTTCACCTGGTCCCAGACTGGGTGATGGAAATGAGGAAAAAAAGACAATACAAGATCATAACAGTCACTGGATACTTTAGAAGATGCTTTCATCAACAAAACATTGCATTCTAATTGTTTTATGCTGTCTTCTACTACTTTGGACAACACAGTGTGGGTGTTTTGAGAGACGTTTCTTTGCAGCAGGGAAATAAAAGGTTACCCAGCTGTGCCGGTCACAGCTTCTCAACTGATTTATAACCCAGTTCATCAATTTAACCAATGTTTCCTCTTCTAATACTGACTGCTTGATATTGTCTTAAGCATCTGAAAAAAATGACACTCATATTGGTTTCCCTTTTCATGACACCTGGTGTAGGTTTGGTTGCTGGCCCAGAAAAACACAGTCTAAGTCTCAAGCTCCCATCTGATTTTTGGCACAGTTATAAAAATACATCTGGATGAGTACTGTAGATGCTGTTTTGCAGCCATACATTATCATTTATAAATATGGGACATTAGAAACACAAATAAAATACATTACAGCATTTCTAAGGAAGAAGGTAGGTAATATAAATTAATGACTTAAGAGTCTTTTCATTCTCAGAGAAAGACAAAAGAGATGATCTGGCTTTCATAACTCCTTTTCATGAAGCATCCATCACTGTACAAAACAGGCATATTTTGTACAATATTTAATAAACAATCAATTTTAAATAGTTATTAACAAGATTCAGCAGGTGGCTTAGTACAGTTATAAATTGTGCTGGAATGAAACGAGCATTAGTAGTACAGCTACATAGAGTAAATTCACAGCAGAGCCAGGGCTGAAAAATGGGTGCTGCAGTATGATAGCCTTATTTCTCCACTCTGAATGCAGATCACTGAACTTGCCCTCAGTTCCAGGTTACTCCTTCCCATGGTCAAAGTGAACAGCTTAGTATTTACAAATTGTGTTTTTTTCACATAGCCATCAAACTGCTCACCCCACACCCCAGCCCTCTATCAATATTCTGTATAATCTTCAGAGAATATCCAACAAAATATTAAATGAAGTTGACCACTCTAATTGCCCAGACTTCTACCAACGCCGTGAGTTGGATTTAATGGCCCAGGAGCCCTGGCATTAATATGATGGAACATCATAGGCAAAGAACTATAGGGAAATTTTAGCCAAAACACAAACAGGTTAATGTTGGGTGGAGGGTAGGGTTAAAGGCTTAAAAAGTTCAAAAGTCTTAAAGTTTCAACCAAACCCACCTCCAAAGCATCCACTTCCAGCTTAAACTTAGGTTAGTAGGTGGGCAGGTGACCAATACAATTACAGGCAATGGGCTAGCAATTTAAATATGATAAGGAAGCTGTGAACCTTATTGTCTGTCAGCCTTTGAACTTTAACTGTTGCCTGTATGGTTTCCCGAGGTTCAGGAAATCTGTCAGTTGCCTCCAAGTGGATTCAGGAGGTTAAGTGCCTTTACACCTATTTCTTGGATCCAGTGTGCTTATTTAAACAACATCCATGATCAGGTAATCCCCAACGCCCCCCGGTGACCTTCCCTAAGAGGCTTCCAATCGGTTTCCCCGCACCAAGGCCTCGCATCCCCTCACATGCCTCAAGGGTACTTTTGGTGGGGCTTGCTTTTAAGTCAATAATAGAACTTACAGCTATCTCAGGGAACTAATGTGTACTGTTGAGGCCTTAGTTTGAAATGCATTAACCTGGAAAGAACAAGCGCTAAGTATGGGACTTAGGTTACATTAGGAACTGTTCCTGTAGAATGGAAGGTGGCAAATGGAACCCCACTATTTATGAAAGGAGGCAGAGAGAAAATGGGGAACTACAGACCTGTTAGCCTAACATCAGTCACAGGGAAAATGCTAGAATCTATAACAAAGAATATGATAATAGGACACTTAGAAAATAATGGTAATATTGGGCAGAGTCAACATGGATTTATAAAAGGGAAATCGTGTTTAACAAACCTGTTGGGAGTTATTTTGAGGATGTAACTAGCAGAATAGAAATGAGGGGACTGGTGGACATTGTATATTCAGATTTTCAGAAGGCTTTTGATAAGGTCCCACACAAGAAGTTAGTAAACAAAATTAAACCACATGGGACAGGGGGTAATATATTGACATGGATTGAGAACTGGGTAACAGATAGAAAACAGACAGGAGAAGTAAATGGGTCATTTTCAGGTTGGCAGGCTTTGATTTGTTGGGTACTGCAAGGATCAGTGCTTGGGTCCCAGCTATTCACAATCTATATCAATGCTTTGGATGTGGGGATTAAATGTAATATTTGCAAGTTTGCAGATGACACAAAACTAGGTGGAACTGAGATTTCTAAGGAAGATGCAAAGATGTTTAAAGGGGATTTGGAGAGGCTAAGTGAGTGGGCCAAAATTGGCAAATGGAATACAATGTGGAGAAATGTGCAGTTATCCACTTTGGTAGGAAAAACATAAATACAGAATATCTTTTAAATGGTGAGAGGCTGGGGAGTGTTGAGCTTCAAAGGGACTTGGGTATCCTTGTTCATGAGTCACTGAAAGCTAACATGCAGGTACAGCAAACAATTAAGAAGGCAAATGGTATATTGGCCTTTATTACAAGAGGATTTGAGTAGAGGAGTAAAGATGCCTTACTGCAATTACATAGAACCTTGGTGAGACCGCACCTGGAGTATTATGTGCAATTTTGGTGCCTTACCTAAGGAAAGATATACTTCCCATAGAGGGGGTGCAACAAAGGTTCAGCAAACTAATTCCTGTAATGGAGCGATTGTCTTACGAGGAAAGATTAAATAGACTGCGCCTTTATTCTCTGGACTTTAGAAGAATGAGAGATGATCTCATTCAAACATACAAAATTCTTTTAGGGATCAACAAAGTAGATGCAGGAAGGATGTTTAATTCTGGTTGGGGGGGTCTGGAACCAGGGGACACAGTCTCAGAATAAGGGGTAGGGCATTTAGGAAAGAGATTAGGAGGGATTTCTTCATTCAGAGGGTGGTGAATCTTTGGAATTCTCTGCACCAGACAGCTGTGGAGGCTCAGTCGTTGTGTATGTTCAAGACTGAGATTGATAGATTTCTACATATTAAAAACATCAAGGGATAGAGGAATATGCAGGAAAACGGTGTTGAAGGAGATGATCAGCCATGAACTCATTGGATGGTGGAGCATGCTCAAAGGGCTGAATGGCCTACTCCTGCTCCTATATCTTATGTTCTTATGTAAGGCCTCTGACCTCTCCACCGAGACCTCTGGTGTTCACCCCTGAGCACCCCAATCTCTTCCCAGTGGTCAATCCCTCCCCAGGTCTCTGATCTCCTCTCCCAGAGAACCATGGGATCAGCAGTTCCTCTGGGATACCCACCCCATCCTGGGAGATTGATCATCCTCCCCAACCTGCTGGGATCAATTCCCCTTCACCACCACCCCCAACTTCAACAACATTGGCACAGACCTACCTGGTCCTGCAGCTTTCACTGACCAGTTTCCAGTCCAACAGGAAGCAAAGCCCAATAAAGCTGGTTTTCAGGTGGGGAACTGACCCATGATGTCAACCAAATGCTGTGGTATTTAAGTCCACAGTTTGCAGGGGAATTCCGACTTCTGGGTTCCCAGGCCTTCCTGACCCCACCCCTGGCAGGTCAGGTAAGTTAAAATCCAGGCCTTGGAATTTAGAATGCTGCTGAGTGTTATGGATCAAATGAAAGACGAGCTTGACACACAGAGTGTTGTGATGCAAAACAAGTTTAAATAGTGTGATATCAATTCAACGATCAGAGCCAAAAGCACAAGATACATTTCTGATACCATACATAAACTGCTTATTAGACCCAAACGCTGCACAGATCATTGTGTTGGTGCAGTTTATAATTAAAGCATTTTTTCTTTGACCTAACATGCAAACTACTATTTTCAGCTGATTTTCACAATTTTAAAGTACAGATTTTTCTCAGGTGCAATAGGTAACAACAGATTTGGCACAACGCTTGGTTAAATGTGTGGTTCTGTATACAAGGCAACAAGATTCACAAGTTGGAAAAGCAGAAAAGCTTGTGTTTGAAATTCCCAAATTCCATTTAAATATGCTCTCTAAACAGATTTTTTTTACTATAAAATACACATTTTATAAAAAAGATTTCTATGTTTAAAGGGGTTTACTTTGCACATTTAACCAAAATAACATTTAATAAAAGGCACATCAGGACATGAGGCTAAATTCCCTGATTCCACGCTCCCAGTGAATAGCCATGTTTTAAATGGTAAATAGGAGAACAGTGCTGTAGCTTTATCACTGACTGCACTCCAACTAAGTGTGGCTACTTGCTGGGAACTTGCAATTAGCAAATTCACTCTCAAATATTGCTTTTTTTTTGCGCCAGCGCAATGATTTAACACACAAAGAGTTACAGGTTCACTATTGTTTTCACTACATTGTTCTGTTTGGTGCTGTTTTAAAACAGCATAAATTCATTGCGCCTGCGCAAAAAAAACTTTGTCTTAAAATACTGCGCAAGAACAAAAAATGCACCAAGGAAACTGCAGGAATATATCAAGAAAATCTCCCTTGACTCTGGTGCAATAGTTTCAAAATCAAGCCCAATCTACCCAGAGCAGTACATCTACTCAGTTTTCACAAAAAGTTTTTTTGAATTTTTCCAATGTAACAGACTTTTACAGATGTGAAAACTACACATTAAATACTTTGAACTTTGTGAGTTAGCTAGAAAGTGTAAATAAAAATTAGCACCACACAGGTAGCTTATCAAGATTGGCATGTGGAAATGGGATTCTATTTCAGACTCTGGACTGAAAATATTGATGAAAGGAAGTGATGGAATGCCAAATCCCAATGTTTCGTATCCAGCCATTGATGCATTTGGATACGGATCTTCATTGCTGTGTTCAATGTAGGCTCATAATACAATATAGTCTATTATAGGTCAGTTAAATAGAGCATGTATGACTGCATGTACACAATCCGGTATTGCATGGAAGATAAAGCGGTGCATGATTTGCTTGAGACTTGCAATTTTTAAAACTGGGAAGTAAGTTAATATTCACACTAATCTTACTGATAAGCACAGATCAGTTACCATGTTGATTAATGGAAGATCAGCAGTAGCAGAGAAAATCTGTACAATTTGCAGGTACAGAAGTGAAAAAATTGAAATGAAAGTTCAACAGTGGCAATTGTTAATCGAGAATATTTTATGAAGGACTATTTGAATTTCCTCTAATAGCTCAAAATGATTCTGTAATGAAATCTTTCAGTATAATGCTCTGACAAAGATTTATTTTGAAAAACTTATGAGCTTACAAGTGCAGTTCACTGAGGCTATTCTAATACCCAGGTGGAATTTCTGAAGGGTTTTTTAATCTCATGTCAGCAGACCTTTGATTTGTTGACTCTTTTTTCAATTCCTTACCTATAGGTAGAAAATGGAACCACCACAAGTGAGTGCAATGATATCAGGCATGTTTATTCTAAGTCCTGGTCTTCCATTTATATATATTAAAAGAATATGATGTATATTCCAGTAAGATTGCAGTAGAAACAGTGTTTGAAATTGTGTGAAAATAATCTTGATTCTTCGACACATTGTCCAGTATTCTATAGCAAGGAGTTCTCTCAGTACTCTGTTAATTCAGCTCAGATGTAAGTCGAGTTGTTAAATCTTGCACGAGCAATTTCAAAGGATTCATTTCATTACCATTTTCCAGGAATAGGTACTCCACATTCATACCAACCCACGTAGAAATTGGAAGTCCCACCAAACCTCCCAATTCCACCAATAAGGCCAAATGACACTGGCTCTTGGCGATAACTCCGATAATAACCTAAAAAAAATTGTATCATGGATCAGTTATTGAATTAATACAGTATTAGATCAGTAAAAACAATCAAATCTAGGTCATAATTCTTTACAAAAGCAAAATACCACAGATACTGGAAACCTAAAATAAAAACAGAAAATACTGGAAATGGTCATCAGGTCAGGCAACATCTGTGGAGAGACAAATAGAGTAAACATGTCAGGCAAGTGATAGGTTCTGAAGAAAGGTCATAGACCTGACATGTTAACTCGGTTTTCCTCTCCACAAATGCTTCCTGACCTGCCAAGTATTTTCTGTTTGCTGAAATGGGAGAGGGTAGGAAAAGCACAAATGGAAGACCTTTGATAGGGTGGAAGGCTGGAGAGATTAAATGACAAAAGAGTTGGCTATGTAGGGCCAAAGGAAGCAGTAATAGGGCAAGAAACAAAAGATGGAGGTATGATTGGCAAAATGATGAACAGCTGCAGTCCAAAAGCAAAAACAAGAGAGAACAAGAATAAGGCCGAAATATGCGAAGAAATTAAGCAAACAAAATGGGGCAGAAATTATGGTCTGAAATTGTTGAACTTAATGTTGAGTCCAGAAAGCTGTAAAGTGTCTAACTGAAAGATGAGATGTTGTTCCTCAGCTTATGTTGAACCTCATTGGAACAATGCAGTAAGCCAAGGGCAGAAAGGTCAGAGTGAAAATAAGGTGGAGAATTAAAATGAAAGCCATCGGAAGCTCAGCTCAGGGTTGTGCTTGTGGACTAAATGGAGGTGTTCCAACCTGCATTTGGTCTCCCCAACGTAGAGAGTGGACTGCGTTGTGAGCGGCAAAGACAGTATATCAAATCGAAAGAAATACACATAAAAAACCGTTCCATCTGGGAGGAGTGGCTGGGGCCTTGGACTTCGAGGAGAAAAGAGGTAAAAGGGCAGGTGTTGCTTCTCTACCTTGCTCTCACGCTGATCTCTCCGTCCTCAGCCGCCTGTAGTTCTCCAATGAACAAAACCTCATCTTTCGATTAGGCACCTTACAGCCTTCTGGACTCAATGAGTTCAAAAATTTCAGGCCTTAATCTCTGCTCCCATTTTGTTTCCTTTTCTTTGTATGTTTCGGGTTTAGTTTAGTTTTCCTCTGTTTTGCTTTAGGCCGCCAGCTGTTCATCATTCTGCCATTCACACGTCCTCTAGACCCATCTTTTATTTCTTTAGTTGTGTCATTGCCACCCCCTTTGGCTGTGCATGACCAACTCTTCTGTCATTTAATCTCCTCCACCCTATCACAAAATTTCCCTTCTGTTCTTTACCCACTCACTCCCATTTCACTTGCTTAAAACCCATGACATTTTTGACTGTTCCCAGTTCTGATGATAGGTCAATATTCATTCTGCTTTTCTCTCCACAGTTGTTGCCTGGCAGTATTTCCAGCACTTCCTGTTTGTATTTCAGATTTCTTTATAGGTTGAAGAACTCAGTTCAGGGGTTCAGGCCTACCTGAAATGAGTTTAGTTCGGTTCAATCCAGTTTCATCTTAAATTCACCAAAAAACTCAAAATTATTTACAACTACTTTAACTCTGCCATTCAAGCTTTTCAATTTTTGGCTCTGGCCATCTAAAAACTGGCTACCTAAAAACTTAGCTAATTTCAAAGCCAAAGACTGATGCTGATAACTAAATTTATTCATAAACCATTCCAGATCACCAATTAAACTTGGATACTCTAATAACCCATCAATTTTCTAGGGTCAGACCACATCCACTGCCACTCTCCAGGGTTGGCCACCAGGCTAACACAGATGAATGTCCATCATGTATGAAGAGCAGGGATTGAACATGAACATATAATACCTTTCACTCTAACACACATTATGCTTGAAAGCCATCAAGTATTTTATGCATCATGGCAATAAAACATATTTAAAAATCCTCATAAGTTGTAACAGTTGAAATATTTAAACTAATGTCACCCAGTGTGAGGTGGCTAACAAAAACATTTCAAATAATGGATAAAAAGAGCAAGTTAACTGTTCGAGACAAACAGAGCTGAGAGTTAAATATTCCACCATTTCGGCCACCATAGGATCTGGATATCTTTTACACACCATATCATTGTTATTAGTGCATTTTCTTATAAACGCTTTGGAATTTGTTCTCCAGGATTTCTCTGATTACCTGGGATGATAGGCAGTAATTCCGGATATGTGTGTGTTCCTGTCCTTCCTTCCAGGAAAGAATCAACAAACTGGCAGTGGTCCTCCCCTTTCCCCCAAGCATCGCCAATGCTGTAAAATGTATCTGAAAACGATAAAGTACAAGTGACTCTGACAATTGAGTTGATATTAACAAAAGGCTCCATTTGCTGTTCATGCATTGGAATAGCGTTAAACTCTATTTAGTTAAAGTGAAACAGTCAAACCAAGGCTAGAAAGTGTTCATAGCCCAGCAATTTTCACAAATGCAGTTTCTGTATGAATATATCTTACAATTAGCTGGGAGATTAAGTAGTAGGTTAAAAGCCCCAGTGCTATAGTTTGCTGTTCTTGATACAAGCCCAGCTCTAAATCCATGTGTGCCAACATGGGAGGGGCAAAATCTACTGTTTCCTTGCAAGAAATGACTGACGGAGTAAAGTAATTCAACCCTTACTGCTCGTGTGTATTTTGGCTGGAGTTGCTAACCTGGCATGGGAGATCGAGAGAAAGTAGCTTGAAGAGATTCTAAATCCTCCACAAAAATCTGTATGGTGTAATTTTATTTTGTGTGAACTAACAGAGGAACTGATTAAAGCACTGGCCAACTCAGATCTCCCACCCATATTTGCAATGTTATTTTAGTAACAGTTTCAGGCAGGGTAAGACTTTTGGTCTGTCTAGTTCATATTCCCTTGGTGCATTTCCAAGAACCTGAATCTTATTTGTTAACAAGAACTACTTAGTTCCTTCTTGAAATCCATTAAGATTTCATGTTCCACCATCTATGCCATCTGTTCCACCCTTTTAGTTAAAAAAGCTCCCCCTACATTTCCTACCTTTTTTTTGTTATCCTAAATTTGTAAATATGATCCCTTCGAGTGCTTCAATTCTGTACACTGCAAAAAGCAGTCCAAAGCTTTCATAATTTTAAGCATTTCTATTATATCCCTTTGCAAGTCTTCTCTTTTCATGAAAGAAAAGAACTTGAGTAATCAGTTTCCTCACATGCCCTCTCTAAGTTCTAGAATTAATCATGTAGCTCTTCTCTATAACCCCTCCAATAATTGAATATCCTTTTTGATATAGAGATACTAGACCTTCCCCCAGTACTCTTGACGTGGAATTATCAGGGCTAAGTAGAGTTTTAAAATTACTTCACTGGATATACACTGCTTGCTATGAATGTCGACATACTGTTTACTCTCTTAATAGTCTAGGAACATTATGCTATTCTTTTAGGGACCTGATTTAAACCTTATGCAGTAGTCCATTATGTGGGCAGTGCCAAGTGTTTTCCTGACATCCACTGTTGCCCCATATCTACTAGGTGTGTTACCTGCTCAGAGAAATCCAATAAAGTAGTCAGGTATGACAACCCACTCCTAAGTCATGGTCACTGCTCTCTGTCATGGATTAGTTCATGTTCCTTCATATTGACCCTCATAATACTTTTCCAATAGTAGGAAGTTTGGAGTGTTGATTTTATGATTGTTAAAGTCAATTTCTTTCAACTGTTACCAAGGAGGTAACACTCGTCTGGTAAGAAATTTGTTCCCCAGCTCATTGGGTTTCTTGTTCCTAAATTTAATGAAAAAGATTAGCAGGGCCCATCGAGCCCATTCCACTCTGGCAGCATACCTATACTCCTGATAAAGCCGTCACCACTACCTCTACTAGTGGCAGCTTTAATATTAAAATAATGGGATGAGGGGAGGGGAAAAGAATGGCAAAACAGATTTGGGTGACTTGTCGAACCACGATGACCAGGAACACCTTGCTGATGCAGCCTTCTTCCACCTTCATAGTTGGGAAGATACACAAGCTTCCTTCGTCTATCCTGTCATTGAAGATTTCATGGACCACACTTTGTCTGGCACCTCCGGCTGTCCTTGACACCATGGCTGGCCCTAACAGGAGCAAGAAGCTCCCAACGGCATCACTCAAGGGATCGTCGGAGCACACAAGCCTCTCCATCGTGGAGATCCCCTCTGTGGATACGTCACTGAAATCTGACCACCAACCCATCAAGATCGCATGGACAATGTTTATTCTGAGGACCTTGGGGCATCATCAAAGTCTCGGACTCTACCAGGGTGCATTTGCTAAGTCCTGTGGTAATGGAGAGCTGGTGTTAGGAACAGGGCTGTGAACCTGGGAGTCCCTAGTCAAGGATCTGCACACAGGCAACAGATGCACAAAGGTCATTGGACACCTATGTTGGGACAGAGGTGTCTTTGAACAGCAGCATCTGTGACTGAGCAGTCCTCTTCAGAATACTATCTGTTCACCCCAAATGATGTGGGGGCTAGAAAAGATGTCCTAAAAATAGGCTGCCCCATTTTCTCTTGGCTGGGGGACCATGCCCTGTGGGATCACCATCTTTACAATAATGGGCAATGTGGTTGGAAAGGCTGACAGAACCTCACACATTTTGTGCTCCAGCTCCAGAACCATCTTCTAAATTGATGGTCTCCGAGGTTCAGTATCTGCACCCAGCTGTGCAAAGCTGGAGGATCCTGCAGCCTCTGACGGGGAATGTCTACTACGGTCCCTGTCACCACCATGTCCTCCTGCTCAAATGTGATTTGTGAGGCATCATGTGACACCCAACTATGTCTTGACGGACCCACTGAGGTGTGCATGAGTCCTTACGTAGTACATTGTCAGAGTGTGATTGTCCTCCTTCTGCACCACTTCCTAAGGGATGCCTGAAGGGTCTGTCAGAGATGAAAGACTTGATTTAGAACTGACAATGTTAGAGGCTGCACATATTATCATTTCTTATTGCCTGTTGGCCTGAAGTTAACATAAATACAACAATTCTGTCCCCAAGCAGCTGGGAGACCCCATCTTTCCATGTCTAATGGCCAGGAATGCCAAGACCTAGCTTATCTCCAGCAATGCCTCCTCTGCAGTTGTCAAAGTGGAAATGGCTGGACAGCAACCATCAGTTCTTTGCCTCTTCCTTGTGTTCTGTGCATTCTTCTCCTGCAAGGTGAGAGAGGAGACCAGTGAATGTAAGGAATTGAATGTTTTCAGAGCATGAAAAAAATATTTGTGACAGGTTACTGTTAGGGATAGGTGTGACACTGCATTAAGGTTCGGGCGCGTGGCAGTGGTGAATGATCAGGTAGGAATGTAAAGAGGTGCCTGGACAGAGAGGGCTGGGTGTACCTGCAAGGTATGCTTGTATGAGGAGTGCCTGAAGGCTTGGGAAGACAGAGTGAGGATGTAGTTGATGCCACTCATCTTTCCTAACCTATGATCAGGTGATTAAATTTTTCTTCTGGTACTGTATCCAGAAGTGTAGCACCACACTCCTGCTGCTGATCTCCTCAGCCACTTGCAACCACGCCTTCTTGTTTTTGGAGGCAGGTTGCTGTTTCTTGTCCACAGAACCAGAATCTCCCTGTGGGCCTTACAGCACACAGCATCATGTCCAGAGATGGATCATTGGAAGCATGGTGCGGCCTTCGTCATTGAGTCTCCATTTCTGCAGTTTCAGCATCCTTCAACTCTGATCCTCACATTGCTCCTTTGATTGTTGAGCTGAAATAGATCGATGAAGATTGTCATCATGACCGCTTGATCCAATTGGTTGGGAAAGCTGGAAGTCAGATGCAAATACAATGGCTGCATTAAAAAGTCACTGACATACGCGCTGCTGAGTTCCCCTCTGCGAGTGGGTGCGATGATGATCTGCATCATTCTAAACAATGAACGGGGTTATGCATAATGAGCTGTATATTTTTTATTCTTTACTGTAGCTCTTCATTTCCATAGAGCTCCAGTTCAGTTTGTCTTTCCAGTGCAGCTGTGGACTCTGGCAGTGGATGAATGTATGAATCCCAGCAGGAGACTCAGATATCATTTACTGGAGCACAAGAATCACAAGATATAAAAAAACAAACAAGATGCTGGTAGAAAGAGGGTAAAGGACACATGCTTTCCTAAATTAGTTAGAGTATTGTTCCTGCTTAACAATGAAAAACATTTTCAGGGTTATTAATCTTTCCGCCAAGATGGATATTCCATAAATAATCTATTTCTCCCTCTGCTCTGACTATATATCTATATATTTCTAGCTCCTGTACATTGAACACAACAATGTTTCATTGCACTTCATGACTTTATGATCACTGCTCTTTTTGAAAGATGACTTGAGTTACTGAGAATCTAAGGCATGGAAACAAGTCATTTAGTTCAACTGATCTTTGCTGGTGTTTATGTTCGATATGCAACCACACTTCTTTATCTAACCCGATCAGGATATCCAATCTCATGTGTGTATCTAGTTTCTCCTTAAATACATCTATGCTATTTATCTCAAATATTCCTTGTCATAGCAAGTATCATATCCTTATCATTCTCTGGATTAAGAAGTTTCTCCTGAATTCTTTATCTAATTTTTTAGTATCTATCTTCAATTTCTGACCTAGTTTTGGTCTTCCCTACAAGTGGAAATTTCTTCTCTCTGTCTGTCATAAGACCATAAGACATAGGAGCAGAAATTAGGCCATTCGGCCCATTGAGTCTGCTGCGCCATTCAATCATGGCTGATAAGTTTCTCAACCCAATTCTCCCGCCTTCTCCCCGTAACCTTTGATCCCCTTACCAATCAAGAACCTATCTATCTCGGTCTTAAATACACTCAATGACCTGGCCTCCACAGCCTTCTGTAGCAATGAATTCCATAGATTCACCACTCTCTGGCTAAAGAAGTTTCTCCTCATCTCTGTTCTAAAAGGTCTTCCCTTTACTCTGAGGCTGTGCCCTTGGGTCCTAGTCTCTCCTACTAATGGAAACATCTTCCCCACGTCCACTCTATCCAGGCCTTTCAGTATTCTGTAAGTTTCAATCAGATCTCCCCTCATCCTTCTAAACTCCATTGAGTATAGACCCAGAATCCTCAAACATTCCTCATATGTTAATCCTTTCATTCCTGGGATCGTTCTCGTGAACCTCCTCTGGACCCTCTCCAGGGCCAGCACATCCTTCCTGAGATACGGGGCCCAAAATTGATCACAATATTCTAAATGTGGTTTGACCAGAGCCTTATAAAGCCTCAGCAGCACATCCCTGCTTTTATATTCTAGTCCTCTCGAAATAAATGCCAACATTGCATTTGCCTTCCTAACTACCGACTCAACCTGCAAGTTAACCTTAAGAGAATCCTGGACTAGGACTCCCAAGTCCCTTTGCACTCCAGATTTCTGAACTCTCTCCCCATTTAGAAAATAGTCTATGCCTCTATTCATCCTACCAAAGTGCATGACCTCACACTTCACCACGTTGTATTCCATCTGCCACTTCTTTGCCCATTCTCCTAACCTGTCCAAATCCTTCTGCAGCCTCCCTGCCTTCTCAATACTACCTGTCCCTCCACCTATCTTTGTATCGTCTGCAAACTTAGCCAGGATGCCCTCAGTTCCTTCATCTAGATCATTAACGTATAAAGTGAAAAGTTGTGGTCCCAACACTGACCCCTGCGGAACTCCACTAGTCACCGGCCGCCATCCTGAGAAGGACCCCCTTATCCCCACTCTCTGCTTCCTGCCAGACAGCCAATCTTCTATCCATGCTAGTAACTTGCCTCTAACACCATGGGCTCTTATCTTACTGAGCAGCCTCCTGTGCGGCACCTTGTCAAAGGCCTTCTGGAAGTCCAAGTAGATAACATCCATTCGCTCTCCTTTGTCTAACCTACTCGTTACTTCCTCAAAGAATTCTAACAGATTTGTCAGGCATGACCTCCCCTTGATGAAACCATGCTGACTTTGCCTGATTTTATCATGCACTTCCAAGTATTCTGAAATCTCATCCTTAATAATGGACTCTGAAATCTTACCAACGACTGAGGTCAGGCTAATCGGCCTGTAATTTCCTGTCTTTTACCTCACTCCCTTCTTAAACAGGGGGGTTACATTAGTGATTTTCCAGTCCTATGGGACCCTCCCTGACTCCAGTGATTCCTGAAAGATCACCACTAACGCCTCCACTATCTCTTCAGCTATCTCCTTCAGAACTCTGGGGCGTAATCCATCTGGTCCAGGTGATTAGACCTTTCAGTTTTCCTAGCACCTTCTCCTTGGTAATGGCCACCATACTCACCTCTGCCCACCGACTCTCTTGAACTTTGGGGATGTCACTCGTATCTTCCAGTGTGAAGACTGACGCAAAGTATCTATTCAGTTCCTCCACCATTTCTTTGTTCCCCACTACTACTTCTCTAGCATCATTTTCCAGCAGCCCAATGTCCACTTTTGCCCCTCTCTTACCCTTTATATATCTAAAAAAAACTCTTGCAATCTTCTTTTATATTACTGGCTAGTTTACCCTCATATTTAATCTTCTCCCTCCTTATTTCTTTTTTAGTTGTCCTCTGTTGGTCTTTGTAGGCTTCCCAATCCCCTGGTTTCCCACTGCTCTTCGCCGCATTGTATGCTTTCTCTTTAGCTTTTATGCTGTCCCTGACTTCCCTTGTCAGCCATGGTTGCCTCGTCCTCCCTTTAGTATGCTTCTTCTTCCTAGGGATGAATTTTTGCTGTGTCTCCCAAATTACTCCCAGAAACTCCTGCCATTGCTGTTCCACTGTCTTTCCTGCTAGGTTCATCTCCCAGTCAATTCTGGCCAGCTCCTCCCTCATGCCTCTGTAGTTGCCTTTATTCACCTGTAATACATCTGATTCCAGCTTTTTCCTCTCAAATTGCAGGGTAAATTCTATCATATTATGGTCACTTCCTCCTAAGGGTTCCTTCACCTTAAGCTCCCTTATCAAATCTGCCTCATTACACATCACTAAATCTAGAATTACCTGTTCCCTAGTGGGCTCCACCACAAGCTGCTCCAAAAAGCCATCTCGTAGACATTCCACAAATTCCTTTTCTTAGGATCCACTACCAACCTGATTTTCCCAGTCTACCTGCATATTGAAATCCCCCATGATCACTGTAACCTTGCCTTTCTTACACACCTTTTCTATCTCCTGGTGTATCTTGTGCCCCACATCCTGACTACTGTTCGGAGGCCTGTACATAACTCCCCTTATGGTTTTTTTACCTTTGCGGTTCCTCAGCTCTACCCACACAGATTCTACATCATCTGACCCTACATAATTTCTTGCTATCGATTTAATTTTATTTCTTACTAACAAAGCAACCCCACCCCCTCTGCCAACTTGCCTATCTTTTCGATAGAATGTATATCCTTGGATATTTAGCTCCCAGTCCTGATCCCCTTGCAGCCATGTCTCTGTAATGCCCACCACATCATACCTGCCAATTTCAAACTCCTATCAAACTCTTTCATAATTCAATGACCTCTATCTAGTTACTTCTCAGCCATCTCTTTCCTAGAGGAAAGAATCCCAGTCTGTTTAACATTCTCTTTCTCAGTTCTAATAACATACTTGTGAATGAGTATTGCTGAAAAAAGAGACATGCTGTCGAAGCTTTTCATCTTGTGCTCTTCAGGATAGATGCAAGAATGCTAAATTTCAAAGGGAGCAACAATCCTGTTAAATTATCAGCAATATAATCACTGCCAACAGGCCACATGGATCAGCAATGTCTTTCAAAACAAGGCAGCATGGTGATCATGAACTCTTGCCTGCTAGATCACTTCCCTGGTACCAGCACCAGAACATACAGTGATTGGAGGTTAGTACTCATGAGGGGGCAGCTTTTCAATGTCCCTTTGCTATTATCTGTTTATTTTTGGTTTAATTATGACTACCTTGGCTTTTATTGTCCTCTTTAAGTAGTACAATCACTACTCTGAAGATTTTTGCTGAACTTGGCAAATAGAATTTTAAAGCTATATTATTTTAAAACATTTTTTAGTTTAGTTGATGGGTTTCGAGTGAAAACTGAGGCTTAGGAAGTATTCCTTTACTTAAGACCTTTCCTGGCAAATAATAAATTGACAAGATATTCTGATTATAATGTGGCTGCAATTTCCTCACGAGCTAGCACACATAGAATCACAGAATCATTATAACACAGATGGAGGCTAGCCTTGACTGCGCTGGCTTTCCAAATAAGCAATGCACCTAGTGCCATTCCCCTGCCTTTTCCCTGTACTCCTGCACACTCTTCCACTTGAGATAATAATCCAATTCCCTCTTGAATACCTCAATTGAACCACACTGTCAGGCAGTGCATTTCAGATCCTAACCACTTGCCGCATGAAAAAGTTTTCCCTCACGTCCCCATTCCATCAATCCCCTCCAAATACAGGAAAATATCTGTTATCCAGCATGCTGCAGGAATGGGAGGTGCCAGTTAATCAAAAATGCCGCTTAAATAAGATGTCAGGTAAATTCTGCATTTTCATCCAATCTGAAAGCTCCAGGGTGATCATGTGAACAGTGTGATTGGGGTCTGGAACAAACTTCCTGAGAGGGTGGTAGAGGCAGGTTCGATCAAGGTATTCAAAAGGGAATTGGATTGCTGCCAGAAAAGAGAGAATGTGCAAGGTTACAGGGATAAGGCAGGGGAGTGGGACTAGGTGGAATGGTCTTTCAGAGAGCCAGTGCAGACTCGATGGGCCAAATGACCTCCTTCTGCACTGTAAAGGATCTGTGATTCTGTGAAGGAATATAACCCTTTGTCACAGCCAAAGTGGAGAGGTGGGAATCATGTGACTTGACCCCCTAGCTGGAAGAACTTGTAATATTGCCTTGTGGAGCTGTAAAGCTCAGTCTGTGATTACAGATCTAGCAGACAGCAGCTCAGAAAAGGGCTCTGCCCAGGTTTGAATGCCAGCCCTCATCTACACTGGATTTCTGAACTTCTATACCATCACCTACAAGACTAATTCATCTCTGTATGCTTATCTCATCATGGAAGCCAACTCTAGTTCAACCTGCTGACCTCTGTGAAGGAATTCACCATTGGACTTTTGATTCTGGGATCTGAGCTCACCTCAACAATAATTCCTTCCTCTGTGGTCTTCACCCAGTAAATCTTTCTTTCTCTATCCCTCTTTTGTTGTATGAATAGCACCGGTGGCTATGCAGTAACAACCCCTTCCTGTGTTTTGTGTGTGCAAGAATAAACTACCCTCTGAGTTTACCCTATCTTGAGTTTGCTGTGGGGTTATTAATAAATATTGGGTCACACCAAAACAGGGGTTGGGAAATACATCACCACTTATAAAGGTGGGAAATCAAAATTAAAACACCTTTCTGTTTACGGAAGAGTGGAGAGAGGAGAAATCAGGGCTTTTTAAATTAAACCCCTTCCTGTCCGTAACAGAAAGCAATCACACGCACATCTGTATGCACAAATGTTTGTACGTACACATGCGTACACAGATGCATGCATACACTCTAGTTTACATGTAAATCTGTTTTTGCGTATATGTGCATGCATGCACATTTGTCTCTGTGCATTTGCGCAGGCATGTGTGAGTGCATATATAAAGAGGATGCGGAAAGTATGCTCAGCTGCATGACAGAGTTGTAAATGTTCACTGCTCACTTACCTCTCAAGCCTTCAGCCAGGAAGATTTTGTATCGCAGTGAGTTACAGAGTATCACACCCACAAATTTCCGGTACCATGTGCGTTTCACATACTGCTTCCCTGAGCATTCGCTGGAAGAAGGTTCGAACTTGAATGTATAAGGAATCCAAATTGGCTCACCCCCTGCAGGGAACACACAGCAATGTTTCTCATGTTACATACAATCAATGAGTCATTGAAATAAATGTTTAACCTATCAGTAAGGAACAAAGTTCTCAGCCTATCCTTTACTTAAAATGTGAGGACTGCATTCTACACATTTTCTGATATCAGTCAGTGTGTTTTTTTTTTATTCTTTGATGGGATGTGGGCAGATTTAATTGTAGATTTTATTAATTGAATTAAAATTCCACCAGCTGCCATGGTGGGATTTGAACACATGTCCCCAGGGAATTAGCCTGGGACTCAAGATTATTAATCTAGTGATATTACCAATACACCACCATTTCCGCAATACATTTGTATATATGAAACAATTTCATAATAGCTGTGATATCATGCCAGTTACAAAATTTATTCAGTATGCAAAGTGAGAATTGACTGAAACATTACCTAGAACATAAGTGGGGAATGAAAGCGTGGGGTGAGAGACTGGGGCTGGAGGAAGAGGTGTGAGATTGGGGGAGGAGGGATGTGAGACTGGGGGAGGAGGGATGAGAGACTGGGAGAGGAGGGATGAGAGACCAGCCCCGGTTTCTTGTACCCACTCCTCCAACAATCTCTCGTAATCCCACCAGCCCCAGTCTCCCATCCTCTTAATATTCCCAGTCTTAATCTTTTGACATCCCGCTGCACCTGTGCAGCTGGTCCCGATGTTAATGTCCTGATTCTGTATATGCCAGTTTTCTGTGCTGTCATGAAGCAGGGAGGGTGTGATGCCAAGGTGTGAAGTTTAAAAGCTGCAGTTTACCCGGGCTGTGAGAAGCAGTGCCTGGGAGATTTATGCCTTGTCTGAGTACATGTGCCAACATTAACCATTGATAATGGTAACCAATACTAGCAAGCCATCACAAGCCAGACTGAACGGTACCATTAAGCTTCAAGATAGAAGATAGAACAAAAAAAGTTCTTTTAAATTAACAATACCATGAAACTTCAATGCTATATATACATAGATTGTAGAAAAACATTATTACACATTTTGTTATCCTAACAATGAAGGAAAGACTAACCATGAACTAACACATTATTTGGAAACCTCCCATTTGATAACCTCATTCCCTATCCAGTTTGATCCTTAGGAATGATATTTTCATAATTTCTGTTGTGATGTTTCACAATGTGGGAGCAAGCAAACAATTGATTTAAATTTTAGTTCAATTAATAAATAAATCTCACTGCTAAATTGCTATCAATCTCATACTAGAGGAAGGCCTTTTGTAAGTTCTTCAATGCCACATCACAAGTGGTTTGTGGGTACGCCATACAGAGGAAACAGAAAGGTTGGCGCACACTTCCTATTGTGTTAGCTAAATGACGTTTGGGTGTTTGTGCCATCTAGACTACACGGCCATAGCTCCATCCAAATTGATCTGAGATCTCATTTCCACAAACCTGTCATAGAATCATAGAAACTTAGAGTCTAGAAGGCAGCCACTTGGCCCATCATGTCTGTGCCAGCCAAAAAGGGCTGTCCAGCCTAATCCCACATTCCAGTTCTTGGTCCGTAGCCTTATAGATTAGCTCAAGTATCCTCTCCAGTGCAATCACCACCTTCCAAAATCCAGTGACCTAGCTGTGGCCTAACAAGTATTTTACAGTTCTAGCATAACCTCCCTGCTCTTTTATTCTAGGCCTCAACTAATAAAGTATCCCATATACTTTCTTGATCACCTCATATACCTGTCCAGTGACTTTCAGGGATTTGTGGGCATGCAGTCCAAGATTCATTTGTTCCTCTACATTTCTCAATATCCCATCATTTATTGTGTATTCCCTTGCTTGCTCTTCCCAAATGCATTTCTCCAGATTGAATTGCATCTTCCATTTTTCTGCCCACACAACCAGTCCATTGATGCCTTCCTGCAGAATATAGCTGTCATTCTCATGATTCCCCACATGACCAATTTTTGTGTCATGTGCAAACTTCTTACTCAATACCCCTACATTTGAGTCTAAACCATTGACATGTACACATGAAAAGTAAGGGACATGGTACTGAGCCCTGTGGAACCCCACTGGAAATCACCTTCCAACCACAGAAACGCCTATTGCCCATTTTTAATTTTATTTCTTCATTCATGGGATGTGGGTGTCGCTGGCTAGGCCAGCATTTGTTGCCCATCCCTAATTGCCCTCGAGGTGGTGGTGGTGATGGAAGCTGCCTTCTTGAACCGCTGCAGTCCATGTGGTATAGGTACACCCACAGTGCTGTTAGGGAGGGATTCCAGATATAAGAACACCTACCCACAATGCCCAGCCACAGCAAGAAGAGCTAGTACCTATTGATGTCTTAAATGGGTAGGTACTCCAGACTGAGATGTGTATGGAAAGGATTAGCTGTGGTGACAAAAAAAATGAGGGAGCAGTAAAAAAGATGGGTTGTGTTATAAGAGTTGATTGTCCAGACAACTTTTCTTAGTGATCAATGAGCTTGTACATGAGCAGGGGAGAGACCTCATCCTGAGTGAGACACAGCCAGAGTGAGTGTGGGTATTGACAATTTGATGCACAGTGGGAATTTGGTGCAGAGGGGAAGAGGTGCTCTTTGCATTTTTTCTTTGCTATCCAACTTCTTAAATCTTCAGAGTGGTCTTGCCCTGCTGCAGCAGTAGAGGCTGCAAGGGAGAGAAATGACTGGTAAGTAGTGGGTAAGGTCGGGTAAGTATTTGTTACTGTTGTTGCTTATAGTTTAAGGTCTTTTTGTGGTTTATAGTTTGTATATTCTGTAGTAATGAGGATCAGGAAAGAAGGGCCCTAGAGTAATTGATTTAAAAGGTTTAATTTAAAGGGATAAGTCATGGCAGGAGAGCTCAAAGCCGTGGTGTGCTCCTTGTGTTCCATGTGGGAAGCCGGGAACATTTCCAGTGCCCGGGATCAGCATGTGTGCAGGAAGTGTGTCCAGTTGCAGCTCCTGGAAGCTCGAGTTTCAGAGCTGGAACGGCGGCTGGGGACACTGTGGAGCATCTGTGAGTCTGAGAGCATCGTGGATAGCACGTTTAGAGAGGTGGTCACACCGCAGCTGAAGGGACTTGAGAAGGAAAGGAATGAGTGACCACCAGGCAGTCCAAGAGAAACAGACAGGTAGTTCAGGAGTCCCCTGGGGTCCTGCTCGCAAATTGGTATTCCATTTTGGTGGCCGATGAGGTGCTGGTTCCTCCAGGGAGTGCAGACAGAGCCAAGCTTCTGGCACCACAAGCAGCCTGTCTGTACAGGAGGGGAGGAAGAGAAATAGTAATAGGGGATTCTATAGTCAGAGGAACAGATAGGCGATACTGTGGCCATCAATGTGACTCCAGGATGGTATGTTGCTTCCCTGGTGCCAGGGTCCGGGATGTCACTGAGCGGCTGCAGGGCATCCTGAAGGGGGAGGGTGATAGAGCAGAGGTGATGAAACCTGTTGGTACCAATGACATAGGTAGAAAGAGGGATGAGGTCTTGCATCAAGAATTCAGGGAGTTAGGCAGTAGACTGAAAAGCAGGACCCCTCGGGTTGTATCTCTGGATTACTCCCAGTGCTAGTGAGCACAGAAATAGGAGAATAGCGCAGGTGAATACATGGCTTAAGAGTTAGTGCAGGAGGGAGGGTTTTAGATTCCTGGATCACTGGGAGCGTTTCTGGGGAAGATGGGACCTGTATAAGTGGGGCGGTCTACATCTGAACCAGAGCGGGACTAACACCCTTGCGGGCATGTTTGCTAGTGCTGTTGGGAGGAGTTTAAACTAATTCGGCAGGGGGAGGGGACACAGAATGTTAGCAGAATAGGGACACATCATAATACAGTAAAACAAGTTAGAGGGAGTACAGCTGCATTAAGTTTCAGGGAAGTAAGGCAAGGCTGGATAGCCTCTATTTTAATGCCAGGAGTATTACAGGTAAAACAGATGAGTTAAGGGTGAGGATTGACATGTGGAATTGTGATATAGTAACCATAACAGAAACGTGGTTGAGGGAGGGGCAGGATTGGCAGCTCAACGTTTCAGGATATAGAATCTTTAGGTGAGACAGGGGAGAGGGTAAAAGAGGAGGAGGCATTGCATTATTAGTTAAGGAGTCAGTTACTGCAGTAAGGAGAGATGATATCTTGGAGGGGGCATCGAATGAAGCTTTGTGGGCAGAGCTTAGGAATAAAAAATGGACAGCCACATTGTTAGGTGTTTATTATAGACCCCAGATAGTCAGCGGGAAATTGAGGAGCAAATATGTGCACAATTTACGGAGGTGTGTAAAAACAATAACAATAGGGTAGTTATATTAGGTGATTTCAACTTTCCCAACATTAATTGGGATAGACAAAGTGTTAGGGGCTTGGATGGAGTGGATTTCTTGAAATGTGTACAGAAGAACTTTTTAGGTCAATATGTAGAGGGTCCAACAAGGGACGGCGCAGTGCTGGACCTAATTCTGGGGAATGAAGCTGGACAGGTGGCTGAGGTGGTGGTGGGAGAGCATTTTAGTGATAGTGACCACAACATGGTACAATTTAAGCTTGTTGTGGACAAAGAAATAGACAAGTTGCAAAAAAATGTTTTGGATTGAGGGAGAACAGATTTTAGTAAAATAAGCCAAGGTAGACTGGGAACAGCTACTTGTGGGGAAATCTACAGAAGAGCAGTGGGGGGCGTTCAAAAAGGAAATGGGGAGGGTACAGACTCAACATGTTCCCTCTGGGATGATAGGAAGGAGTAACAAGCCCAGAGAACCATGGATGACCAGAGATATTCAGGATATGATGAGAAGGTAAAGAGAGGCTTTTAGCAGGTACAAGGGAAGCAAATCAGCGGAGGCATTAGTGGAGTACAGAAAGTACAGGGTGGAGCTTAAGAAAGCAATTAGGAGAGCAAAGAGGGGATATGAGAAAGCTCTGGCTGGTAAAAGTAGGGAAAATCCCAAGATATTCTGTTAAGTATATCAATGGGAAGAGGATAACCAGAAAATGTGTAGGGCTCAGTTTGTTCAGAGTGACGTTAAATTCTTCCTGTTTCTCTGCGTAATTTTTCAGAGGAACAAACTTTGACCTGAGGGATCCTTGTAGTGTGTGAAGGTCTTTCAACAGGTTTTCCTTTTCTTTGCGAAGCTCACTCACTTCATCTTGAATTCTGTAATTCAGCAGAGCTTCCTTGAGTTTCTTCTGCTGTTCTTCCATGTCATTGTTTAAGACAATCTTCATTTCTTCAGGTTGCTAAATGCTTACATTGAATGCTTAGACTCTCTTTTGGATGTTCTGATGAAGAGTCATATGCACTCGAAACGTTAACTTTGTCTTCCTCTCCACAAATGCTGTCAGACCTGCTGAGTTTGTCCAGAAATTTTTGTTTTTGTTGCATTCCTATGTTTGCTTTACACAAACTTACCAAATATTACAGACAGCACTAGTTAACTAGATGTAGGTTCAGTTTATTTGAAGATACAGTACAGAATGGCTCATTAGATGGATCTACTTCATGGATTCAGCAACTATTACTAAAGTGGAGAGCACAGCTACGATTCCTACATCACACTACACACACTACTAGCTGCTGGTCACCTGCTGCTCTACATCCTGGCTACTTTCTATTTCCCTTAAAGTGATATCACAACACTGGCAACATCCTCATAAATCTCTATACTCTATCTTAATAACATCCCTTCTGTAATGCAGTGACCAGAACTACATGTAGTACTCTAGCTGTGGCTTCACTAGTTTGTTTTATACATTTCTAGCATACCTCCTTTTCTTATATTCTATGCCATAGCAAATAAAGAATCTCTTATGCCTTCTTAACCACTTCCTCTACCTGTCCTACTATCTTCAGGGATCTGTGGACAGCACTCCAAGGTCCCTCTACACTTATCAGTACTTTGTTTGTTCTTTCACAGGATGTGGGCGTTGCTGGCTAGACCAGCATTTATTGCCCATCCCTAATTGCCCTTCTCTAATTGGCCTTTATGTGGTGGTGGTGGTGAGCTGCCTTCTTGAAACACTGAAGTCCATGTGGTGTAGATACATCCAGTGATGTCAGTATCCTACCATTTATGGTGTATTTCCATGCCTTGTTTGCCCTCCCAAAATACATTCTTTCACACTTCTTTGGATTGAATGCCATTCGCCAATTTCCTGCTCCTTTGGCTAGTCCATTGATAGCTTCCTGCATTCTACAGCGTTTTTGCTTACTATCAACCACATGTCCAATTTTTGTATCATCTGCAAACATCTTAATCATACCCCGTAGAATGAAGTTCAAATCATTGATTATGTACCGTGAAAAGCAAGGGATCCAGTACTGAGCCCTGCAGCACCCCACTGGAAATAATCTTCCAGTCACAACAACGCCCATCGATCACTACTCTTTGCTTCCTGCCACTGAGCAATTTTGGATTGAACTTGCCACTTTCTCTTGGACCCCATGGCCTTTAATTTTCTCAACAATCTGCCATGTGGAACCTTGTTAAAAGCCTTGCTAAAATCCATGTAGACTACATCAAATACTCTACCCTCGTCGATCCACCTTGTTACCTCCTCAAAAAATTCAATCAAGTTGGTTAGACATGACCTTCCCTTAACAAATCCATGCTGACTATCCTGGATTAATCCATGCCTTTCTAAATGAGAATTAATGCTGTCCCTCTGAATTTTTGCCATAAATTTGCCCACCAGCTAGGTCAGGTTGCCCCACTTATTCATCTCTCTCTTTTCAAACAAAGGTGCAACTTTGGCAGTTCTCTTCTCCCCTGGATCCATATCTGTAGTCATAGAGGATTGGAAAAAAATGGTCAGAACCTACACTTTTTCCTCCCTTGCTTATCCTAGCTGCGTGGGATACATTTCATCTAGGCCTGGTGATTTACATGCTTTCAGAGATACTAAACTCTCTCTCACTATGTTTACACCATCCAATATTTCACACTCCTCCTTAACTACAATGTCTGCATAATACCATCTTTTATGGAGACACATGCCTCAACATGCAGGGTTACCTTTCTGGTCTTTCATTGACGCTTTTTCCACTGCTCTTTGTGTATTTATAAAACATCATTGGATTATCCTCGATTTTATTTGCCAATAAATTTTAATGTGTCTCTTTTCATTCCTAATTTCCTTTTTAATTTCACCCCAGCACCTTTTATACTCCTGTGGGCCTATATGCAGCAAGGTCTGCACAAGATTCAGGCTTGGGCTGATAATTGGCAAGCAAGATTCACACCACGCAAGTGCCAAGCATGACCATCTCCAACAAGAGAGAATCTAACCACCTCCTCTTGATATTCGATGACATTGCTATCCCCACTATCAATGTCCTGGGGGTTACAACTGACCAGAAACTGATCTGAACCAGCCATATAAATACTATGGTTATGAGAGCAGACTGGGAATTCTGTGGCTAGTAACTGACCTTCTGCCTGTCCACCATCTATAAGGCACAAGCCAGGAGTGTGATGGAATACTCTCCACTTGCCTGGATGAGTGCAGCTCCAGCAGCACTCAAGAAGCTCAACATCATCCAAGACAAAGCAACCCACCCTATTCACCACCTTAAACATTCACTCCCTCCACCACTGAGGCACAGTAGCAGCTGTGTGTACCATCTACAAGATGCACTACAGAAACTCACCAAGGCTCCTTTGACAGCACCTTCCAAACCCACGACTACTACTATCTAGAAGGACAAGGGCAACAGATGCATGGAACACCACCACCTGCAAGTCCCCCTCAAAGCCACTCACCATCCTGACTTGGAAATATATCGCTGTTCCTTCACTGTCACTGGGTCAAAATCCTGGAAGTCCCTCCCTAACAGCACTGTGGGTGTACCTAAACCACATGGACTCCAGCGGTTCAAGAAGGCAGCTCACCATCACCTTCTCAAGGGTAATTATGGGTGGGCAGCAAATGCTGACCTAGACAGCGATGTCCAGATCCTGTGAAAGAAGTAAAAATAAAATATGCACTTCAAGTACCATAACATACAAGGCAACAGGACTAAGAGTTAGAAAGTCAGACTAGGCCAGGGAGCCCTATTATGGGCAATGCAGACACATGCGCAGAATGGTCTCCTTCTATGCCATATTTATCTATGATTCCCTTAACAGTCAGAAAAGTGCAGAGATCACATATCGGATATGCTGATGGCGTAGTTTGATGGCAGAGCCCAATTTATGAATGTAAAAGATAAGGCTGCAGTTTTTGCAACCATCTTTAGTGAGAAATGCTGAATGGACGATCTAACCTTAGCCTCCTCCATCACAGAGTTGTCTTGAAGCCAATTCAATTCAATGCATATAATATCACAAAATGACAGAGTGCATTGGATACAGCAAAGGCATTGGGCACTGACAGTATTCTGGCTGTGGTGCTGAAGAATTGTGCTTTAGAACTGACTCTGCATTTACCAGAATAGCTACAACATTGGCATCAACCCAGCAATGTGCAAAAAGCAGGAAAATTCCAACCCATTTAATTACTCCCCCATTCCTCTCCACTCAACATAATGAAAAGGGTCATCGACAGTGCCATCAAGTGCCACATACTCATCAATAACATGTTCAGTGATGCTCAGTGTTTGTTCCTCAAGGGCCATTCAGCTCCAGACCTCATTACATGTCCAAACATGGACAAAAAAGATGAATTCCACAAGTACGGTAAGAGTGACTGCCCTTGATAATAAGACAGCCCGAATGCAGCTTCAAGGTGCTCTAGTAAAACTGACGTCATTGGAAATCAGGGAAAAGACTCTCCAATGCTGATCATCACAGCCCCAGAACATCGCTCCAGGATTCCCTCAGGTCAGTGTCCTAGGCCCAACCACTTACAGTTGCTTCAATGACCTTCCCTCCATTATAAGGTCAAAAGTAGGGATAATTTCAAATGCACAGTTTTCTTTGCAACTTCTCATATAGCATAATGATCTGCGCCTGCATACTGCAATGGCACAGATTGGATTTCTCTAGAGAGCCGACGTGGACTCAATGGGCCGAATAGCCTCATTCTATGCCATTATGACTTTATGACCTGAACAACATACAGCTTGGGTGATATGTGGAAAATAATATTCGCATGATGTAAGTGCCATGCAATGATCATCTCCAATAAGATTCTTTACACTGCCTCTTGATATTCAAAGGCAATACCATCACTGAATCCCACCATCAACATCACCATTGAGTAGAAACTTAACCGGATCAGCTATGTAAATACTGTGGCTAGAAGAGCAGGTTGGATGCTAGGTATTCTGTGGCGAGTAATTCATCTTCTTACTCCCCAAAGCCTGTCCACCATCTACAAGGCACGATTCGGGGTTGTGATGGAATACTCTGCTTGTCTGGATGGATGCAGTTCCAACAACACTTAAGAAGCTTGACACCATCCAGGACAAAGCTCAGTTGGCACCCAATCTACCTTAAACACACATTCTCTCCAATCTGGTGCACCATGGCTGTAGTGTTTTTGTTTTATTTGTTCATGGGATGTGGGCATCGCTGGCTAAGCCAGCATTTATTTCTTATCCCTAATTGTCCTTGGGAAGATGGTGGTGAGCTGCCTTCTTGAACAGCTGCAGTCCATGTGCTGTAGGTACACCCACAGTACTGTTAGGGAGGGAGTTCCAGGATTTTGACACAGTGACAGTGAAGGAACGGCGATATATTTCCATGTCAGGATGGTGAGTGGCTTGGAGGGGAACCTCCAGGTGGTGGTGCTCCCAATTGTCTGTTGCCCTTGTCCTTCTAGATGGCAGCAGTCGTTGGTTTGGAAGGTGCTGTCTAAGGAGGCTTGGTGAGTTTTTGCAGTGCATTTGTAGATGGTACACACCACTGCCACTGTGCATCATTGGTGGAGGGAGTGAATGTTTGTGGATGGGGTGCCAATCAAGTGGGCTGCTTTGTCCTGGATGGTGTCAAGTTTCTTGAGTGTTGTTGGAGCTGCACTCATCCAGGCAAGTGGAGAGTACTCCATCGCACTCTTGACTTGTGCCTTGTAGATTGTGGACGGCTTTTGGGGGGGTCAGGGGGCGAGTTACTCACAGCTACACTCAGTCAAATGCTACCTTGCTGTCAAGGGCAGTCACTTTCACTTCAAATCTGGAGTTGAGCTCTTCAGTCCATGGTTGAAGCAAGGCTGTAATGAGGTCAGGAGCTGAGTGGCCCTGGAGGAATCCAAACTGAGCATGTGAGCAGGTTATTGCCGGATGGATGCCAGTGTAGTAGCTGTACTGGGACAGCTTGGCTAGGGGTGCAGCAAGTTTGGAGCACAAATCTTCAGTACTATCGCCAGAATATTGTCATGGCCCACAGCCTTTGCAGTAAATGGCTTTCAGCCATTTCTTGATGAAGACTGGCATTTGTGATGCTGAAGACTTCATGAGGAGGCCGAGAAGGGTCATCCACTCGCACTTTTGGCTGAAGATTTTGTAAATGCTTCAGGCTTATCTTTTGCACTGAGGTGCTGCGCTCCTCCATCATTGAGGATAGGGATATTTGCGGAACCTCCTCTTCCAGTGAGCTGTTTAATTGTCCACCACCATTCATGACTTGATGTGGCAGGACTGCAGAGACTAGATCTGATCCGTTGGTTTTGGGATTGCTCAGCTCTGTCTATTGCTTTTTGCTTATGCTGTTTGGCACATACGTAGTCCTGTGTTATAGCTTCACCAGTTTGACACTTCATTTTTAGGTATGCCTGTCGCTGCTCCTGGCATGCCCTCCTGCACTCTTCATAGAACAAGAGTTGATCCCCTGGCTTGGTGGTAATGGTAGAGTGGGGGATTTCCTGGGCTATGAGGTTACAGGTTGTGGTTGAGTACAATTCTGTTGCTGCTGATGGCCCACAGCGCCTCATGGTTGCCCAATCTTGAGTTGCTAGATCTGTTCGAAATCTATCCCATTTAGTTTGGTGGTAGTGCCACACAACATGACTGAAGTTGTCCTCAGCGTGAAGACGGGACTTCATCTCCACTGCGGAGGTCACTCCTACAGATACTGTCATGGACAGATGCATCTGCAGTAGGCAGGTTGGTGAGGTTGAGGTCAAATGTGTTTTTCCCTCTTGTTGGTTCCCTCACCACCTGCCGCAGACCCAGCTATGTCTTTTAGGACTCAGTCAGCTCAGTCTGCACCGAGCCACACTTGGTGATGGACATTGAAGTCCCCCACCCAGAGTGCATTCTGTGCCTTTGCCACCCACAGTGCTTCCTACAAGTATGTTCAACATGAGAAGAGCACTGATTCATCAGTTGAGCCAGGGGGTGGGATGGGGGGCTGGAGGTACATGGTAATCAACAGGAGGTTTCCTTGTCCATATTTGAACTGATGCCATAAGGGTCTGGAGTTGATGTTGAGGTCTCCCTCCCAACTGTATACCACTGTGCCGCCACGTCTTGTTTGTCTGTCCTACCAGTGGTACTAGACACACCCAGAGATGATGGTGGTGGTGGCTAGGACATAGTCATACTCACAGAATCGTACATTACAGACAATGTCAGACTGGTGCTTGTCTAATCTGTGAGACAGCTCTCCCAATTTTGGCTCAAGCCCCCAGATAAGGAGGGCTTTGCTGGGTTGATGGGGCTGAGTTTGCTGTTGCCGTTTCTGGTGCCTAGGTTGATGCTGGGTGGTCCATCTGGGTTTCATTCCCTTTAGACTTTTTAGTGGCTTGACACAACTGAGTGACTTGCTTGGCCATTTGAGAGGGCATTTAAGAGTCATTGGATCTGGAGTCACATGTAGGCCAGACCAGGTAAGAACAGTAGATTTCCTTCCCTATTTCCTTCCATGGTCATCATCAGACTTCTAATTCATTTTTATTGAATTCATCTGCTGTGGTGGGATTCAAACACGGGTCCCCACGGGTAATCCTGGGTCTCTGGATTACTAGTCCAGTGACAATACTACTGCCTCCCCCTAAACCATTTACAAAATTCACTGCAGCAATTTGCCAAGGTTTCTTTGATGGCAGCCCTAAAACCTGTGATCTCTACCTCCCAAAAGGACAAAGGCAGCAGGTATATGGAAACACCAGCACCTCCATGTTCCCCTCCAAGTAACACACCCTTCTCACCTGGAAGTAGATCATCTTTTCATCATCATTGCTGGATCAAAGTCCCAGCACTCTCTCCCTAACAGCACTCTAGGGGTACCTTTGTCACACAGAACTGCAGCAGCTCAAGAAAGCAACACACCACCACTTTCTCAAGGGCAATTAGAGATGGGCAATAAATCCTGGCCTTGCCTATGATGTCCACATTCAGTCAATGAATAAATTACACAAACTTACAAAACAATCAATTAGATGTTCCAAGTGAGAGTTTGGGCGCACTTACCAGGTGGCCTGATAATAATCTGTGGGTCATCTGCAAGAACAGAAAACAATGTTCAAATACTGGTGGTATTTTGATGACATTAATGAAACAGCTGTTCAACACATTGACAAGTAACTCATTCATTACATAAAAATGTAGAAATGTAAGAACATAAGAAAGAGGAGCAGGAGTAGGCAATACGACTTGTTGAACCTGCTCTGCCATTCTATAAGATAGTGTCTGAACCTCTATATCAATTCCACTTTACCATCCTAACCCCATTTCCACTGATTCCTTTGGTGTCTATGAATCTGTTCACCTCAGTCTTAACTATACTCACCGACTAAGCATTCACAGCCCTCCAAAGAACACCAAAGATTGACAATCCTCCGAGTAAAGGAATTTCTCCCCATCTCTGTCTGAAATGGCTGACTCCTTATGCTGAGACTATGATCCCTAGTTTTGGACCTCCAGCTAGGGCAAACAGCCCTGTCAAGCCTTCTAAGAATTTTATACTTTTCAATGAGATCACCTCTCATTCTTCTACACTCCAGTGAACATAGGGCCCATCCTACTCACTTTCACCTCATCAGACAGCCCTCTCATCCCAGGAACCAATCTCATATTCCAGGTGTACTCTCACCGAAGTCTCATATGATTGCAACAAGACTTTTTTACCTCATGCATTCTTCTTACATTAAACTGACTGCACTTCAAAAGTACTTCATTGGCTGCAAAGCTCTTTGAGATATCTGGTGGTCATGAAAAGCACTATATAAATATAGCGTTTTTTTATGCTTCTATACTCTAAGCTCTTTGCAATAAAGGCTAACATATCATTTGCCTTCCTGAGCGTTGCTGTAGTTATATGTTAACTTTCTCTGACCTCATGTACAAGGGCATCTGTATACCCTCAAAAGCCAGCATTTGCCATTAGTCTTTTAAACATTCTCAATTCTTCCTACTGAAGTGAATAATTGCACATTTCCATACATCTACCACTTTCTTGGCTAATTGCTTAACTGATCTACATCCCTTTGTAGCCTCTTTGCATCCTCCTCATAGCTTGATTTCTCACTTAGCTTTGCATCATTAGCATACCTGGGCATATTACTTTCAGTTTCTTTATTGCCATCTTAACAAAGTAGACATCATTGGGTTCATTGTTTCCATTGGGAGAAGAATTGATAAATAGAGGACATGGATTAAGGTAACTGGCAAGAAGGGAGAGAAGAGATTCCTTTTATCCAGTGGGTTATTATGCATTGCCTGAAAGGGTAGTGGAAGCAAATTCTATGGTAACTTTCAAAAGGGAACTGGATACAGTACATAGCTGCAAAGGAAAAAATTGCAGTGCTACAGGGAAAAGGCAGGGGAATGGAACTAATTACACAGCTTTTTCAAAGAGTCAACACTCTTTGGACCAAATGACCTCTTTGTGTGCTATGAGATTTTATGAAGCTACTACTCAAGTAAAGAAAAACATTAGACTTGGAATTTTCTCACATTCACAGTTGCATATTGAAAAATGACTTGGAGTTCTAGAGACCTGATTTTCCAAATGTGTTCTTGCATTGATTTGTGCCTTGTAGATTGTGGACGGCTTTTGGGGGGGTCAGGGGGCGAGTTACTCACAGCTACACTCAGTCAAATGCTACCTTGCTGTCAAGGGCAGTCACTTTCACTTCAAATCTGGAGTTGAGCTCTTCAGTCCATGGTTGAAGCAAGGCTGTAATGAGGTCAGGAGCTGAGTGGCCCTGGAGGAATCCAAACTGAGCATGTGAGCAGGTTATTGCCGGATGGATGCCAGTGTAGTAGCTGTACTGGGACAGCTTGGCTAGGGGTGCAGCAAGTTTGGAGCACAAATCTTCAGTACTATCGCCAGAATATTGTCATGGCATGAATCAGAAATTGTGTAGACCCTGCCCAGGGTTTCCTGATATGCAGTTTCTAGGGGCAAGGCCTCACAGCAGCTAGAAAGGTTTGGAAGGTCAACCAAATGCAAAGCTTTTAGGTCAAAATGCTGCATAATTTGAAGAACCAAGGGAATTTAGCAATCCTGCCTTTGGAGATTGGAGAGTGAGTTGGGGAATTAGCACCACAGCGCTTATCTCTGACCAGTCCTCCAACAAGTACTGTGCTAGGATTGGGGAAAGTGCAATTTACTTTATTACTGTGACTGCTAAACATATTCAGCATTATGAATTGCTCCATGTAAAGATCAAAATTCATTATGCATTTTTAAATTTTATTTCTGTGATGTGGGTGACTTCATTGGCTGCATTTATTGCCCATTCTTAGGTGGCATGAGAAAATGCCAGCCTCCTTCTTCATTGAATACCTCTACAACTGGGTAGCTATTTAGCCACTGGAGCATTAGGGCCTCAATTTTGTTGTTCCTGCCAGAGGTCAGGGTCAAGGTCAGTTTTCTTGGGGTGAAGCCAATTCTACAAAGCAAGGGTGAACCTGTGGAAGTATCTCTGCCCTGCAGAGGAAGCCCACAACTTCTGGGGTAGTGTTGCTTCATTTCAGCTCTGGCTCAAGCACTGGAAATGGACAATCTACTGAAGGTGTGGCAAAGTTCAGTGCAGGAATCCTTGTGAATGAGTCCTATCAGTACCTAAGCAGTAGCTGCAGAAGGTAGTAGAAGAAGGGGATCGAAAATAAGATATCCTGCTGTAACAGTGGCTTTTCTACCTACCAGATACCGATGTTGCTGTGAGTTAATGATACTGTGGCAGGACAGAAGGGAATTCATCCAAAGTATTATGTTCCAATCCATCTTTTAAATATGGGCAGGATGAGAAGAGGGCAGCTGGCTGACACCTATGAGGAAAGGGGCGGGTGAGGGGGTGGTTACAGGAAAAAGTATGGAGCCCCCGTTTTAGGGCTAGGTGTATAGTGGTAGACCTCCCCATCCCAACTTTCTTGGTGCTCTGCTCCAGGAAGAAATTTCAGGCCAGGATTCAACCATATAATGTGGAACTGGGGTCACACTAGGCTAGACTGAGTATGATGGCACATTAGTGAAACTAGCAGGTTTTATGTCATTCCAGCAGCTTTCACAGTCATGCTTTCCTGATGCCAGCCCATAAATTACCATAGACATTTGAACTGAATCTCACAATTTGCATAGTAACATTTGAAAACCTGACCCAAATTATCAATCGCTGGGTTGTGAATCCAGAGCCATAATCATTTTGAAAATGTCATACATCACCTGATTCTGTCACAAAAGTCAAGGCTTCACTGATGGGGCCGTAACCATATGGGTTTGTTGCTTGAATTTTAAAATAATACCTGAAAGATAGCAAATATTAGCAATTAATTATTTAACTCACAAGTTTGGCTTACAAGATACTGATCCAGTATTCCAGTTAAAACTGACAGCATATTCCATAATATCCCTTCCATTTGGCTGTGATTTTAATGAATCAAAGTAGATGAAAGCTAATATTCAATCAGGAGTGTTTAAATTTTCCAGTACAAAGTTCCTCAATGCCAATGAATACTCAGATAATATAAGGTAGCGATTCATTAAAACACAAAAATCTCTCAGCAAAATACGCAATGCACATCTTCCCTCCCCCACCCCGTAAGGGCTCTGAGGTAAAACTCACAGCCTTGTGTTTAAATCATGCTATGATCCTATTCCTTCCCTATCTCTATAACCTCCTCCAGCCCACAACCTTCTCTGTTTCTCAAGCTCTAGTGTATTTTCCCCTTGCTTCACACCTCACTAGCAACGGTATTTTTAGCCACCTAGCCCTACACTCTGGAATTCCCTCCCTCAACCACTTGTTGCTTCGCCTCATTCTCCTACTATCAGATCCTCCTTAAAGCTTCCATCTTTGATTCTGTCTTTGGTCACTCCCTGAAATTCATTTTTCCTGACACTTCGAAAGCACCTCAAGACCGTGTTTTAAGCAAAAGCTGTTAAATACATGTTATTGTTGTTATAATAATTGACTTAATTAAAAAGACCCAATAAATCATTTCTCTTCTTCCTTCCTGATGACAATGGCTGGAACACTGTTCCACAAATTTAGATAGTGCTTCAAATATGTGGCCATTCTTGCCGAACTTTACACATTCAATGCTAGAGAGCATCACAGTTGAACACAATCCTGTTTTTACCAGCCATTTACTTCCCATCGGACCAGGCAGGGCAGCTATCAGGAACTGTGGCTAGCACTATATTTCCCTTAGCTCAGCCCCTAGCCCTAGCAGAGAACAGCTAATTTGACATGTTCTGGCTACAGAACTCAGCACCTGTAGTCCTGGTTTTCGGCACTGTGGGAGGTGGCTAAAGCCACTGAGCTATGGTGAGGATGGGCAGGAAGAACAGTTTCTTCCATTTTCTATTAGTTTCAGAAGAAAATGCACAGCTTTTAATTTAGACATTTGTATAGATGGCTGAAAGTAACATTCCCTGGATACTTCTGTCATAGAAGACAAAAATGATCTCTGGATAAATCATTTAATCAGAAGCAGCTGCATCCATACTCTCTAAATACTCACTAACTTAAATGTTAAATCAAGTATGTTCATCATCCTGAGTGAAATATTTGAAAACTTCGTAGATTTATTTTTATTCATTTATGGGATGTGGGCTTTGCTGGCTGAGCCAGCATTTATTGCCCATCCCTAGTTGCCTTTGAGAAAGTAGTGGTGAGCTGCCTTCTTGAACTGCTGCAGTCTATGTAGTGTAGGTACACCCACAGTGCTGTTAGGAAGGAAGTTCCAGGATTTTGACCCAGCGACAGTGAAGGAACGGTGATATTTCTAAGTCAGGATGGTGAGTGACTTGGAGGGGAACTTCCAGGTGGTGGTGTTCCATGTATCTGCTGCCCTTATCCTTCTAAATGGTAGTGGTTGTGGGTTTGGAAGGTGCTGTCTAAGGAGCCTTGGTGAATTCCTGCAGCGCATCTTGTAGATGGTACACACTGCTGCTACTGTGCTTCAGTGGTGGATGGAGTGAATGTTTGTGGGTGTGGTGCCAATCAAACGGGCTGCTTTGTCCTGGATGGTATCAAGCTTCTTGAGTGTTGCGGGAGCTGCGCTCATCCAGGCAAGTGAGGAGTATTCCATCAAACTCCTGACTTGTGCCTTGTAAATGGTGGACAGGCTTTGGCACACTAGTAAAATAGTTGTTCAGTAATTGCTAGGTTTATTTATAACATTAAAAAGGAAGAATGCAGATTAATCATTCTGCAGAGATGAGGCCAATTTCTAATGATCCTTGGCTGAGGGTCAAGTTAAATCCTAGAAGAGGAGGATCTGAGATTCTGTGAGGAAGACAGAGTCTCTGCCGAAGGGCCATGAAGGCTCGAAACGTTAACTGATTTCTTCTCCGCCGATGCTGCCAGACCTGCTGAGTTTTTCCAGGTAATTCTGTTTTTGTTTTAGAGTCTTGAAGGGCTTTGTGTCTGAGATTAATGACCTATATGCTGAGTGAATTGCTGAGCCAATTCATAAGATCTGTCTTAGTTGTATTTGCTATTTAATGTGTAATTTATAGTTTATAATTGACCGCAATTTGCCTGTTGATTCATGTTTAACTTATGTGATTCTGGGTTTTAGAGTATAGGAGGTTATCTAAGTTACTATTTAGTGTTTGCTTTGCATGACTCTTGTATAGAAGAACTTTTTTAAACTGTAGATTCTAGCCACTTCATTCTTTTAGTAAATAACTGGGATTTCAGATTATTTTAAAAAAATGTACCTGTTTCATCTGAGATCAAAGCAGTAATATCAAAACTACTTAGAAGTATGATCAAGTAACATAGGGGGGGAGGAGGGAGAATCAGGGCCTGTGCTCTTTTGCGTATGCATGTAAAAGAGCGCAGAAATCTCCCCGAGGCATGGAGCTGCCTCAGGGAGATTAAGTTCAGTTATAAAGATGGCAAAAAAAAAATTAAATTATTCAGACATGTCCCCTCATGTGACAGTGTCACATGAGCTGGGACATGTTTATGAATTTTCATAAAAAATTATACTTAATTAATAAACACTTCATGAAACCTTATCCTGCCCGTGGATGAGGTTTCATGAAAAATACGAAGGCCGCCTGGGCTCTGCCTGCCAACCTTAAGGTTGGACAGGCAGCCCTGACAATCACTTTAATTAGTTTATTAATGGCCTTAACAGGCCTTTGAATAAATAAACCCTAGTACAACAATATGCAATGTGAATCATAAACGTCTTATTTCTGTTACAGTAGCATTCAAATCGTTAATATGTCTGTCAAATTTCTTCATATTACAAGAGCCACTTTCTGGCTATACAGCATTAAGTTCTAGTCTCTAAACTTGTATTAAATAAAATTCTGAAGCAATCTGTTGAAGAAGTCAACTGGATCAACCAAGATTGTTGCTAAGTGACAGATCTCGTATTCTGTGAGAAATGGTTACAAATCTGGTTAGCCTTGATTTAATTATAAGGTCTAAAACCATATGCAATCGAGCTGTTAAAAGAAAAAAGCATGATGAAACAATAACTCATGATGAAATGATTAAATGGAAAATTATATAGTACCAATTTGTATTCATTCCAATGTTATGCACCAGTTGACTTTGTTACAATTCAGTCAATATGCCCGTGTGCATTATATTTCACATCTTAAAGTTGGAGCTCTGATTTATTTTATTTGACCACAGGCTCAAATTTCCAGTAGTGTATCTGTACTAACATTAGCTAAGGTGACACAAAGAACATACTCTCTTGCCGTAGGCAGTTGGTCAGAAACTGCTGTCAGAACTCAACAGGATATGCTCAGCATCCAGCCTCTCCTAACAGTCAGATGTTAGCAACTCGTACTAGACATTGGAAAATATGCATCTGGTGCAAGCATTTATTTGTACTTTTAGAAAGTGAAGCTCATACAATCAACTCATAAATCAACAGAAATTGCATGAGACATTTCAGGAATGGCCATGCCTACAGCAGGTGAACTGACTATTCTCCACCGAAGATAAAGAGGTTGACATGAATTCATCTGATTTCCTGCAAATCAGCGAGGGCACTTTCCTGTGAACAACCTATCCAAGGTGTAAAACTGTGCTCCTTTGAGGATGACCTGGCAATTCTTTTGTCTTTAATTATAAGAGCAACTCTTTGCCTGGTGAATCAAGGTCCTGTTTCCATAACATGCAAGAATAGGATCTGGGACACAAAACTCAATTCATTACCGTGTTACACCTACTACGGTATTGTTTGGCTACCAAACAGCTTCTTAGTGTTAAAAAAAAGGAAGGCATCAAATATACTTTTGATGCTGCTAGGAATGTTGAGATTCTCAGTCAGATTTATTCAACTGCAGATATGTCGCTAATAACTTAAATGTGAGCCACTGGAACATCTCAAGCTAGAACTGGATGAATATCCTAAGTCTAAGCTACTAAAGGGGTTTCACTGCTGGTAACAGATTTTCCAATATCCTGATTTGCATGGGATTCCTTGTTGGATGGCCAGATTTCAAAACTTTCCCCTCAAATTCAGGATCTTGCTGTTGAGAAACATATTCAATCTACAGTATTTTTTCTCAGTGATCTGGAAACATTCTGATAATTAATGTACGCCCATTTATTAAAACTGTGACTCCATTACACTCTACATGAGCTCGAGCTTCAGAAATGTCATCAATGAGCCTGCTCTGTCAAATTCCAGTGAAGCAACAGAACCATCTCCTAAGTATACACAGATTATTTCCGATTTAGAATTCCTCGATGTTACAGGAGAATATCTTTGAAAGGTCAATATATTGATGTCAACAAAATTAGGAACTTGCAGCAGCTTCCCTGATGGCTAGATAGTACAGTCCAGTATGGCACTAAAACCATAGAGACCAAAATGTCTGCATACGCTATGCTTGTGCAACACTAAAAATGTATCCAAGTTGGAGGGGGCTTCGGGAGCAGTGGTATGGTGAATGACGTTCAGAAAAAGGGAACTTCAATCCTTATCTGGTCTGGTCTACCAATGACTGCAACCTATTGATACAATGCCCTCTTAAATGGCATAGCAAGTCACTCACTCTACATGAGCTCGAGCTTCAGAAATGTCATCAATGAGCCTGCTCTGTCAAATTCCAGTGAAGCAACAGAACCATCTCCTAAGTATACACAGATTATTTCCGATTTAGAATTCCTCGATGTTACAGGAGAATATCTTTGAAAGGTCAATATATTGATGTCAACAAAATTAGGAACTTGCAGCAGCTTCCCTGATGGCTAGATAGTACAGTCCAGTATGGCACTAAAACCATAGAGACCAAAATGTCTGCATACGCTATGCTTGTGCAACACTAAAAATGTATCCAAGTTGGAGGGGGCTTCGGGAGCAGTGGTATGGTGAATGACGTTCAGAAAAAGGGAACTTCAATCCTTATCTGGTCTGGTCTACCAATGACTGCAACCTATTGATACAATGCCCTCTTAAATGGCATAGCAAGTCACTCAGTTGTAATATATCATTATGTTGAAAACTGAGCAAAATATCAGCTAAACTTATTGGTCACAACCCAAGTATTGCAGCAGAATATGTATTGAAGTTACCTCATTGCTGCGGATTTCAAAACTCTGAATTCCTTACCTAACACCATGGTGGGAGAACCCTCACACAAAGATTGCAGAGGCTCAAAGCAGCAATCCAGTCTAATTAAGGATGGACAAAAAGCAGCCTTGCCAGCATTGTCCATATACTGAGAACAAGTTTTTTTTTGAAATAACTCCCAAGCATTGTGTGCATAAACAGCAGGGTAAGGCAAGATTAAGTAGAGTGGCAGAAAGCTTGTGCAGAACATAAACATCAGTTGGGTAGAATGGTCTGTAAAACTGCTGGGGATGGGTCAAATACACGAGGGAAAGTTATCAAAACTATACAGATGAGTGTTTTGCAGTTAGTCGCATTTTTCCATCCAATATACCTTGTATTTGGCTTCAGATTTTCAATTGCTAAGTGCGTGCTGGCTGCTGTAGGCTTTGCAGACCAGTTGTTCTGCAAGATGTCATCATAAGAAGCACTATAGACAAGATAACCTGCAATTCAAATTAAGAGAAGTAAATTCAATCAGAATTTTGTTACTTTCCATTGGCAATCAGAAGTTTCAACTTATCTTTACTTAGGGGTTAAAATTTTGTTTCGGATTCCCTCTAGAATGTGCAGTTTCACTTGTGAATAAAACCATTGCTATCCATGAGCTAGCTTATTGTGGATGATTGCATCAACATAATAGCCTTGATGGAAACCTGGCAGAGGGGTGATGGTACCTTACCCCAAGATGAAGCCTCTCTACCTGGTAATATCTTCCACTACTTGCTTCACCCAGCCTGTGAAGGTGTAGCTCTTTCCACCAAATCACACCTGAGTCTGTCCAATTTCCCTGTGAGCCAGTTGTGGCTCAGTTGGTAGCATTCTCACCTCTGAATCACAAATTTCCAGGTTTTAAGTCTCACTTGGGGCTTAAGCAGAAAATGCTGACAATCCAGCACTATTGGAGGTGCCATCTTTCAGATGAACTGCTAAACTGAGACCCCATTTGTCTGCTCAGGTGGATATAAAACATCCCATGGCACCATTTTGAAATAGAGCAGGGGAGTTATGCCTGGTGTCCTTGGCAATATTGATCACTGAATCCGCATCACAAAAAAGATTATCTACATACGAAATAAGAGAAGTAGGCCATTCGGCCCCTCAAGCCTGCTCCACCATTTAATAAGATCATGGCTGATCTGTTTGCATTTCGAATTCCACATTCCCATCTACCCCCGACAACCTTTGATTACCTTGCCTAACGAGAATCTATCTACCTCTGCCTTATAAATATTCAAAAACCCTGCTTCCACCGCCTTCTGAGGCAGAGAGTTCCAAAGTCGCACAACCCTCTGAGAGAACAAACTTCTCCTCATCTCTGTCCTAAAATGGCGACCCTAATTTTAAAAAGGTGCCTCCTAGTTCTGGACTCACCCACAAGAGTTAACATCATTTCCACGTCCCTCTTGTCAAGACCATTCAGAATCTTATATACTTAATCAAGTCACCCCTCACTCTTCTAAACTCCAGTGGAAACAAGCCCAGTCTGTCCAACCTTTCCTCATAAGACAACCCACTCATTCCAGGTATCAATCTAGTAAACCTCCTCTGAAGCACCTTCAACGCATTTACATCCTTCCTTAAATAAGGAGACCAAAACTGCACACAGTATTTGAGATGTGGTCTTACCAATGCCCTGTATAACTGAAGCATAACATCCTTACTTTTATGTTCAATTCCTCTTGTAACAAAGGATGGCATTCCATTAAGTCTTCTTGATTATGTGCTGTATCTGCATACTAACTTTTTGTGACACATGCACTAGAACACCTAGATCCCTCTGCACCTCAGAATTCTGCAGCTGTTCTCCATTTAAATAATACTGTTTTTTTATTTTTCCCGTTAAAATGAACAGCTTCACATTTTCTCACATTATACTCCATTTACCAGGTTTTTGTCCACTCACTCACTCAACCTATCTATATCCGTCTGCAAACTCCTTACGTCTTCTTCACAACATACTTTCCTACCTATCTTTCTGTCATCTGCAAATTTAGCTACCATACCTTCGCTCCCCTCATCTAAGTCATTGATGTAAATTGTAAGAAGTTAAAGCCCCAGACCTCTCTGGGACTCGACTCGTCACATCCTGCCAATCAAACAATGACCCATTCTCTGTTTTCTGCCAGCCAATATTTTATCCATTATCTGGTCATTATCACATCGCTGTTTGTAAGAGTTTGCCAAGTGTATATTGGCTGCCATGCTTCTAACATTACATCAATCAATACACTTCAAAAAGTACTTCATTGGCTGTAAAGTGCTTTGAGACATCCGACAGTCATGAAGCGCTATGTTAATACAACTCATTCATTTTTTCTTTCTTGCTTCTCCAGATTTCTCCTCCTTTGAGCATCTCACCTTGTTCCACCCCTCACTTAAAATCCTTGCTCTCTATTGCCAACCAAGTACCATGCCAATTTTCTAAGCGATATATATTCACTGCTTTCCTCCTTCAACCTCGGCACTGAACAACTTCTCATCCTAGGTCATATCAACCATCTCAATTCGTCACATTCTCTCTCGAGTTCACTGCTCTCCTGTCCTCCCTTAATCTCACTTTCTATAAAAACTCCCTTTCCCATATTCACAGCCACCCCTTGACCTTGCCATCTCAAGACCCTCACTGGCCTCATAGTATTAATCAAAGATAAGGACGTGTCTGATCACTTCCTCATATCACTCTCCATCTACACCCTGCTTCTCCCTCCAAACCCTATTTCCTTCTGTGCATGTTCCTGGAAGAAACTCTTCCCCCAATTCACTGGTATAAACCTGTATAAAACACAAGTTCAGGAAGGATGTGAAGGCATTAGAGAGAGTGCAGAAAATATTCACTAGAGATTGAAGAGTTGGGGGTGCGGGGGAGATTGGAGGCCTTTGATTGGGGGCAGCAGGGGTTGGGTGAGAAAGAGATCAGAAATCTGGAGGTGGGGTGAAATAGAGGCCTGGGGAATGAATCAGAGACCTTGAGAAGGTGCTGGGAGGGGAAAGGTAGGTGGTGGGAAAGATCAGAATCCGGTGCCATGACAGTGCCTGATTGCTGGGTGGATTGCCCAGGCAGGCAGCTAGTAAATTAATCTGTCAGCACTCTTCTGTGTCTAGATGTTGTGTTCCCCCAGAATCGCGAAACACACTGTCCACAGTTAAATTTCAAATGTTTAATATGAGGCCTGCAGCCTCACTATAATATTTAAAATGCCAACCCACTTTCCCGTTTCCATTATAATTGAAGATGGGCGGTTCGGAGGTGGGTTTAAGTTGGGATTCAGGTTTTTAACACTAATCTCCCAGCCAACGCAAATTCACTTTTTTGAGGTTAAAAGTTACCCCCCATCCCAATATGTGAAACTCCTGAATTTCTCTACAGTCCAATGGGATAGAAATTGTTCTGACTGTTTCAGATCCAAAGTGAACCTTGAATTTCAGTGACCATTGTTTTTCCCACTAACTTCATCAACATCCCTTTGTAATCACTTGCTTCCATCTGCACAATTTGTTGTCCCCCTTAACTTAATGTAATCTGGAAACGTGGATAGAAAACTTTCTATTCCTTCCTCTATGTCAGTGATATATAAGATACAAAGCTGAGGCCCCAGCACATTTTTTGTAATATGGGATGAGCAGCATTGCAAAATTATGGGATAACAAAAAAAAAATAAAGGTCAATATGGGATTACACCTTGGGTGACACTAAATGGAAGTGTAATTTATTAATGTAAGGCCAGTAATGTAGGATTTGATCATCCTAGTACATTTTGTTATGATGTAAGACCTGCCCAATGCAATTACAGTCCCCGGTCCATAATAGCTCAGTTAGAAGAAAGAATAACAAAAGAATGGCTTATACCAACAACAATAAGTGTTTTATAAAACAAAAGATTAGAACATCCGTGGAGTAGCAATCACAGTCGGGGGTGGTGGGGGGTTAGTCGGCGGGTCAGAAGGGGGTTTAGTCGGGCAGGTTGGGAGGATAGCTGGGGATGGGGGTAGTCATGGGTCATGTGGGAAGTTGGGGGTATGGGAGATTAGTCAGGGGGTGGGGGAGTAGTCGTGAAGGTGAGGGGTTAGTCAGCAGGTAGTGAGGGGGTAGTTGGGGGTTGGTGGAGTCAGCACTATAGTTACCCAGGAGGTAGAAGTTGTTGTAATTTTTCTATCTCTTCCCGGGCAATTATTCTGCTAAGACAATTGGAACCATCCTAACTCTGTGATTTAAGTTGGAGTATTGGATGGTTCCCAGTGCAGGGTATTTGCCCAATGGAAGTTTGAGCTTCCTGGGCAATTGCTGTGCAATTCTTACATGGGGACTTCTGGGTGGGCGGGGCATCCATTTGCATTAGTGATTGTTTGCCAGCTTCCTGGACAAGATAAAATAATGAAAATTCTGTATGTGACCTAATGGTACAACTCTGACTGACCATTTTCAACATTCAGGACAAAACACCATCCCATCTACATTTAAGTTACAAATTTGGTTTCATAGAATGGGTACTGCACGAAGGAAGCCATTTGGCCCATTGTGTTCTTGCTGGCTCCTTGCAAGAGTAGTTTAGCTAGTCTCACTCTCTTGCCCTTACCTTGTAGCCGTACAATGTTTTTTCCGCTTCAGATAGTTATGTAATTCCCTCTTGAAAGCCAAGATTGACTCTACCTCCACCATTCTCAGGTAGTGCAACCCAGGTCCAAAGAACATGCTGCATGATAAGATTTTTCTTCATGTCAATTTTGGTTCTTTTGCTATTCGCTTTAAATTGGTGTTGCCTGGTTCTCAACCCTTCCACCCATGGGAACAGTTTCTTCCTATTCACTCACTCCAGACACGACATGATTGTGAAAACCAAACTCCTTTCTACCTTCTCTTCTTTAAGGAGAACAATCCGTTTCTCCGATCTATCCATGTAACTAAATTGCCTCACCCTGGAACAGTTCTTGTAAATCATTTCTGCATCCTCTCTAATGCTTTCAACATCCTTTTCCTAAAGTGTGGTGGACACAATATTCCAGTTGCTGCTGAAGCTGTGTTTTATAAAAGATTCACCATAACTCTCTGCTTTGATACTTTATGCTCCCATTTATAAAGTCCAGGATCCCATATGCCTTATTAACTACTTTTTCCACCTAACCTGTGATTTTCCCACATATACCGTCCCAGGCCAGTCTGCTCCTGCATCCCCTTTAGCATTACATCCGTTGGTTTATGTTGCCTCCCCTTGTTCTTCCATCAGCTTATCTATGTCCCCCTGAAGTCTATCACCATTCATCCAAATGTTTTATCATCTGAAAACTTTGAAATTGTGCCCTGCACACCCATGTCTATATCATTCATATATATATAAAGAAAAGCAGTGATTCTAATACACTCCCATGGGGAACTCCACTGTATACCTTCCTTCAGTTTGGAAAACAACCATTCATTGCGACTCCTTCTGATCACTCAGCCAACTTTGTACCTATGCTGCCACTGACCCTTTTATTCCATGGGCTTCACCTTTGCTAACAAGCCTGTTATGAGGTACTTTACCAAATGCCTTCTGGAATCTTGAAAGCCAAGATTGACTCTACCTCTACCATTCTCAGGTAGTGCAACCCAGGTCCAAAGAACATGCTGCATGATAAGAATTTTCTTCATGTCAATTTTGGTTCTTTTGCTATTTGCTTTAAATTGGTATTGCCTGGTTCTCAACCCTTCCACCCATGGGAACAGTCAGTAATAACCCTCATTAATGCTCTGTTACCTCATCAAAAACCTCAATTAAGTTAGTTCAACATGAATTGCCTTTAAAAAATCATGCTGGTTTTCCTTAGTTAATCCACATTTGTCTAAGTGACTGCTAATTTTGGAGCAAATTATCATTTCTAAAAGCTTTCCCACCATCAAGGTTAAACTGACTGACCTGTGGTTTGCTGGGCTTACACCTTTTTAAAAAAAAAATGTTATGAACAATGTATACTTTTAAGTTGAATATATATTATATATATTTGTGTGTTAAGAAAGGTAAGAATGGTTTCAGTTTCATTTAGGTTTTGTTTGTGAACCTTGGTGTCTGGAAGTTTGGATAGACTTGTGACTAAAAGATTTCAGGTCTTTTCGGTTTGTTTATATATATACATTTTAATGGGGCCTTACAACTCCTGAAGCTAAAGAGATGGGTTAAAAGGGGTTGAAAGTTCAGTGATTCTGAAAAAAATAACAAAGTAGAAAAGCTTTACTGTTGCCTAGCAACAGTGATCGAGGGACACAAATACAGAAAAGACAGGAGCGAGAGAAGGGGGTGTCCAGTGTGTGTGTTTGTGTGTGTGTCAAAGAGAGAAGACAGGGATTTTAAGCTCTCTGAGAAGAAAAACTACAAGGCTAGTGGGACAGTAATTAACTGAATAAGCAGTTATAAGACTTTGTAAGTTGATCAGTTTAGCGGAGGTGCTTCTGGAAGAATTAGACAACACACTTGTTTGCTCTGCAGTTGAAGAAAGTGAGTTTAGAGTACGGTTCTTGGGTGTCTCAGGAGAGATATAAGTTGGATGAGAAACATCAAGAGAATGCTCAGAAATTCACCAGAAGAAAACCGTTTGCAGCTGTGCCAGCCCTAAACGATAAGCCTTTGTGTCAAGCTAGTGGTAACTCTTCACTGTTTATGTGTCTATATAAAGATATTGCCGGGGTAAATGAATAGTGGAAATCTGAATCATCATCTTGTGTTTGTATCGAGATCATTCCAACCATTTTGTCTGTGTAATATAGTTCATTTTTCTTGTTTTAATAAATATTTTATTCTGTGTTAAAAGCTCTTCAGCAAACTCCTGTGAATTTGTTCAGTAACTCTGCTCCACTGTTTCTAAAAATAAAAGTTAGGTTCTATCAAGCCAGGTTTCATTCTGGGATCTGACTTGCCTAGCATTAACAGCAACTGGAATCATAACATAAGGGTGTAACTTTACAAAACTCCAGTACTCTGGCACCACCTCTGTGTCTAAGGAATAGCAGTATTTGTTACAGGCACAAGGAGAAGACTATTGTGCCCATGCTGACCGCACCAGCTCTCTGCAAAAGTAACTCATCTAGTCCCACTCCCCGGCCTTTTCCCAAGTCTTGGTCATTGGTATCAAGAAAAGCAGGGTCCTAACACGGACCCCCAGGAGCCCCACTATATATTGTCCTCCAGTCTAATAAAATAACCATTCACAACTATTCTGTTTCCATAAGATTGGAAGATTATGGCAGTTCCTCTGCAATTTTGCTCACTCCTTAGGCTCTGCTCTTAATGAACAGAAGCTCTGAGTTTCCTGTCAAGACTTTGAAGTTTTAGGCGCTTAGTGCAGTGAAGGCTAGACCTATCAACTTAGGATCCAGGATTTGCTTTCTACTATCTGTGATGATGACCAAATTTGCCTGCAAATTTACATGAAGATTATAATTTCAGGGTTACTACCTGAGCGATGTGCAAATTGACACAAGGATAAACAAATTAGGGAGGTGAAAATGTAGCTGGAGGAGTGGTGTGGTAAAGACGGGTTCCATTTCATGGGGGACTGGCACCAGTGCTGGGACAAGAAGGAACTACCACTGGTACCACCTGTACTAGATTGATGCCAGGATCCTGCTAGAAAGGATAAATAGAATAGACACAAGGGCTTTAAACTAGCACACTGGGGGCAGGGGGACAGATTGCGTTGGGAAGAGTGCCTGGATGGAAAAGGTAGTACAAGTTAAAAATTGTGCTTTAGGCAGCGCAGGTAAAGGGAAAACCAAAAGATGTGAGGTAATTAAACCAGGAGCGAGAAGTACAAAACGTGTAGGCAAAACAATTGGAGTAGAAAGAGAGGTTAGTTAGGGTGTGTGGCCCTTCTTTCTACAAAGATGGTGTATAAGAAACAAATTATAAACCCAAATTCAACAGGGAAGGTATAAATGGTATCCACTACAAAGACATGGCTGCAAGATGGTCAGACTGAGAACTAAATATACCAGATTACAATGTCTACAGAAGGAGCGAGAGGAGCAGCCTCAATGATTAAGGATAACATCACTTCAATGATAAGAGGATATAACGAGAGATAAGCAGGAGTGCACACTTCATTGGTAGAAGTAAAAAATGGAAACGTTTTAAGACTGTAATGGTTTTGAGCTGGTAACGTATAAATGCTGCGATTACAGGCAGTGTGGTTTTAATGGGGGATTTTAGCTTTCATATAGATTGGAATAAGTATGACACATGCCAAAAAGATAGTCAATTTGAGTGTATTCTGAAATCAACAAGGGGGCATGCCGTGTTAGAATTTGTAATGAGTAATGAGCCAGATTTAATTAACAACCTGATGATGCATGAACATTTATCCAATAGTAATCCTAATACGGTTGAGTTCGAATATAATGTTTGAAAGGAAAATCTGTGCAACAGCTACTAAGATACTAGATTTAGGTAGGGCTGACTTCAATGGGATGTGACTGAGATTGCCCACAGTAAATTGGGCAATGTTAATGGGGAAAATGATAGATCAGTGGAAAATCACATTTAATGTGATACAGAACCACTTTATATCCTTAAGGACAAGAAAGAGACAAGAAAGAGAGCTATAGATAACTCAATAGGTAAAAGACAACATAAAAACAAGAAAAAGAATACAAAAATATAAAAAAATAGCACAGATTAGGAAATTGTGATTAGGAAAGAAATAATGATCAGCAAATGATGACAAAGCTGATAGGAGGAGCTACACAAAGGAAGTACAAAAAGACACTTGCAAGTGATATCAAAATCAACATGAAGCTTTTATAATGACATTAGGAAAAAAAGGGTAGTCAAAAGTAATGTGGGCCTCTTGAAAACTGTGATATTGTCAATGAAAATAGTGAAATGGTGGACATGCTTTGCTTCAGTAATTAAAGTAAAAGAAGTCGGGAGTCCCAGGGAAACAATTTTTGAATCAGAGGTAGGGATTCAACAAAGTTAACATACACGGGATAACAGTAATGGAGAAATTAATGGCACCACAGAATGATAAGTCCCCAGATGATTTTTATTTCTCAAGGTTTTAAAAGAAGCAGGTGAGAACCTTGCTGATGCCCCAACTATAATCATTCAAAAGTCTCCCAGTTCAGGAACAACTCCTTTAGATTAGAAAATTGTGCATGTCACACCCCTATTCAAGAAAGGTTTGAGAGGGAAAGCAGAGATTTACAGACCACCCAACCTAACATGTACCGTTGGAAATTGCTAGAGTCTATAATTAAGGTTAGAGTTTAAGAGTTTCCAGCTAATCAAGGAAAGCCAGTATGGACTTGTAAAGGCTTGACAATTTTTTTTGATGAAGTTACTAAAGTAGTGTACAGTGCAATGTCTATGGATGTTATTCATGCAGTTTTCCAGAAAGTATTTGACAAAAACTCTCATAAGAGACTATCAGCTAAAGTTGAAGCTCATGCAATTGAAGATAAATTATTGAACTGGTTAGAAAATTGGCTGTGGGGCAGGAGATAGAGAGTAGGGATAATGGACAGGTACTCTAATTGGCAGGTTGTGATTTGCGGTGTCCTGCAGGAATTTGTGTTGGGACCTCAATTATTTATTATATTCATTAAACACTTAGATGATGGGACAGAAAGGCACATTTCCAAATTACTGATGACACAGATAGGAGGCATTGTCAGTAGTGTGGATGGAAGCACAACATTACAAAGAGATATTGGTTGATAAAGTGAAAGGGCAAAGCAGTGAAAATTGGATTTCAATGTAGACAATCTTGTGATCATCCACTTTAAATGGTGAGACACTGAAATCAGTGGACATCCAAAGAGACTTGAGGTCTCATATCATTAAAATGTTGTGAAAAGGTACATAAATAACCAAAAAGGCTAATGGAATGCTGGCCTTTATTTCCAGATGAAAAGAATACAGGGAGGTAAAAGTCATGCTTCAGCCCTGGTCGGACCACACCTGGATTACTGTGAACACATCAGGACACTACAGTTTAGAAAGGACTTACTGCTTTTGACAGGAGTGCAGCATAAATTTACCAGACTGATACCTGGGTTCCTGGGGTCAAATTATTAGCAGCGATTACATAAACTATTGACCGGTTTCTCTGAAGAAGTCATACAGTCTCGAAACGTTAACTCTGTCTTTCTTTCCGCAGATGCTGTCAGACCTGCTGAGTTTTTCCAGCAACTTTTGTTTTCATTACATAAACTATGGTTGTGTTTCCTGGAATTCAGAAGGCTATAGGATGATTTGGTCAACGTTTTCAAGATATTAAAGATGAACAGAGAGGGTTGGTAGAGGGAACCTATTTCCACTAATTGGAGAGCCTAGGACTGGGGTGAAATTAGGAAATGCTTCTGCATACAAAGACTGGAGGAATTTTAGAACTCTCTTCCACAAGCAGCAATTGATGCTGGATCGATTGTTAATTTTAACCCAATTAGCTCCAGACATAAGCATGTCACATCTATTTTCTCCTTTCTCTCCCATCTTTGCGTTTCTCTTTACCCCTTTTAGATCCCTCTCTTTTGCTGCCATGCCTCTTTCCACTTTTCCCCTCTTGGGTAACTTTGCCCTCCTAAAGCACATCCCTAACACTTCAGCACTCCTCAACCTTCATAGTATCATGGTGCTGTCTGAGTCATGTATCCCTCTTAGGTAAGCCTGCAGCCTCCCTCTGTGCCTCACTTTGCATCCTCTGAAGGGCCATTTGAGGCACTCACTGCTGTCTCTTTACAAGCAGCAACCCCAATATCACAACTTTCTATCTCACTGACCTCCCTACCCAGTACACAAGCTGGGGGATAAAATCGTGCCTATCTCCTTCCTGTCCCACTCACCCTCCCCAGTGCTGACAACATGGATTCCATGAAGGGGTAGATTATCATCGCCCTTCTCCATAACTCCTTCCTGAATGGAGTTTTTGACTTATGAAAAAGTTCCTTTCAATCTAGGAGTTTATCCAAAGTCCTTGCCTGTGTTGTCATCTCCCAAATCCATGCCCATTCTTTTTTGCAACTCCTCGTTTGAATCACACCAATCAGGTTTTTGCCCCTGTCAGGGCACTGAAACAGCTCTTATCAAAGTTGCAATTATATCCTATGTGACTTTGACCATAGTAAACTATCCCTCCTAATCCTTCTCAACCGGTCTGCAGTCTTTGATGCAGTTGACTACACCATCCTCCTCTATAGCTAGAGACTCGCTTACAATGATTTCTCTTCCCCCTCCTGTACTGTTACCTCTCTTGTCTTACAAAGATTTATCTTTGGCTCCCACGTGCTGGCCCTCGGCAACATCATTCAAAAACAAAGCATCAATTTCCACGTGCACATTCCACTGCATCTCATGATCCCTCCAACTGGGAAGACAGAGCCATTATCCTTGGTCACTGCCATAATCTCCTCTCCCCAGGCATCGACTCCATCCCTCTTTACCTGGCAACTGTATGAGGCCAAACCAGACCATTTGCAACCATGTCCGTCACATTGGATATTGAGATGAGCTTCTGACCACTTACCCATTTCATCACCAAGGCCACTTATTTCCTCTGTAACATGGGCCAAATCCATCCGTGCCTCAGCTCACCTGCTGCTGAAGCCCTCACCTGTCCCTTTGTTATCTCTAAATTTGATTATTCTAATGCTAACTTGGCCAGCCTTCCATATTCCACCCTATCTAATCTTGAGTTCATCCAAAACTCTGCTGCACAAACCCTACCTTGCACCAGCTCCCATTCATCCATCACCCCTCTACTAGTTCACCTATACTGGCTTCCCTGTCTAGTTATGCCTTGCTTTTAAAATGCTTTATTTTTTTCAGTGCTTTCAAATTCCTCCACGGCTTTGCCCCTCCCCATATCTTTAGCATCCACCAACACTATAAGCCTTTGAAATTTCTGTGCTCTTCCAATTCTACTCTCTTGTGCATCCCCGATTTTAATCACTCACCTTTGGCAGCTGTGCCTTCAGTTCTGTCGGCCCCAGGCGTGGAAACTCCATCCCTAAATCTGTTGACCTCTCTATTGCTCTCTCCTCCGTTAAGATGCTCCTTAAAATCTCCTTGTCCAAGATTTTGGTCATCTGTTCTAGCATCTCATGTGATAATCACTCCGGTGAAGCACCTTGGGCCTAAAGTCGTTATACAAATGCACGTAGCTGCTGCTGTTGTAGTGATGTTCCTCAACAAAGAGATCCCTACTACCTCTATCTGGCCCAGCCTACATATCTCCCAATTCATATACTACATGGCCAACTCTTTAGTGCCATCAGAGAAATTTGGGATGGGAAATAAATATTACCTTGTACAGCCCAAGAGAAAATATAAAATAAATTAATCTCTACCTGTTACAAGTTCGTTCTTTAGAGGCTTTGCCCAGTCAAGAATTATGAAGGAATGGCAGCCTTCGACAGCCACAATGGTGATGTTGTGTGGAGCTTGCTCGGGGGGTTGGGTTTTATCCTGCAGGTCTTTTGGAATAATATCCACCAGTGAATCCACTTGAAAGTGCTCCATTGCTTCTGTCAATGAACAAGGGGCTGCTGGATCTTTGCTGATGTAATTCACGTGAGCAGCTGCAACAGGTCAAAGTACTGAATAAAAATCATTCCAAAAAAATTCAGTTCCCAATGACAAAAGACATATATAGAAAACAGGCCATTTATAGATTTACAAGCTCACCAAGCAGTATTTAGGGACTAAAACCTTTATACAGTAATGAGATTTCAATGTTGAGTTTTGACGGAAGGGAGGTTGTGAGTCTCAGAAATTGAGGATAACTTTGTACAAAATGGATATACTTTTTATTCGTATGGCTGGGGAAGCAGTTACAATTCAATATCGAGGTGAACAATCCATTCAATGGCTTCAGCTGGCGCAGTGTGAATGCTTGCGATGCCACCAGGAATGGATCTCTCAGGGCAGAAATTCAGTACATGGGGGATGGTCTGACTTGGATGGCCACAGTCACACTGAGTTGTTCCACTTGCAGAGCAAGTGGTCACATCTTTCCTGGCCTGCCCTCAAGCGGTTGAGGATTGTTTAGATTTCCTGTGAAGATTGAAGCCTGGGATATACGTATAAATGCTGTTGCTTTGATTGTTTGATATATTATTCTTTCTAAATGCTGTATTGGTGGTACAATGAGAATTCACAATGATTGTTTTTGGAAAGGAAATACAAAGAGCTCCTCTTTTATTCAACATGTTAATGATACTGATTCATTTAGATTTTTTCCTTTTAAGTAGATAATAAAATTCTTGTTTTTCATTCAAAAATGGGTTAACTGTATTTTATAGGTAGAAGGTGGAATGATGATCTGCTGCAAGAGTTTGAGGAATTAGGGTTGAAATTAAAATGCAGAACTGCAAAGATAATACCGCCTGGATTGTTAGCTATACCACAAACCATTTGGGAAAGGGATAGATAGATAAGAAGGTTAAACACGTGGTTGAAAGAGTGGTGTGGGAGGCAGGGGTTTCACTTCATGGACTACTGACACTAATATTGGGGAAAGAGTTCATTCTGTTGGGATGGGCTCCACTTAAATCGGCTGGGATCAGTGTTGTGGCAAATCAAATAACTACAGAATTAAACAGGGCTTTAAACTGTTAAAGGTGGGAGATTGGTGGTTGTTGGGAAGGCTGGAGTGGAAGGATTCAGGAAAAGGAAAATTCAAAAGCAGAAAGGGAGAAATCAAAGTTCTGGAGCAGAATAGTGTTTTGGGTAATAATATGCAGAGGAGGTCAGGATCAGATAGTGAGAGCAACAAAGGTAAAAGGACATTAGTGACTAAGTGATGTCAAGGAAAAATAGGAAAAACTCAAAACTAAAGGCACTATATTTGAATGCATTCCATGTTTTGATCCAGTGATTGTGAAGAACGGCAATATAGTTCCAAATTAGGATGGTGGGTGGATTGGAGGGAAACTTGCGGGTGGTCGTGTTCTCATGCCTCTACTGCTATTGTCTTATTTTTCTTTCATGGGATGTGGGCATCGCTGGCTAGGCCAGCATTTATTGCCCATCCCTAATTGCCCTTGAGAAGGTGGTGGCGAGCTGCCTTCTTGAGCCGCTGCAGTCCATGTGATGTAGGTACACCCACAGTGCTGTTAGGGAGGGAGTTCCAGGATTTTGACCCAGTGACAGTGAAGGAATGGCGATATATTTCCAAGTCAGGATGGTGTATGACTTGGAGAGGAACTTGAAGGTGGCGATGTTCCCATGTGTCTGCTGCCCTTGTCCTTTTAGGTGGTAGAGGTCACGGATTTGCAGTGTGCTGTTGAAGGAGGCTTGGCAAGTTGCTGCAATGCATCTTGTAGATGGTACACACTGCTGTCTCAGTGCATTGGTGGTGGAGGGAGTGAATGTTTAAGGTGGCGTATGGGCTGTCAATTGAGTGAGATGCTTTGTCCTGGATGGTCATAGATTCATAGAGGTCTACAGCACAGAAAAAGGCCCTTCGGCCCATCGAGTCTGCGCCGGTGAAACAAGTACTTAACTATTCTAGTCCCATTTACCAGCAGTAGGCATAGCCTTGTATGCCATGGCATCGCAAGTGCACATCCAAATCCTTCTTAAATGTTATGAGGGTTTCTGCCTCTACCGCCCTTTCAGGCAGTGAGTTTTAGATTCCCACCACCCTCTGGGTGAAAAAATTCTTCCTCATATCCCCTCTAAACCTCCTGCCCCTTACCTTAAATCTATGCCCCCTGGTTATTGATCCCTGGTGTCAAGCTTCTTGAGAGTTGTTGGAGCTGAACTCATCCAGGCAAGTGGGGAGTATTCCATTACACTCCTGTAGATGGTGGACAGGATTTGGGCAGTCAGGTGGTGAGTTACTCACCACAGGATTCTTAGCCTCTAACCTGCTCTTGTGGCCACAGTATTTATATTGCTAGTCCAGTTCAGTTTCTGGTCAATGGTAAATCCCAGGATGTTGATAGTGGAGGATTCAGCAATGGTAATTCCATTGAATGTCAGGGGGAAATGGTTAAAATCTTCTCATGGTGGAGATGGTCTTGGCCTGGCACTTGTGTGGTGCGAATGTTACTTGCCACTTGTCAGCCCAAGCCTGAACGTTGTCCAGGTCTTGCCGCATTTGGACACAGACTGCTTTGGTATCTGAGGAGTTGCGAATGGTGCTGAACATTGTGCAATCATCAGCGAACATCTCCACTTCTGACCTTATGATGGAAGGAAGATCACTGATAAAGCAGCTGAAGATGGTTGGGCCTAGGACACTAACCTGAGGAAGACCTGCAGAGATGACCCACAACTGAGATGACTGGCCTTCAACAACCACAACCATTTTCCTTTGTGCTAGGTATGACTCCAACCAGTGGAGGGTTTCCCCTGATTCCCATTGATTCCAGTTCTGCTAGGGGCTCCTTGATGCCACATTCAGTTGAATGCTGACCTTGATGCCAAGGGCAGTCACTCTCTCCTCACCTCGAGTTTATCTCTTTTGTGATGTTTGGATCAAGGCTGTAAGGAGGTCAGGGGCTGAATGGCCCTGGCCAAACCCAAAACGAATGTCAGTCAGTAGGTTATTGCTATGTTAGTGCCGCTTGATGACACTGTCAACAACAGCTTCCATTACTTTACTGATGGCTGAGAGTACACTGATGGGGTGGTAATTTGCTGGGTTGGTTTTGTCTTAATTTTTTGCAGACAGGATATACCTGGGCAATTTTCCACATTACCAGGTAGATGCCAGTGTTGTAGCTGTACTGGAACAGCTTGGCTAGGGGCGCGACAAGTTCTGGAGCACAAGTCTTCAGTACTATTGTTGGAAGGTTGCAGTATCCAGTGCTTTCAGCTGTTTTTTGACATTGTGTGAAGTGAATCTAATTGGCTGAAGACTGGCATCTGTGATGCTGGGGACTTCTGGAGGCGGCCGAAATGGATCTTCCGCTCAGCACTTCTGGCTAAAGATTGTTGCAAATGCTTCAGCCTTGTCTTTTGCCCTGATGTGTTGATCTCCCAAATCATTGAGGATTGGGATATTTGGGGAGCCTCTTTCTCCAGTGAGTTGTTTAATTGTCCACCACCATTCATGACTGGATATGGTAGGACTGCATCTGATCCGTTGGCTGTGGGATCGCTTAGCCCTGTCTACCACTTGCTGTTTGGCATGCAAGTAGTCCTGTTTTGCAGCTTCACTTCATTTTTAGGTATGCTTGGTATGCTACACTTGGCATGCCTTACTGCACTCTTCACTGAACCAGGGTAGGTCCTTCAGAATGATGGTAATGGTAGATTGGGGAATATACCAGACCATGAGGTTACATTGTGGTTGTATACCAGTGTATTCTGCTGCTGATGATGACCCACAGCCCCTCATGGATGCCCAGTCTCGGGTTGATAGATCTGTTTGAAACCTATCCCATTTAGCACGGTGGTAGTACCTCACAACACAATGAAGAGCACCCTCAATGTGAAGACAGGACTGCACCTCCATGAGGACTGTGCAGTGGTCATTCCTGCTGCATCTGCAAGAAGTAGATTCATGAGGATGAAGTCAAGTAGGTTTTTTTCTCTAGTTGGCTTCCTCACCTCCTGCTGCATACCCAGTATAGCAGTTATGTCCTTTAGGACTCGCTAGTTCGGTCTGACAATGAAGGCCCCATCCAGAGTACATTCTGTGTCCTTGCCACCCCCAGTGCTTCCTCCAAATAGTGTTCAACACCGACGAACACAGGTTCATTAGCTGGCCCAGGGTGGGGGGGGGTGGGGTTTGTGGTAATCAGAGGAGGTTTCCTTGCTTATGTTTGACCTGATGTCATGAGACTTCATGGAGCCCTGGAGTCAATGCTGAAGACCCTCAGGGCAACTCCCTCCCAACTGTAGACCACTGTGCAGCCACCTCTACTGACTTTGTCCTGCCGGTGGGACACGACATACCCAGGGATGGTGATGGCAGTGTCTGGGACATTGTCTGTAGGAATGATTCGGTAAGTATGATTCGTCGAGTATGATTATGTTGGGCTGTTCCTCAACTAGTCTTTGGGACAGCTCTCCAACTTTGGCACAAGCCCCCAGATCTTAGTAAAGAGGACTTTACAGAGTCAACAAAGCTGGGTTTGCTGTCATTTCTGGTGCTTATGTTGATGCCGGGTAGTCTGTGCAGTTTCATTCCTTTTTAACTTCGTAGCGGTTTGATACAACTGAGTGGCTTGCTAGGCCATTTCTGAGGACATTTAAGAGTCAACCACATTGCTGTGGGTCTGGAGTCACACGTGGGCCAGACTGGGTAAGGACAACAGATTTCCGTTCCCTAAAGGACATCTGTGAACCAGATGGGTTTTTACGACAATCAACAATGGTATCCTGGTCACTGAGGCTAGCTGTTCCTTCCAGATTTTACTGAATTGGGGGAGGTGGTGGTATAGTCATTGGACTGGTAATCCAGAGACCCAGGGTAATGCTCTGGGGACCTGGGTTCAAATCCAACCAAGGCAGATGGAATTTGAATTTAATAAAAATCTGGATTAAAAGTCTAATGATGACCATGAAACCATTGTCAATTGTTCTGAATGCCCTCTGAACAAGGGCAATTAGGGATGGGCAATAAATGAACAAATAAAAAAAATTCCATCAGCACCATGGTGGGATTTGAACCTGTGTCCCTTGAGCAGCGGTTCCTAACTTGTGTGCTGTGAAGGTCCCCTGGTGTGCCAGGAGGTAAGTTTAAAAATTACTAATACATGTATGCTTTTACAAAATCCAAGTAACCTTCATCTTTGAGGTTGGCATCTCCAAGTTCTGGTGAACCCGATGAACGTAAAGAATCTGGACTACGCATGTGTTTTCGGCTGGCTCATGTGTGGGAGGCCCAAGGTTCATCGGGACTTGGGAGATGCCAACGTCAGAGCTGAAGACAAAAGCCCTGTGCACCTACACAAAGAACGGAAGCTCAAAAAGGGCACGAAAATCCATGGACAAGCGAGGGAGACAGGGAGAGGTCCCAAACATGGAAGAGGGCAGGGAGAAGTCCAATAACAAAGTTTCAAGTAAGGGAAATAGAATGGGGTAAGAAACAGCAACCAATAAAGTTAGGAAAAGGAGGAACAGGCTCCAATTAGAGAATGGGCTACAGGGAGCAGATCTTAAGTGAAGTGGGCTTTGGAGAAGGCCCTAGTAGTCAAAGAGACCTCAAAAGAAGCCTTGAAGATCCATAAAGGAAACCGAATGTTGGTAATTCCGTGCTGTGGGGCTTTGGGGAAAGTGTAACCTTTGGGACAGTAGTGTTCTGCTTGGCACAGCCGAAGACCTGAAATTGTACTTGTAAATCAATTCTTGAGGACATTTATTATGTAGTGTGGTGTGTTTGATCACAGTTTACCATTGATAAGTTCTTGAAGAGAAGTGAAGAATCCCACTCTGGTTCAGATGTGGCTGAAACAACAGAAGCTCAGGAGAAAAAAGCAAGGTTCTTACACAGACAGTACGACGACTTGGCCTTTAGATTTTTGTGGACTGGTAATGCCTCTTGCCCTGACTCAGAATGCCTAATTTGGAAGGAGAAGCTCTCAAACGCTACCAAGTAAGTTGAAGCACCATTTGAACACAAAACACTGTTCACTCACCAGCAAGTTTATACAGTACTTCAAGCACCTAAGAGAACAAGATGTAAAGCAAAATCAACGTATGATGGAGTGTGTGCGGGTTTCAGATAATGTGCAGGAGGTGAGTTACCTGATGGCTGGGCCCGTGGCAAAATCGAAGAAACTGCACACCATTGCCGAAACCCTAATTCAGCTGGCAGGCAAAAGTATTGAGAGCTGATGCTACCAAAGAAATCAACAAAGTTCCTCTTTCTGATATAACAATCAAATGGCATATTGACAAAATGTCAGTTTATATCAGACAGGTGCTTCCAAGAGAAATTAGAAATGAGCGGAAAATTTGCCCTGCAGGTTGATGACTCCACAGACATGAGTGGACACTGGCAGCTCTTAGCCAATGTCAGGTATGTTGACGGGGGTTCTCTCAAAGAGAATTTCTTCTTTTGCAAAGAATTGCCCAGTCATGTCTCACAACTGCTTATCTGGAGGAAAACAACCTACCTGGACAAAGTGCAATAGCATCTGCACCGATGGAGCAGCTTCCATGATGGGAAAAGTCAAAGGATTCGTGAGTGATGTGAAGGAACAGAATCCTAACATCCAGGTCGGCCACTGTAAAGCCCTGTTGCCAAAACAATGCCATCTGAGTTAACTGCAGTATTAGGGCCAAACAGTGGAAAGCATGAATTATGTAAAATTGTGTCCTTTGAAATCAAGCTTGTTTACTATTTTGTGTGAAGGACAGGAGCTGAGTACCAGGGTTTGCTCATGCACACAGGAGTGCAATGGAGATCTCAGGGAAAGAACATCTCCTGTGTTCATTAGCTCTGTAATACGCTGAAAGAGTTTTCAGCTCTACATGAATTGCCACACAAAGATTTAATGTGTGACAATTCTTGGTGTGCTAAACTTACATATACTTCAGAGGTATTCAGCCATCTGAATGAGCAGAATGTTAAAATGCAGAGGAAAAACAACAACATTCTGACTGCCAGATAAACTTCAAAAGCAGAGTTTTCCCCTCGTCAGGCGGGCACGCACCCGACCGGGAGAAAAATAGTGCATGATGAGGTCGGGCGAGCGTCCTGATGTCACCGCATACTCTTGCGATATTTCGCTCGGTGGACGCACGCAAGAGGTGGCAACGTGTCCACCGATAATTAAGAGGTCTATTGAGGCCCTTAACCAATTAATTAAATGGAATTTTTCGCTGCCTGTCCAACCGTTTGGTTGGTGGGCGGGCGAATAGGCCAAGCAGCCTTTGCATTTTTTGCGAAACCTCATCCATGGTTGGGTTGAGGTTTCGACAGTGATTTAAAGAAAAACTTTAAAACTCATTTTAACATGTCCCTGCTCAAGTGACATGAGGGGACACGGTTTCCTTATTTTTCCATTCTTTATTTCTAATGTTAAAAATCTTCAGCTCCCTGAGGCAGCTCTGTGCCTTCAAGAAGCTTTCACTGAGCGCAGCCGCACGCATGGCCATTAATTGGCCAGCCAGCATGAAATCGCGGTCGGGGCCTGATCGCAGGTTGTGGTCAGTTTCGAAGCCGCTCGCCTGCCACGCCCGCCTGACAAGGTAAAAATCCTGCCCCAAGGCTTCAGATCAAAACTGGCCGTTTGGCAGGAAAAAGTAACAAGTGGGTCGATTGAGATGTTCAAGCGGCATCAGCTAATCCTGCTGGCAAAACTATACTCAACTTCACCTCCACACATCTTAAAACACTACAGGAGAAGTTTGAATGCTACTTCCCCTCCACGAGTATGGAAGACTTTGAAAGGGTACATGATCTATTTAGCTCACTTTCTTCTGAATCGTCAAAGAAATTGTCATTAAAAGAACAAGAGGAATTTGCAGAGCTCTGGATGGATCATACACTGAAACTGAATTTTCAGAGATGTCTCTGGACACATTTTGGTTGCTTGTGGGACACAAATATCCATGTATTTCAGATTGCTCTATAGCAGTACTCTTACCATTTCCCATAACCTACCTATGTGAGTTGGCATTCTCAACACTGGCAGATGTAAAAAAAACAAAAGGAAGAAACACCTGTCAGTGGAGCAAGACCTGTGAGTTGCCCTGTCATCAGTTCCTCCCTGGATCAAGAGACTCTGCTCAAAGAGGCAGGCCCAGGTGTCACATATGCACTGTCAGTAAGATGCCGCTCACTGTATTTTCTTCATTTGTGTTTTGCTCTGATTCATATACTTATAATTTCACTATATTTTTAATGAATGAGAAGAAACTGAACTAATTTTATGTTACGAATATGAGCTTTCACATTGAGAAATGCAGACTTCAAAAAACGGAGAACAATTGGAATCTTCATTGGGAACTCTTTTAAATTGTGCACATTTTTTATAAAAATATTGTACTTGACATGCAATTGGTGATGAGGCTTTCATTGTAAACGGCTTAGACCAGGCTTGTCCAATCTTTTCACGCGGAGGAACCACATTTACATATTTTTCTCACTCAAGGGGCTGATGAGCAAACTTTGGAAAGATAAAGTTCGGCACAACATTAAACTGAATTTCAAAAAAAAGTTGAAGTTTTAAGGAAAGAAACAATTGCTGAGCAAAAGTACAGCAATGTCATAGCAATAAATTGTTAAGTTAAAAAAAGGGTAATTAATAAAAATGGTCAGAATGTGAGAGGGCCAGTGTGTGTGTCTGGCTCACCCAGTCTCAGAGTGCTCACCCACTCACCCTCGCCCATTGTAGGTGGATGTGTGTGTATGTGTTGGTGTGTGGTGGTGAGAGTGAGTGAGAAACCTGAGACTGGGCACAAGGCAGACTCACACTCACTCCCACACGCTCAGTCAGCGACCCTCACTCCCACGTGCTCAGTCAGCGTCCCTCACTCCCACGCGCTCAGTCAGCGTCCCTCACACTCAGTCAGCTTTCCTCACACCGCTCCCCCCCAACCCCAACCTGACTCGAAGGGGCTGCATAGAAGGGCTTCGGGGGCTGGATGCAGGCTTTGGACAAGCCTGGCTAAACTAATGAAAATTGTATTAGATGGTGGCATGATCTGTGTTTAGGAGGTTTTAGAGATAAAAGGCGTTCGCTCGAGGGCTTTTTCAGTTGGAGAAAATAGGAGGTATGCCTCAAATTTTTTATAGCATAAAGGTGTGCCATGACATAAAAAAAGGTTGGGAACCACTACCCTAGAACATTAGCCTGGGCCTTTGGATTACTACCCTGGTGAAACTGCCACCATGCCACTGCCTGCCTCTAAGGGGGGCTGACACAGGTCACAGGTTTACAAGGAGACCTGGTGAGTTGCTGCAGTGCATCCCCATATCTCTGAATTCCTTAAGTGGCCAAAAACCTATCCATCTCTGTCTTGAACATACTCAACGACTGAGCATCAACAGCCGTCTGGGATAGAGAATTCTAAAGATTCGCAACCTTTGAAGAAACTTCTCATCTCAATCCTAAAACTGAGCCCTAGTCCAAGACTCTCTAACCAAGGAAACAGCCAGATCTGTTACATTGTCAAAAGTAATTGATTAGTGTGACTTGTTGAACAATTATTAATTGCAAATTGAAGTCTCCAGCCGACACTTATTCTTGGTACATGTGCTACTCCATATGCAATCCAACATACCCTGGATTATGTGTAGTCAAGGTTTAGCAGGAATTTGGAGATAGCATTTGACTGCTATGCCATCTGGGATGATTTTAGGATAAAAGCAAGCCACCAGAATTCACAATGGAAGTAAAAGCACCATCACAGAATGAAACTTTTCAATAAGATTTCTACTTTCTGCTCAGAGAAAATGTAGCAATGATGGGAATATCAGGGAGGAACAAATGTACTAATGTGGTTTTGGTGTCCATCAGAATGATTGGTGAAAACTGACCTAGTCATTCAAAGTAATGGTTGTTGAATATTGGATAGCCAGAGAGCTAATTATTGGCAAAGTTTCACTGAATGGATTCAAAGCTCAGAAGAGTTCTACTCAAGAAGTGCTGTTATATGCCCTAATACTGTGCCAAATTTTCATTTCAATGAACAATGGGCACAAAGGTATAGTGTGGCATATCATCAGTGCCTGTGGCCTTAATGCTTATTTTTATGCATGTCAACCATTCTACTTGTTGTTTAGTTTGGTCCAGTGCTGATACAATTACTGGAGGTTATGGATTTAAAACGAGCGGTTAAACTGTGACTCTCTGTCAGGTGCCTGAAAAAGATCCCATGGCACTATTTGAAGAGCAGCGATGAGTTCTCCTAGGGTCCTGGGCAACATTCATCCATCAGTAAACAGCACTAAAAACAGATTGGCTGGTTGTTTGCTCATTGTTGTTTGCTATTCGTGGAACCTTGTTGTGTTTCACGCCATTACAACAGTGAGTGCATTTCAAAAGTGATTCCTTGATTCCCAACAAAGAACGCAGATTGTGAAGTGCAATTAATCCACTCCTGTTCCTTCCAATTCAGGCAGCATGCAAACTTCAAGCTGCCTGTTAACTTATATCATTGTGCAGGAAAATTCAAAACACACTACTGATTGGCTGCACACCTCAGCTGGAAACAAAAGTTCATAGCTTGACTGGGTGACTTAAAACCAGTCTGAACCTCTTAAAAGAGAGGGTCTGGTATATACAGAGTTAATGTGGGACTGAGTACAGTGCTGCCCACACAGTATTGTAAGAAGACACATGACCCAGACCTAGAGTCAGCGTGGTGTTGAGCAGAGACGTGTTAAGATCTGGCATGTAGATAATTCCTTGCTTATATCCTTTATTTATGTATGTATACAGTTACAAATAATTAATAAAGACTTGCTGTTATGATACAGAAGACTACAAAGACTTCCTTAACAGACATGTTCTGTAACCAAAACCATTACACGATAGTGGCAGCTGGGGATCAAAAAACCCTCACCCTCACAAGGATGCTGAAAAACTAAGATAAACGAAATCTTCAATGGATCCTGAACTGAAAGAAGCTCCCAACTGAAGTTACAGATGCAGAAAATTCACCAGAAAAAGCTCCAGAGAGAAGAGCCTGGAAGCTAAATGCAGAGATTTTACTGCAGCAGAAGACTCCATAGAATATCTCTTGCATGTCTAACTTCAAATCTTCAGAGCCCATAGCCTGCTAGGGTGACCTAAATCCTTTTAACTTCCAGTCTGTAGCCAGTCCTGAAAAGCCCCTTATACTAATTCAGTCATAAGTGCCTTTTGAACAAAACCCATCACTAATCCTGATCCCCGACTCCGAGCCTTAGAGTTGAAAAGGAAAAAAAAATCAACAATTAACTTACACAACTCTTGGGAGCCTTGCGACCATCTGAATCCTTAAACAGCAAGCCTGCAGTTAATTTAAATGGCTCGCTACTCGCAATGCTACATCACTAAATAAATCAAGTTGACAGACAGCTGACTCATGCAGCCATTGTTAAAAATTCTTCTCCCAGAAGCACATTGCTGCCATTTTGCAAAGCCCGTCAAAACAGACAAATACAGGAAATCCATTGTTCTGCAGTAAACGGCAAAGCCATTTTGGAAGCCTGTAAGCTCTTAAAGCTGTACCAACACTTAAAATCTTAATATGGATAACAATTCCACACTTCCAACTCCATTGGGGCTCACCCAAGGCCCAGACCAGTCACAAAATTAGAGTCTTTGAGGGAAATACTTTTATGGAAAAACATTGCTCCAGACCGCAGCAAAAGTCTGCAGAGCTGTAAGCTAAGGGTTATCTTACCCTACAAAGCAATCCAGCTAGTTAGACTGTCTGAGCTATGCGAGCAACACAGGACAATCCTAAAGGGAGAGAATACAGCATGGGCAGAAGCCAACCCTCAGTCAAGCTTATCAAGTCACAAAAGCAAAGGGACAATCCAAGTCATGTTCCACAACCAGAACTACTCTCTATTAAATGGCAATGCCTGTACCGAGCTTAACCTCCTGCAACAGATTGACAAGGTCAACTGTCAAGGGCCTGGCTCCAAAGATAGGTGAGAGTTCCTGAAGCTCTTCATGGGACTGGGACCACCTGAAAAATTCCTACAAGATTACGGTCACACAACCTACCACATGGTGCTCGGGGATGGTGCCAGTCCAAAAATCGAATGGGTCTCTCCGCAACTGCATAGACCTAACACAGCTTAACAAGGCCCTAGCAAGGGAGGTCCATCCCATGTCCTCAGTGGATGAAAGCCTGACTAAACTTTCATGAAGCACAGCGTTTTCCAAACTAGACACTAACAGTAGTTTCTGGCAGCTTCCCCTTGGCGAGGACTCCTGGCTCCTAACTATATTTGTTACCCCCTTTGTTAGATTTTGTTTCAACCATTTGCCCTTTGGGATTACGTTGGCACCAGAGATACTCCAAAGCACCATGTCAGACATCCTGTAGGGTCTTCAAGGGATCATTTGCCACATGAACAATATCTTGGTTCACAGGGTCATGCTGGAAGAGCATGATGAAAGGCTCACTCTTGGAGAGACTGCAAGAGGCAGGGCTGACGCTGAGTGATGAGTTCACCAAAACCTCCGTCCGCTTCCAGGGCCATGTCATCAACAACAAAGGTATCACAACAGAAAGATTCATACAAAACCAAGACCATCAGAGATTTCCCCGTCCCTTCATCCATCCCTAACCTCCAGCACCTCCTAGGGATGGTCAATCAGCTGGCAAAGTTTTTATCTCACTTGGCACAGGTCATGGAACCACTGAGACACCTGTTCAATTTGGATCAAACACGGTACTGGGATTCCTAGAAAAAAAATACATTCACACACATCAAGGAGATTTTGTTCTCCACCAACATGCTGGCCCATGATGACCCAGCCCTCCCCACCACCATAGTGGCCGATGCTTGGTCCACAGGCCTCGGGGTGGTTTTCTTTCAGGAGGAATTCGATGGCAGTCAGCAATCTGTCCACTACACTTCCAGAGGGCTGTTGGGCACGGAAACCAGGTAAGTTGTCATCGAGAAGAAAGCTTGTGGTCAGATAGGTCTTTAAGAAGTTTCCAACAACATCATTGGCCTCAAGGTCACGATCAAGATGGACCATAAACCATGGGTCTCCTTGTTAAATGAAAAGGAGCATCCAAAGGTGCCTCCTCACATCCAAAGATTTCACCTATACCTCATGATATTTGCCAATGAGACCCTCCACTTTCAGGGGAAAAATCAGACAACATCAGATACATTTTCAAGGGCCACTAAGGGCCTTCCAACCAAAAAGGACGTAGACTTTGTTGCTGAGTTGGCCTAGTTCCAAAACATTATCAGACCCCTGCCGGCACCCATGACCAGGCTCCTGAGGTGAGGTGAGAGTGACTGGCCTTGACATCAAGGCAGCATTTGACCAAGTGTGGCATTGAGGCGACTGGAGTCAATGGGAATCGGGGGGAAACTCTCCACTGGTTGGAGTCATACCTAGCTCAAGGGAAGATGGCTGTGGTTGTTGGAGGTCAATCATCTCAGTTCCAAGGCATTGCTGCAGGAGTTCCTCAGGCTAGTGTCCTAGCATCATCAATGACCTTCCTTCCATCATAAGGTCAGAAGTGGGGATGTTCACTGATGATTACACAATGTTCAGTACCATCTGCAACCCTCAGATACTGAAGCAGTCCATGTCCAAATGCAGCAAGACCTGCACAATATCCAGGCCTGGGTTGACAAGTGACAAGTAACATTCACACCACACAACTGCTAGGTAATGACCATCTCCAACAAGAGAGAATCTAACCAGCACCCCATGGCATTCAATGGCATTACCATTGCTGAATCACCCACTATCAACATCCTAGTATTTACCATTGACCAGAAACTGAACTGGGCTAGCCATATAAATACTGTGGCGACAAGAGCAGGTTAGAGGTGAGGATTCCTGTGGCGAGTAACTCACCACCTGACTTCCCAAAGCCTGTCCACCATCTACAAGGCACAAGTAAAGAATGTAATGGAATACTCTCCACTTGCCTGGATGAGTGCAGCTCCAATAACACTCAAGAAGCTTGACACCATCCAGGACAAAGTAGCCCATTTGATTGGCACCCAATCCACCAAAATTCACTCCCTCCACCACTGACAAATGATGGCAGCAGTGTGTACTATCTACAAGATACATTGCAGGAGCTCACCAAAGTTCCTTGGGCAGCACCTTCCAAATCCACGACCACTACCATCTAGAAGGACAAGGGCAGCAGATAGATGGGAACACCACCATCTGGAAGTTCCCCGCCAAGCCACTCACCATCCTGACTTGGAAATATATCGCCATTCCTTCATGGTCGCTGGGGTCAAAGTCCTGGAACTCCCTTCCTAACAGCGCTGTGGGTGTACCTACACCACAGGGACTGCAGCGGTTCAAGAAGGCAGCTCACCACAGCATTGTTAAGGGCAATTGAGAATGGGCAATAAATGTTGGCCCAGCCAGCAACACCCACATCCTGTAAAATGAATTTTAAAAAAGCAGCTCCGCGATGAAGACTGTTCCCACATCCGCACCTACTGCCAACCAGGGTGGCCTCATCAGGGGCCAAGCTGTGGTGCAGCCAAAACATGGTTCAAACAACAGAGCCACTTTACATTCCTGATCTATGATGAATCACAGAATCACACAGTGCAGAAGAGGCCCTTTAGCCCATTGAGTCTGCATCGACACGTGAGAAACACCTGACCTACCGACCTAATCCCATTTACCAGCACTTGGCCCATAGCCTTGAATGTTATGACATGCCAAGTGCTCATCCAGGTACTTTTTAAAGGATGTGAGGCAGCCCGCCTGCACCACCCTCCCAGGCAGCGCATTTCAGACCGTAACCACCCTCTGGGTAAAAACGCTTTTCCTCACATGCCCTCTAAACCTCCTGCCCCTCAACTTGAACTTGTGTCTCCTCATTGCTGACCCTTCAACTAAGGGGAACAGCTGCTTCCTATCCACCCTGTCCATGCCCCTCATAATCTTGCACACCTCAATCAGGTCGCCCCCCCAGTCTTCTCTGCTCCACCAAAAACAAGTCAAGTCGATCCAACCTCTCTTCATAACTTAAATGTTTCATCCCAGGCAACATCCGGGTGAATTTCCTCTGCACCCCCTCCAGTGCAATCACATCCTTCCTATAATGTGGTGACCAGAACTGCGCACAGTACTCCAGCTGTGGCCTCACCAAGGTTCTATACAACTCCAACATGACCTCCCTACTTTCGTAATCAATGCCTCGATTGATAAAGGCAAGTGTCCCATATGCCTTTTTCACCACCCCACTAACATGCCCCTCCGCCTTCAGAGATCTATGGACACACAAGCCAAGGTCCCTTTGTTCCTCAGAGCTTCCTAGTGTCATGCCATACATTGAATACTTCCTTGTCAAATTACTCCTTCCAAAGTGTATCAGCTCACACTTTTCAGGGTTAAATTCCATCTGCCACATATCTGCACATTTGACTATCCCATATGACCATAAGACATAGGAGCAGAAATTAGGCCATTTGGCCCATCGAGACTGGTCCGCCATTCAATCATGGCCGATAAGTTTCTCAAACCCATTCTCCCGCCTTCTCCCCATAACCTTTGATCCCCTTACCAATCAAGAACCTATCTATCTTGGTCTTAAATACACTCAATGACCTAGCCTCCACAGCCTTCTGTGGCAATGAATTCCATAGATTCACCATTCTCTGGCTAAAGAAGTTTCTCCTCATCTCTGTTCTAAAAGGTCTTTCCTTTACTCTGAGGCTTTGCCCTCGAGTCCTAGTCTCTCTGACTAATGGAAACATCTTCCCCACGTCCACTCTATCCAGGCCTTTCAGTATTCTGTAAGTTTCAATCAGATCCCCCCTCATCCTTCTAAACTCCATAGAGTATAGACCCAGAGTCCTCAAATGTTCCTCATATGTTAAGGCTTTCATTCCTGGGATCATTCTCGTGAACCTCCTCTGGACCCTCTCCAGGGCCAGCACATACTTCCTGAGATACAGGCCCCAAAATTGCTCACAATATTCTAAATGTGGTCTGACCAGAACCTTATAAAGCCTCAGCAGCACATTCCTGCTTTTATGTTCTAGTCCTCTCGAAATAAATGCCAACATTGCATTTGCCTTCCTAACTACCGACTCAACCTGCAAGTTAACCTTAAGAGAATCCTGGACTAGGACTCCCAAGTCCCTTTGCACTCCAGATTTCTGAATTCTCTCCCCATTTAGAAAATAGTCTATGCCTCTATTCTTCCTACCAAAGTGCATGACCTCACACTTCCCCACATTGTATTCCATCTGCCACTTCTTTGCCCATTCTCCTAATCTGTCCAAATCCTTCTGCAGCCTCCCCGCCTCCTCAATACTACCTGTCCCTCCACCTATCTTTGTATCGTCTGCAAACTTAGCCAGGATGCCCTCAGTTCCTTCATCTAGATCATTAATGTATAAAGTGAAAAGTTGTGGTCCCAACACTGACCCCTGCGGAACTCCACTAGTCACCGGCCGCCATCCTGAGAAGGACTTCCTTATCCCCACTCTCTGCCTCCTGCCAGACAGCCAAAACTTGTATCCATGCTAGTACCTTGCAAGTAACACCATCTTACTGAGCAGCCTCCTGTGCGGCACCTTGTCAAAGGCCTTCTGGAAGTCCAAATAGATAATATCCATTGGCTCTCTTTTGTCTAACCTACTCGTTACCTCCTCAAAGAATTCTAACAGATTTGTCAGGCATGACCTCCCCTTGATGAAACCATGCTGACTTTGCCCGATTTTACCATGCACTTCCAAGTATTCTGAAATCTCATCCTTAATAATGGACTCTAAATTTTACCAACGACCAAGGTAAGGCTAATCGGCCTGTAATTTCCCGTCTTTTGCCTCACTCCCTTCTTAAACAGGGGAGTTACATTAACGATTTTCCAGTCCTCTGGGACCCTCCCTGGCTCCAGTGATTCCTGAAAGATCACCACTAACGCCTCTACTATCTCTTCAGCTATCTCCTTCAGAACTCTGGGGTGTAATCCATCTGGTCCAGGTGATTTATCCACCTTCAGACATTTCAGTTTTCCTAGCACCTTCTCCTTGGTAATGGCCACCATACTCACCTCTGCCCCCGACTCTCTTGAACTTTGGGGATGTTACTCATGTCTTCCACTGACGCAAGGTACCTATTCAGTTCCTCCGCCATTTCTTTGTTCCCCACTACTACTTCTCCAGCGTCATGTTCCAGCGGCCCAATGTCTACTTTTGCCTCTCTCTTACCCTTTATATATCTAAAAAAACTCTTGCAATCTTCTTTTATATTACTGGCTAGTTTACCCTCATATTTAATCTTCTGCCTCCTTATTTCTTTATTTCTTTTTTAGTTGTCCTCTGTTGGTCTTTGTAGGCTTCCCAATCCCCTGGTTTCCCACTGCTCTTTGCCACATTGCATGCTTTCTCTTTAGCTTTTATGCTGTCCTTGGCTTCCCTTGTCAGCCATGGTTGCCTCATCCTCCCAGTAGTATGCTTCTTCTTCCTAGGGATGAATTTTTGCTGTGTCTCCCAAATTACTCCCAGAAACTCCTGCCATTGCTGTTCCACTGTCTTTCCTGCTAGGCTCATCTCCCAGTCAATTCTGGCCAGCTCCTCCCTCATGCCTCTGTAGTTGCCTTTATTCAACAGTAATACCGTTACATCTGATTCCAGCTTTTTCCTCTCAAATTGCAGGGTAAATTCTATCATATTATGGTCACTTCCTCCTAAGGGTTCCTTCACCTTAAGCTCCCTTATCAAATCTGCCTCATTACACATCACTAAATCTAAAATTACCTGTTCCCTAGTGGGCTCCACCACAAGCTGCTCCAAAAAGCCAACTCGTAGACATTCCACAAATTTCTTTTCTTGGGATCCACTACCAACCTGATTTTCCCAGTCTACCTGCATATTGAAATCCCCCATGATCACTGTAACCTTGCCTTTCTTACACGCCTTTTCTATCTCCTTGTGTATCTTGTGCCCCACATCCTGGCTACTGTTCGGAGGCCTGTACATAACTCCCATTATGGTTTTTTAACCTTTGCGGTTCCTCAGCTCTACCCACACAGATTCTACATCATCTGACCCTACATAGTTTCTTGCTATCGATTTAATTTCATTTCTTACTAACAAAGCAACCCCACCCCCTCTGCCAACCTGCCTATCTTTTCGATAGAATGTATATCCTTGGATATTTAGCTCCCAGTCCTGATCCCCTTGCAGCCATGTCTCCATGATGCCCACCACATCATACCTGCCAATTTCAATCTGCGCCACAAGCTCATTTACCTTATTTCATATACTGCGGGCATTCAGATACAACACCTTCAGTCCTGTATTTCCCGTCCCCTTTCTCATTGTCGTCCCTTTATCTGATGTACTTGAAGTTAGATTCCTAACCCTTTCCAAACACTCAGTCCTATTTTGTGTTCTGGAGAATTTAATAGCCTCTCCTGGGCCCTCCTTTCTTTTCAGTTTTTTTCATAATTTTCCATGAAGTTGAATCCCTCCCACCCCCCCGCCCCCGCCACATGCTAACCTGCTGCTTTGTTTCCCATTAGTCATATTTCTTGGAGTTTTACCCTTCCCTTCCCCCCCACGTCTATATCTTCCTGTAGCCCAAGACACTCAACCTCACTGTTAACCACCCGGCCAATCTTTGTGTCATCTGCAAACTTACTAATCCTACCCCCCACATAGTCATCTATGCCGTTTATATAAATGATGAATAATAGGGGACCCAGCACAGATCCCTGTGGTATGCCACTGGACACTGGCTTCCAGTCATTAAAGCATCCTTCTGTCATCACCCTCTGTCTCCTACAACTAAGCCAAATGTATCCCATGTGCATTTGCCTTCTTTATAAGTCTCCCATGTGGGACCTTGTCAAAGGCTTTGCTGAAATCCATATAAACTACATCAACTACACTACCCTCATCTACACACCTGGTCACCTCCTCAAAAAATTCAATCAAATTTGTTAGGCATGACCTCCCTCTGACAAAACCATGCTGACTATCCCTGATCAAACCTTGCCTCTCCGAGTGGAGATAGATTCTCTCCTTCAGAATTTTCTCCAATAGTTTCTCTACTACTGATGTGAGACTCACTGGCCTGTCATTCCCTGGCTTATCTCTACAACCCTTCTTAAATAGCAGAACCACATTAGCTGTTCTCCAGTCCTCTGGCACCTCCCCTGTGGCCAGAGAGGAATTAAAAATTTGGGTCAGAGCCCCTGCCATCTCCCCCCTTGCCTCCCTCAGCAGTCTGGGAAACAAATCATCCAGACCTGGAGATTTGTCCACTTTTAAGCCTGCCAACACCTCCAATACCTTGTCACTCCCTATATCAAGTTGCTCAAGAACCTAGCAGTCTCTCTCCCTGAGTTCCATACCATCATCCTCATTCTCTTGGCTGAAGACAGATGTGAAGTATTTGTTAAACACTCTACCAATGTCCTCTGGTTCCACCCATAGATTGCCCCCTTGGTCCCGAATGGGTCCTATTCTTTCCCTGGTTATCCTCTTCCCATTGATATACTTATAGAATATCTTGGGATTTTCCCTACTTTTACCAGCTAGAGCTTTCTCATATCCCCTCTTTGCACTCCAAATTGCTTTCTTAAGCTCCACCCTGCACTTTCTGTACTCCACAAATGCCTCAGCTGATTTGCTTCCCTTGTACCTGCTAAAAGCCTCTCTTTTCCTTCTCATCGTATCCTGAATATCTCTGGTCATCCATGGTTCTCTGGGCTTGTTACTCCTTCCTATCACCCTGGAGGGAACATGTTGAGCCTGTACCCTCCCCATTTCTTTTTTGAACGCCCCCCACTGCTCTTCTGTAGACTTCCCCACAAGTAGCTGTTCCCAGTCTACCTTGGCCAGATCCTGCCTTATTTTACTAAAATCCGTTCTCCCCCAATCCAAAACATTTTTTTGCAACTTGTCTATTTCTTTGTCCATAACAAGCTTAAATTGTACCATGTTGTGGTCGCTATCACTAAAATGCTGTCCCACCACCACCTCAGCCACCTGTCTGGCTTCATTCCCCAGAATTAGGTCCAGCACTACGCCATCCCATGTTGGACCCTCTACATATTGATCTAAAATGTTCTCCTGTACACATTTCACGAAATCCACTCCATCCAAGCCCATAACACTATGTCTAACCCAATTAATGTTAGGAAAGTTGAAATCACCTAATATAATTGCCCTATTGTTCTTGTTTTTACACAACTCCACAAATTGTGCACATATTTGCTCCTCAATTTCCTGCTGACTATCTGGGGCTCTATAATAAACACCTAACAATGTGACTGCCCCTTTTTTATTCCTAAACTCTACCCACAAAGCTTCATTCGATGCCCCCTCCAAGATATCATCTCTCCTTACTGCAGTAACTGACTCCTTAACTAATAATGCAACGCCTCCTCCTCTTTTACCCCCTCCTCTGTCTCGCCTGAAGATTCTATATCCCAGAATGTTGAGCTGCCAATCCTGACCCTCCTTCAACCACGTCTCAGTGATGGCGTCTATATCACAATTTTATGTGTCAATCCTCAGCCTTATCCTCATCCGTTTTACCTGTAATACTCCTGGCATTAAAGTAGAGGCCATCCAGTCTTGCCTTACTCCCTTGAAACCTAATGCAGCTGTACTCCCTCTGACTTGATTGTTTTACTGTACTATGATGTGTCCCTATTCTGCTAACATTCAGTGTCCCCCTCCCCATGCCGAATTAGTTTAAACTCCTCCCAACAGCACTAGCAAAAGAATGTTCAACCCACACTGGTTCAGATGTAGACCCTCCCACTTGTACAGGTCCCACCTACCCCAGAAACGGTCCCAGTAATCCAGGAATCTAAAACCCTCCCCTCCGGCACCAACTCTTAAGCCACTTATTCATCTGTGCTATTCTCCTATTTCTGAACTTGCTAGCCCGTGGCACTGGGAGTAATCCAGAGATTCCAACCCGAGAGGTCTTGCTTTTTAGTCTACTGCCTAACTCCTTGAATTCTTGATGCAAGACTTCATCCCTCTTTCTACCTATGTCATTGGTGCCAACATGTACCATGACCTCTGCCTTATCACCCTCCCCCTTCAGGACGCCCTGCAGCCGTTCAGTGACATCCTGGACCCTGGCACCAGGGAGGCAACACATCATCCTGGAGTCACGTTGACAGCCACAGTAGTGCCTATCTGTTCCCCTGACTATAGAATCCCCTATTACTATTGCTCTTCCTCTCCTCCTGTACAGACAGGCTGCTTGTGGTGCCAGAAGCTTGGTTCTGTCTGCAGTCCCTGGAGGAACCAACACTCCTCATCAGCCTCCAGAATGGAATCCCAATTTGCGAGCGGGACCCCAGGGGGCTCCTGAACTACATGCCTGTTTCTCTTGGATTGCCTGGTGGTCATCCATTCCTTTCCTTCCTCAAGTCCCTTCAGCTGCGGTGTGACCACCTCTCTAAATGTGCTATCCATATGGTGAAAGCCCTCCTGAAGAAAAATGAGGATTTCCTCACCGCACTGCTCATTTACAGATCCATCCGCTTACAGTGTGGCCTGTCCCTGTCTGAGCTCCTGATGGGCAGGAAGCTTCGCACACAACTCCTGATCTTGCCGAAGAATCTCTTGACATGGTTGGTAGCCAAGGACTGCAGGATGCACATGCCAAAAAGCAATCCTACAGACAGAAACAAGCTTCTGCCTACAACATATGAACATACAAAACAGGACCAGAAGTAGGCTGTTCAGCCCCTCGAGCCTGTTCCGCCATTCATTAAGATCATGGCTGATCTGTTTGTGTTTCAAATTTCACATTCCCATCTACCCTCGATAACCTTTGATTCCCTTCTATCTACCGCTGCCTTAAAAATGCTCAGTGAACCTGTTTCCACCACCTTGAGGCAGAGAGTTCCAAAGACGTACAATCCTCAGAGAAAAAAATTCTCCTCATCTCTGTCCTAAAAGGGAAATCCCCAATTTTAAAGCAGTGCTCCCTAGCTCTGGACTCACCCACAAGAGGAATTATCCTTTCCACGTCCATCTTGTCAATACTATTCAACATCTTATATACTTCGATCATGTCACCCCTCACTCTTCTAAACTCCTGTAGAAACCAGCCCAGTCTGTCCAACCTTTACTCATAAGACAATCTGCTCATTCAAGGTATCAATCTAGTAAACCTTCTCTGAACTGTCTCCAACATATTTACATCCTTCCTTAAATAAGGAGACCAAAACTGCAAAGCGTATTTGCGTTGTGGTCTCAGCAATGCCCTGTAAAACTGAAGCACAACATCCTTAATTTTATGTTCAATTCCTCTCGTAATAAAGGATAGCATTCCATTAGCTGTCTTAATTACTTGCTGAAAATGCATACTAATTTTTTATGACTCATTTGCTAGAACACCTGCCATAGTGAACAACTTCACATTTTCCCACATTATACTCCATCTGCCAGATTTTTTGCCCACTCACTCAACCTATCTATATTTGTCTGCAACCTCATGTCCTCTTCACAACACACTTTCCTCCCTATCCTTGTGTCATCTGCAAATTTAGCTAACATGCTTTCACTCCCCTCAGCTAAGTCATTGATGTAAATTGTAAAAGGTTGAGGCCCCAGCACAGACCCCTGCGGGACTCCACTCATCACATGCTGCCAATCAGACAAAGACCCATTTATGCATAGTCTCTGCTTTCTGCCAGCCAGCCAATCTTCTATCCGTGTTAATACATTCCCCCCTACATCGTGAGCTTTTATTTTCCACAATAACCTTTGATGTGGCACCTTATCAAATGTCTTCTGGAAATCCAAGTGCAGCACGTCTACAGGCTCCCTTTTATCCACGGCGCATGTTACTTCTTCAAAAGAACTCCAATAAATTAGTTAAATATGATATACCTTTCACAAAACCATGCTGACTCTTCCCGATTACCTTGAGTTTTTCTAAGTGCCCAGCTATAACCTCCTTAATGATCGATTCTAACACCTTCCCCACGACAGACGTCAAGCTAACTGGCCTATAGTTTCCTGTTTTCTGCCTCCCTCCCTTCTTGAATAGAGGGGTTATTATTTGCTACTTTCCAGTCTGATGGAACTTTTCCAGAATCTAGGGAATTTAAGAAAATTAACACCAACTACCTCATTAACCACCTCTTTTTTGACCTTAGGTTGAAGTCCATCAGGACCTGAAGTCTTGTCAGCCCGCAGCTCCATCAGTTTGCTCAGTACCGTTTCCCTAGTGATTGTAATTTCACCAAGTTCCCCTCTTCTTTCCACCTTCTGATTTACGGCTATTACTGGAATGTTTTTTGTGTCCTCTACAGTGACGACAGAAGCAAAATATTTGTTCATTTCATCCACCATTTCCTTATTATCTACTATTAACTCCACATTGTCACACTCTAGAGGACCGGCACTCACTTACTCTTTTCCTTTTCAAATACCTGTAGAAACTCTTGCTATCTGTTTTTACAATTCTAGCTAGCTTTCTCTCATTTTTTACTCCGGATTAACCTTTTAGTCATTCTCTACTATTCTTTATATTCTGACCAATCATCTGACTTGCCACTCATCTTTGTGGAGTTATATGCTTTTTCCATAAGTTTGCTTTCCTTCATTCTTAAGTTAACCATGAACGGTGGATCCTCCCTTTAGAATTTTTCCTTATCATAGGAATATACTTATTCTGAGTATTCTAAAATACCCCCTTAAATATCTCCCACTGCTTTACTATTGATCCATCCCCTAGCCTAGTATCCCAGTTCACTTCAGCTAGCCCAGTTCTCATGCCCACATAGTTGTCCCTGTTTAAGTTTAAAATATGAGTTTTAGACCCATTCTTCCCCCTTTCAAACTGAATGTAAAATTCAAATCATATCTTGGTTGTTGATACCTTGGGGTGCCTTCACTCTGAGGTCATTAATTAATCCTGTCACATTACACAATACCAAGTCTAATTTCACCTGTTTTCTGGTTGGTTCCAGAAAGTTCCTTAGAGCAGCTCAATCTCGAAAGCATTCTATGAACTTGTGATGACTCTATGGAGCAGACTGGTTTCATCAAGAAACAGTTAAAATTTATTACAGAGACATTTTTATTGCTTGCAAGCTCGACCAGATCTCTCATCGGAAAACCCCCGCCCCGCAGATTACCCGTGCTAAGAGCTCACTGGTCAGAGACCCCACAGTACAACATATGACCCATGATTGGCAAGAGGGAGTGACTATACATCCAGTTACCACGTTTCCTCCCCCTTTAGTTTTTTACAATTACTCTTTACAGAAAAACATTTAAACAATCGAATAGACATATATACAATTTCAGGTGATTATCAAATTTCTGAGCTGTTCTTTGTATGCGACTAGAGCAGCGTAGCTCTACCCCTGGAGGTTCCTGAGCAGGATCAACAGGATCTGGAGCTGCACTATGAGGCACATCATCAGAACTGGGCAGCTCAGGATTTGGCAACCCCTCTGAAACATCTGGAGTGTCTGTTCTAGGTCAATCACACACCTCAGAAATCGACGGCTCAACGTTAGTGATAGGTTGGCCATTTAATTGTTGGAATGTTTTCCCTGGCATGGATGTGACCTACGTGCTTACAGATGATCCTAACTCCCACTTGTAATTGGAAAGATAGTGGACCAGTCTCTTAAACAATGGCTTCTGGAGCCCAGCAGGGTCCACTGCTGAAATTTTGCACGTACACTGTGTCACCTACACTGAATATACGACCTTGACTGTGTATGTCATGGTTAAATTTCTGATTACTCTGGTTCTGCGCTACCTTCCCCTCTAAATTCGGAAACACCAAGTGTAAACGTGTATGCAGACATTGTTTCATTAAGAACTCCAATGGTGTTGAACCTGTAGTCAAATGCGGCTTTGCACGATAACTGAAACAAAACCAGGAAAGTTGCGATTCCAGAGTGCCTTCCAATAATTTTTTCATAGAACCATAGAACCATAGAACACTACAGCACAGAAAACAGGCCATTCGGCCCTTCTAGTCTGTGCCGAAATATTATTCCGCTAATCCCATTGACCTGCACCCAGTCCATAACCCTCCAGACCTCTCCCATCCATATAGCTATCCAATTTATTCTTAAAACTTACGAGTGAGCTCGATGGCAGACTTAAAAGTTTGTACTGCCCTCTCAGCTAGACCATCCGATGAGGGATGCCAAGGAGCTGTTTTCATATGTCGGATTCCACTCCGATACATACATTTCTGAAACTGGGTGCTGGTAAAGGCTGGTATCATTATTAGAAACGACAATTTCAGGTAGGTCATATATGCTGAAACAGTGACGTAACTTCTCGATAATTGTGTTCAATGTTGGCGATTTGACTTCGTACACATCCATCTATTATAGATGTGCATCTACAATTAACAAGAACATGGTACATAAGAATGGTCCTACATAATCTATATGTAGTCGAACCCAGGGTCAACCAGGCCATTCACACAGATGCAGGGGAACTCAAACAGGGAACTTCTGTTGTTGCTGATGGTGGAGACAGTGGTTGACCATGCTTTCAATGTTACTGTCAATGCCTGGCCACCATACATAGCTTCACGCAAACATTTTCATCTATGATGTGACTGGATGTGTACTGTGGAGCTCTGTCAAGGATAGCTCTCTACCTTGTGATGGTTTGACAACTCTTGATCCCTACAACATAATTCAATGTTTCTAACATGGAATGGTCTCAGTTCTTCAGATACAGGCGAGTTCGGCCATCCTTGCAAAGCAAAGTCTCTAACTTTCGATAATATTGGATCTCTGTTCATCCAATTCCTAATTTGTTTCGCACACACAGGCAAAGAATCTAAGAAATTCAGTAATAGCACTAATTCTTGTGGAACAGGAGTATTTACAACGCTATCTGGCATCAGGGGACGACTGAGTGTATCTGCATTTGCAATCTGTAGGCCAGGGCGGTACATTTAAGTTGATTCATACACAGATAATGTCAGAGCCCAGTGTTGTATTCTTGCCGATGCTATTGGCGGAATGGCCTAGTCTTCGCTGAATAATCCCATTAATGGTTTATGGTCCAACACAAAGATAAAATGTCGTCCGTGTAGGTACTGGTGAAACTTTTTTTACACTGAATACTACTGATAAACCTTCTTTCTCTAACTGACAATAGCCCTGCTCGGTCTGTGGAGAGGGTTCTCGAGATATAGCCAATGGGCCTTTCTGATCTATTTTCCATGTTATGTTATAACAGAGCTCCTACACCATAAGGAGAGGCATCACATGTTAATACCAGCTCTTTGAATGGGTCATAGTGTACCAATAAACATGACAAATTCAGCAATTTATTTTCTTTCGCAAAGTCTTCCTCCTGTTGTGAACCCTACGACCAATGGTGGGTCTTTTTTTTTTAGCAGCGAGTGTAATGGTGCCAAACAATTGATAGGTTGGGTAAGGTGTGACTATAGTAGTTGATCATGCCCAGGAAGGACTTGAGTTCTGTTACACTGGATGGTGATGGTGCATCTTTTATTGCCTGAACTTTATCTTCTACTGGATGCAAACCTGTAGTGATTGAAGGTATAACCTTTCCTACTGCCTATTAAGGGTCCCTTGATTGTTCTTGAAAAAGTAGCCCTAAGGGGGTATGGCTTTCTAGTCGTGGACCTGGTTCAAGCATGTAGCTTCTAAAAGAGCTCTCTGTAATAAAGTTATCTGCTTCAAGTAGAAACCCATCCGGTCTGTCAAGTTATTACATTTAGAGACGAGGGTAAAATATCTTCGACGCTGCACCTCACCTTGTGAATTTGAGTACATCAGTTCTTAAGGAAAAAAAGGTATACTCACCAGTCATGCCACTCTTCAGCAGAATCGAACCTTATAACACATCCACTGGAGCCAGTGCATAGAGCGCCTAGGGTTTTATTTCATGGTGAATGAAATAACAGCGGAGGAGAAGCAGAAAGCAATTCTTTTAAGTGTCTATGGTAGCAATACATATAACCTCATCCGCAGTTTGACGACCCCGAATGCGCCCAATTCTAAATCTTTTAACGCATTGGTAGACCTCGTGAAGATGCATTTTCAGCCGAAGCCATCAGTAATTATGCAGAGGTTTAAGTTTAACTCCAGAGTAAGGGCCCCAGGAGAGTCCATCGAAACCTATACAGCGAAGTTGAAGCAGTTGGCTGAGCACTGCGACTTCGGACACACATTCAATGACATGTTGTAGGACCGATTAGATTGTGGTGTTCACAATGACTCCATTCAGCACTGTTTACTCGCAGAAGTTAACATCGATTTGAAGCCCACCATGTGAATAGCGCTAGCCATGGAGAGTGCTGAGAGGGACTCACAGGCTTTACAGAATGTGCAACATGGCTATGTTCTTCAGGTGGGATGGGAACATACCGCTGGGCATGGTGCAAAAACCAGAGAGACAGCAGTGAAGCTGGAGACAGTCTCTGCTGCTTGAAAAACGATAAGGCCTAGTGGAAGCATTTCAGCAGCGACTCCGAAGTTAATCTATTACAGATGTGGGGGTAACCATGTACCAGACAACTGCAGATTCAAGGATGCAGAATGCCATTACTGCCATAATAAAGGGCACGTGATAAAACATTGCAGGGCAAAATCAAGACAGCCCTTAAGGCAGCAGGCCAAAGCGATAGAAGTGAATAATATAACAGAACTTGAAGCTGCCAATACTGATATTTATTCCCTGTACAATGTCAAAGCAGTAAAAGCTGAACCAATAACCGTCACAATTCAAGTGAGTGGGAAACCTCTAGACATGGAGGTAGATAAGGGAGCCTCAACTATAGTTATGGGAAAGCACACATTTAAATACCTAAATGAAGGTACCCAGTCACTGAATTTGGAGTTAACCATGGCTCAACTAAAGACATACGCTGGAGAATCCGCACAGTTAAAGGGCATCACCGCAGTACGGGTGTCCTATAGGAAACAGACAGCCCGGCTTCCAGTGATCATTGTGACAGGTGAAGGACTCCTTCGTGTCTGCAGCTCTCCTTTGTGTCTGACAGCACATAGCTTCTTTCTTAACTTCCTTCCTGTTGGCCCTGCTTCCAGGTCAAAGGTCGCCATATGAACAGGAGGAATGGAGGAGGCAACCAACACATCCTCTTTGCAGATGGGCTGTCTGTGATCAGCTCATCTGATTGCTTGGCCTTATGGGCCAAGACTGGTTACAAAAAAATTAAACTCAACTGTATGAAATATTTCACATGACAACAGGAGTTCCTGAGCTGTTAGGGAAATATGACAGTGTATTTCATGATGAATTGGGAAAATTAAAAGGCTTACAAGCAAAAATATATGTAGATTCACAGGCGACACCTCATTTCTTAAGGCCAGACCTGTGCCTTATGCCCTAAAGGAGAAGGTGGATGCAGAATGGTGCCGCTTAGAAAAGCTAAGCATCATCCAGCCAGTCCAATTTTTGGAATGGGAAGGGTCCATAGTCCCTGTGATGAAACTATTTGCATTTGAGGGGACTACAAATTACCATTAAACAATGCAGCTAAACTAGATAAATATACTATCCCAAGGATAGATAGCTTGTACGCAAAGTTAGCTGGAGGCAAATCCTATACCAAACTGGACATGAGCTATGCATACCAACAGCAAGAGCTAGATACCTCAAACGAAAAAAACAGTAAAAACTGGGAAATAAGGATACTGGTCTGAACTGGTCTTGTATCCCTTAAAATGGAACACCAGTAAAAACTGGGAACTAAGAGTAGTGGTCCAAACTGTTTTATCCTTCTGGGTAGCTCGTCTAGAGGGTATGTAACCATCAAGATACACAAGGGTCTCAATCAATATACGCACCTACCCTTTGGAGTATCATCTGCCTGTGCAATTTTCCAAAGGAACATGGATTCTTTTGCAAGGACTTCCCTGAGTAGTAGTATACCTGGATGATGTTCAGATCACAGGGTCAACAGAAGCCAAACATTTGGCCAGCCTGGAAGATGTTTTAAGATGATTCTTGGAAGCTGGTGCATGATTAAAGAAAGAGATATGTACATCCCAAGCGCCAGAAGTCACTTACCTGGGTCACGGGGTGGATGCCATGGGGTTGCATTCTCTGGAGGAGAAAGCTAGGGCAATCAAAGAGGCTACTGTAACTCAACTCAAGTCTTTTTTGGGCATGATCAATTATTATAGCTGCTTATAAAGCTGAATATAAAGAAAGTGGGAAAAAACGTAAGCAAGGAGTCAGGAGGGCTAAAAGGGGTCATGAAAAGTCACTGGCAACCAGGATTAAGGAAAATCCCATGGCCTTTTATACATATGTAAAAAGCAAGATGGTAGCCAGGGAAAGGGTAGGCCCACTCAGGGACAGAGGTGCAAATCTGTGTGGAGCCAGAAGAAATGGGAGATACACTAAATGAATACTTCTCATTAGTATTCACCAAAGAGAAGAACTTAGCGGTCGATTTGTCTAGGGAAGAGTGTGTAGATAGCCTGGATCATGTTGAGATCAAAAAAGAGGTGTTAGGCGTCTTGAAGAATATTAAGGTGGATAAGTCCCCAGGGCCAGATGGGATCTACCCCAGAGTACTGAGGGAGGCAAGGGAGGAGATTGCTGGGGCCTTGACAGAAATCTTTGTATCCGCATTGGCTATGGGTGAGGTCCCAGAGGACTGGAGAATGGCCAATGTTGTTCCATTGTTTAAGAAGGGTAGCAGGGATAATCCAGGAAATTACAGGCCGGTGAGCCTTACGTCAGTGGTAGGGAAATTATTGAAGAATATTCTTCGTGACAGGATTTACTACCATTTGGAAGCAAATGGGCGTATTAGTGAGAGGCAGCATGGTTTTGTGAAGGGGAGGTCGTGTCTCACTAACTTGATCGAGTTTTTTGAGGAAGTGACAAAGATGATCGACGATGGAAGGGCAGTGGATGTTATATACATGGATTTCAGTAAGGCTTTTGACAAGGTCCCTCATGGCAGATTGGTACAGAAGGTAAAGTCGCATGGGATCAGAGATGAGCTGGCAAGATGGATACAGAATTGGCTTGGTCATAGAAGACAGAGGGTAGCATGGAAGGGTGCTCTTCTGAATGGAGAGCTGTGAATAGTGGAGTTCCGCAGGCATCAGTGCTGGGACCTTTGCTGTTTGTAGTATACATAAATGATTTGGAGGAAAATGTAACTGAGCTAATTAGTAAGTTTGCAGACGGCACTAAGGTTGGAGGAGTTGCAGATAGTGAGGAGGATTGTCAAAGGATACAACGGGATATAGATCGGTTGGAGACTTGGGCAGAGAAGTGGCAGATGGAGTTTAATCTGGACAAATGCGAGGTAATGCATTTTGGAAGGTCTAATACAGGCAGGAATTATACAGTAAATGGCAGAACCCTTAAGTGCATTGACGGGCAGAAGGATCTGGGTGTACAGGTCCACAAGTCACTGAAAGTGGCAACGCAGGTGGATAAGGTAGTCAGGAAGGCATATGGCATGCTTGCCTTCATTGGCAGGGGTATTGAGTATAAAAGCTGGGAAGTCATGCTGCAGCTGTATAGAACCTTGGTTAGGCCACATTTGGAATATTGCGTGCAATTCTGGTCACCACATTACCAGAAGGATATGGAGGTGTTGGAGAGGGTGCAGAGGAGGTTTACCAGGATGCTGCCTGGTCTGGAGGTTATTAGCTATGAGGAGAGGTTGGAGAAACTCGGATTGTTCTCACTAGAGCGACGGAGATTGAGGGGCAACTTAATAGAAGTTTACAAAATTATGAGTGGCATGGACAGAGTAGATAGTCAGAAGATTTTTCCCAGGGTGGAAGAGTCAATTACTAGGGGACATAGATTTAAGGTGAGAGGAGAAAATTATAGAGGAGATGTGTGGGGCAAGCTTTTTACGCAGAGGGTAGTGAGTGTCTGGAATTCGCTGCCAGAGGAGGTGGTGGAAGCGGATATGATAGTGGTGTTTGAGAGGCAGCTTGACAAATACATGAATAGGATGGGAACAGAGGGATACAGAAGTGCAACATGTTTTAATTGACGGGCAATATGATCGGCGCAGGCTTGGAGGGCCGAAGGGCCTGTTCCTGTACTGTACTTTTCTTTGTTCTTTGTTCTTCTTGCAAAACTTGTCAACAGTGTTAGCACCATTATGCTTGTTATTAAAATTAAATCATCCTGAGAGGATGGTGTTGGTTCTGTGCTGTGTGAGCCTGCTGTCCTTTCTCAGGATGATATAATTCATTCTGCCACCACTTCCAATCTATCAGTGACCTTGCTGTTGACTGTCAGCCAGTTGGTTGACTCCTCCATTCCTCCTGTTCATATGGCAACATTTGACCTGGAAGCAGTGCCAACAGGAAGGAAGTTAAGAAAGAAGCCATGTGCTGGCAGACACAAAGGAGAGCTATGAGCAGAGGAGATGGAGAGTGAAGTTGATCAGCGAACAGATGCAGACACAAAGAGAAAGCTGACAGAGGGACACAGGAAATTCTTGTGAGGAGAAACAGCAAATCACTCTCAGTAAGAAGTTCATTTTTCTGTTTTGCAGAAACAGAAACAGGAGATCTTGGAGGTACTGTGCGAGCTGCCTAAAAAAAGGTCTAAAATCTGTAAAGCTGTTTAAATAGCACAAGATGCTAAAGTGGTCAAACTGTGGACTGGGGTGTTAATGGTTGGTCCATTGAAAAGGAACTCTGGAAAGCTAAACCATCAGGACCGTCATGAGCCAAGGGAGAGAAGGTTTGAAGAAGTGTTCCTTGGTGATGATAATCATACCCACGAAACTCAAAGGCAAAAGCTGTTGTCAGATAGGACTCCTAACCTACCTTGCGTGAATAAAGAACAGCTTATTGTGGAACTGTTTAGCTATGTATTGCCAGATTTATGCAGGTGCATATGGTCACGTAGGACATATCTTTGCTATATTGACTAGTTAAAATGAAATTTACCTTTTTACTTGAAGCATCATTTGTCTGTTAATTAATGTGTAATTTGCATTAGCTCTGATTTGAGTTAAAATGAAAAAGCTACAGAAAGTGGAATTTTGTTTCTAACTTCTTTCATTTAGGGGTGATTTAGTAAATTTGGTTAATTTGGTTTATGGTTCCCCACTGAGGATTGTCTAGGTCTGTGACACAGTAGGCAGCATCTCAGCCTCTGAGCAGAAGCTCCTGGTTCAAGTCCCACTCCCAAACTTACTGACCATGGAAGCTGTGTTCATAATGCAACCAAACAGGTTTATTATCAAATGAAATCAAAACACTGCAGATGCTGGAGATCTGAAATAAAAACAGAAAATACTGGAAAAACACAGCAGGTCTGGCAGCATCTGTGGAGAGAGAAACAGAGTTAACATTTCAAGTCCTCTTCTTCGGAACTGGAGGGAGGTAGAAATGTGATGGGTTTTATGCTGTATGGAAAATGGGGAAGGGGCAGGTGGAGCAGAACAAAAGACCAGGGATGGGTTTGAGGGCAGAAGAGATTAAATGGCAAAGAAGTAATGGAACACAAGACAAATGGAGTGGTAATTATGGTATTAAAGACTAAAGCTTTGATCCAAAATAGGTGTAGATAGCAGAATCAAGGGCAGTACTGTCTGAAAGCAACGTAACAGAATGTCTTAATAACAGAAAAAGGATCAGCATTGTCTGAAAGCAAAATCATGAGAACAAGATATAGACTCTAAGGGGAAAGATTCAAAATGGAGGACAGAGTTCATGGTCTGAAGTTGTTGAACTCAATGTTGCATCCGGAAGGCTATAAAGTACCTAATTATAAGATGAGGTGCAGTTCCTCCAGCTTGCGTTGGGCCTCTTTAGAACATAGTAGCAGGCCAAGGATAGAAATGTGAGAATGACAGCAAGATGGTGAATTGAAATGGCAAGCAGCAGGAAGGTCAGGATCATGCTTGTGAACTGAGTGAAGGTGTTTCTCAAAGCGGTCACCCTGTCTGCGTTTAGCGTCCCCAATGCAGAGGAGACCGCATTGTGAGCAGTGAACACAGATTTAAGATCGAGAAATGCTGGGAGTATGTGAGGAAATACAAGTGTTAATGACCTGGAGCTTGCTAGCTAGGGTGCTGATGGAAGCAGACTCAATGAATGAAAGCAAATGAAATTGGATGTGCACTAGAGGGAAATAAACTTGTAGGGCTATGGGGATAGGGAAGGAAAATGATTGGCTTGCTCTGCACAGAACTGACATGGACTCAATGGGCTGAATGGCCTCCTTCTGTGTCATTATGGTTCCATGAATATTGCAGAGCTCTTCCAGAGTGGTTCTAGCAATGGAAGTATTGTTTAAGCACCTCATTGGTCTGCTCAGTCACATTTTGCATGGCAGTATGCCTTTCATTATATGCATGCTGCCCAAGTGTGGAGTTATGACCAGGTGGTCAGCAGATTGCCCTTGTTGCCCAGCAACACCCTATCGTTTGATGTGATGGCTCAATGGACTGGTGCTGAATAAAGTCATTATGACTGATGCCAAGATACTAATCATTCATATACATGATATGCTGAGCATGGTCACACACTAGCTGCACATTCACGGGCCGGAACCTTTTCCAGTTGTGGTACATGTCTGACATTTAGATGTTGTGTACACAGAATCATGTGGATGGCAGCCTGCACCACTGGGAAACCCGTTACCATGGCAAAGCCACGTGCATGCCCTCCCTGCTTGTCTCTGATCAGATAGAGTGCTCTGTAGAAGTTCTTCTTACATAGCAGTTGATGGTAAACTGGAAATTGTCACTTGCTCCAGTTGGAAGGACCCCAACATGAAGAAGTTCATTGCTACAGTCACACTCACAGCACTAGATCGTCTTGCCCTGCTCTGAAGCTGCAGGTCTCCCAGCAAGAGGTGGCAGATTTCAGAGAGCACCGCCTTTGTAAAGCAGAGATTTCACATACACTGCTTCTCAGTGAGGTTAAGGTATAAGAAATATTCCCTGAAACCGCAGGTACATAAGGCCTCATGTTGAAACCCCTTCTCCCCTTCCTCCTTCTGTGGGCAGCTTGTCCTCCTATGCTGCCTCTGCTCATTCTCCCCATTATGCTATAGGCCAAGGGGGATGGTAACTACAGCACCAATGACAGGAAGCAAGTGGTCTGACCAGAACTCTTGAAGTCAGAAGACCTTCACCAAGTAAACACCACTCTGTGACGACTTCACTAACTTTGTAGAAGCACCGTGGATTTTATACAGATGTTTAAAGTCAGTCAGAGGCAGTAGAAATCAATCAGCAGCTAACCTGAAAGAAGTTGATGATCACTTTAAATGGTGCTGATAGGGGGTTCTTTCTTTTTCTGAATGCATGTTCAGCTCTCTGTATTTGAGAGAGGGCATAAACTGAAGTGTTAAGGTCATAAATGGTTGCACCAGTGCCCAATCATCATAACCTGCTTACTCTATGTACTTCTGGTGCACCTCCTACCACTCCTGCCAAAGAAGTGTCTAGTGCAAGCTTCAGCAAACGTATGTGCCCATTGAAAGGATACCATTTTGCAACCAAAATAGTCCATAGTGTGTCAAACATATGGGCACTTTTGCAGCCTTTGTTTTATGTACTACCTCTAATGTTCCCCCATGATTAAAATTCATGCCCATCCTGCAGATATGATGACAGGCAAGAGGGTTGAGTGCCTATGCCAATTTTGAACCAGTTGCTAAGGAATGTACTGAGATAAGTTTTAAAACCAAGTCTTCATTGAATAGGAAAGTTATATGAAAAATATTATACACAGTGCAATATGTAAATAAAGAGTTCGCTTAATAATGAGGGGAAGTCATGTCACACACACATCAGGGAATCATTATTCACAAGAGTGCAATTTGGAGAATCAGGTCAACAATGTTGTCATCATACCCCTGCACTCTTGGGCTGATAGCATGAGATTATGCACCCATTTAGTAACAAGTCCCTTTGGTTCTCACGAAAAGAACACATCATTTGTCTGGCTACATCATCTTTACCAACCAATGATCAAACAACAAGGTCTTATGGTGCAGTGGTAGCGCCCCTACCTCTACCACTGCAGTACCTTGCCAGACATAATATGGACCAAACATGGGAGTCTATGGTCGCCAACACCCTCTTAGGGCCTGGTACCTGAAAAGGGAGAGCGATAGGAAAATACTGAAAGCTGCCATTAATTCTGTGAAACAGATCCCACCTTGCTACCCAAATGAGAATGCTTGATAATGAGTAAATGAAAGAAAGTTGAAAGAACTAGTAAAACCTTTAAAGCTGTGTACACACCAACAAATCGCTCATTTCCTGCCGTGTCAAACTTTAACTGGGGAATCATATGGAATGACCACGTCACAGGCTGTATTGTTGTCAGAGGCTCAGTTGTTGTAGGTAAAGTAGTCACAACCAGCTGAAAACCTTTGAAAATACAAGAAAAGTGCAGTTAAAATGCTTCAAGACATGATTGATACAAACTTTCAGCATGAACTTAGTTTCAATTCTGCCTTCAAGAGGGCCCACCATTCCAAAGAATATCAGTACAGATTTACCCAGTGTCGTTTACCCCATGTCCTAAAACACTATCTAAAAATATTAGCCAATTACTGATTTGGAGGTGAGATAAAGATATCCAAATGTGTTGCCATTACAAAACAGAACATTTAAGAAGTGGACTTGAAAACTCAAAACATCAAAATGTTGTCAAATCTGTCCTTTTAATTGATTTTTAATCATGCTATCTCTGAAACACTATATGGATCCTTCCCACTCCTTGACAAAAGTTCAAATTCAGGATGCCACATGTAGTGCTTTGACGCGATATTAAAGATTTAACTATAACAGTGTACCTTTTTTAAAAAAGGAAGCAGATTAGTACTGGTCTCCAAGATGTGCAAAATGCTTTCTGTTTTTGGTATTCACATCACACATGCTTAATAGGAATTAAATAGTTTTAAAAATTCACCAATACTTGAAAATAAACCTTTAACAGCAAAATATTTTTTGAACTTTTGTTTGACAAATTAACATCAGTTTATAAGCTGCAATCAGCAGCCTGAACGAAATGTCTTCAGTCCTGAAATTGGTGAAACGGCACATCTCTTGAGCAAAATGACTTTATTCTTCACCTTTCTGATCACATTAATAGTGCACTACAAATTGCTGTAAATGCAAATTGATAATAGTGCAATGATGTCAATGACTTATCTGGGACCTCATGAATATAGACCACTGGACACAATCTCCTTAGCCATTGAAGCAAAGTGATTGTGAAAGAAACAGAGTGAGTGATGGAGACAGAATATGATAAATTAGAGTTAAATTAGAGTTACAGAACTTAAAAAGGGAAAGGAAGAGAGTTGACTGAGAAAGAGAAGAGAGGCAGAAAGAAAAAGTAACACATTAAAAAAGTGCTATAAAGTAGGACTGGAAGGAATGAGACCCCATAGTTTCATTAATCCTTTTCTGAATCTCTAAGGTTGAGTGGCATGTCAGGACAATAAGCCAGATCATTAACAGTGCTTTTACAACAAAAAATACCAGCCTATATGGCTGTAATGAGATTAATTCGCATTTACAGCTCAAATCCAACAATTTATTGACATGGCAGGGTCCCAATTCTTTTGGTTCAGTTGAGGCAACAGTGGTAAAACCTGCAGGAATTTGTGGTGAAATGGAACTCATGGCATAAATTATCTTTGTCCCAGATTGCTGGGCTTTTGTGAACTGATTATGGTTGGCACTCTGAACTCAACCATTATTTTTCCAGCAATTTCAAGGTCTTCAAGTCAGTTTGCTGAATACTATTAAATTCAAGTCAGCAACAAAATATCAAATACATCCAGCAAAATCTTTAGTTCTTTCAAGACAGAGTAATCACTTCAGTGAACTACTTCTGTTGATTTCATTCTAAAATCCATTTGTTCCATAAAAATGATGGACCGGAAAACAACTGTTTATCATATTTTAACTGTAACTGATGACATACATAATCACCATTGTAAAACTGCTCAAAGAGGAACACAAAAAAGGGTTTTAAACTGGCTTGGTAGTCAGCACCATAATCAACCACAGCACTATCAAAGCAACAAAAAATTGAAGAGTTGGTTTCCTAGGTACAATATGCCACAGCATCAGAAACCAATGCATAAAGATTTCTTTGGGTGTATTTGCAGAAAAATTGTAATTATGATTATCATAGAAGCAACTTAATGTTTTTGTGAAAGGGAATTAAATGAATGCAGAGGAACATCAATTTATGAAAAAACAGGTAATATTGAATAAATGTATTAAGATAGCAGTATGATATATCTTTATTTTCAGAAAGCATTTAATCTCAAATATTGCTACTGTGTAGAAGAGCTCAGCACCTGGGAGATCTCTGGCGTACTAACCGGCCGTCAAGAGTGGGATTGCCTGTGACTTGAGAAAACGCAACAATCTCTGGATGCAGGAGCTGCAAAGCCCATGGAACACAAAACTGGGTGATGACCCCTCAAAAGAAAAACAAGGTTCCTTAGTATACTTGTGGTTAAAGTGAAAGTTTGAGTGATCCAAAGAGTTTGTAATTTGTATAAGTCAGAAACAATTATTACTAATGGTAGTAGTTCTTATTGGGCAACTATGATCACTGAGCCCCTGGCAATTATCCAAGAATAAGGAATGTACTAGATAGCCTTGTGTCATTATAGTTTGCTATCCACCCCCTTGCTTTCAAAAGCCTCCTCAAAAGCTTCCTCTTCACTTGTGCTTTTGGTGGCCTTTTCTAAACCTACTCCTAAACACCAACCCTGTGTTTGTAAGTTCCTTGGGATTTTTTTTGTTACTTTTGAGAAAATAAATAAGTACATAATGTTGCAATAGTAACCTTGGGCAGAATTTTCCTGTTGGCGTGCGGGGGCGGGCCCCGCACACATGCGCATAAAATAACACGTGGTGATGTTAGGTGAGCGTCCCGACTTGACCGCACATCATCGCAACATTTCGTTGGGCGGGCGTGCGATACTCTCTGATGTGCGCCCATCATTAATTAACGGGCCACTTAAGGTCCTTGAGGCGCCAGTCGACCGCGATTTTTTGGCGCCTGTGCAATCTTCGGGTCAGCATATGGGCACAATGGGCAGGCGGGTAGGACACATTTGTATAAACCTCATCCACAGGCAGGATAAGAGGGTTCAGTGTGGTCGCGAGTGTGCTCTGTCAAATATTGATATTTCAAAGTTACTGATACTTGCCTGTGTGATATGCAAGACTTCAAAACGCATACCGGCTGCTTGGTCTGGACTCACAAACTTCAGGTCAGTACTCCACAGTGAGGAATCTTTTTTGGGCCTGCATGTTTCAGGAAGCCTTCCCTTAGCTTGGGAATAGGAGCTGAACACTCCACTGGAGGCACCTCCTCTGAGGAGGAAGGGAGGGATGGAAGGGGGAGGAGGCCAGGAGTGCACATTCAGCCTCCAGGGGAGCCACATTTGGGAGATCGGGAGCAGGCACAAGGGGAGCAGGGCCAAGAGGTAGTCCAAGGCAGAAAGAGCTGCAGAAGATGCCACTCTCCTGCTGCCAGGGTATACAGGCGGAGAAGCAGCTACCTCAATATGTCTGAGGTGCAGTGCCAAAGGAGTATTCAGCAGTATTGATTACATGGCCTGCATTTGGCCTATAATTCATCATGTTACCAAATCCATTTTGTTTTATGCTTTTGGTGTCTGGCTTGGGCCCATTTCTTGTTTCAATATTCCAATTGGTTAGCTTGTCATTATTTTCAAACATATATAATATGAATCATACCAATGGCAAAATCAGATTTGATAAACATGGACCTGATTGGCCCTGTATGGTCTTAGAATAGCCAAGCACATGTAACCAAACCTGTATTCATAGAAACATAGAAAATGTTTAGACCTGTTCATAAACATAGAAATACAGGAGTAGGTCATTCGGCCCTTCGATATCATGGCTGATCCTCTATCTCTGCGCCACACTCCCGCACTCTCCCCATACCCCTTGATGCCTTTAGAGTCCAGAAATCTATCTTTTTCCTTCTTAAATATATTCAGTGACTTGGCCTCCACAGCCCTCTGTGGTAGGGAATTCCATAGGTTCACCACTCTCTGAGTGAAGAAGTTTCTCCTCATCTCAGTCCTAAACAGCCTACCCTGTACCCTGAGGTCGTGACGCCTTGTTCTCGACCCTCCAGCCAGAGGAAGCACCATCCCTGCATCCAATCTGTCCAGCTCTGTCAGAATTGTATACGTTTCAATGAGATCCCCTCATTCTTCTAAACTTCAGAGAATATAGGCCTAGTCGAATATCCCCTCATACGACAATCTTTCCATCACAGGAATCAGTCTGGTGAACCTTCACTGTACTCCCGCTATGGCAAGCATATCCTTCCTTACATAAGGAGACCAAAGCTGCACACAATACTCCAGGTGTGGTCTCACCAAGGCCCTGTACAGCTGCAGTAAGACATCGTTGCTCCTGCACTCAAGCCCTCTCGCAATGAGGGCCAACATACATTTGCCTTCTTAACTGCTTGAGGTTTCATTCCAATGTGTTACAAATACAACTTATTAGCTGGCGCATTAAGCTAGCAGGCAGTTCTTTCAGCTGGACAAACTACATCTGAAACACATTCATTCTCTTCTGGTCTATATACACATGTTTCTCTGCAGAACCTGGCATATTTTACACTGTGCTAAATCCAAGAGAAGCAGAAAATATTCACACAAACCAGAAAACAGAAGGAATTGTGCAAATCAAGAATGCCAAGAGTTCAAGTTATAAGGGTGAACTGAGATCACTAGTAAGATGTCATTGATTTTAAAGCCACCAGCAATCACCATTTTTGTAGTTAGTCCATACAAACCGTCCTAATGCAGTCGCATTTTATTTACCTAAGACATGCAAATCCGACTACTTTGACACAGTACCAAAAGTAGCATAAGTAAAGTATTAAATTGAAAAAAAAAACATGTCATCTGGTCTTTCACCTCAAGCATGTTAGAATTTCTATACAGCACAGGGCAACTTATGGAAAGTTAAAAATGCAGCACAAAAAAAGCAACAGCCATACCCAGGCAGTACCTTCTTTAATGGCTAAAGCATCCAGTACATCACTTTCCATGGGAGCTGTTATCATCATTTCAGGTTCCATCCCTGAAAACTCTTCTATTGAAGAAAGGCAAAGTTGTGCAAACAAAAAAATATATTAGTGAGAACTTGTATTTCTGTAAATCAATGTAAAATACCACTTCGTCCTGAAGTTATGATGTTTAGTATTAATCAATGCTGTAGTATGTTCCAATGCAATTCCTTGGTATGCAAAGGTTCTTAAGTAATTTGAAGTGGCTATGTACCGTCATAGTAGAAATGGAATTTCATTTAGACACTATTAGGAATTAGATTTTTTATCATTCGCAGCTCACTTTGTAAGTTTACCGTGAAGCTGCATTCAATTGAATATGCAAAGAAAGCCTATTTAATTTATATTACCAGCTCAACTACACAAAAATATTTCTTAATGAGAAAGATACTGTGCGTCCTTGTAAAATGCCTCTGTAAGAAGGTATTTTTCACTGAGAAAGGATACTTCCTTGTTCAAACAAAAACAAAAATGTTGGAAATACACAGCAGGCCTGTCAGCACCTGTAAAGAGAATCAACAGGATAGATTTTCTGGGTGAAGACCCTTCATTAGCACCATTGTTAACTTTTCTCTTCGCAGGTGCTGACTGACCTAATTCTATTTCAAGCATTTTCTGTTTTGAGTCTAGATTTCCAGCTTTTGCAGTTTCTATTTATTTATATGTGTTTATTCAATTTTAAAGAAAATTCATTCACATTAAACTGAAGCCTGGTTGATGGTTTTCAGAGAGTGTCTTGTGAATCTAATGAATCTAACACGGCTTTCCTATCTAACTTCAACTCCCTCCCAATTAATCAGCCTCTGCAAACAGATAAGGAAACAATTATAATTTATACTGTTAATTAGTTTTACCAATAGATAGAGCTAATAAGTTCTTTCAAGCGGTAATTTTAATCAACAGTATAAATACGCAACTTTTACACCATTTAAAAACTTTGTATTTGTATTTTTAAAAAGCTCCATGCTTGACTTTTCATTCTCTAATTTAATGTTCTCAGTGAGAAGTAGTGTTCATAGGGAATGCTGGTCAGGAAATAGCAACCTGGAGCCTTGGATTTCCCGTTTATTACTTTAATTGGAGAAGGAATCAGGATTGCAATTTCCCAATGCTAGAATGTGTGACTAATGTGCGGCTCTGGAAACAATTCCTTGATCACTTCATGCATCTTAATTGTAACCACTGATTTTACTAGCACTAAATGAATTTCAAAATATCCTTGCAGTTAAGGAAAAATGCTGCAAGTTACATATCAATACTTCAATTTCAGGAACATGAGAAAACAGAATACAAAATGTTTTATTGCCAAAGTATATCTATTTGCAGTGTGTTATGACATACTCCCCTGTGGTCAGGAAGTTTGTTGTTTTAAACAGACTACACTGCTATTTAATGAAACCAAGGTACAACCGACAATCAAAAGACATTGCGCGGTATGCTACTTTCCTCACTGTTGTGTAGTTGATTACCTTTTGGATTTGGACATGTCTGCCCATTTTAACAATATGCAGCAGAAATCCTTGCTGATTTTATATTTTCTTCATCTATGTGACTTTACAGCATGAACCAAAAAAAAGGTCCCCATTCCTCCCTGTTTTCAGGCTTCACCTGTCACTCACAAGAGCACATAAGTGATTTCAAACTGACAGAGATTATACTTCAACATGGCCTCTTCAGTAAACGCTCATGACTCAGGTGCCCATTTTGCTCAGAATCAGCTCCTGCAATATGTCTGCTTCAGCATACTTATAAATTAACATACTCAGTACAAGTTACAAGGCTCTGTTTCTTGTGTGGAAGTTCTCTCTCTGGGATCATGGATACCGTGTATCCAATTTTCCAGTGATTCAATTTTGAGAGCATCTCAAAAGGCCGCATTGAGCTCCATACTCACTAACTGGACTCGAGCGAGGCTCCAAGCTGGAGCAGCTGTTCAAAATTTGACGTGATTGTGTGTTATATTCAACACTTGTGAAGTCTGAGATTTAATGAAAACAGTTACTGAAAGAAAAGATGTAATA